>NW_027072089.1:38415249-39095315 GCF_038088225.1 Cyrtonyx montezumae | reverse complement strand
TTGCAGGGCTTACAGAGAGAAAACAAAATACCATTGAGCAACTTTACACAAGGAAGCAAATGCACTGAAGCACTAAAACCAAGTCAAGTCTTCACTGAAACAATAATCACTTGAATTTCCCAGGAAATCAATATATCTGAGTAGGCTTTGGCAGCAAGATCTAGATTTGAACTGCACAGAGCAATATGACAAACCTCAAGTATTCTATTATCTACATGCAAGACAAACATGGAATCTGCAATGAACTACAACAGTTCACTAACAGATACACTGTAATTTCCTACAAGAGTACATTAATTTTTTTATACAATATTTCAAATCCAGCCTTAAAAGCATGGAATTCAGCTTTAAACATATCAAATAAAGCATTACAGACACTAATATTGAACTTAATATCTGAGCCAGCTGTATTAAAGAAATAAGTGACTTACCTTAATGACATCTCAATTATCACTCACAGGCTACTCAACATTTAACCCAGCAGCCTGAATTCTGAACTTTTAATATGCTGGGATCTATACAAATAGAGGATAAAAGTCTACTTCTAAAACTTCTGAACAAGCAGAGGGCATCCCAGACAATACTAGAGGATATGTAATAACGCATACTGCAACTTACATATCACTCCATAGGTACCTGCATTTAGTATGAGCTAGGTCTAAAAGCAACCTTTGGGAAAAAGAACCAAGAAGCAGGTCGCAGGCAAAACCAGTCACAGGAAACTGACAGCAGAGGAATAACTGACTGATTTAGTTAACAACTGAAAACAAAAGTTAGGCTTAAATGTTGAACCTGATCTGCCTAAGGAGAGGGTAACGAAGACTATCCATTGATCACTTGCAGAACTGCTTTTCTGTAGCATTCTATGATATTACTTCAGAATTATTTTAGCATTCAGACTGTGAAACAGTCTGCCTTGGACCTGAATCCACCACTCAATGTGTGTTCCATCTGCAATTACTCACTGCAGTGGCAATAAGACTTGCTTCTTCACAACCTAGCATCTGAAGCTTGAACAACATTCAGTCTAAACAGACCAACAGCTATTAGTGTTTCTAATTAAAGATTCATGCCCATTAAGGATTTACAGGTATTTCAGTATTAAGATTCTTCTTTCCTGTGAAACTTCTAAGGATTATGTTTTGTATTTGCATTATGTACTTTTAATTAACTTCTTGTATTGCACAACAGATATTTTTCATAAGGTTTAGTTAATTCAGTCATTTTAAATACTTAATTTTTTTACTCATTCCTTTCTAGCTCATATCCGAGAGGAGGAAGACTAAGTTGTAGAATTTTGAACATTCATTGTTACAAAACAAATGCACTCAGCTCAAATTGCAGCAAAATGGAAAGAACTCAGCTAGGAACCATGTACTCTATCACAGTACTACTGATTCTTAGAAGTGCATCTCAGTGAAGCAATTTGCTCTCCACGAAAGTATATAAGCACAGTATATGAATCTTAGCTTTAAATCCATTCATTATGCTGCTTTATCAGAACAAGATTCCTGCACATACTGCTGCAAAAAGCCCATATCCACGAATAGCAATGGACAGCTCCTTGTTGCTTGAATCCATTCTTCTGATGATCCCATAGAACTGCTCCATGAAGAACTTCAATTTGCTCTTGTGTAGCTCTGCATCCTTAGCCACCATTAAAGACATCTGTAGAACAAAATAAAATGTCAGAATTTCCAGAAAATTAGAGTAAATCCTAAAAGATACCTAGCTCATAATATGAAATATTTCACTCAAAATAATTATTAGATTAACTGAATTTACAAGCAGCAAATATCCTCAGCTCCTTCATGAAATCTGACTTTGATTTAGCCTCAGAGATCCCAGAAAAGTTACAATACCTGCTTGAGGAATGAATCTAGAGCATTATGACCAGCTTTCTTCAGCTCTTGATTTGTGTGGCCACACCATTTACACATTGTTTCAAAGAGCATGACGTAGCTGTCCAAGAGCAGCGTACCAAACTGAGCAGCATGCCAGCTGAACAACTGTAAACCAGCTGCAATTTAAAAACAACTATCATTAAAAACTCAATTTCATAGTCCACTGTCTGAAAACAGACAAGACCACACAAGTGCACATCAGGACTTCAGGTGGGCATATTTACCATGATTGGAAGGCAAAAAAGTGCATTTTTCTAGCAATTATAGTATTGATATCCAAACACTGAAAACTTAAGCATAAAAACAGCCCTCTAAGATACTCTTTTTGTAATAGGAAGCATAACAATGTTCTCAGATTACCTTTATTAGTGGTAAAAAAAGAAAGGGACTTTACTGACTGCAAATGATTATACTTGATCACACAGTTCATAGAGATTTGGTTTGGTTTTGTGCTCAGGACATATTCTGAAGTCTGCTCCTCCTCCAAACTGCAATGGTTCAGAATACAGGCAATTTCACAATCTCAAATTTACGCATAAATTAAATTTTAAGATCCATAAGAAAGTAACTTTTTATCTGTCCAGACTATCTTTAAAGAAGGGTTTACATTTCACAGTTGCTGAGGGCATTCAAACTGTTGAAATCTCACGTTAGCACTTTCTGAATAAGTCATTCACGTTTCACAAGTCAGTTTCTCATTCTCTTCATAGATTCTGTTCCCAGTTTCCCTCTTTTTTTCCTCCTAATTTGCTACATTACTTTTCTTTCTACCTTTACCCTTCTCATACCATGGTTTTGTATTCACTGCAGTGGGGAAAAGAACATAAAATATAATTCTGCTCATAAGTCGCTTGTACTCTATCTAGCTTAACCAAATACACATTTAACTCTTTAGATTCCAACCTAAAGCACACCAGTTCTGTTCCCTGATATGCTTAGAAGACAAGACCGGAGAGATCTGGAGAGAGCCAATAGAGAACAAACATCTCCTGAAAGAATAATTAATTGTACAAGTAGTAGAGCCCAAAGCATGAACCAAAATAATTTACAGTCTTACCCAGATGTACTGCATATCGTTTCTGATCAACCTGTATTATGGAGATTAAAAAAAATAATGTTATTCATATACAAATTATTATTCAGCTAATTAATTTATATAGAACGATTAATATATGGCTTATCTACCTGTGGTCTGATAGCCTTCACTGCAAAATCAAAAATCTCTTTTGAAGTTTGAGCATCTGTGAAACAAACCAGTAAGTACTTCATTACTGACACACAAAAGGTTACACAGAGAGAAGGATATTTTTACCCAAAGCTCAATATGAAGAAATACTATTGGAAAACTTTAAATATCTAGAGAATCATGGATGTTTTTGTCCAAAATATTTGCAACTCTGAAAAAAACGTACATCTACATTCAGTGATTATTCTGAATGCCAATGTTTAAACAGACATCACCTCTAAAAGAAGTATGTCTCTGTATAAATAGCACTTTAGCTTCAGTATGTCTTTCAAAGTCGTCTACCTATGGTTAGAAAACAGCACTTCAAATCTTCACTTACAGAAATAGTGATGAAGTCATCTCACACACAGACAGGACACAAAAACCATGTAGCTGGATAGGTCTTGTTTTTACACAAGCCATCTACTAGTGGGGATTTTTTTTTTTCTGAATACAAAACAAGAAACAGTACTGTTTGCTGGCTGTACAACAATTCAATTAGATTGAACTGCTTAGCTCTTTTCATACAGAAAAACTAAATACCTTCATCCACAGACTTGGTAAAGTTGTACATGAGTGCAGTCAGTCCTCTCAGGCATCCTGCTACAACAGGTAGCTTGGGGAGCCTTGTAGCTGAAGTCATCTAAATCAAGTGAGAATTGAAAAAAAAATAATATCCAAGGTTTCTCAGTTCCTAGAAGTGTAGTTAAAATAACATATTCTGACTGTCAGCATCCACCTCTACAAAGGTAAGATTAAAGAAACATCTACTGCTCAAATGTCATATAAGTTGGAGAAGTGTTTAACTATCTAAGCATAAGAAATCTTTTAACAAGCATAAAACATGTTCCACTCAAGGCTAACCATAGCAAAACTTAGACAAGACACACTAACTTCTTAGAAGTTACAACAACAAACAAAGAACAATGAAAGAGTCCAGAGAGAAATTCCAGATGTACCTGTGTTTTAAGCTCTCCCAGATAAGCTCGGAATAGCTTTTCAGAGTTGTTAATCATGTCAGTAGGATGGACCTCTCCCAAAACTCCCAAAAGCTCATAGATCTTCTCCAGTACTAGAAAGTAATACAATATTACTAAGTATGGGCTCCTTTGTCATTTCCATCACAATTACTACATAACTTGCAACCAAAAGAAAACCATTCCTGAGGATTTAGTGACCTTTACAGCTCTTTACGGCATACATAAATACATACCTATGCATCTATGTAATATGATGTGAGATGTATTCTTATTTAAAATAAATAAATATATTCTTCTTTTAAAAGGGTTTAGAAAAATTATTAATAAAGGCCACATCCACTGAGGAACCATTTAGCACCAGTTCAAGGATGCTGCCAGCCTCCAGGTTATTCCTTGTCTTTTAAGTACCACAGGGGATAAGGCCAACAGCCAGCAGAAGGCTGAGTTTGAGTTCAGTCTAATTGGGTTCTGTACAGGCACAGCAGGCTTTGTAAAGGATAAACCTGTCAAGACAAAATTGTAACTGAAACTAGCCAAGGCTGTCAGACTAGAGCTCCTATCAGCATGCTTAATATGATAAAAAATATTAGTAAGCAAGGCAGGGACTGATGAAATCACATTAGAGTTGACCACTGCAGGAACTATCAAACTAAACCTGCAGCTCTGTGGAACAGTTGTTAGGGATGGAATAAGGTTATGACAAACTTTAGCAAACAGCTGGCATTTATGTGAACTCCTGTAGGGACTGGTAGCCTGGAATTTACTCTGCTTTTGAGAAAAGCTCTAACGTATAAGGGTAGGTGTGCATATCATTACAAAGCGGGTACTGTACTATCTTGTAAGGTTCATCTACACGGGGTTAGCAGTGAATCTGGAAAAAAATCTAAAAGCCTTGGCAAATAATCATAGAATGGCATGGGTTGGAAGGGACACCAAGGATCATCAAGTTCCAAACACCCTGCCACAGGCAGGTCCACCAACCTAAATAAATTGATTTACACCAAGAAAGCTGGAATTGCTGTCAGGATTTAGGCACTTAGAGACATGCATTCTTTCACATCACCAATGTAAAATGATCACCACCTCCTGACTGAATTATATAATTGTTCCCATCTATAGCTTACACATACAGACAGGTCTGCTAAGAACAGAGAACTGCATGACCACAATCAGAAGACCTGAACAAATTTTACTAGCTCTAAAATATGACAATTACCATTTCCAAATACATGGAGATAACGATTATAAGTTTATGTGGATAATAAAACAAAAACAGAGTAAATAAAACAAAAGAGATACACAGGAAAATTAAAATCTACCTGTATCAGAAACTTTACTTCTTACAGCAAGCTCCCCATAGAATTTATTAAAGATTTCCCCAACTTTCATCTCTTCCATCAAACAAGAACGTCGTAAACTTTGGAGCAACTGGAATAAATAATAAACAAAGATAAGCTAGGAAAATAATTAGGATTAGCTTAGCAGTGTCTGCAGAAGTTTTTACCATACCATACTTTTCTGCCTTCAGCTATACAGCCAGTCTAACCCACTGAAGAACTGCCTCAGACAACTCAGAAGAGATCTTTGATCCTCAGTAACACAACTCAGCAGGTGCAAAAGCATTCACAAAACAAAGGCCTAAGTGCATTCTCAGGAAGCACATTACAAAATTGCTGTTGCACACAGCAGGAAGTGCTCTGAAAAAAAAAATCCTTTTTTTTTTTCTTCCAAACTTTTAATGTATACTAATACACTACAATGAGTAACACAGTATTTTCAAGTAGAAAATTCCTCCTTAAAGTTATCATGGGAAACTTGAAAAGAGAAAATCCATGACTGCAAAACAATTTGTCTATCAGACAAAAAAATGACATGTTTACATCTGAGAAATCTACTGTAAGAATATCAAACTGTCATTAAGACATATTTTATGAACATATACTACTGAACTACCAACACGGTGCTGTGGTGCACTGATTTTCTGCTTGATATAGCAGAACTGTATCAATACAATAGATCTTCTGATTTTTTTTCTAGGAAAAACAGAGATTATAAAATGCTTTTTTACCTTAATCAGAAGTTCCAGAGCTGGAATTTTACATTTTGCTGCCCTCTCTTTTGTATAAACACTAATACAAGTTTGCTAGATAGAAAAAAAATAAAGAATATTCGTAAGCACGGAAATAAATTAGTAGCAAACAAAACATTTACCCACCTCTTTAAAGAGCCTGACCCTAACAAGTTTTTTAAAAAGAGCTAAAACAATAAAAATATTAACTCTGAAAGGAGTTCCATAGACAGTATCTGACACAACAACAAAAAAGATTCAAGCAAAGAAAGGGCATTCTCTGGAGCTAAAGGCACACACAGCAAGCCTGCTGCCTCTAACCTCCCACTCCTTTCAGCAAGCAGATGCTAACTTGGTATCAGGAATCACAGGGGTACAGCCAACCAGTTCTGTGCAAAGCCACAGTGTGCCAGGTACCCCAGAATTAGAGATAGCTTCCACCAAATCCTATGTACGTTGCAAGAATGGCAACATTTCAGGAGCAACTTAATAAATCTATATTTATTATAAGCCATCAGAACAGGAGCATTTAAAGAGTCATACACGTGTAAGTGTATACTTATATATGCCCTCCTGTACAAAGCACAGGTGAGGCTGCACACTGAGTACTGTGTTCAGTTTTGGGCCCCTCACTGCAAGAAAGACATTGAAGCCCTGGAGTGTGTGCAGAGAAGGGCAATGAAGCTGTGAGGGGTCTGCAGCACAAATTATGGGGAGCAGCTGAGGGAGCTGGGGTTGTTCAGTCTGGAGAACAGGTGTCAAGGCAGAGATAAGCTTCTTCTGATAGGTATTAGCGATGAGAAGTAATGGCCTCAAGTTGTGCCAGGGGAGGTTCAGGTTGGATATTAGGAAGAATTTCTTCTCAGAGCAGTGAGGCGGTGGCACAGACTGTCCAGGGAGGTGGTAGAATCACCATCCCTGGAGGTGTTCAAGAACTGTGGAGATGTGGCACTGAGGGGCCATGGTTAGGAGCCATGCTGGGGATGGACTGATGGCGGGACTAGACAGTCTTACAGGTCTTTTTCAACCTTACAGATTCTATTTCATATATGTATGTATGTATATGCATATACATAAACCAACCCACAAGTTTATTTGGTATAAATTATTAACTAGCATCCGTTCCAGCTCCGGAGATCCAGTGGCAATGTGCCGGAACCTAATCACAGTCCAAGTGCTCTACACTGGTTTTCGGACAGCAGGTGCTGCTCACCCACCTTAAGGCTGCGGGCGTAAGGATGAACTCTCTCTCCAATCTTTTCCAGAAAGACGCAGAGAAACTTCAGCGCTTCCTCCCTACATTCCCGAAACTGAAAGGGCAAAAGTTAAGAAGCTGTGACAGCTCCCAGCCCAGCCCGGCCCGGGCCGGTGGAGCTGCTCAGTGCCGACCCACCTCCTCCACGCCGAGGGAGCGGCAGACGAAAGCCAACAGGCCGCGCTCCGGGCCGAACACCAGGGAGACGTGCAGAGCTGAGGGGAACGGACAGACGGTCAGGGTCGGACTCCCACAGCCGCCCTTCCCCCTGTGCCCACCCCCATTCCCGTTCCGCACCCAGCGCTCCGCCAGCCGAGCAGATGAGGCAGGCCTCGCCCAGGCCACGCAGCAGCCCATAGCCGCGCACGGCATCGCCGGGCTGCAGGCAGCCATGCAGCTCCTCCAGGCACTCCTGCACGCCGCCCGCCATGCCGAGCTACGCCGCCCGTCGGGCTGACCCAACTCTGCCCGCGGGTCGGGGAGGGTTTTGTGTTATCCGCGTCGGAGCGCTCTGAGGAAGGACAACGGCGGACAGACGCTGGGAGAATCGGTTCGATAAGGGAAGAACATGTGGAGAAGGGCTGCGAGGGATTTCTGTTTCCACGGAAGGCCGTCTATAGAAACCCGCAAACGCCACTCTCCCCTCTTCGTGGAGAATGAACTACTCCACCCGGTGAGCTCCCTTTGCCGCGGAACTTGATCCACTGTGAGCGGTACCACTCCGGGCTGAGGGGGGATGCGCCGTTCTACCCACGACGATTTGAGTTCTGTGGGACGGCAAGCGGCCCAGCGCCGTGCAGCTGCCCGCACTGTGAGCCTTTAGACGGGACAGCACCGCGATCCTGCGGGCTCGGTGGGATCACCTCGTTCTTCCTTCCCTTCTGCGGACGGGATCCCCCCCCGTTCCCTATGAAGTGGAAGATCCCGCTGCCGCTGCGCGCACCCATTGGTCAGAAAGCCCGCGAGAGCGCGACCACGTGACTCTGTTGGCGCGGGAGTTCTGCGCTCTGCGGAGTATAGGGTGCGGGTTTGGTGCTGCGAGAGGTGTGGGGGGGGGGGAGTTTGCCATTGTAGGGTTCAGCCGCCGCCGCCGCCGTCAGCGCTCCACTCGTGCTGTAGGATCGTTGTGGCAGCGCTATGTCGTCACCCGCCTCCACCCCCAGCCGCCGGCGCGGCAAGCGCGGGCGAGGTAGCAACCCGCCGACTCGTAAGTGCTGGGGACGCGGGGAGGGGGAATCCGGGGAGAGGGGGCGAGATCCTGACCGCGCCGTTCGTGTCCTGCAGCGCAAGATGCCCGCTCCCCTCCGTCGCAGAGGCGCCGCCCGGATGATTCCGCTTCCACCGGAGAACTGCAGCCGCTGCCCACCTCCCCCCCCGCCGAGCAGAGCCCCCGCGCTCCCGACGCCCTCTTTTCCAGTCCCCCCCAGTTCCGCCACTCAGGTGCGTTCCCTTCGGCGGCGGGAGGGGCATGTAAAGCATCAGTGTACTTCCAGACGCGGTCGTGCATTGAAGTCGCTTCCTAGAGCTTTTTTTCAGAAGGCCGCAGAAGAGAGGTGACTGCAGGGATGGGGGATGATCGTCCCACTCCTCTCTGCCCTCATGAGGCCCCATCTAGAGTACTGTGTCCGGGTCTGGGGTCCCCGGCAAAAAAAGGGATGTTGGGAGAGGATCCAGAGGAGGTTCACGAGGATGATCAGGGCCAGAGCACCACTACGAGCTCAAGGGATTTGGGCTTGTTCAGCCTGGAGAAGGCTTTGAGGAGAACTTGCTGTGGTTATTTAGTACTAGAAGGGAGCTTACAAGCAGGACAGTGACCAACTTTTTACATGCTGTAGTAGCGATGGGACAAGGGGGAATGGCTTTAAACTAAAGGGATTTGAGTTAGACATTAAGCAGAAGTTCTTTACTCTGAGGGTGGTGAGGCACTGGCACAGGCTGCCCATAAAAGCTGTGGGTGCCCCATCCCTGGATGTGCTTAAGGCCAGGCTGGGTGGAGCCCTAAGCAGTTGAGCTGGTGTGTGCCACCCCTGCCTATGGTGGAGACTGGGACTGGGTGAGCTTTAAGGTCCCTTCCAATCCAAGCCATTCTTTGATCTCTGCAAAGATGCTCAGCAGGCATGTGACACTATTGCCACTCTGGTTTTAGCAGAACACTGATCTGTAATGTAGTGTATACCAGTGCATATAATATGTTATAGCTGCTGTTCATGGCAGCACAGTTAGAAGAATGAGTCAGAAATAACACAGGCAGAACTTTAAACTTGTTTTCAGTGTGAAGTGATGGCTTGGTAGCCATGATGAAGCACTCTCTTTGCAGCTATTCCCCTGGACTTCGATATCAGCTCACCGCTGACCTATGGCACGCCCAGCTCCCGGGTGGAAGGCACCCCGCGCAGCGGCGTGCGGGGAACACCTGTCAGGCAGCGGCCAGACCTCGGCTCTGCCCGCAAGGCCAGGCAGGTGGACCTGCATTCAGATGGGGTAGGTGGATACCTCTGGTTTGTGTCTGACAGATCTTTTCAGAACAGCTTCCTGTATTTGTGTACACTTCATTTTTTTTTTTCTTTGCAGCCAGCTGAGGATCTCGTCACAGCTGAGCAGTCTCTTGGACAAAGGCTTGTTATCTGGGGAACAGATGTTAATGTAGCCTCCTGCAAAGAAAAGTTCCAGGTAAGTTAATGATTTTTTTTTAATGAAAAGCTAGTTTGTCTTGCACACATTAGTTGGACTTCATACAAACTAAGGGTGAGCACATCTCAATTGGATTCATTTTCTCCTGTCATCTTTGATATCCAGAGATTTCTTCAGCGTTTTATTGATCCAGAGGCAAAAGAGGATGAAGACGCTGGCTTGGATCTCAACCAGCCACGCTATATGCAACGACTTGAAGAGGTACTTATAACAAAATGAGATACGTGTTTGGCTTTGCTTGTTTTTCCCAGCCTTATATGCTATTGAGCTAATAATTTATTTTCAAATATTTTTGTAGATTAATATCGTTGGGGAGCCATTTCTGAATGTAAATTGTGACCATCTAAGAGCATTTGATGAAAATCTTTACAGGCAGCTCATCTGCTATCCTCAGGTGAAGTACTGCATTTCTTCACTGGCTGTTAAGGGACCTTTTCATCTTTCTGTTTATGAGTGTTTTTGTTTCAATGCAGTGTGTAATTTCTATGTTTGGTGTAATCTCTGTATTTTCCACTTCTTCATTTTAATGTCTTATTTCATAGCAGTTAAAAGGCTTTAGATCTTGTGGTAAATATCTCCTGCATAAAAAATCAGCTGTTAAACTGCAGCATACCGAGTGCTGCAACATATCTTTGGCCTTAGCAACAGTCAAATAAATAAACCTGATTTAACTGTAAGTTGTGTGTTACATAGGAAAATGCCAACTGTGTTTTGGGGTTTGTTTTGTTTTGTTTTATATCTGTGGCTGACCAGCAGCACTTTGAAATGTATTATGCAGAAATATTCTGTTAGGCTTGTGGTTTGTTAGTGCATGTTTTTTTTTTTTTTTTCTGTTCTAAGCTTAACTATTCCTACCTATTTTACACAGGAAGTTATCCCAACCTTTGACATGGCTGCCAATGAGATCTTTTTTGATCGCTATCCTGATTCCATATTAGAACATCAAATTCAAGTACGGCCATACAATGCACTGAAGACTAGGAATATGAGAAGCCTAAACCCTGAAGGTAAACTTATAAATCACTGTATCAGAAAACAACCTGAAGGATTTACATGAATGCACTGAATATTTATCTAAAGACTACTTAAAACTGGACTTGTGGTCCATCCGGACAAATGTTCTTCATTTTACCCAAGTCTGTTTCAGAATCAAATGCTGTAGAGCCCAAATGGAGAATATTTCTGTAAAGAAAATATTTCTGTCATCAGCTACCCACATTCTTATTTCTGCAAGAGTAGAAGACTATTTTGTATGAATGCTCACCTTAGATAAGTATCACAAAATAGCAATATCAAACTGGATGTCCACTACTCACCTAAAAACTAACAGGGCGTGAATCTTTGAAGTTTATTTTGAATTTACTGTGATGCAATTACATAACTCTGTATTTTGTAGACATTGATCAACTTATCACCATCAGTGGTATGGTCATCAGGAGTTCCCAGTTAATTCCTGAGATGCAAGAAGCATTCTTTAAGTGCCAGGTCTGCGCATTCACCACAAGAGTAGAAATTGATCGTGGCAGGATTGCTGAACCATCAGTGTGCAAGAACTGTAACACAACACACAGTATGGCTCTGATTCACAACAGGTCCATGTTTTCTGACAAACAGATGGTATGTTGCACTTTGATATTGTTTCCATTTTTTGCTTCCCCTCTCTCTAATATCATCAGCAGCATGAAACTCTGGATCTTGAGAAGGAAGGTTTTGAAAACTGTTTTTCTCCCTTCTCACATATGAAAGAATTTAATGAGAATGTAAGTCCATATGTGAGGGAAGAAATACACTGAAAAGATTAAATGTTTCCAAATGGAACATTCTTTACACACGGTACACCCACTTATATCCGGACTTGATAAGCCTTGTCTGCTAAAATTTTATCCATATCAGTAATAATGAACACTTCTCATTTTCAGTGTCTCTTTTTAATAGTAATCACTTTTGCTATTTGGGAAGAGTTGTTTTGTTCTTGATCGACATTCCTACTTGAAAATGATGTAGAAAGCTGTGATAAAACAAGATCTCAAATACCTTGCGTACCATTTTTGTTTTTAGACATTAAACTTCTTTATTTGTTTTTGCTAGATCAAACTGCAGGAATCCCCTGAAGATATGCCAGCTGGACAGACACCTCATACAGTTGCACTGTTTGCTCACAATGATCTTGTTGATAAAGTTCAACCAGGTGATAGAGTTAATGTCACAGGTAAAAATTACTTTATTTGCATCTTCCTTTTTAACTGAATTGTAGTTTAATCTATGAGTACACTTGTCTGGCAGTTGAACGCTTCTTAGGGTAAATAATGTGTATGCAACAAATTCTTTGAGTTTGAAATGTAATCTAACTTGCATATTACTACCTATGTTTGCTTGTTTGTAGCTTTAGTATTTGCTATGCAAAAGGCTTCTTTCTTTCTAGATGTTTCTGTGTGTCCTCTGCAACCATAATCTGCTGTGTTCAGTCTTCTATTGGGCATTTCAGATATTTGTGAGACTTTGCTCAAAATTACATCAGCTAGGGAAACCATGAAGTGTGTAGGAAACAACTCTTAGAAGACTTTCAGTGAGTCACTGAGCAGATCCAGGTAGCATAGTTTTACAAGCAAAAATACTTACAGGAGTGAACTGTGGCAAATGCAAATGTGCTGAGTAGGACCTGATGAGATGCACTCACAAGTGCTGAAGGAGCTGGCCAGTATATTTGCATCTCCACTGAATTATGCTTGATAAGCCATGGATGCTGGGGAAGAATGCTTAGGGACTGAATGTCACACCTATGGCAAATGGGGGGACCTGGGCAACTACACTTCAGTCAATCCCATCTTGCCCCCTACATTCAGCCAACACCTTCATGGGATGCAAGTATGTGTGTTGCCAGCAGGTCAAGGAAAGTGATCCCTTCCCTTCAGCTCAACACTGATGAGGCCACACCTGAAACACTGGCTTTCCAATACACAAGAGACATGGGCATACTGGTGTGAATCCAGCGAAGGGACAAGATTTTGAGAATTGAAGAATGTTGTATGAAGAAAGGCTTAACAGTCCCAGCTATTTCAGCCTGCAGAAGGCTCAGGGTACCTTACTATATGCTTACACCTGCTGGGTTATGAAGACAGAGACAGACTCTTCACAGTGGTGCTCAGTGGCAATGCATGAGGAAATGGGCAATTCTTTTTCTTCCTGGAAATTGTAATAAAACATAAGGTGTTTTTTATTAATGTCTGGATGATCAAGCCTTGGAATGGGTTGCCCAAAAAGGCTGTAGAATCTCTGTCCTTAGAGGTGGTCAAAACATGACACAGCTGTAGTCAGTCTCCTCTAGCTGGTTCCAGTTTGAGTCCTCAGCAAGACTAGACAAATTGCAGAGGCCCTTTCTTGACAATTCTGGATTCTGTGCTTCTGAAAACGTAGGTAAGAAGGAGGCCGCATCTTAAGTAGTGTCTGCAATCAGGAGAGTGACAATGTATTGTGATACTTCAGCAACATCTTAAAAAACCACTGCCTTAAAACAGCTGCTGTACTACCAACCATTATAGATGAATTATAAAGCTATTGTTAACCTTTTTGCCAAGTGCCAAATGTAAGTGCTGACTTCAGACTTTTTTTATTCTTCTTTTTTTGGGGGGACCTGAACTTCCAAAGGCACCAAGCCTTCAGTTTTTTTCTTCAAAAAATACTCAAGCGTTTTCATTGTTGAGAACACTTTCGATGGGGACGCTGAATGTGTACTCAAAAAAGCCAAGGTGCAGACAACTTAAGTTTGTTAATTCATCTTCCAGATAACTTACTGGTAGTGGGAAGTCACAGAATCACAGAACTGTAGGGGTTGGAAGGGACCTCTAGAGATCATTGAGTCCAACCCCCCTGCCAAAGCAGCTCCCTAGCCCAGGTTGCACAGGTAGGCGTCCACGTGGGTCTTGAACGTCTCCAGGGAAGGATACTCCACCACCTCTCTGTGCAGCTGTGCCAGTTAACTGATTAAAGTCGTTAGTTCATTTTGAAAAGCTTTACTTTGCAAAGGAAAAACATAACATTTTCAGTTTTGATAGTTAACGTTTTTCTTTCTCTCTAATGCTGTTGTTAATTGCACTCAGGTATCTACAGGGCAGTCCCAGTTCGAGTTAATCCAAGGGTCAGCGTTGTAAAATCTGTCTATAAAACCCACATTGATGTCATACACTATCGCAAGACTGATTCAAAACGCCTGCACGGTGTTGACGAGGAAACAGAGCAAAAAATATTTACAGAAGAACGTGTGGAACTTCTAAAAGAGCTGTCTACCAAAGCAGACATATATGAGAGACTTTCTTCAGCATTGGCCCCAAGTATCTATGAACATGAAGACATCAAAAAGGTAAAGTGAATTCTGTATTTTGCCTGTAAAACGTTACTGAAGTGCAAGTACACTTAATTATATAGAAATGAGGCTTCAGAATCTTGAACAACAAAAAAAAAAACAACAAACAACAACACTGGATCTAGAACAGTCTTAAAGCTATGAATTTGTCAGGATAGAGCTGGTTATTACTGTGTTCAGGATGCAATCCCAGGGAAGATGTAGAAGGACAGAAGAACAGGGAAAACACCACAGTCAATAGTGGGTCTCAAGGTATAATTAAACGCTGCAGCAATCCTCTTTAAACTAGTGTATCTTTCTTCACAGATGTGTGTATTATCATAGTTTGTGGGCTACTGAAATGGCAAGTAATTTAAATTCAAGACCGTGATTTTTTCCTGAAACGGGCATACTGTCTTTTTTGTTAACTTTTTGTTACTTCCTCATCAAACTAATATGTATCAGGTGTAGGCAGCTAGGCATAAGGGGTGAGAAAAGCTAGGGGGCCCTTCTCTGAATGACATTACAAGTTCAGACTAAAATCTTCACAAAAACATCCTAAGCTTCTTTCTTTAATACTTGGAAGTGCCTGGGAACTAATAAGAGTAAGTCAATCCATGCCCTTGCTGTAAGGTTTCTGTGCTGAAACTAACTTTTGACAAAGAAAGATTTCCAGTGTTTTCTTTCTTACCAGTTATTTTAGCTGTTTTAATTCAATAGATGGTTGAATGCAACAGTTAGATTGGCTGTATTAACTATACAGGGGTTTATATTTTTACTTCAAAGATCATGTTTGGTTTTTTTGCAGGGTATTCTACTTCAGCTCTTTGGAGGATCAAGAAAGGATTTCACTCACACAGGAAGAGGCAACTTCCGTGCAGAGATCAACATTCTTCTCTGTGGTGATCCTGGCACTAGTAAATCCCAGCTGCTCCAGTATGTGTATAACCTGGTTCCTCGAGGCCAGTATACCTCTGGGAAAGGCTCAAGTGCAGTTGGTCTTACTGCATATGTGATGAAAGATCCAGAAACTCGGCAGCTGGTTCTTCAGACAGGTGCTCTAGTACTTAGCGATAATGGCATCTGCTGCATTGATGAGTTTGATAAAATGAATGAAAGCACAAGATCTGTACTTCATGAAGTAATGGAACAACAGACCCTCTCCATTGCAAAGGTAGGTGTCTGCATAAGTCCACGTTCTTTGTCCTAAGCATCAGCTCAGGGCAGATGAAGCCAAAAAGTTACCAGAACCAGAGCACTTTCCTAGTGTTGTCAGTATAGCAATCCCAAATTATGTAACGTCTCATGTACGTAAAAACACAGCTTTCCTAACATAAACTGTATTATTTCCAGATGCCTTTCTTATTGCTTCTGCAATGAATTTTTGATTATGGAGCCCATTAAATAACACTGATCTTATGAAGCTTCTGGATTCAGAACTGCTTTTTCATTTTGACAGGCTGGAATCATTTGTCAGTTGAATGCTCGTACATCTATACTAGCAGCAGCCAACCCTATAGAATCACAATGGAATCCAAAGAAGACTACTATTGAAAACATCCAGCTTCCTCACACGCTATTATCAAGGTACTGAACACCTACTTGCCTAATTTTTAAGATATTACACGTTGTGAAAAGGATTCAGTATGGTAGAATCAGAATTGAAGCTTCTGCGTCAGTGAAGAACTGCCTTTTAGTATATTCACCTTGAACAGAAGATCTGATGAGAGCTGTAGATATCTTTATTTGTTCTGGTCGTGTTTTTTTGTTGTTTCTTCCCCTTCCCCCCCTTTATCTCATGATCATACCCTAGAGGAGTTACCCTGAACCTTACAGTAGCTGATAACTCAAACAGAAGCCCAGCATGATTTTCTTAGCCCCATGTGAGTTTGAAATGAAAGTGATTAGGGACCTTGCACTAGAAGTGGTGGACTCTTAAATCTCTGTGCCTGCTCATTTTCACCCTGTGAAATTCAGTCAGGGAGGGGCAGATGTGGCCTTGGAATGTAGCTGTTATAAACAGCATTTAGTATCTACTGATGTAAACTTATGTACTATAACTGCACTTTTTGAGGAGCTTCTCCACTAATTTAAAGTGCATGAATGGTGTGCCGGATATTCTCAGAACACTGTTTACAGATGAGAATTCAATTAAGAGTCACTGACAACAACAGATGAGTACTTTAAGTAGGGGTATACTGAAGGAAACTAGGTTTGAGCACATCTCATTTCTGCTATTTATTGGAGTTGAGTTTTTGAAAATGTATGATTGGCTAGACAAAAAATACTGCTTATCATTATCTGTGATGTTATCTATTGTTTGCAAAACAATTATGAAACTTTTTTTTTAATTCAGGTTTAAACTCCAGATATTTTGTATTTATTTTATATGCACTCACATTTATATGCATATAATGAACAGCTATGCACCCTGATTGCTGCTGCTTTTTAGGGCAGTAGCTTTTACAGTGTTTGTTCTGTGTTTCTGGTTAAAACTTGCCAAGAAAAAAAATACTGTCAGCCTTGAACACAAGAACCAGATTTCATGGAACGTATAGTCTTCAAAGTGCATATGTTGAAAGCAAGTCCAAACTGCAATTTGAAGGTTGGACTTGATCTCTTCGGGTCCCTTCCGACAGCTGCAATTCTGTGAGCACCCTCAATTTACAGTAGTATCTCCTAATTCTAGTTTTGAAGTGAAAAACCATTACTATAAATTACAGGCAAGTATACACGCTAATATTAAGATTCTTATCCCATTCAGGTTTGACTTGATCTTTTTAATGCTGGACCCACGCGATGAAGCCTATGACAGACGTCTCGCTCGCCACTTAGTTTCACTGTACTATCAAAGTGAAGAAAAGCTGGAGGAGGAGTACATGGACATGGCAGTACTAAGGGACTACATTGCCTTTGCTCGCAGTTACATACATCCTAGGTTAAGTGAGGAAGCAAGCCAAGCCCTTATTGAGGTAAAGTAATTGCTGTTAAGAATGTTCCAAGCCTTAGTTGACTTCTCAAAAAGGGCAAAATGCCCAACTATTTATGTTTCCTCCCTATCAAAAACCTATAAAAATCACAAGCTTTTAAAAGGAAAAAGGATTACTATGGAAGCAATTCTGAACTGTAATCCTTAGGTTACTTCCTGAGGTGTTGGCTTGATTTTATCATGTTAGAAGCATGTGGTTTTCCACAACTGCCAGCAGTCAGGGATAATGAACAAGGGATGAAAGAGACTTGTAAATAAGGGCAGTAACAGGATTCTACTGAATGCATTAATGCCTGTCTTCTTTTCAGGCATATGTGGACATGAGGAAGATTGGAAGTGGCAGAGGAATGGTCTCTGCATATCCTCGACAGCTCGAGTCTCTGATCCGACTGGCAGAAGCCCACGCTAAGGTACGCTTTTCCGAGAAAGTTGAAATCACTGATGTAGAAGAAGCGAAACGCCTCCATCGGGAAGCTCTGAAGCAGTCTGCTACTGACCCACGGACTGGCATTGTGGACATATCCATTCTCACTACAGGTTTGTGTTTTTGTAGTGATAAAACTGAGGATGTTCGGGGGCTTTTGTTTTTAAGTGTAGCTTAATTTGTCCTCTATACCTTATTACTAAAACTTATTTTCTTGTTATAAGGAATGAGCACGACTGCTCGTAAGCGGAAAGAGGAGCTGGCTCAAGCCTTGAGGAAGCTTATCCAGACCAAGAGTAAAACACCAGCTTTGAAGTACCAGCAGCTTTTTGAGGATCTCCGAGCACAGTCTGACACAGTAAGCTTCCTGTTGTTTGCTTTTTACGTTCTCATTAACAGAAAAGTATGGTGCTTTTCTGAATCAACATCAGCTTGTCCTTAAATCACACTGTTAATTTGACTGGAAAGCCAGTTCCATCACCTAAGCTTTGATTTCTGAGTCTTTGTCACTTCAGAAGACAAGATAAAACAACTCAGCTATAGGGTTCTAGGCCAGATTTAAATTGCAGAACATATTGGAATTCACGGGGAAGGAAAGGAAACTTGATAAGACAAGTGGTAGGAAGTGAGGTATTTTGGTTGGTTTTGTTTCCCTCCATCTTTACTTGATTTACCTCTTCTCTCTAAGGCTGTCACCAAGGAGATGTTTGACGAAGCACTTCGTGCCTTGGCTGATGATGACTTCTTGACTGTGACTGGAAAAACTGTTAGACTGCTTTAAGTCATTCCTTCCTTGCAAGCCAGCTGTCAGGACATTTACTTCATCTTACGTACAGTGCTGCCAGCCTGCAAAAACTTCAAGTTTTGAGACTCTATCATATGCTATAAGTGCTACTTAATCTCTTGTGCTGATAGAGTAGCAACAGTTACGAAGGTCTTAAATGCTTTAGCTGAATAATGCTATTTACATTTGAGCAAATATAATTACTAGTACTTTACTGCTGTGTTTTTATGTTTTTTAGAACATGCTAAACCCATTGTATGCATTTCAAACTGAATTGGAAAAGTTCATCATAAATGACTCTGATAAATGCAATTTGACTTTGCTATTGATCTGTAATAAAGTTATTTCATTTAAAAGCCTACATGCATATCCTATGATAAATGCTTTTCAAGGTAGCATTTGTAACTGCTACTAGAAAGCTTAGAGTGTGAAGGAAGTTAAAAAAAAACTCATGCACTTTTTATTAATATCTTTAAGATAAAAAGTTGTGTATCTTCTGCTTAAAACTAAAGGTTCTTACTTTAATCTTTAGATACATTCTTATTCTAATAACATGTGGTATTGAGTCCTGAAATAACTATGTTATAGTACTGCAAAGCTGGAGAATCTTTGGTTTTTAGCTGGGTAGATATATATGCTCTCAGCCACTGCATATCAATCACTGCTACAGTTTAAACAGTTGAACTAACAGAAGAGTTCCCTAATTCTCAGCACTGTGCTCATCTCAACTGCTTACTTAGCTATTTCAGGGTAAAAGGACTGAAATAAGTACTCCTGTACTGTGTGCTGCTGTACCACTGCTTCCAATAGAGATTAAGTGAACTTATGTCCTTTGAAAAGGGGCACCTTACAACCAAACTTTGTTTTGCTACTGGATTGTTAACAGCAAGATGCTTCACTGTAGCTGAACTTTCCGTGATTCACTTTCAGTGAAAAGGAGCAACTTTCCTTCTATCCAAGTTAGAAATGTAATGGATAGCAGAAGCATCAGTTCAATAAAATTCCAAACTCCCTTAAATGCTGGAGTCAGATTCTCTAATGTCATCTGGTCTATGGGATTTCATTCTCTGCCATTTTATTAGCTATGTATTTTACTTCAAAAGTATCTCTCCTGCCCTCTTATTTCTCTGGTGCCTTTATTTTAGTTATCTTAGGTAAGATAAGCAGCCACTTACCTTTTGAAAATTATGGGTTGCATGATTTTCTACATACGTTATTTGATCTGTAACATACTAAAGGTTTGTGAACTGGTGTAGTATCTCCCTTTGTCAGCTGAAACAGCACTGGGACTTTTTTTTAATAATGCTTCCCAGTTTTTGAAAGGTTTTTTTTTCCCCTCTTTTAAAACATGCACAAACCAAGTCCAGAGATTCAAATATAGTACTGCATCTGGCTTAAAGCATCAATTTATTCAAGTTAAAATTGCTTGCCAGTTTGGAAACTGTTCCTTGGGAATATAAATTAAGCTGTATATCTGATTCCAAATCTAAACTGAATTGTTTACTTACAAAATGAAGTATTCTAGGAAATTGGAATAAAGGAGTAGTTCTGTATAAACCAGATTTCAGCTCCTTTAACACAAGTGCTCAGTTTTATTAAAAAAAATAAATCAGATTATTCTGTTTAATGTATTACAGCATCACTTGCAGAAAAATCCCACTAGGTGGCTCCTAAAGCTTCTATGTAGTAGTTAACAGCTCATTTTCACGGTCTGTCTACTTCATTTTAACTAGCAAGGAGAGCAAGTGCTGCTTCACAGTTAGGCAGATACAGAATGGAAATGCTTGTAAAGGGTCTTAGAGAGAAACTGATTTCCAAATCTTAAGTTCCCTTATAACCTGAAATATACAGAAAGCATAAGGAAGATGGAAATCATTTACTCAGCAAAACTGTGACTAATTTTCCATACTCTACACAATAGAATATGTCCTACATTGCTGCTTTATTTATCCTTTGCTGTTAATAGTTAAACTCATTTAAACCCAAGATTGGAATGTACAACTGAGGAAAATAGCACACTCAAAACCTGTTATTCTTAACGTTAGAAAGAACAGTCTTCTGTACATGCTACTGAAGATGTAAAAAAAAAAAAGTTATAAGCCTACTAGCAAAAATGTTCTGTAATAAACTATGGCCTCTAAAAGTGGTTTAGATGATTTACACAGGCACACTAATATTTTTCTAGCATGCAAAGCAGTCACCATTTATTCAAGGCAGGTAAAAACTAATACATGGTAAGAGACTAAAAAAACCATTGCTTGCTACCACTGCTAGGGGCTTCAAAGCAGGTACTTTATTTCCCTGCTGTCACAGATTTAAATGGAAGGTGACTTGGATCCTAGACATGACCAGTTTTGTTAGGTGCTTCAGTAGGAGCAGGTGGTGTGAAGTCCTAAGAGAGCATGACACCCATCACACCTGATATAATGTATTCCTTAAGACCCTGTTCTCAGCTTCATCAATCTTCAATCTTAAATTTGGCAGTGTAGGGTAAGACACGAATAGTACTGAACGTTATAGTTAGTCAAAATAGATGGTATATTTTAGAAGGATTATCCAGATAGTAATGAAATGATCAATAGCAAGAAAAATGCTCACCCATCTCCAAAGATCAAGGCTCACAAAAAGAAACTCTACAAGAGAGAAATCTCCAACAAGAGATCCTTCCCCAGTGGTGGTCAGCCCTTAAATGGAGTCTGGGAGAGGTGGAGTCAGACTCCACCCCTTCCGATCACACAGGTGAATTGTCTTCCTCTGTGCTCCTGTGGCTGACTCAGTGCTCGTCTCAGGTGATCAATCAGTGGTTCAGGCTGTGATTCAATGGCTCCTATACAGGCAGTCACTCTGGAATTCCAACTTTGTCTTCCTAGAATGCATTTAAACTTCCAGGATTATCACTGGAAAAGAAGAAACTGTACTGAAGGCTGTATGTCAGGGAAATGGTTCTATTCTAACTTGTGGAGTTTGTTCTGTAGCATCATTATCTTAGAGCTGCTGTGTAATTTACCATCTGGATACACACTATCAACTGAAGGAAGTTATCATTTTGCAGTTGTTTGTGTCTGACTGCAAGACCACACATGACCTTGTAAAAATACACAGAGTTTACTTAAAAAGCATAGGATTCATCATTCATGAGGTAAACTGACAGTCAGTATGGAAGCTGTCATCCAGTTTTCAGTTTGTACAGCTGCTTTACAAACACCAGCTTAAATTACTGAGTGCTCAAAACCAAAAACCCACTCATTTGAAATTGTAAGGTTTAAAGAGTACAGCCAGTCTACAGAATAAGCACAGCTAGGTTCCCTTTCTAACTGATACCTCTGGACTCACTACTCTGAAAAAGTATTTCAGTAGTCACCTAAACTGAGCAGAAGACCTATATAATTATCATTGAATATGGTGTTGATCCCTCAAGCACTTCATTACTATAGTCCTTCATCCTACCCAATATACATAACCAGACATTACTATATCCATAATTTAAGGCCTGACAGAATTAAGCCTAAGTATCTAGCCTAGTGTCCATTCCATTGCTATTTGTGACCTTACCCCAGTTTTAGTCACACAAAATGTTAGCTTTGCTTTTCAACTCATATACATCTGGGCAAGAAAGGGGAGGCAGCTAATTTAGCTCATATTTTAGCCTCCAAAGAACAGCTATTAAGCTCTTAAACTCAGTAATGATGAAACTCAAGTGCCAGTACATAAGCAGATTCTTATGTACTAATGTAATAATTGGGTATCTCAGTATCTTTCTAGGTCAACAGTCTTGACAATATCTGCTCAGTTGATAGTTCCACCCACGTTTCACTGCTATTTAACAGCTACTCATCAGGATCCCACAGTTCCTTTAACTGTTAGTAATCGTCTCTATGGCTCTTTGTAAGAGTCTTCCTCAAGTAATTTACATGATACCATTCCAACCAAACTGAAATCAATATAAACAAATGAGTACAAAGGAAATATCAGTATTGTTCTGATCCAACTCCTCAACAACACAGGGTAGCCATTGAAGTTCATCTAACTACTTGCTTATTGTACATTTCCTAAGAATAGCCTAGGCTGATCAGAAAGTCACAGCAGGATTAACACTGCTTTAAATGAAAATTAAGAATGACCCCAAGAGATACGCTATCTCCCTGGGGAAAAAAACAACACTCCCAAACGAAACCTCCTGTGCTGCAGTTTCTGTCTGTTCCCCCTTGTCCTGTCTCCACACACTGCTGAAAAGAGTCTGGCCTCACCACTTTGTCCCCCACACCTCAGATATTTGTAAACCTGGATCAGGTCCCCTCTCAGCCTTCTTTTCTCAAGGCTGAACAGATCCAGTTCACTTAGCCTTTCTTCATAGGGGAGATCCTCCAGGCCCTTCACCATCTTTGTGGCCCTGCGCTGGACTCTTTCCAAGAGATCCCTGTCCTTTTTGTACTGGGGAGCCCAGAACTGGACACAGTACTGCAGATGAGGCCTCACCAGGGCAGAGTAGAGGGGAAGGTTCACCTCCCTTGACCTACTGGACATTCTCTTTTTAATGCATCCCAGAATGCCATTGGCCCTCTTGGCCATGAGAGCACACCAGAATGGGCACGTGGGGAAGAACAAATATTCTTAAAACTACTGATCTCACCAACGTCCACTGCCTGATCAAACCACATCCTTGGACAGCTGGAGAAAAGACATACTGAGCCAGGTCTCCAACCTTCATTCATCCATCTCCATTAAGCCAGGAAAAAAATGTTAGTATTGCAGAATTCTCCACTCTTTATGGCAAATCTGGTTTACATCATCTAAATAGAGTCAATAGTTATTATGGAGGACTTGAGGCAGTTCCAGAAGCCTGATTGTGTCAGCAAAGCACATCAAAGGAGGAAGGAAAGAACACAGTTTTACTATGATTAAAACAACATTTAACATTTTACTGAAATAGTGTCCTATCTTTTGTAGTTTCCAATTCCTAATGTTTAGCAAAACACTGGAGAATGTGGGCATTGATCCCACTACCTCTCGCATGCTAAGCGAGCGCTCTACCATTTGAGCTAATTCCCCCCCTTTCCACCAATAATACACATGATAAAACTCTGAGCTTCAGCGTATATGGATCTGTAGATGTCAAAGGCATGTAGTTTTAATTTCTCTGCTCATGTCTGTCTCTTAATAAATGAGAACACATTCTACTTCAATTCTGCAACAAGTTTAAAACTGTAAGTTTGGAATATTTCACTTTGCCTTTTGTATCAGTTCATTTGGAAATAAGATAAAATGGAATAAATCTGTTTTCCAGGTATATATATTTTTAAAGTTTATTGCTTGGAATTCCTGGGAGGTTTTATGTTCTGACTTTTGATTCTTCTTTCCCTTTCTCCTTCCCATGAGTCAGTCTCTACTTATATATTTTATAATAAATATGAATAATTATTTAAATTCAGTCAAACATATGGTAGCATTGGAAAACAAAACACAAGCATCTAAAAAGCAACAATCCATTTCACTTCAAAAATCCCAGTTCAATTCATGAAGACACGTTTTGTCTCCCAATACAAGCAAAACAACACTGGAGAATGCGGGCATCGATCCCGCTACCTCTCGCATGCTAAGCGAGCGCTCTACCATTTGAGCTAATTCCCCCCCCCATGGCTTTAAGTCACCCTCTAATCACAGATTTCAGCGATCACAAATACAGCGTTACCTTCAGTAACTGCCCCTTTGTGCTGGGCAGTAACCTCAAGGCAGCTATTCAGAACACTCAGGACCACCTGACCTTGAGCTTGTCTATTTTTTCCTTCCTCAAAGACACCAGGCATAATTAAGGAAGCACAACACAAAATAATAAAAGACCTTAGGGCAAGTGAGGCAGCTTCTGTACCCATGAAACATGAAGGGGGAAGAGAAGATAATTCTGTTTCTCAGAATAACTAACTGATGTCTTACTAAACTAGAACTAACTACAGAGTCACAGAATGGTTTGGGTTGGAAGGGACCTTTAAGATCACCTAGTTCCAACCCCCTGCTACAGGCACGGACACCTCTCTCTAGACCAGGCTGCTCAAAGCCCCACCCAGCCTGGCCTGACTGCTTCCAGGGAGGGGGCATTCACAACCTCTCTAGGCAACCTGTTCCAGTGTCTCACCACCCTCACAGATAAAGGATTTCTTCCTAATATCTAGTCTAAATCTACCCTCTTCTAGTTCCCCTTGTCCTGTCGCAACAAAGAATACAAGCCATATCAATGGTTAAAGAACAAAGTTTATGTCAGTAATATTAAACAGTGTATTTGTGGAGTAAAACAAAATGAGTGAAATAGTTATTATGATGGGAAACCACAGAAAACATCACTGCACCCTGCAGGAAGTGTTTACATATGTTCATACTTCCAAGTATTGTAGAACACTAATAAAATATTAATGAGACCTACCACTGTGATAACAGTTATACCCACAGCAACAGCAAAACACACTTTTGCTTCACTCAACAGCAGATGCACTGTTTACACTATAAGGTATTGATACAGGGGTTGTTACAGTTATTGATTACCTGCCACTGGTTGAGAAAGTTTTCTGTCATGCTTATCACCACATTAATTCTTACACTGTGTCAGCGACATTTTTCTTCTCACCTGCATATGCATGGGTATGTAAATGAAAATATTCTCCAGACAAAAAAAAAATTCTTAGAGAACCACTGTAGAAACTAGGCAAACACATGGCAATCTTTCCAAACTGATGTGATTTGTCTTTCTTTGATGAGGGAAGCATCCTCACAGACAGTGCAATGGAGCAGCTCAAAGTTAATAAAAAACCTGCACTTGCCCTGGCAGGCCCTAAGAAGCCCATCTAGAATGCAGAAGTAAAACCTGGTAATATGAGCTTGTATCATTAGTGCCATGTATACTGAAGTGATTTGGGTTAAATTCGTGTACATGGACACAAACCCTTCACAGCTGAAACATGGAACAGAGATGAAAAAACCCTAAAAAAGTCATGTTATTTTCAGCTGTGTAGGTAAGGAAGCTTGGTCTTCTGGCTGAAAAGATAAATTAGAAAGCTTTACTGACCTTCTTATGTGGGAAGTCGGCAATCATAACAAATTTAAGATCACAGAACAATGGACTGTCAAAATGAAATACCCATTTGTAATAAATGGAAACACTACTATTGCAGAGATCTTTCCTCACCCGTATCTGACCTAGCATCAAACAGAACTGTGAACTGACCTTCATAAGCTTCAGTCATTTCAATGGCAGCAGAGTGAGAATCGCTGAGGAAAACCAGGGGGAGGTAATCTGCCATTCTTATACTGAGAGTGCACAGCAGGGATAAAGAAACCTGAAACTAAACCTTGTGAAATTCTATCCAAGAAAGATCCCAAGGGCAGATGCGCAGCAGGCTATGGCTGGGCCAAAGAGGTGTTCCTGGGGGGAAGGACTCAGACTGCTTCTGCTCCACCTCCAGTTTATTCCAGCATGGTGGATACAGTCAGTTACAAAATACAGCAAGAAAGTATAAGAACAAATCCTTATCTACTGCAGAGCACAGCCTGGGGAAACGCAGAAATGCGGAACAAAAGTTATAGGATAACACAGCAGTACTAAAGCAGCTTCAGTTCCACATCTTGGCCTGAAACTGGATTATGTTTGCTTTGAAGTGCAACTTACTTTAGTCAAGCTGTAACCAGATGATGTTTAGTTTCATAACTTATTTTCTTTTGACCAGATGCTGTCCATCTGGGAAGCTAAAGCCATTAGAGAAAATTCTCAGAACATGCATTGTTGAATTCTTTGTGTTTTATTTTACTAGTAGAACTAATTTCTCTGCATTTAAACTGCAAGCGAGAAACCCTGGATTATATAATCTCCATTGCCTTTGCTGTCTAAAGGCCTATCAGTGTGACTGTTCTGTTTGTGAACTACTCTTCTGTGTTTCAGTTCTTTAAATGTATAAACATTCCTTGATTCAACAACCAAGAGAGAGCTTTGGCAATGTACTTCCTACTGCAAAAGAAGACATGATCTAGAATTCAGTATGCATTATCTACACAAGCAGATTCTGTATTGTGTTTTACTTCCAGAGCCTCTCACAGAATGGCTTCGGTTGGGAGGGACATGAAAGATCACCTATTTCCCTATCCAACCTGGCCTGGAGCACCTCCAGGAATGGGGCACCCACAGCTTCTCCGGGCAGCCTGTGCCAGGTCCTCACCACCCTCTGAGTGAAAAATTTCCTCCCAACTTCCAAACCTACCTTCTTTTTGTTTTCTAAATAGATGATCAACAAATTTGTCAGTGACACTGCACCTGACTTACTGTATTTCTGAAAAGTTTCTAGTGACACCATACATTCAAGATACAATACCATTTTAACTAAATCATCAAAATCAATACAAAAGAAGAAGACAACTGTAGAATATAAATCAAGATGATATGACCAAAGAGAACATCATGAGGTTCAACAAACCCAAGTGTAAGGTCTTGCACTTAAGCCACAGGAATCCCCAGTATCAGTACAAGCTGGTGAATATAAGAATGGAACACAGCCCTGCCAAAAAGGATTCTGGTGTACGGGAAGCTAGACGTGAGCCAGCAATGTGCCCTCACAGCTCAGAAAGCCAACTGCGTCCTGAGGTGCATCAAAATAAGCGTAGTCAGCAGGGCAAGGGAGGTGATTCCTATCCCTCTACTCTGCGCAGGTGAGGCCTCACCTAAAGTACTGTGACCAGAAGTGGAGTCCTCAGTATAGGAGAGACACAGACCTGTTGGAGCACATCCAGAGGATCATCACACAGATGATGCAAGGGATGAAACACCTTCCCCATAAGGACAGGCTGAGAAAGCTGGAGCTGTTAAGCCTGGAGAAGAAAAGGCTCTGGGAAGACCTGAGAGCAGTCTTTCAGCATCTAAAGGAGGATCATAAGAAGGAAGCAGACAGACTCTTTAGCAGTGTCTGTTGTGACCGGACAAGGGGAAACAGATTCAAACTAAAGGAGAGGAGTTAGACTGGATATAAGGAAGAAGGTTTTGCTTTTGTTTTTTACAGTAGGGGTAGAGAGGCACTGGAACAGGTTGTCCAGAAAGGTGATGGATGACCTGTACCTGGAGACACTGAAGGCCAGGCTGGATGGGGTTCTGAGCAACATGATCCAGCTGTGGGTGGACTGGGGAGCTGGACCAGATGACCTTCAAGGGTCCCTTCTAATTCAAAGGATTCTGTGATTCCATGATATAAAGGAATACTTTACTTCCACAAGATGTGGTAAGAATTAATATTTTATCTGCTCCATTCATAGTTTACATACAACTCCTTGAAATATTAATAGAAAAGAAAGTAACCTGAAATACTGAGACTGCAGAACAAAACAAGTACCCTGGCAGAATCAGAGCAGGCACGCTGTGACTCAGCAGCAGTACATGCGCACTCCACCTCCACTGCAGTGGGGAATTAGCTCAAATGGTAGAGCGCTCGCTTAGCATGCGAGAGGTAGCGGGATCGATGCCCGCATTCTCCAGCGTTTTGGAACACCTGCTGTACCTACTATCGTGTAAGATTTTCTTCCACAAAATATACGGACGCTGTTTCATGAGGCGCGCAGACAAGGAGAAAAACTCAGTGGAGACGGCACTCTGCAAAAAAGCATTTCTTCATAAAAACCATTTCACACTTCCACTGTTCTGTCCTCTGAAACCATTAACAGTGTGCATGTGCTGCCTAAAATGGGTTTGTTTTAATCCTTACAGAACTGCTTTGGAAAAGTGCATCAAAACTCCAAAAAGCCATCAAAACTCCAAAAAGCCCTATAATGTAAGGGAGTACTTACAAAGCCAAATACCAGGAGCAACAGCTGTGCTTGCCAGCATGTGTTTGTTTTTCCATCTTTAAAGCCCATAAACAGGGATTCATTTTTCTTGTGCAATTTTTCTTGTGCAGGCAGCAATTACAACTGTAAAGGAAAAAAAAGTACAGAAGTTTACAAACACTTCTCGCAAAGAAAAAATTAAAACTGGTAACTGAAAGAACGGCGGAGAGGTGAAAAGGAGATAAAAGCAAACTGCAAGTGGAGAATACGGGCATCGATCCCGCTACCTCTCGCATGCTAAGCGAGCGCTCTACCATTTGAGCTAATTCCCCGCCACAATAAGGGGCTCTGAGTGGTGTCCATCGGGAGTTGGCTTGCTCTCATTGATGATTCATAGGACAATACCCCCGGATTTACTGTGTCGTCTGTTCAGCCCTTTCTTCTGCTCAGCATCCATCGCAGTACCTGTAATTTCTGGACAGCAGCCCATACAACTCAAGTGCTGACAACAGATTTTAGGTACATTACAGCACAACACACCTCAATATGCGCTGCCTCAAAAGACCCGGTGCAGAAGACCTCTCCTAAACAACTGAGGACATCCCAAGTAGACCTGCAGTTGCAAGCAAATTCTCTTTTAATATAAGGAAACAACAGTGGTTTAATACATATCAGGCTCCTTTTTTCTTTTCTTTTTTTTTTTTTTTTAATCTGAAGATATTCAGAGAATATTGTTATTTTAGGAAAAGAGGAAATAGAATCTTCCAGAGAAGGCAGGAGAAGCAAAGAGGTGAAGAAGTAAAACGACAATTATCACTGACCAGAGAAAGAAGAGCTACAATTCACCACCCAGCAATGCCCTCAGTTACAGTCACTAGCACTTACCCTTTATCAAATGCTTCTGCAACATCCAAGACAACAATTTCCCCTCCACCTAGTGAGGACCAGTGCTCTAACCACACACCCCTGTACCTAGAGTCAAATACAAACTTCTCTCCAGTTATCTTGGGCTTGCTGCCTCATCCTGATCAGAGCCACTGATTTTAAGAAAATGTTATTTTCCCCTCTCAAATCTAATCAATTAAGAAACATCTGATGTTAATTTGTAGCAAATAGTTATCTTCTTATGGCTGCACTTATTTTGCAGCTACCAAAGACATTCCAGCAACTGACTGATAAAGCCCCAACAGCCAGTAGATCTGGTGGGAAAAAAAAAGCCTGCTGTTACCTCTGCTACATCCACATGACTGGTTGTTTTAGTACCAGAGTGACACCAATTCTACTTTCCACAGTAACTTGGATTTATGCCACCACTGTGGTACTACACATTTTAGAACACTATAGAAACAATATAGCTTTAAATTAGTTGGCTTGATTACTAGAACTCCCACACAGTATTTTCCTTGTTTTAGCCAGGAAGCATTCCATGACTGACAAAATGATGGTATCAAATCCCTCACAAAAAGAGCACAATTTTCCTCCAGACATCAATGAGCATTAACTATTTCAAAGCAATTAAAAACAAATGAACAATACTCTGTAACTCTTACATATTTATACTCAGCTTTTTTCTTTCTGAACAAAAATCATCAAGTCTTAGTAACACCAGTGTTGTAAAACAAACAGAAACCCCTTCCCATCTATTCTGCTTAGTGAATGGAAACCCATGAATGCTTATGAATGCACACAGTGGTTCTGTTAATTTGCATCATTCATTCAATCAATGTTACTTTAACTTTCCCTAACACCATCTGAAGGTCAGCACTCCCTGCAACACATTCCCTGTACCATTAGGCCTTAGGCTCCATAATGAGTAAGACTACAGGAAAGTAATCTGTTTACTTCTACCTTGGCCCTTTTTGCTTTTCCCCAAATGCTCCATCTGCACCTCAGAACCACGGGTGGAAGGGACCTCCAGAGACATTGAGTCCAACCCCCCCAACTAAAGCAGGTTCACTACAGTAGGTCAAGGAGTCCAGATGGTCTTGAATATCTCCAAATAAGACTCCACTTCTATTGTCTATTTCTTTTACAGACGTCATATATTTCCACCAAGCAACCTTAAGACAAGATCATTTTTATGCTCTTCTGTGCTTTTTCCAAGTCTTTTCACTGGACATTTTCACATTTAATGAGAATAATGATCTCATTTCCCTTATTTATACCTACATTCTGAAGAGTGACATTTTACCTTTCAAAGCACACCTGTACCCTGCTATCAATCACAAAAAATCTTTTCCTATTTTCTTCTTCTATTCCCTTTTGAATAGAAATTTGTTCTGAAAATTAAATAAAAGCTTTTTGCAATAGCTTCAGTTTCTCTGGCACACATTTTAACACAATTGGTTTATGCTTTAAATTTCATTTGAAAAGATCAACTGAGCACTGCGAAGAGTCCAGCACGTATTCTGTACTACTTTACCTGAGAAGATTATATCTAACAGAGAGTGACAGCATACATATTACTGGATGCATTAACCAATAGAGCAAATATTGCTCCTTTATTGAAAATAATTCTAAAAAAAATACTCTGCTTTATAAAACCCTCTATTAAACGCAAGTTGGACTTAATTTCCTTTGCTGGTACTACAACAGACAAGAGGACTAGGCTGCTCTGGAGCAAGGGGGTTGGAGCTCACCCTTTCATAAGGCTGCAAAGCAGCACAAGTAACCCTAACTTTGCTCTCATCTTTCACACAAAGTCAGTGGCCAAGAGCAGCTAGTGTCTGAGTTCAATTTAAACAGAAATTAAGCAGAAAACACTGCTTCAGCTGACGCTCTGCCTATAAATATGGTTTCTGTGTTCTCAAAGGAGAAAATGGCAGGCTAGACTTCAACTGCTTCTTACAAACTGCCATTCTGTAATATCACAAACCTATGCCTCTCAGATTCAAATAAAAAGAAGGCTGCCAGTACTCACTGCTTAATTCTTTTTGCCACATTCTCATGTGAAACACACACTTAGCAGTTGCCTCACCACACAAAAATACAACAGGATTTACTGGAAGGATGCAGCACACACTGACATTCATAGCTCCTGCTCAGTCTGCTTCCAAGTGAGATGTGCCTACAGAGTATTTCTGAACTCACAAACAGGGACTGCAGACTGCATGGCCTAATGCCTTGACCTGCTGCTCAATATGTCAGTCAGAGAGAAGAAACATATTGGGATTGCTGTATCTTGAGCTCCCTCCTGTGGATTTTACTAAGGAACAGAACTAAGTACTTCCCAGTAAACGAGAATTTCTCTGGATTAATAATGCAGTGTTAAGTACAGTAACTTCATCCTATCAAACAAAAAAGTCCCAAGGATCAGAACAAAGATTAGAGGGTGTAAAATACACAAAACACAATGCTGGTCAGCATATATTTAGCAGTTAATTTCTTAAGTCCGCATGAAAGTGCAAGAACTTATCTTCAGTCAATTTACATGCTCTTTTAAAATTAAAACAGAGAAATCAGGCCTGTCAGCAGAAGGGATGCATTCACAGATGAATCTATACATTTACAGTGTACTCAAAATGAAGGTGTAACACAAAAACATCACAACCAAACCAAAATAAGAGGCAGAAAACATTATAGTACTAAACTAAGTAACTTCTACAACCCACGTTGTCCCTCAATTCAATCCTTCCCCTTGTTCTCAGTGCTACACTGCGTGACCTTTGGCTGAGCAGCATCAGAAAGGAAAGCAAACCACAGCTATTCCATTTTTACTAATACAACACAAGACTGGCACCATAACAGGCATTGGAAACAACCCCAGAAGGGCTGAAGCCCAAAGCACAGCAGTACTACAGTGGAGCCCACTTCTCCATCCCCCTCCCCTTTGGAGAAAGACCTCAACAGAGCTCCAGGGGCTGCACCTCGTTCTCACAGCCCATCCCCTTTTAAACCAGCAAAACCCACACTCACGCTAACATCACGACCAGATGACCTAATAGCACAGAAGGACCACACACAAACACCTCCACCGGCTGTCCTTCAAGGCTGTCCTCCAGCGTGACACGATCCACCCCACAGCCTCTTCCCCCCACCCTTACACCCTTACACCCACTCCGCCCAGTGCTGGAACCTTCTGTGCCTGCTTGCCCCATCTGCTTACCTCCCAAATCCCAATTCCTTTTTTTTTTTTTTCTTCTTTTTTTTTCCTCATGTGTCATGATCAAACTGTTGGAAGGAGTGGTCGTCGGCATTGCACACGCCCTAGTTCTTGGTTTTCTCGCTAGGGCGGTAGGTGATTCTTCAAATTACAGCCTTGCCTGCGAGTGTATTTACATTTAAATGAATGAAAATGCCTTTTTCAGTATATAGACGCATAACTCGGGCCATATCCATGCATTTTCTTAGGCGTGACATCGAGGCTGGAGGCTGCAAAACGTAATTTAAACAAATGTGTATTGCTCTGTGTTTAAGGTGGATGCTGTTACCTTGCAACCACACTCCTCATAGTTGATGGCACTTGAGAGCATAGCCTTAAAATACTTGGATTTGGTGTATTTACAGGTGTAATTAATTAAAAAAATAAATTAAAAAAATAACAGGTGTATTTACCTGTTATTTTCCTTCCCATTTAACACATCTCTAAATATATTTCCCAAAACAAAATGGAGGAAAAAAAATGGAATTTTCCAAAATTTTCTTCAAGCAGAGGCTGAGGTAGTTTTCTCAAAAGCTAATGACCTTCTGTAGTCATGAGTGCTAAATACTGTTAGTCAAATTACAGGTACTTCAGCACTTCTCAAATGAAGAAAAAGCTTCAAAAAGAAACTTCAATGTCCTTAGACCTTACCTTTAATAACAGCACTTAAACAAGATCACTGCAGGCTTTGAACTGTTTACCAGTCAGTTAAGATTATAGCAGCATTTGAATTGATAGTAATCATCTCTAAACAACTTTCCATGATCAAAGATTTATCTTTTCAAGAGATAAGTAAAAGTTTTGTTTTGCTCCTTTACCTTAGAATAGCGTTTCCCAACCAGGAAGTAACTCAGGAATGCCTGGTCTAAATATGCTCTTTGTTGTCACCTCTGAAAAAGATTGACCTTCATTTACTGCGGAATAGTTATTGTTGTTTAGTTGCCTCACTCTAAATTCCCACAGATGATCAAATAAGCAGTTATTCCTAGGCCTAAATGGTGGCTGAATTTGCATTAAAAAGGTCATATGAAAAACACACGCCTTACCTCTCTAGGATTTGATACTGCAGTTGCAACTACCAGTGAAAAGCTTTCCCAGGTGAGAAATACAGATGCAGCTTGTGTAGCTTTCCTCCTAACTATCAGATACTCCACTTCTTTTACTGCAGTCTGATTTGAGCATTTTATGCAGCCAATAATGCCTTCTAAGGGCCTGCTCAAGCTTCACGTTGACAGTAGTGATTAATTATTTTAATTAAATTTCAGAAGGAAGGAGGACTTTCTGAGATACAGAAATCTATTATGCTTCCCCCCTAGTGTTTTGAGTGCAGAAAATGTGCAGAATCTTCTGTGCTTGTTGTAGCAGCTGCCATAGAAGAATTAATTATTTATAAGGCAAAGCTACCTCTTTTCTTCACGAGTGCTGGATGCATCACATGCTGGATGCTGGTTTTAATTCTAAAACATACTACAAACATTCAAAACATTACACACAAGCATTCACTAGCCCGAAGCCTGTATGTAAGTGTGGATGGACTACCACAGCTTATATTTACAAGCAGCTATAAGTCCATAACAGCCTTATTTCTGATTCCTGCTCTCACTTGCACTGTTTGTGATGTTAGAGGTTGACAACTTTTTTTTATTAAATACCATTAGTTTTAGTTCCATGTAATACTTTATTGTGGTTGTCAAATTCAGGAAATCCACTGGAAGTCAACATTAAAGCTTTTCAAGCACCAGGTTAATACTGCTGTATTGCATTAAGAGAGTGGGTTACTTTAATTACTCCTACTTTGTGTTGCCACTTGTCAAAAAATCCAGCTCCAGAAACAGCTAAGTGCATATGTATGGTAGCTCTAGGCCATCCATCATATAAATGCGGTGTACATAAACCAGTCATTCAGCATCATCAGCAGCCAGTAGGACAACATGGAAACCAGCTAGGCCAGATAGAAACCAGACAGGTGGCAATCGGACTGCCATTCACACTCTGATTTCATTTCCTCTTTGCCTGACTTAGACTTGGTGGGTGAGTGATGCCTTCTGTTCTGCTGTCATATTCTTGTGGAGTAAGAAACACATATTAACTTTGAAAAAATTTGTTGCCTGCTGTAAAGCTAATGCATCACAAGAGCAATCTTCTTTCCTGTGCAAGTGGAAGAGCATTAGTTCAAGCAACAGCATATCACCTTGTAGTGGTTATGTGCTACGTACTTTAGATGCATGTGCAACAATACATAGGGCAAGTGTGCAAATGTATGCTACCATACCAAATCAGGGAATGTTTATGAATTTTTCTCACCCTGCGGAGAAATGTAGTCTCAATACTATTGTCAAGTAGTAACCACTACTTTTTTTTCAATAAAGTTGGATATTGTTATTTTTTAATAATACATTTGGTTCCTTTTACATAGGTTCTGGCAGGATACGTGCTGAAAGATGTATCACATGATTCCAGCCATGTGTTGCAGTTGGTTGGTGGTAAGTAGGAGTGACTCAGCAAGAAACAATGGATTTCCAATCAAAAGTGTTTGTATTGCAGTCTTCAATAACTCTGCAGTATATAGCTCTAGTTCAAAAACTTTCATTTTCAGGTGGGGAATTAGCTCAAATGGTAGAGCGCTCGCTTAGCATGCGAGAGGTAGCGGGATCGATGCCCGCATTCTCCAGGGTTTGTTTTCACTATTTCTTCCTTATGAAATAAAAAGTAGTGAAAATGTTTTCTATAACGGTACACTTTGTACGAGAAAAAATAAATGTGAAGAACTTGGATTAATTGTAAAAATGAAGTTAGTATGTTGCTTTCGGTATTTTGTTTTTGCTTTTCCAAACAGTATGGCTTTTTTTGTGTATGAAGGGAAATACAGTCCTTATATGAAATAACAAAACACTGACATTTTAATACAGTGGTGAACAACACAAACAAATTACAGAAAAAAATAAATTAGGGATTTTTTAAGTACCTTGAAAACCTTGGTTGATGATTTTATTATGTAGTTGAAGACTGAATTAGTTATTAAATTTATTTATTACAGTTTAAGTAAGTTTAAGTTAATCAAAGTTGGTATTTGCCCTGTGAGGAGTACTTTTTTGTTGTTGTGTAGGCTATTTACTAGAAAGAATGAGCTACAGTGCTCCATATGTTACTTCTCTTAGCAAGAGATTATGTCATAGAAAGAGATATGTCCTTTCCTTTCGAAGCTTCACATCTGTGAAATATCATGGAAATTTTCTCTGTAAAACTGTGCTTGCACATTTCATGTCATTTTGAAATATTTTTAATTCTGATGTGATTTTCTGATCAGCTGATTCAGCTGTTTCCCTGCTTGTACTCCAAGCTTGAGGCAGAATGAGGAAACAGAGCAAAACTTTCCTGTAAATATAGACAGTTTGTGCAATCAGAATCTTGGGAGTATGCATACTGAAATGAATGAAAATAAGGAAACAAAAATTATGAACTGGGTTTCAGTTTAAGGAAGGGGAAGATACTGTGCTGCATGGATGTTCAAGAGATCCTTCTGTGGCAAGAGAAGAAAGAACTTAACCTTTGGATGAACGGAATAGAAATAGAATTTGCTTATTTTTCTTGTATTCTACACATAGTGGAGAGAAAAGATGCATCATGACTTTAAAAATGCTAAGATTGTAGTTCAAATGAGGTTCACTGGAGTGAAAAGAGTTATGTTCTTCAGGAGTTCGTTCTGAGCTCAGGTAATGATTTACATGTACATTTGCTTGGGATGAGATTTTCCAATAGTTTTCTATATGATTATTATTGTTTCTGAGTTTGCTGTGTTCCCACACTTGTGTATGTAATACCTGATGCTTCCTCTGCTTTTAAAGAGGATGAATAATGTTGCTGTTCTCAACTAATCAGACACAACTTTTGTAACACTGAAATGAGAAAACTCAGTGAGGCAGGTGCAGTCTGCAGTCACTTGTGGTGGTATCTAACTGTAAATTCTCTAGTCTAATCACTGCTCATTATATTTATGTACAGCTCCCTTTAATGGAGCTTTGGTGTCTGTTAGAGCTTGTAAAAGTACTGTGATATGGCTAGAAGTAGTCTAGGTGGTGTTCGATGTCTTTACTTTTTAAATACATTGCCTTTTCAAGAATGGACTAGACAGGGAATGGTAAGGGTCCTAGCTCCCAAAAGCATCACTTGTGGGAATAGCTGCAATTCTGAGTCAGTAGTTGCATTTACATATTCTATGTAAAGAAACAAGGGAATTAGGCTTTGTTTGTGTTTTTATTACCATCCATACAGATTTCTGTCCTCTATAGTATCTCAGTTAAAGAAGTTCATTATTAATTCAGTTAAAAATAATGTTTGTCATAGAATTGCTATAAGATATAGTTATCATGTGTCTGTGCTTGCTGTAGTCTGAGAAAAGGGAAAACATTATTCTTTGTCTTCTCTCAAGACCTTGTACCAAACATTACTAAAACAGTCTTGCCAAGGGGTGGGATTGAGCCTGAGAACCATTGCTCTGACAACTCTGGAGGCTATTTTTAGAGCAAGAGAGCTGTCTATAGAAGCTGTGTACAAAAATCTGAAGTCAGTATGAATAAGTTTATTTCACAACATGATTGTAGTGCAATTAATTGTTGGAGTTGAACACCCAGGTCTAAATTTTCTTATAACATATGTTATGTGATGTTTGACTATAAGGTTTATACAAGGCTTTTGTTCTAATGATTACCATTAGCCAAGTTCTAAACACAGAATCATAGAATCATTTGAGTTGGAAAGGGATCCCCAAAGGCCATCTCTCCTCACCGCGAAGCCCCGCCCTTTCGCGCCGCCAGACCTCTCTCCCCGCCCCCTCCCCCGCCCCCTATATTGGCCCGCTTGCCTGCCTCTCGGAGCGGAAGTGACGTAGCGCGTCTAGCGGAAGTGACGTGTGTGGCGTGCAGGCCCGGCCCGGCGAGGGGGGGTTTGGACAAGATGGCTGGCTCCACAGGTCTGTGAGGGGGTTCGGCGGGCCTGGGGCTGCGGCGGCGGGGAGCAGGGTGTCGTGCTCGGGGTTTGCGGCGCCCCATGAGGGTCAGGCAGGTCTCCTTTCTCGGGGACGGGGCGAGCTGTCAGTGATGGGTGCGAGCGGAGCGGGGTGGAGGTCTCTTCCGATGGGGAGAAGAGGAAGCGACAGGACCGCCGGGCTGCGCTCGGCCCCGGGGAGGGTCCCTCCCGTCTATAGGGCTGCGACGCCGCCATGTGAGCCTGATCTAGGGTGTCAGTGGGAAGAGAAAGTATTCTAGGAATCAGTGTGGTGAGGTGGAGAAGAGAAGACTGCTAACAGTCAGGAAGGGATGGATGTGTGTGCGTGTAGAGAATGGAGGGGACATTGCCAATCCTGGTAAAAGCAAAAATAGAAGTGTTAAAGGAAAAGGGCTTGTGGCAAAGATTTGTACCACTGCATCGTTCGGTATGTACGGCTGTTGTGATATAGTGGCTTTCAAAACTGAAGGTTGTGTCTTTCTGCAAGGGGACAGAGGTCTGGCCTGTGCTGTGTATTGCAGGAAAGGTACTGCAGCTCACTGGTGACTGCGGTGTGTTGAGGATAGGGAGTGAAGCATCTTGTTCTCTTTAAGTGGGCAGCCATTGGAACTAAATGTTTTGTCATGTGGGCACGTGGAAGGGCAAAGAACTGCGAGATTTAAATTGGGAGCAGGAAAGAATTAATCCCGTATCAGTAACTAATGTAGAATCTATTGAGTGGAATGTTATGGTAGCAGGTAATAAATGAACAGACAAGAGTTATTTCTTCAAGTCATGAATGGAAAAATTTAAGAAGCATAGGTATACCATCTCAGTTTTGTTTCGTGAAGGACTTGAAAAATAAGACCTTTCTCTGCTGTAAAAAAAAAAAAAAAAAAAAAAAAAAAGCTGAGAGCCTCAAGGCCTCTTTCACTCTTTTCTCACTCCTGAGAGCTTGTAAGAGTTAAATGGGATTGACAGAGCTCAGGGCAGAGGAATAAATTGACCTCAGTGCTCAATCTAAGGTGGACATTGGCCACGTTGATTCATTTCTGTTCCCAATCTACTGACTCATCAAGGCATGGAGACTATAACAAAGCAGAAAAAAAAGTCTTATTTTGGTACCTTACTGTTGATTCTTCAAGGAGAGTGTTGTTATTTTTTTTTGATGGTAGGAGAACATTCTCTCTGTGTGGTAATGTGACTTTGGAGTTGCAGGATGCAGAGTCCAATTTGGAAAGATTACAACAAATTGGACATAGAGTAGCTCTTGCAAGTCCAAAGAGCAGTCCAAAAAAGAAATATTATTACCTGTGTTAGGCTGAGCTGGAAGAGATATATTACAGAAAGTTGAGTATTTACTCAGCTATGGATTACTGCATTTTATTTTATTAAACTGAATTAGCACACTGCCTCACGTCTAGGTTTTAAAAGATTTATTAATAGTTTTACTATGCAATAGCTTCCAAAGACTTCTGCTTGTGTCTCGGCTCTGACATGAGGTCTCCTTGTATGCACAGGAAGTGAAGTTGTTTTGGGGCATGTGCTTTTCGTGTTGCATTTTGCACATCAGTACATTCAGTCTGGGTATTGTAGACTATCTGTTACTAAAAATTTACGTATCAGAAAAGCTGTATTCTTCCTACAGTGTATTTGACTACATAAAAAACAGTACTTTCTTAAACAAAGTTCTCATGGTTTTACTGTTATAAAAGCTCTTCGTAGACTTTCTTGTGATATTTTAAAAACTTCTGTATACTTTGTGTAGTGCAACTGAATAGTGCAGTAGTTTTTGTCTCAGAAATACAGCCACACATAAAGTTACAAAAAAAAAAGTGAGGAATGTCCATAATTACACATGGGACAACATACATTGTCCCAGACAGCAAAATCATTTTAGTAAAACAAAGCAAACAACCCTTCTTTAACAACACTGCTAGGAATATTTAATCAGAGCTTCTGAAGCAAAATGATTATTGTAGTGAGGAAAATACTGTTGGCTTTTTATTTACATATGCACGGATTAGAAATAGGACTTTTTCGTTGTTGTCCATTCCCTGTTGTAGGCAGAAATTTAGATTTTTAAGATTTCACACAGATGAACTCTTAGCAGGAAGCTATGTTAAGCTCATTTATGGAGGAGAGGAGGGAGTGATTTGTTATGGACATGATATTTGCCTCTACCTGTGTGATTTTTTTCTGCTTTTGTTAGAACGTTCATCTTCATTTATTTCAGAAAAAAAAGAATGTTTTGACTGTGTGAAGTGTAGTAGTGAAATTCTAACACTGAGGAAAACCAACTAAGCTTACTAAGGTCAACTGTCTTAGCTTTATTCCAGAAATTCCTTTAATAAGATCACTAATTCTTTGAACCATCATGAGGAGAAAAAAAATTGTGTGCCTTTTAAGAACAAATAATATAATTTGATAATAGCTATTCTTTAGCGTGTGCTAAAGAAAATGTGTATGTCAGCATTGTTTAGCTGCAAAATGTCTTACTGGCTTTTAGAAATCATTTATATTAACAAACTGCATGTAAATATTTAATGTTGTAGTGGCTGACATTTCTAAGATGCATTTTGATTAATCTTGCAATATGACAGCTCCTGCTTGTAGCTGGACCTGAGTTGTTTGTGTGGGGACTACTGGGGTAAATGGGGTATTACAAATCAATTTTTTCAATTAGAACAATTTTTGTTGATACGATGTACCAATTTCTAATTTTGCTGGAGATTAATTTTATGATGTTTTGAAAATGCAGAGCACAAGATACGAGTAAACACTGTAAATTATTATTTTTTTAAACAAACTAAAGCATGCTGTTTACAGTCTCACATGTAACTCTATAAAGAAACTGGTCAGCAACATAATTCGAAGGAGTTAATTCAGGAGTTAATTTTTGCATTTCAAGATGAGATCAAGACTGCAGCATCTAAAACAGGTGGATTGCTGAAGTCTTCCATCTCCTTGTGTTTCAACTGAGGATTTAAAGTAGCTTGTGTTAGAAGTCAGTAGAAACTCCCTTTGGTTTCCTGAAATTGGTCTTAGGTTTAAAAATAAAATAAAATCAAAAATCAGCTGATCTATAGTCAGAAATTATAGGTGAGATTGATTTTTTTTTTCTTATATGTAGGCACAAGTAACCTCTTTGCAAAGTGTCCTTAATGGCTTCAAAGAAACACAGCTTGATCTTGGAGAAATGTTGTTTCTGTAAAATCCTCACTTCTCATTTCTACTCGCTTAATACTCTAATCTTTAAAGATGAATCGTCTACTTTGTGTAACTTGTGTTACCTGTGTGACAATAATTTTCTTTCTGAATTTATTTATGACTGATTCTGAGCAGAGATGACACTGTGCTCAGTGTCAGTGCCTTGTTTTCTTGAGTTTAGTGTTTACTTCTATCACTAAACTTTTGTAGCCCATAAAAGCAATTTAAGTGCATGTTAATGCAGTTGTAAGGAAGCTGATGCTGAAAATGAAGGGCTGGAAATGCTCTGACTCCCCGAGCTGTGAAGCAAGGGCTGGCAATAGCTCTACTGGTGATGGGGTGGTGTGTGTGTGTGTGTGTTTTTTTCTTTTCTTTCTAAAGCTTTTTTTTTCTCTAAAAGTCTCCCATTGAATATGATTCCTTAATGTGGGGAACTTTTATATCACTTTTCTTTAGACATCTTACAACTCTTCTCTGTTTAAGATCAAGCTGATGTCTGCCTGTTATGTGCTTAGTTGGGTAAAGGTTAGTGAACTATCATACCTTATTTGGAGACTGCTAGATATTAATAGCCCTTCAAAGGATCAATGAATGAATTTATTAATTAGTGGGATGTTGAAGTAATGTTTTGAAGACTGCCTTTTTTTCATGCGAGAAATGGTACAATTTAATCTTTGTATTTAGAAGACTTGTGTGTTAAACTTGGCCTGGCGGAGTCTCTACTTTCCTCTGACCTATTATGCTATCCATTTCCTTCCTCTTTTCTATTGGAGAAATAGTCCTCCTAGTATGTTTTACCTTTCAGGATTTAGCCTCTTTCTTTCTCTGTTATACCCCCTTTTACAGTCCTCATAAATGTTTGTTCTTGTATGTACAGTTTAGCTCTGTTAAGCAGAGAGTTCTTGAAGCTGTAAGTAATCAGAGAAAACAAAAGAAGTAGAATGTGTTTTCTGTGTGGCAGCACTCTCTGTGTGGGGCGTTTTTCCATCCTGTCCTATGCACAAGGAAGCTGGAATTGTTCTGCCTGCTTTAAAAGTCGTGGCAAGCCACAAATTAATTTGCATGTGCTTCAGCTGGTTTGAAAAGAATCTTGCTTACAAACGACTTCTGAACTATATATAGACCATCAGTGCTTTCTGACTGTGACATGTACAGGCAGGATACTCAGTTTCTTCTCAGATCTTTGCCCTTACCATATTCCTCTTTCTGTTGCTGGCATCTTACAGTTTGGTCTTTAAATGTAAAATCCAAGCATACATCTTTGTTTCACAGTGGCTATGTAGGAATATGCTCAGAGGCTAAGCACCTTCTTTAGAGCATTACAAAGCAGGCCACTGATTAAAGAATTTGAAATCCAAGGATGTTCTCAAGTTTAGTGTGGAAGCCCATTACTTAAATTATTGCCTACAATCCTAGAAAATACTAGCCTGGCTGAAGAGGCAAGGCGCACAATTTCAGGAATATCTCTCTTTCAGTATTTGGAGACAGATTGTCTATATTATAAATCTAAGGCTTCTCATATGAGAAGGCTTCTAATGTGTGGGAACAGAATTGCCAAACCTCATGAGTAATCAGTGGAGCTGAGGTACATATACACATTCATTTCTTTGTGTGTTTTGCCTTACTGAAGATTTTTCCAAAAGCAACAGAAGTACATGCTGTGAAACTGTTAAACTATTGACAGGCTCTTCCTCCTCTACTCTCTCCATCTACACTTGCATGCATTTTCCTGGACAGTAGCTTGTACTTCACCCAGACCAAAACTTTATCTCAAGTGCCAAATCACCTTCAGCTCTCCTGTCACATACGTTTTGTTGCCTTGCTGTCTCAGCATGGGTTGTGTAATGACAAGATGCTGCTAGAGAATGCTTTCATAGTTGTTTTAAGCTCTACTCAGAAGAGTTTTGCCATATGCTACTTTGCCCAAGAGAATGTTTTTCTTTGACATTTGGAAGGCACTCATGAGGTGTAATACAAACAATATTTTTAATAAATTCATTACATCGCAACAAAATCTTAGGATTGTCAAGCTGTCAGGCTGGTTCCGAATTAGACGAGCTTTCACATTACAACCTTTTCAAGTACATGGAGTACGTGTCTGAAGATCACTTGTAGTTAGCATTTTGAAACAAATGGAACCTTCAGTGGAAGCTTAAAACCTCAGAGCTCCAAATTCTTCCTTTATTTCAGAAGATTTCAGAAGAATCAGTAGCTTTAACTAGATTAGGGGAAAAAAAAAACATCAGGAAAACAGCTTCTAACACTTAGGCTCAGTAACTGCTTTAAAAAAATCACCTCCTTTCATTGCATCTGTGGCTGTTCATAACTGGGTAGCTAGGTGAATTTGAAATGTGCTTGAGTAAGTAATAATTCTTTGCAGTTCATATAAAAATAGTGTGCCTTATTGATGCCACCAGTATAGTCTAAATGTCCATTATTACTCATCTTACTTAGAACTTTTTTCAAGATAAAAAGGGTATGTATCTTCTCAGTGAAGTGACATATATTGTCATGTAAATATAAAGTAATTTGAAACCTGGTGTGTAGAAAATGTCAGACTAAAGCATGATTGTTGCAAAGTTAATATAGGAAAAGAATTTGATGACAGTTCTCACTATTGAATATATGGTGAATGATACGCTTCCTGATTCTGTCCTTAGGTGTACAACTGACAAAATAATCCTGGATCAGTTTGTTTTCCGTAGATGGAAGATCTTTGTTTTGTGCTGTGACTGCTGAGTCATGTTGGGACTTTTGTGCAGGTCCTAGAAGAAGTGTTTGCTTATCAATGACTTATAACCCGTTTTAGACAGCTTTACAGCTTTGCTAAACTAAATCCTTGCTGCTGCTCTTGTTATCTGGGTCACACATTGTATTCCTCCTATTAAAGCAGACCCTGTGAAAGTCATTTCATGGTAAGAGATTTTGGCCTCTGCTGGGTTCCTCTGGTCTGCCTTTATCTGTAACGATTTTTATGCCATCATTCCTTGAAAAGATGGCTTTAAAAGTGTGTATTTGAAATCCTTTTTCCCTTTTGCCAACATAAGCTTAGCTTTAAGATGAAAGTGTAAAAAATGGACCCTCGGTGCCATTGTAACTCCCATTTAGTCTTTTGTACCTTTATGTTGCATTATGTTTTTAATAGTGGGCTTACCTGCACTAAGCACGGGTTTTTATTTTTTAACTTCTGAGGAGTGAAATGAGAAACATTTCTTTGATAAAATCTTCATGCCTTAGACTAATCAGTTAGGAGTTAATATTGCTAGCATATTTTGAAGTGACAGGCATTGTTTCTTCTCTCGCTTTTCTAGCTTCCTATCTTAGGTTGTTTTGTACAAAATTGAAATAGCGATAAAATTCTTAATTTGATAAGCATCACAGTGTCTCATTTTTCATAATCTTACCATGTCACATACTAAAACCTATGCAAAGATAATTGAATTGTTGCGTTTCATTGAATAGTTGCCTCTAAAGAGTTAATTTTAAAATTGTAAGTGATCTGTGGTTTTCCACCCTTCTCCAAAACAAACTTTATTGTGACAATTGAGCTCCTGTAGTGGTGTGACTGTTTCATTCTGGTTACAGGTAGGGACTAGTGGCTATGCAGTGTTTGGTGCAACAAAGCTTTAAGTTTCCAGTGACATTGTTTAGCACAGAAAACTTGTATTTAGGTATCTTCCAAACTGATAATTTTATACCACTAATGTTGATGCAAATTCTTAAAATAAATGAGTTTTAAGCAATTTGTATCAGTTCCCATGTAGAACTGCAATCTAGCTGAGTGTTTTAGTGTTACAATTTTCTATTGTTGTGTTAACTTTTTTTGAGATATTTTAATCACTTAAAACCTATGGTGTGAGAGCTTCTCGAGATTTGGGGTTATTTATGCACCACAGAGTCTGTCTATGCCCAGTTTTGTAGTCTGAAAACAAATCCTCTTTATTAGAGCATTTTTATGGGCAACATTAACGGTTGCATGCTAGCAGCTGTGTTCATGGTGCTCGTACTTGTGTGAAAATGCAAGGATACCTGTAACAAACTGAACTGTTGCGGCAACTTTGCTAACGAAGTTGAGTTGTGTTAGAATTTTTTTCATGTCTGAACTGTATTCTGAGCCTGAATGTGTCCAGTCTTACCTATCTGTGTGCTCATGGTTGCTGATGTACATGTGATGTCTCTTACACTTGAACACCTTTAGGGTATGGTTGCTACATAAAAGATCAGGACAATTGAGTTAATTTTGAAGTTAGACCGCAAGGAAATGGGGGATAGAGGTTTCATTGAGGAGCGAACCCTGATAAAGTGAATTGGTGCAGAATGGAAAAACTTAATGGGATTACTGAGAAATGACTTCTCACCAGATGCTGGTCAGAGGTGAAGCTGCTTTGATGAATCAGACAGCTAATGGCAGCTTTGTCTCTGTCTTTCCTGCAGCTCTTCTGAGAAAGGTGAGTAAGGAGGGGGTGGCTGGGAGGAGTAGAGAGGGGGAGAAGTCAATAAAAACTAAACAGATAAAATTTTCCTGGTGGATGCTGGCCATCATGGAAGGAGTCCTGTCCTTGAGGCTGCCTTAAGTTATCAGGTGATTTATTGAACAGAATTGGTAAAACTCAAAATAACTGGGAGCAGATAGCTCACTTCCTTCTGGTTACCTAAAAGGCAGGCTAAGAGAAAAGGAGAGGGCACCTGAGGTGAAGATACTTTGGTAATGGAGATGTTTGTTCTGCTAGTGATTTCTCACATGTCAAACCATGATTAATAAAACCTAAAATTGTACCGGCTTTTTGTTATTTATTTACACATTTGTAATGCTCACTATGCCAGAGAAGTCAGGTGCAAGGCCTCATCATTCTTACTGTGAAACCAGCAGCAACTGAAACACACTGAATAAATGGATGCTGCTTCTGCAGTTCTGATGTGCTGAGATTTCTTATTCCAGCATCAAGATTTGTGGTTTAAGCTGTTATAACTTGCTTTTGTTAATCTAATATGTTTATGAAGTCCCAAGTACTACTGTAAAACTTCCTTCCTTCCCTCTAAACCCCTATGCTAAATAAACTTTATTATTATTCTTCTAGTGAAAGCTTTGTTATGATTTTCTGATATCTAAATACACTTACTACTACTACTGTTTTTAATGGAACATAAACTTGGCCCTGTTAAGGTGAACTGATGTTACTGCCTCTCCTTTCTTGTGAGGTGGTCCATCACTGTTCTTGGTGTATACTGTGCTCTGAATTTTGTGAGTACCGATGGAAAAACGTTATATGAAAGTTAAGTTAGAGACTGGATTCCATTAGATGTGAGGTGAGCTCAGCCTTGGAAGTGGAAGTGAATGGCTGTACTTGTCTGTACTAATGTTTGCAGCCTTCTTGCTGTTAGTACTCTGCATGCCCCCTGAACAAGTATAAAGTGAGTTCTGGTTGTTTTTTTTTTTTTTTAAAGACCTGTTCTGCTGTGTGTTGCAACTGACTCCAAAGCATGAGCTGGAGTAGTTCAAGATGCCAATTTTAACACAGCCCAACTAGAATCACTTCCAAAAAAACCAACCCACAAATAGGTGAACATAGAATAAATAGATTCTAACCTACTTTATAATCTTTTATCATTACTGTTAGCAGATAATTAATGATCTTAATGTTAGGAAACTGAAAGAGGAAAAGTCTGTTTATGTACATCGGTGTTCAATGGATTGACTCTTTATTTCTAAAGCACCCAGGGTTTGTGTATTGTATTAAATATATAAATACCCCTGTGCCCTTCTAGACCTTTTTGTCTGCTGCCCAGATATGCTTGATTTGTTGCAATAAATGACTGAGGCTTCTATTGTGTGAACATGGTTTCTCGTTAGCTGCTTTTTTACTGTGAACTTCTTAGAGAATATTTATGACTGTAGCTAGATTAAAATGTAAATTCTTGTGCTACTTAACTTTAGTTCTGTGTCTGTTAACATGCTGACAGTGTAAAATTTCAAGGAATAGAATCTTGGAATCCTTGGAGTTGGAAGGGACTTTAAAAGGTCATCTCGTCTAATTCCCCTGCAATGAACAGGGACACCGCAGCTCCATCAGGTTGCTCAGAGTGGTCCAGCCTCACCTTGAAGGTCTCCAGGTATGGGACATGCACCTCATCTCTGAGCAACCTGTGTCACTGCCTCACCACCTTCAGGTGGTGTAAAAGTCTTTTTCCTTATATCTAACTTAATTCTGCTATCTTTGAGCTTGAAACTGTTTCCTCTTGTCCTGTCACAGCAGATCCTACTGAGGAGTCTATCCCATTCTTACCTGTAGCTCCCCTTTAGGTACTGAAAGGGCACTAACAGGTCACCTTGGTGCCTTCTCCATTGAAGTAATTAAATAAAAAGCACTACCAATGTAATTCTGAAGGTAAGTATTGCTTTAGATAGCTTTATCCAAAGCATAGGTTTTGAGATGAAGATTTATAGCTTTCACTCTGCTTTGACTGTTTATTGGCTCCTTCTGGGAAGTGTTTGCTCAGTGAAGTGTTTTCATAGAAGGAAAAGCAAAGCAAAACAGTTGATGAAATGTGTACTAGAGCTTGTTTATAAAAAACTGAGGAACTTAAATGTAGTTCCTATTGTACCTCCTTCTTGAAATTTTCCAGCCTGAATGTTTTCAAGTTTTTACAGATTTCAATTATTATAAAGGGCAGAAGAAGTTAACCAGCTACAGAGTTCCTACGGAGTGGAATATGTCATTGTATTTTTGTGTATCTTTAATTTGTCCGGTAAAGAAGACGAGTTGTTCATCCTCTAGTTGTGCTGGGTATAGGGAACTTAGGTAGCTGATGCTTTTAAGATGGCCCTTTCCTATTGTTTAAGATTGTGACAAATTTGCCTCTAACTTAGGGGAAGCATTCACAACATCAAATAAACGGCTATTGCTCTAAACGTGTCAGTTAGTGTACATCTGTGTACTTGAGCAGTACACACTTACCTGCTGCATTTCTCTTCATATCAGTTTCTAAAGTTAGTCTTTATTGTTTGTTCCTTTAAGTCTGTGTGTGTCTGTGAGGTCTAAATGCCTTTCATTTGTAGCTTGGCCAATTGTAGCCGCAATGATGGGACGCTGATAAATTGGTCTGTTACAGTGCATCCTTGAAGTGGAGAAGCACTCAGGATTGCTGCTGTTGAGGGGTTGCCTGTGACTCATTTTGGAATCACAAAGTGCTTAACAGCTCTCTGGTTTCTGTTGTTTTTTGTTTTTGCTGTTGTTTACGCTGTGTGGCTTTAATAACTCCTTTTGTCATTTCATTGTTATTGACAGGAAGGCAGCTGTTTGCTTTTACTGATAAAATCAGGGATGGCTGGAACCTCATTGTGGAAAATATACTTGCATTGTATGGATGGATGTGCCAGAATCACTTAGTAGCTTATTCACCGTCCTGACCAATGTGTATCTTTTGTGCTGTTGCTAAATGCTTTCATTTTAACATTTAAACTCAGAATTGTTTATGCAGGATATTCTGTTGCCTGAATTTTATTGCTTTGGAGACATACAAGCTAAAGGAAAATAGAGAAAAATAGCGCATGGTAAATGCATCTTTATGAACATGGTTGTTTTTTGAGTTTAAAGGGCATCAAAATTTATTTGGAAGACATCTCAAAGAAGTGGGATGTATATGTACTTCTAAGAAAATTTTACTGAGAAAAAGATAAATATGTCAAGCCCATTTAATGAGGTCGGTTTTCTCAGTGCAGTCATTGTAGGTTGTATTGGTTCCTACTGAAGGCTTTCATAGGTACTGGAAAACAAAGCACTGCTTTTCACCAAGAGTGGATGTTTTGCTTTGAACAGTAATTGTGTTTGTTACCTTGCTATTGGAATCAGTGCTTCTATTATGTGTGTAGTTATATTTTTGATGAATAAAAAAATTTCACCATGGAATTGGTGCGTTACATTGAGAGTGGTAGCAGTGTCCACCTTAAGTGGTATCTATGTTATACTTTGAAGCCAGGTTGCTCTGATCGACTTCTGATAATAATTACAATGTAATGAAGTTAAGCCTGGAAATACTTTTCGATGCTGGGTTCCTAGTAGCAAGTCAGCCTTTTTTTTTTCCCATGTACTCACAGGAGTGTGATGTGCTAACAGGCAGACGAGTATAGATCATGGGGTTTTTTTAATCTTTTTTTTTTTTTTTGTGAAGAGTATACTGTACAAAATTGCAGAAGGCTGTCTTTTGCAGCCAGAGTAGAAGACGAGCATTTCACATGCGTACAGCCTTCTTTCCCCTCTTTATTTTTTTATTTTTTGTACATCACACATTTTCAGGGCCATCTTGAGGGTTTGGTTGTGTCAGTTTCTTATGAATCACTCAGCTTGAAAGGTACCTGTTGTTTTCTGTGTTTTTCTCTTTGTAATTTTTTATTTTTACTCTGTGGCTCAGGAGAAATTATAATACAGGTTAAAATTTGCAAATACATCTATCCCATCTCCTGGGATGCCAAAGAATAACTATTTTTCTGTCAGCCTGAAGCTGTTAAATGGAATTGGAGTGTTGTTTTTTGTTGATGATGTTGTTGTTACCAAGCTCTACATGTTCTGCAGTTTTTGTTAGCTGGAAGTCAATGTGCAGAAGATAATCCATGCATTCAAAGTTGTTTATGCTGCAGTTTTCCTGACATGGCTGTATCTGTTGAAAAGAATAACATCCCTAACAGTATCACAGTATCCTAGCTGTGCTAATGTATAATTTACTGATACAACTTGTAATTGAACCAACACGGGAAAATTTGATTTTACAGCCGTTCTTGTGCATTTGCTGTCAGTATGTACTATGGCACAAGACTTGTGCTATCAGTGTAACTTTCAGGCATGATCGAAGCCAAGAGCTGTGGAAGATTTTAAGAAAAACTGAATGGATATTGTAATACATAGTTTTCAGTATAACAGACAATTTCACACATAAGGCTTTGAGTCAGTCTATGAAAAATTAAGCTAATAGTTCCCCGCTAAGAGCCAAGGAAAAGAGCAGAGTGCATGTTATCACCCTCCTGTCTTTTATGTGGCTTTTCCCAAGGGTCAACTGATGTGCATGGAGTTGGGGCTCCTAAGTGCAATTAAATGTTCTGGGTCTTATTTTTCAGTTTCATGTGTTGTATTTTTTAAGGTAGTTCCCTAATCTAGACTGTGGTGTTTTCAGTTTTTAAAATAACTTTTGTTGCTTATTTTGAACTCTTTGAATTAGTTCTCCTTGATGTGGAACGGTAGAGATGGATAATTTACCTTCAGCTGCAGATAGAGGCAATTAACAGGCAGCTGCAGTGTGACATTGAGGGCATACTCATTCTTGTATTGCTTAATTTCTCAGATACTTATAATTGAAATAACACAGGAAGTGCTGAAGGATTTCATATTTTGCAATTGTAAAACAAAATGTTCAATTAAAGCAGTTTTAATGCATTTTTAAAGCCATTAAAGATATGTCTGTATGGACATGGTTATATCAGTACAGCCCACTTACACTTAAAGTGATTTATATGAAGAGGAGTCTGTCAGCTTGAGTTATTAAAAAATGTGATTTAATGTAGACAATCTGTGCTGTCAAACTTGACTGAAGTGCAGTTGCATGTCTTTTTTTTTTTTTTTAATGCTGATTAATGAATCAATGCCAGTAGATAATCTGGCATTACCAGCTGCAAAACTGTCTTGAATGGGTTGCTCCAGAAGGTGTATCTCAGCCATTCTTCCTTTACTGCAGCTGTAAAAGTTACTTGTCCTGCTAAAGAGTACTGAAGATCCCTTTTCCTTTTATTCTGACTTTCTTTTTCCAGGTTGTGTAGATTTTGGATAGAGCATCAATGCAAGTTATTTTCTAATTTGTCCTATGGGCTACTGTACACCCTTCTTCCAGCAGTCTGGTGATGTCTGAAGTGTAGCTCATGTATGGAAGCAGACTCTCCTTCATATTTCCATTGGTCACTCTGAAAGTAATGCCTCTTAATTTATTTCCATGGAAACTACAACACATGCAGAGAACACAGTAACTCTATTTTACAGAGCAGATTTTCAGCTTCGGAATAATGTTTTTCAGTATGGTCACCACCACTAGTTGTGCATTTTCACCATTGGTGGAGGAGAGCCTGCACCCCGTGGTCATAAAAATTTGCATGACCGTCTGCAATGTGGCTTGTCTTTCACATCATTGTCACCACTGTTGAAACACACCCCACCCACCGTGTCACTGTGCCAACATCCATAAGCATTCAGCAAGTGTTGATGAGTGGGAGCCTTTTTTTTACTCATGGAGGAATTCAGTTCCACGCTTTTTGCTCCATGCGCATTTCCATGTCAGACTATTCCTCTGCTGCCATCTGTCACACCAACAACGTGTAATGAGATATTGTCAGGAAGGCTCAACCTCTACTCTTGTATTGCCAGCATCATGAAATAGAAGGCATTACTCCAGGGGCAGTCCTTATCTTTAATAAGGATTTGGTCCTACTTGTTCCTTTTTCATTGTTCCAAGGTATTTAACTTTATCGTTGGTTCCATGAAGTTACTGTAGTCCAGTTTCATGATTAAACTATTGGTATGTGTGACCAATAGTTTGTTACTGGAGTGTTACTGTGGGTGTGTGTTTTGTTTGCTTGTTTTTAAGTGAAACGCTTCCTTCAGCCCTGTGGAACCTTGGTAAATGCAGCTTGACAGTTCATGTGTACTGTATTGGAGGGTCACGATGTATTTGTCAGTAAGATCTGCAGTGAGTTAAGCTTTGAAGATGAACTGGAAAGAAGTAGGGGGAGGTTGCTTTTGTTTCATTCGTAATTGTGATGATGCCAGCTGTATTTTCACATACAAATAACTGTGCTGCCTCTAGCCATTAAACATTAATGATTGGGTTGCTGCCCAGCTCTGCTACTCTGATATCAGTTGATGAATCGGAGTGTTTCTTTGGAATTATGGACAGGGGGTTGTCTTCCAGTTCTTAGATAGAGGATTGCATAAGAAGAAAGATTTTGTGCACTTCCTGTGAGTAGAATGAAATAAAGGAATAAAATTTGTGAAAGTGAACCAGATAACTTAAATATAGAAGTGTTATTACTAAAACAAATCCCCCATTTCACGTATAAAATGATTTCTTGTGTCTCTAACCCAAATGTTGTAGAACTGAATAACTTCCTGAACAGAAAAAATCTTTGCTCTAGTTTCAATTAACCTGTCACATTTTTTTTTCTGGGAGATTTTTAAATGAGCTGGAATCTCAGAAGATTATAATGTTTTTTTTGTACATTTTCCCAATAGACATTTTGACTTTTATTTAACTGCAGAGCAGTGTTTTGCTGCCTGCTTGGAGCACTGACGGCAGGTTGGTGCAGGGAGCTGTGGGTAGTGGGGAGAGCTAACAGGCACAGACAACTGAAGGAAAAGATGCAATAAACATCACAGTCCTGAGGGGTTATTATCTAGGAACTTGTCATTTCCTGTGGTCCTGTATGTGAAGTTCGATTTGCTGGTCTGCTCATCTTCACACCCATGGTTTTGCAAAGGAAGGCACCTGTTATCTTCCTTCCTGAGTCAATTCAGTTGATTAACTAGGTGGATTTTGTTTTATTACAGGAAGAATAGCTTTTTGCTAAATGAGTGTGCCAGTGCAGCTAGTTGAGGAGTCCAATCAGTGCAAGAGTGGGAGGGGGGACCTCTGCTGGTAGTGAGCAGCTGAGGTCAGCTGCGTGGTAAGGCAACAGCAGGTGAGCAGAAAAAAATATTAAGGCCCATTTGATTGATTATATGCTCTTCTTCCAGAGGTAATCTGCAACTCAGGAATTTTGTGATCAGAGCAAGGCTTCTGAGAAATGGTGGATTTAAGGCACTGGAGAAACAAGCTATAATGATTGTAAGAAATGTAATGATAAAGATTGGAGAAGTGTAAGATAATGAAGTACACAGTTTTACTTGGGGAAAGGAGGTGTGAGGCGACCTTTAAAGGTCATCTGGTCCAACTCCCCTGGAAATGAACAGGAAAACCTACAGGTAGATCAGGTTGCTCAGAGCCTGTTCCAGCCTGGCCATGGAAGTCATATGCTACAAAACATTGATCTGCTGTAAGTTTATCAGGTCAGGCTGGGACCAGAGGAATGAACAGGTGAATTTCAGGGAAATTTCCTAAAAGGATTTCTACTTAAGTATAGAGAAATGGTCTGCTACTTGATTTCTATTGTGTTAGTACTTTCAGGTTATTGTATGTGAAACCTTACCTGGGAAAATAAGTTTCCAGAATAGCTGAGTTCCATTAAAGTGTAGTTTTACGTCTGAGTGTTCGATGCTGCTTAACTGAGATCCTTGTAAGCTGGGTCATTTTGTCAAGCTTTCAGGAAACTAACCAAAGCATTTAATTTTCTGCTCAGTAAACAACCTAAAATAGCTCATTATGTAGCTTACAGGAGCTGTAATATCAAAGCCAAAGGTGAGGCTATACATGAATCACTTAATTTCCTTATACTATACCTTATGCCTTTTCCTGGGAATTTGGAGAACTTGGTATTTGTGTAATTTTTAAGAGATGCTCTCTAGCCTGTTTTTTTGAAAAATATTCTAAACACAATTTAAAAGAAACTATAGTTATTCAAGGTTAGCTTTTTAGGTAGTTGTTGAAGGGTGTGCTTATCTCTGCTGTTCCACGTAGGTATTAACTAAATAATGTATTGTACGTTTTGGTCTTTATTCTTTTGACAGACCACTAGCGATACAGACTAGGGTTGTGTCAAACCCAAAATCACAGTGACTAAATAGTTGGTATGAAAACCAGTTTTCTTACTCCTTCATCTTTTTCAAGCTATATAGTATATACTTTTTGTTAAGAGCTTTGTGTACACTTAGTCTTAATGTTAGTTCTGTAAACTACTGTGTTTTTTCCAGTGGAGTCATAGAATGCCTTGAGTTGGAAGGAACCCCAAGGATCATCATGTTCCAACCCCCCTGCCACAGGCAAGGCCATCAACCTCCAGATCTGGAACTATATCAGATTGACTAGGGCCCCATCCAACCTGATCTTGAACGCATCCAGGGATGGGGCATTCTCAGCCTCTCTGGGCAGCCTGTTCCAGCACCTCAACACGTTATAAAGAACATCCAGTCTAAACCTTTCTCCCTTGAGCTTTTAAGTGTTCCCCCTTCTCCTGTCATTGTCTACCCATGTAAAAAGTTGATTTCCCTCATGTTCATAATCCTCTTTTAAGAACTAGAAGGCTGTAATGAGGTCTCCTCGCAGTCTTCTCCAGGCTAAACAAGCCCAGCTTCCTCAGCCTGTCTTTGTAGAGAGGTGCTCCAGCCCTCTGATCGTCTTTGTGGCCCTCCTGTGGACCCTCCCCAACAGCTCCACATCTTTCCTGTAGTGGGGGCCCCAGATTGGGTCTCACAAGTATGGGGGCAGAGTAGAGAGGGACAGTCACCTCCCTGTCCCTGCTGGCCTCCCCTCTTTGGCTGGAGCCCAGGATAGCGTTGGCCTTCTAAACTGCAAGAGCACACTGCTGGCTTGTGTTCATTTTTTCATATGCTGGGACCTCCAGGTCCTTCTCCACAGGGCTACTCTCAAGGAGTTCTTCTTCCAGACTGTATATGTATTTGAGGTTACTCTGACTTAAGTGCAAAACTTTGCACTTTGCTATGTTGTACCTCATTGGGTTTAACATGGGCTCACCATTTGAGTTTGTTGATGTCCCTCTGGGTGGCAAAACAGGTTCTCTAGTGAAAAAAACAAACAAACATAAAATCACTGGAAACACAGTAGGTAAAAGTAGCTACTAGAAAATCTATATGCTATAGGAAAAATATATAATTATTATTATTTATTACAAATTCAGTTTTCTTTCAATAATTGCTATCTCATCACTGTGCATTTGAAAATAAAAGTATACTGTGCGGGCATGTGCATGTGTTAATAAGCCTTGTTCCCTACCCACAGTACTGAAATAAAATTATATTTTGTGATGTAAAGGGCTTCCACTTGTTTAATACCTATCAATATCTGTCCATCCCCACATATCATCATTAAAATCCAGTAATTATAGTTCAGCTAAGTGAATACTACTTGGCTTTCTGTAGAGGCAGTACGTTTCTAATTCTGTTGTGAATACATCATTAATTCTCTTCAGTTACTTAATCAGTGTTTTTGTGCTTCTTATTCTTCTCCTCTGTTAGCTGGGAATAGTAATCGCTGGGTTAAATGAGACTTGATTTCTAGTTTTTCAGTATCTGTTAAAGTATGTTTCATTGATTTTTTTTTTAATCAAATTAAATAATCTGAGGATGTTTGTCTGTCTTTTACAGTTTACGTATTTTTATGTCATTTGTGTTGTGTTCTTTAATAATTTTTGCAGAGAACTTGCAGTATTGATTTAATTTGAATTGTACTTGAGTAGAACCTGACAGACAATTAATTGATTATAAAATGTGTTGGCTCTAAACGGTATTGTGCTTGAGAAAGAGGAGAGTCTGAATTGAGTCAATGCAAACTGAACAGAAATCTCTTATTTTCCCTTATAATAGCTTGTGTTGCTAACACTGAAGAGTTACTAGCTTCTGGAGAAGTGGTTACTTGCTTCCAAATAGCTTGAATGCTAAAGAAATTCAGAGAGGAATTGTTTCTTGATGTTTTGAAAATACGTTCAATGAATTGCCAATGCGTACCATATATAAGCAGTGAAATTATTTATCTTTTTGCTGATGTATTAATTACGTTCTTCCATTTTTCCTGTAGTTAAAGTACCTCGTAATTTTCGCTTGTTGGAAGAACTTGAAGAAGGGCAGAAAGGAGTAGGTGATGGTACAGTAAGCTGGGGCCTTGAAGATGATGAAGATATGACACTCACCAGGTGGACGGGCATGATTATTGGGCCACCAAGGGTAAGCGTGACATTAAAATGTTGTAAGCACTACAAATGCCAAGAGAAAAGGTTACTTTCTGCATTGTGAGGGAGTTAGTTAAGAGGTAATGTAAAATTCAATGAAGTTGTAGTTCTGAAATACTGTATATTCATGTTAAAAATCACAATCTGGTGTGTTAGTGTTTTCAGTCTAGTCTCCAGTCTAGTACGTTTCTGCAACTGTTTAAGCCAGTCGTGTTTTGAGACTTTTTACTGAGTTAGAAGTACAGTTTGTCTGTATTTCCATCATTACTGCCCATAAACGTATAGTGACAGTTCAGTAAACAGTGTAAATTTCTTTCCATGGTTTATCATACGTACCCAGTAGTTTCAGTTCTGTAGCAAGGTTTTATCAGATAGACTTTTAGTCTTGCAGTTTATGCAGTCTTCTTGAATCGGACCTAAAGACCAAATAGTTGTTAGTTACCACTAATAGGATAATGCATATAAATTATAATAGGGAAAAAAAAATCAAATCCTTCTGACCTTTTAAGTTCTACAAAATGCTATGTATGCTGAAGGCCTCAAGAGATCTGATCATTCCTGATGTCTGAGTATCGGCCTCCCCTGGTATGAATGGACACATCTTCACTTAGCATGTAACTTTTGTGCAAGCTTTCTGATGAGTTAATATGATACAAAGGATTGCTCATGAATTTACTGTCTTGTGCCTCCCTTGGTCCTGGATGGCTTATTGACTTATCCAAGACAAGATCTGAGATCAGAAATTGACCTCAGTGGAGATAATGACTTTCAGAGTTACATTCAGTGTAATTCAAGCTCCTTTTGGAAGTCAATTAGCAGTAACATGCAGCAGACTGTTTAGAATATCTGCATAATTGTGTGGAGCTCCTGAGACATGGGTACATTTTATACAGGACCAATTTAAAATACAAACCTAACACCAGTATGTTTGGGTACTGGCTTCTGTGAAGTCACAGTATTCAGATTTGTTTAGAAGAAGACCCCAGAACTGCCAGGAACTGGTTTCTGGTTCCACCTAGACCAGATGCTTACCGCACCTTTGAAGGAAGCGGTGATTATGTAGGAGCCTAAATGCTTTTGTTATAAACAAAACTAAAACAAAACACTGGGTTGCAGTTTTAATTCTAGTCAAGTTATATTTTTGTCTTTTTTTTTTTTATGACTTTCTGTGTAAAAGAGTGCAAGCAAGTAATATTCTGGAATGTGTGGAGACTTGCAACCTTGCTTGTAGTAGAAAGACTTTGAGTATGTGAAGACTGTGGACAATGAAAGCCACCAGCTTTCAAACCAGGATGGTACCTCCAGCTTTGGGGTTTGTAGAAGATAGGTGCTTTTGGAATTGGTTGAGTTAGGTAGACAGTGTGCAGTTTGGCAGAAGACAGGGAAAGTTGCTAATACTTTCTGCTGCATGAAGTTCTTCATATACATATCTCTAGAGCTGTGCGACAGTTGCTGATCAGTGTTTTCTTACCTTGATTTGCAAGGTGAACTTTGCTAAGGGGAAGGAGAAATTTGTTTTGGATGAAAAGAAACATTTTTCTGACCATGAAGAAATACTTCTGAGACTTTCTGGGGAGCTGGTCATGAAATTTTGACTTACAGTTAAGTGTCAATTGGAAAAACACAGCAATATTGAGAAGCTGCCTGGATAGGAATAAGGGAATGTGAATGAGTGCCATTCTCAGGAATTTTCAGAGTTGTGAGCAGTGGATGTACATTTTGGCCTATTTCCACTATAACTGACAGCATTCTTCTCTGGAATGTGGAAGCAAATATATTACCTGTAGCAGGACAGATTAGTTTTGTTGGGCCTCCAGCATATAGTGGGTAACAACAGTAGAAAATCTTTTTCTTAAAGCAAGGTATCCTGCTTCCCTTAGTTTCTTTCTGACCCAGTTGCTGCTCTGTCTCTGTAGCTTCTTGAAATTACAGGTCACAGTTAGGATCCTTCAGTGGCATGATTTCCATGCTGATATTTGCTTGGGCGCAGAGTGAACTGCTGTTTGACTGAAGTTGATTCTTTTGCTTGGAGTAAGTGACATCTGGTAGATGCAGAACAGCTTACAGATGGTACTCTTGGAAAGTTTAGAAGCATCTTTTTGCTGCAGGTTCACATTAGCTGTAAATGTGTAGAAGCTGAGTTTATATTCCTTCTGGAGCACAGAGGGATGTGCATCAGTGACTAGCAGAGATACTGATGCTTTTTGTCTTGCGTATACTACTTGATGGGAAAAAAAAAGTTAGAATTTTATTCATTTCTGATTGGATTTTCTCAAGATAGACTTAGAAAAAGATATGAACTGTTTCATGGTCATTTGGGAGAGGTGTATTCAACAAATGAGCTGTCACCTAACTGCACTGCCTGAAGTCAATAAATGCTTTGGTAAACCAAGCTTTAAATGACCCTTTCTTGATTCTGCTCCTCTCTTGAAGTATTTCCTTGCTCAAAACTTCTCAGCAGTGGCCGTCTTGGATATCTTCCGGAGTGCTACTTACTTCTAGAATATGTTTCTTTATACATGCTATTTTCATCTTGTTCTTTGTTTAATTATTCTCACCTTTATCTTTCCCTGTTCCCTTTTTGTTTTCTCTAAAGATTATTTTCTTCCCTCAGCTCCCTGCTGTGCCAAAAGCGCTTTGGCAATGCAGATGGAATAAATGTGAATTAAATTGTTCTACTGGAAGCTTTTGTATGGTACTGTCAATAATTAGTATAATTGATACAAATTCATCAGCTAATCAATGTAAACAAAACAGTGGAATATCAATTAGTAATCTAATACTATCAAATATTACATAATAACAATGAATTTAATCGTTTCACGTTTCTTTGTCGTTATTCCTCTTGCCTTTGCTTTCTGTTATTTTTTATGAATATTCAGCTTTCAGTAGGATGCATCAGTCTGTCTTTTTGCTTTCTAGACAAACTATGAAAACAGAATATACAGTCTGAAAGTAGAGTGTGGACCTAAATATCCAGAAGCACCTCCTACAGTTAGATTTGTAACTAAAATTAATATGAATGGAATAAATAATTCCAATGGAATGGTAAGTTGAAATGGTAAGACCAATCATATTGTTAATCTGTTAAACTATTTAAATCCCAGATGAGGACTGTGCATGTTGGAAGTTTTCCTATTTAAATTTTGCAGTATTAGATACTTGTTTTAAATAAAATTTTGGTTGCCTGTTGCACATATTTAAATCTATAGGTGTTTACAGTATTTTAGCAGCTCTTGGAGGCTTATCAGGGAGACAAGCATTACTTACAAAACTGAAATAAAATTGAAGATTTTAATTTTGTGCAGAAAGAGTTTAAGCCATATATTTTCCATGTGTGAGTTATGAAAATAATATTGGATTCTATCCTAGCAGGAATGCTACAGTACTTAAGACCGTTTCTGATTAATTATTAAAGTTTATTTTGGTATCCAAACTTTATTGGATGTTTCCATTAATTACAAATGGAAATGTTCCTGCCTGAATCATGTTCTGGATGTAACTCCCTTGTAATGAACTGATGCATTTAAATTCCTGTTTTCTTTATAGTGAATTTATTCGATTCTGAGATGATTTTTAAACTTCAGTCTGAAGGTCTTTCAATATAGATGGAAACCACTTTCATGTTAAAGATCCATTTGCAGTAAATTACATTCTTAGAGGGGTGTTTGAGCTGTTGCAAGTCTTGTGCACTGATAGATCACCCAAAGCCAGTGAACTAACACTTCAGCAATAGTTTTAAAGGGGATTTGAAATTTCTTCCTGCATAGCCAACAGCCCAACTCTATCTGAGATGAAGATCTTATTAAAACTTCTATCTACAAACCAGCTGTTGCTCTTTATTCCAGCTGTAGCTTATAGTCTCAGTATCTGTGTTTATTAGGAGGTTGTGACCGGCCAAAGCTGCCAATCTGGAATGCAGTAGAGCTTTTGGTATGTTTATAATATTATTTTCATACCTCCCCCTAGTAACATGTATTATTCTGAATCACTGAAGATGTATGCTGTCATTAATTCATCTGTGTGCATGCCTGAGAAGATAGTTTTCCAGAAGCAAAATTTCAGGCCTGCAGAGCCCAAAACCTTGTGTTTACTGAGTCCATCTGCTTGGAGCTTGTGTTTGGAGAAGACTGACGAATGGGCTGAATATTGGGACTGGAAGTTTGACTGGTGGTTTTAAAAGCACTGATAAAATTCAGTCACTGCTATAGTTAAATTTGATTGAGCTTACACCAGAACTTCATTCAGTCTTAGCACAGCAATTCTAGCAGCTAGTATACTTCATGAAGGCTTTGCTGTGCAGATGCATAACTGTACATATTTCATGGATTTCGACAGGACTGGGTTGTACTTCTAATGTAAACAGATCGCAGCACTAATGAATTTAAAAGTCGTTATGTGCTATTTTTAACGTATCCTTTGTCCTGGTTTCTTGTGTTTTAACTTGCTTTGCCATTGTTCTCACTAGCGTTGTGCCAGATTTGTCAGATAAACTGGGGGCAGGTTTTACAGTTGAGAGCACAGAACTGGAAATCTGATGGAGTGCTGAGTTTGGCTTTGCTCCAACCTCCTTTTTCATTTTTGGTTAAGACACTTATCTGTGCTTTGTGTGGATAGAAAAGTCACGTCTCTAAGCGAGTCATACCCAAAGAACATACAAGACACAGAGGCAGTTCTCTTGTGTTGAACAGATTCCTTCCTAAAGGAAAGGAGAGAAAGAAGTGGTTCTGTCTTAACATCAGGAAGCGTTTCACTGTGGGGGTGACAGCACTGGCACAGGCTGCCCAGAGGCTGTGTGATCTCCTTGGAGATCTTTAGAAGCCATCTGGGCACCCTGCTCTGGGCAGGGGTTGAGACAGGTGGGCGCAGAGGTCTTTTCCTAAGAGTAGGATAACTTTATATTTTCTTTGTCCAGTTTTTGGAATTTTGAACTAATTTTGATTTTCATTTTCAATCTTCTAAGCATATGTTTTGAAAATAAGGGTTTAGTAAAAGCTTGTTTATAGTGTAAGTATGGATGATAGCATATGTGTACTATTTAAGTAGCTTTTCATTAAAGCTTCTTTTTAGACATCAGGGAAATATGTTTTCCAAAACCAGATGTAATTTAGCAACTCTAAAACAGTTCTGATCAAAATTGAGGTCCCTTTGCAGTAGTTCTGTGCATATATGTTCAGCTCTGCTGCAGAATACTAGAAAACAGGATAAATGTGTGTATGTTTAATGGATGAAAACACTGGAAGGCAAAATGACCTGTGCCTTCAAAGAAATCTGTTAAAATAAGAAATTGGAGCTTGAACACGCCTCTTGTACTGTTTATTCTGTTGTCTGAGCCTCATGCTCAGATTTTTTTCTCCTAAAGCATCCTCTATCTTCTTTGGAACAGTTCATGTTTCTGTTTCCTATTTTGTTTCCTTGTTTCTCTGAGGCTGCTCTCTCACTGATTCTTTCATATAATAGATCATAAGCTGTTTGCTTCATTCTTTGAATGATTGGAGACGACAGTGTTTTGTTTTCAGAGAGGCTGTGCTACCCATATTTCTGCAGCCTCTTTGTTCACTCATGGCCAGCTTTTGATCACATTTCTTGTAGATGTCATGAAAAATATTGATGTCTTGTAGAATAGAAACCCAAGATAAACAACAGAAATGTTGCCATGGCAATATTATGGTAATACTCAAAACATTTTTGGTAGCGTTAAAGTATGCGAAATAACTATGCTAGTTACTACCCAATGCAGAGTCCCCTGCATGAGCTTAAAGGTTAGTAATTTCTTTTGAGTTAAGTGTGAATGGTGGAGGGGAGTGATGGATGTTCACTTGAGTTAACTTTAGCCTAAGAAAGCTAGTCTTAAACTGGTTCTGTGTTTTGCATTAAAGTGCAGGTAGGTGTATTGAGTTTATTCTTGCTGACAGTTGGAATATTTTGACATCCTATTTGATTGTTTTGGGAGGAGTGTTTTGCTTGTAAGTGAATTTTCCATCAGCAGGATATCTTCAGGGATCCAAGAGCTGTTGGATAAATTTAGTGCAGAAAAGGAGAAGGCTGCTTTAGGAGTATTTTGTATCAAAAGGACAAACTTTGGCTCTTTGAATCACCCTTTGAAATTGCATTTCTTAATTACAAATTAGTTCTTGTGGTATTCTGCTTTTCAGTTTGCCTGTGGAGCTACTGAGGTTGCATAAAGATTCGGGGTACTAAGTTCAAAAAACCTAGTCCAAGTATTTATGTAGGGCTGGACAAATTGCCTTTCTGTGCTAATGGTGTTATTGTTGTAAAACTGTATTTAAATTATTGTTCTTCATGCTGTGGAATCTTTTCTCTTCAAAGATTCTGTATCCTGTATTGATGTAACACAGGTTGTGTTCTGGCATGCTATTTATTTTCCCATGGTCTTTTGAGGATGTCTAATCTTTGAATCCGTGAGAGTGTTTTTTTAACAGTCTGTCTTGCAGGATTTGCTTCACAGAAACTTACAGCTGGAAGTCCTTGTTACTCATAAATTCACTTGGGCCTCTGTCAACTGTAATTCCATCAAATGCTGTCCAGTTATTGCTTTGAGTGTGTTTATTGTAAACTAAGCAGTTTGCTGCTGCTTTACGTTTTCCAAAAGCTATTGAGAAAACTATATGTACCCAATACTTTGCAGCATTTTGGACAATTATTTGGTTTGATTCCAGTAATTTAGTGAAAATAATTACATAATTTCTCCTTTTCTTTAAGTTAGATTTACAGTTGTGTCCCCCCAGAATAAAATAGTCCTCAGACTGCAGTTTTCAGCTCTATTTAGCCTTTATGCAATGTAGAAATTTCTTCCTCTATATAACAGATGCATACTTCAGCATTACTTAGATGCTCTTGTGTGATTTGAATGTTACATAGTTTGTGTCAGCCTTCCAAGTATTTTAGTGTTGTTCTTCATAAAGTGAATTTATTGCATACTGTCTAAATGGGAAATACATTCTGCAGTGCAGTTCCTGAGCCAAAATCTTCACTGCTGCAAGATGTCATCAAAAAAGTTGGTGACTTGCAGAAAAAGACTCGAGATAAACAGCAACAAAATGTTAAGTTGCAGCAGTCTTTGCTCAGAAAGCATTCATAACTTTGTTGAGGCAGAGTTTACAGTCTGTGAGCTTACTATTACAAATTCCCAGCCAAAAAGAAAAGCTGAAGAAGCTAACTTGGAAGTGATCCCTTCGTATTCCAACGCAGCCTGTGTATGTAGGACTGCATTGTTTAAACATCAGTGATGGCTGATCACTAAGTGCTGTAAACGAGGCTGAGTCCAAACTTGAGGTAGACTAAAAAAGTAAAGTTGAGGAGAATCAAGGAAAAGAAAGACAGCTTGGAAGCAGAACTTCAAGGCTGAAGGTAGACATTCACCGGGGGAGTCCCAGAGTGACTTCTTTGCTAACTCGGTCTTTATCTGTTCAGATTATAAGTTTTCTCTTTCAAACCTACTGAAAACTAAACCTGCCTGTTTCTTCTTACTCATATTGATCTACTGATGGTCTTCTAAAGCAGCTGATTACCACGTGAGCTTGTGCCCCCAAAGTGCGCATTTTTTTCCTGGCTGGAAATCTTCTGTTGCAGCTGTTACCTAGTCCTTGGCCTCAATTACCATGACTTCTATTTTTCTTGGGGAGATTACTGGTTTTCAGGAGGGTCGGTGATGTGTGATTTTTCCTCATCTACTGAGAGAGTTGTATTTCAGGGCAGTGTGGAAATTGTTTGAGTTACTGGTCTGTCAGAGGGCATAGACCAGAGCAGTCAGGGAGTACTCTCATATCTTGTTCCATTTTACTGAATAGAAGAGGATAGTAGGTAAGCTGCTGAGAAATACTAACAAGTGGTAATAAGTATATGCATACGTGTGAAGGGAAAAACAACTTCTTAATCATCTGGAGCAATATGCGAAGTGAATGTATGATTTGAGCACTCAGTTCACCTGTACCACTGTGATGATTACTTCCGGGGGACCTCTGTCAGTAGTAATGGTGGTCTAGTGGATTTCTTGCTGTGTTCTCTATATGGAGAACAATTTAAGGTAGTAAGATCTACTGTTCTAACTTTTGAAATGAAATCATGTTATTCCTAGTTCATTGTGTCTAGGTGGTTGGACAGAAACCTTGGTTGAGTCTTTCTTTAATCTTATTTTGATAATCTTATTTTGAAGAACTATAGAGGAGATCCACAGGATCTCTGTGCCTCCTAACGAAGAATATGTCTAGGTGAAGGATTAATTGATTGAGCTGCTACTTTGTAACACAGGTGATCTCTTCAGAGTTTCCCATTTTCTTCTATCTAACAGTCTGATTTTTGAGGAAACAAAACCTGTTTGCCATTTAAAAGATTATTCTACTGAGGCATTGCTTCTCTTATCTACCACGTTAAACCAAATACTTCTGTTAAAAGAAGAGGCAGTAGTCCAGGAATTACCATGATAGTCTGACTAGTGATCTAGTGGGTAGCAGCCCTGCCCATGTCAGGGAGGTTAAAACTAGATGATCTTTAAGATCCCTAACAACCCAAGCCTTTCTAGGATTATACGGCTGGTACTACTTTGAAAACCTTTCTCTGCAAGCTCATAAACTGATTGGTTATTTCAAACTGCCATGATCTTGATGTGTAACTTTCCTTTTGATCTCCTTTCTAAAGTAGTGCAAACATATATAATTTATTTAGTAATCTTACTGCCTTTTTTTACTGTGATTCAATGATGTGAAGTCTTTTGCAGCTGTGTTGGCTATATAAGGAGTTCTGACTCTAAGCAGAACATTCTTTATGCAAAGAGAAGTGCTGAGCTGTGAACTGGATCAAGAGTCCTGCCCTCTATCACTTCCCATCACAAAGAAGCCCCACAAACATTTCACAGCTCATCTGAAATGCTTATGTGCAGTAGCACTGCTACAGGGAGAAGTGCTTAGTGAGAGGGAGAATTTTCTTGAGTTCATATTGCTACCTACGCCAGCATGTTGTTAAGCTTTGGCATCAGTTTCCTCTTACAAAAGTTTTAGTCTAATCTTCTGGTGTTCTGAAAATAGCCTTAGCTTGAACAATCCAGAAAGAGAACGCCTGTGCTAGAATTCTTTCTGATGCCAGTGGAGGTTTTTTGTTTTTGTTTTTTGTTCTAATGAAAAGGAGAAAATAAGCTTCATGATATTGCCTAAATTATAATATCAGTGTTTTGTTTTGTTTTTTCTCATGGCCTGCTTGTGTTACTGTGACAGTGGAACTCAGTATTGTGTAGAAGCTCTGTTCTTGCCCTTGGGGCTCCTTTGCCATTCATGGTTGTGGGCTCCCTAAGATCTTCTTAGGATGCTCAGTGCAGGCCTGGGTGGCCAGGACTTAACCTGCTGCCAAAACAATTTACAAGCTGACTTCCAGTTGCTGGCTTGCATTTGCCTGTTGAACCTCTCCCTTGTGTTGTGATTGTGTAAGTTATCCCATGGGTTTAATAAATGAATAGGAAAAGTCTACATCTAAGTGATGTACAGTAATCTTCGCAGTCCCATTGAATAATTTACTGTAAGAACAATGCAAAGAACTAATAAATGGCTAAACATCATGAATCAAGTATTTCAGTATTTCAGGCCGTTTCTTAGCATGTGTACTGACACTTGTTGTATCAGAAGCACCACATAGTATTGATGTGGAATAATCACAAACAGATACCTGCAGGAAGGGAAATTTTCATTTAGAGAGGTATTCTACAAATGCTTATGTGTCAGGTTTTATTTGAAGAGCTGAGGAAAACCCAAGTGTACATATTGGACTTCTTTGAAACATTTGAAAGAAATTGGTAAAATTGAACTTTGTAAGATATGGCTCCAGTTTAGCAGTGAGCCATTTGCTGATTTCCTCTCCCACTCACCCCCATCCTTTTTGTTCTTACTAATGTTGCTATCAGCACAGACAGAGGGATCCACCTGTATAGGTTTTATTGCAGAATCTGTATCTGTGTGCGAGCATATTTTTATTTTCCTAAGAAATATGTTACAAACCTGGCGACTTTATGCTGCAGAGAAATTGTGAGAGAATGTTTAGACTCTTTCTTAGAAAAGAACTGTTAGGTCAATAGCAGGAATTCATGTAGAGACTTTTTATTTCATGATAACTCACAGCTCTCTCTTCTTTTTCCAGGTGGATGCACGGAGCATACCAGTGTTAGCAAAATGGCAAAATTCTTATAGCATTAAAGTTGTACTTCAAGAGCTAAGACGTCTAATGATGTCCAAAGAAAATATGAAGCTTCCACAACCTCCAGAAGGACAAACTTACAACAATTAATTTTAGCTGATTCTCAAACTTCTGTCTTAAAACAACAACCTTCTACTCATGTTAATGTCTTGATTAAATCTCACAATACAAACACCCACACATTAAAAGAATTTCAGCTGGTATACATGACCTGGACATTTGTAAGAATATATATAATATATGTATGCCCAATATGTTTTCAGGCACTATGGGAGAAAAAGGCAGCACAATTACTTTTTTTTTTCTCTTACCAAGGCACTGTCATTTAAGCATAAGCCTGAAATAGCCTAAAATTGGAATTCAGGTTTTACAAGATGAAAGCATGACAGGAAGTGGCAGATTGCTGTGGAATAATATATGTTTCTGAAAATAATCTCTTGAGAAGGCAAAATATAAATGGCATGCTTTATCCATCTTGCTTAGTAAAAGAGCTGCAGTTAAAAAAATTGTTTTAAAGTAGCAGGTACAGTGAATACCGTTGCTCATCTTGATTAATTTTGCAAGGGTGTGGGTACCGACTACTAGTAGTGTCACAAAGTATGTTCAGGATTGTTTTGATACCTGTATTTATAAAATGGGGGGATTAATTTCTGTTAAGCAGCTCCTGTGTGTTACATGTATTGGACATGGCAAATATTTGTTTACAGTCTTTGTTCTAATAAACCATGCATTTAAGTTTTAGTGAAACAAAGGAAATGTATGGATATGTGATTGAGATTAAAGTTAGTCTTAAAATGTAAATAAAATGTGGAAAGTGTCTGAGGCTGTGCCATTTCTATAACAGTGATGTATTATATGTACAATAACTTGGAAAAGTAGTGGAAGTCCAAACATAATATTGCTGCTGGTTTTACATGCACCTTTTAATTCTTGCCACTTTTGTATGCTTAGTTTACTTTAGAGGTCAAGGTATTTCTTTTGCTGCACAGTAACTTCTGTCATCTCTACTGCCACTTCTTTATACAAACTTGCACAGTGCATGTAAAGAAAAAATATATATATAAAAAAACAGCCAGATTCCATACACCTCCCCTCCAAGAGTCTTTTGAGAACTGAACACAACTTTCAAGTGACTTTACTTGACCTCTGAGCAGTTTTCAGACCACACTGCTGAAGTCTGTTAGGCCTCTGTATTGTATTGGAAGTTGTTACCTTGATTCATGCATTCTTGCATCTTTCCTTCTTTTATGTTTCCTTCCTTTTTATTTTTCTTGTCCCACCGTTGCCACTTTTCAAACACACACAAAGAATCTTCTGGAAGCTTTAATAAAAAAGACACATATACTACAGATATTTCCATCTGTGTTTCACGTGTTGTGTGCCTCACTGTCCTTCTACCTGGAATGCCTGTTGCCTCTTAAAAATGTTAGTCTGTGCTTTCAATATGTTTTGTCTGGTGAGATCATTGGTTTGGGTTCTGTTACTGTTTTCTCATAGGAAAGTAAGCTAACAGTGTCCTGTTGGGAATGAGACCCCTCTTGGAAAATGCGAGCGTTTGTTTATTTTGGTGAGAACATACAACAGTGGGACTAAGTCGACTATTTGCATTCAAGATTTTATTAGTTGTTTTGAAAAAGTGTACTTAATCAAAAGCCATCAACAGCCAGGTAGCTTTGTTTGGTATGCCTTTGCCAGTCTCATGTAAAGAACCTCTAAAAGCAATAAACTTAGGTGTTCTTTGCTTTCAGTTGAGAAATTTAATTTTTTCAATACTTTTTTTTTTAATGAATTTGGCACTTCTAGAATTAGTGGGACTATAGCTGTCAGCTACCTCTCATCTGTATTTATATGACATGTCATTTGTGACAGTTTGATGGTTTGGTTTGAAGTACATTGCAATGTTTTCTTATTTGATTTTCATTTGAATGATTTTGTTGCCATTAATTTTTTTTTTCTTCTTACACTGACATTTCTATCTATATTTAATCAGTTACAATAACAGGATCACCCAAGATGTGAATTTTTAGGAAAATTGCAGCATAAACGTGACAGAATAAGATACGCTCAGGCTATTTCATGGTTTAAGAGATGGACTTTTTGACAGCATGAAACAGGTCTGATGGATCACTTGGTCATATGGTGATACAAGATGATCCCACATCATCAGGTTTTCACCCTTGTTTGTACTTGATCTGTTTGTATCTGTACAAATCTATGTATCCAACTGTAAGCAGACCTATTTTGTATAGGAAAAAATAACGGTGGAGAGAGCTGACCTGAACTCTGACACCAGGGTGTGAGATGACTGAAAAATACCAACAGTGGTGTTAAGTGTCGTGGATTTCCATTCTGCTCACACTGGTACAAGACTGTATGTAACTCCTTATGGAACGTTACCTGGTTTTGGCTGCTGCAAGAAGTTGAAATCCTTCCTTAAGCTGTTTTATTACGTGAGGAAGATTTTAATGCAGAGCTGCTTACTGTCCTCCAGGAAGGTTGCATTGTTTTGCAACTATCTGTGTCTGATCAGCATTTGCCGAGCAATTTGTTTTATCATGTTGTGTTTCTTTTTTGTTAACTTAATTTCCGTGCCAGCATTTGAAATTTCCTCTCCTTAATTTGTGTGGCGTTTGTTGAGAAGGATCTGTATATGCTGTTGTTTGCAAACATCTGATTTTTTTTTTCCCCTCAAAACTGTTAGTGTGTTTTGCAAAGTAGAGTACCGTTTTCAGCCATTTGTGTGAGGAATGAGACTAAATATACCAAGTGTTCTTCAAAGTGCATTTGAAAATATATTTTGCTAGTGGTCTTGATCCAACATTTAAAACATTGCTGAAGTACTTGTGTGCTGCTTTTTCAAGGGAGGGACAAGTTCATTGTAAAACAGAGGGTTACATCAGAAGGTGGTTTCATGCTTTTTAAACCTTAAGAGATCATGAGCAATCCTATGGAAATATCCACGTTAGTAATAATGTGCCTTACCCATCTGTAATGATGTATGTGAAGGTGTGCTCCTTGATGGCATGGATCTTCCTGAAAGCAGTTTGAGAGTACTTGGCAGCTGGCGAGGCAAGGCTGATGTGGAATAAATGCATTGTTCACGCTCCCCCAAACTGTTACTGTACAGTGGATGCCTGAAGGAAAATGTCAGTGATCAACCATAGTAATAAGCAGTCATTTAGGAGAGTATTTGCTTTACATGGTTGCTTTTATACATACGGTGAGTTTGTGGGAAAGTGTTTCCTACATAGTACCTTTTGGGGCTGTAATTCAGGGCTAAACACATATTACAATTCTGTTCCCCTGTGTCTAAGCAACAATGGTGGAGCAGCCTGCCTGGTAGTGGTCCTGTGGCACAGGCAGGGTGTCTGCCTACTGCTTGCTTTTATTCCAGCCTCTGCTTTTTGGAAATGCAGCCGTAGTGCCCCTGGAGTGGCTGTGCTCAGCTGCTGGGAAAGGAGATGTTGAGCTAATTCTGTATATGTTACTGTAACTATTTATTTATTTTCTTCAGAAGACCTGTTTTGGTGCTGGAGTTATTCCCTGAAACAGTGTATTATGCTTTTTCAGTTGCCTTAAAAAAAAAAAAAAAAACACACAAAAAAACCTTCAAAAGTACAAAAGAACAGGTTTTACTATCTGACATCAGCTTCCATAGGACTGAGTGCTCACATTCAGTGTTTAAAACAGTAGTTTTCTACGTTACCTCAGTGTTAATGCTGCCTGCGGTGTTCTGTTATTTTTTTCATTTACTAAATTGATCTGTACCTTCTGCTCAATTGATCAACAGTTGTAAGCATGTACAGGAAATTCCATTCCATGAAATGTGTGTTGTATGCTAGCACTTAAGCAGCATCCCCGTGTTCATTTGAAGCTTTTGTGTGTACCATTTTGAAATAGTGATAAATATTAAAAGCCTTTTATTATTTATATGAGTGCCAAATGACATAAATGGGTAACTTGTTCTTGGATGGTGCTGAGATAGTGCACAAGTAACCGGTGTTCGGGGTCTCTTGTTGTAATGCGTGTTTTCTATACTAATTTATGACTTATCACTGTTTATCGCTTCTGCTTTTAAAATACACAGTATGGATAAAATAAATGTAAATGTGGTTTTATGATGTATCTGTTAGCTCAGAAGCACTGACCACAAAGAGCTGTGGGGAGTGGTCAGGTGCTGGAATGGGCTGCCTAGGGTGGTGGTGGAGTCACTGGCCCTGCAGGTATTTAAGGGACATTTAGACATTGTGTTGAGGGGACGTGGGGAACTATCGGTGGTAGGTGGATGCTTGGACTGGACAATCTTATAGGTCTTTTCCAACCTTGGTGATTCTATGAAGGTCAGCCTCCTCGTGCCTGTCCCCACCTGGTTCCTGTAGATGTTAGAGGTATTCCAATGTGTACGTCTGTTGTTTTCCTTTCATGGTATTGTTCCTGCTTTTTAAAGTGCAGGTTTGCTAAAATGGTGGGGGGAATGCTTTGATTTTCTTCTGTAATGGCAACTAAAAGTTAGCAAGAAAAAACAGAAACCTGATGAAATAAACACAGAGAACAAACTGGAAAAAATAGCTCTTTTTTCCCAGTTGTCACCTGTATAAAAACTGTTACAGTTAAGATGAGAATAGCTCAAACAGTAGAAATGTGATGTGATTCTGGAGATGTGGAAGGGAATGCTTGTAACCAGTCTTTCCAGTATCATGAATATCTCTGGGACAATATTCAGCTCTACAGAATCACCCTGGGAGTTGGACTATCTCATGTAACATCTCGCATTCAGCCTGAGAAGGCTAGAGCCACTTCTGTTAATCTCATTTGCTTTTTTGAGCTAATGCACTTAGGTCTGATAAATGTGGTGGTCGAGTACAACAGATTAAGATGACCCTGCTCCTTTTAGGTTTTGGTATGCAAAACTTAACACCACAGAGAACTGTAAACCAAGAGCATGGAGGCAGTAATACTGAGATTCTAGGTTAATCAGAACGATTGATGCTCAGTAGTGCTAAGGTGAAACATACACGCATGGTTAATTAAGTCAATACTATTAAAGAGAAAAGCCTGTGTTAAAACCTTGTTGTGTCTGTCAGAATATCAGATGAATTGCAGGTGAACCTGACTCCCTGCCTATTTTGGCCTGCAGTTTATTCAAGTTTGTTGTTTGCTATATGGAAGCTTCAAGAATGCCAGATTATTCCAGATCACCTGGGTGCTGTGGGCCTTTTGGAGCTATGGGACCTTCCACCGTGGGAATACAAGAAAGTATATTCAGAGCAGAAACTGTGGAGCAAGATTAATGGTGTGAGGAAGGACAGCTGAGAACCAAGGACACTCCAGAAGAAAAGGAAAACAAGTTCAAGTAAGCCGTGTGATGGCAGACCCTGACTGGAAGAAGAGTGCGTGGCTTGGAACGACTCATGACCCTGACTGGATAAGTGCCTGCATGCATGGTTACGGAGGGTTTGGGGAGTATTGTGTTGACGTGTAAAGGCGGGCGGGAAAATTGCAAGCAAAAACTTGTGAATGTATATAAGGGATGTTAGAACCTGTAATAAACAGTTTGGATCATCCATATTTGAGTCCATGCCTCAGAAGCTGCATTCCACTGCTGATAAATCTTGAAAATAATGCCTGGCTGCGGCATCGCCAGTTCAGGATTCGTGGGGATGATCACAGTCATCTTATTTTTGTGTCTTCTCAGACTTTTCTCTCACGTAATTTATTTTCTATGTACAAAAAAGATAAAATTTATGATCTTTTATGACACAATTAACCTGTAATGATGGGTTTGCTACGGTCTTATCTGAAAATCTTTCAAACTGTCCTTGCAGTCAGCATCAAATGTATGAGTTGTTACATTTATAGTGAAGTTCTGCTAAGTGAATGTGATATCTTCACTCCTAAAGTGCTGTAACTTGAAGTATTGAAACAGCGTGAACTGAAAATATATAGACATCATGTTTTTGGTTAGCAGTGTTTTTAATATTGCCATTTGATGACTGTGATAAGTATTTGCTTCCTTGAGCTGTCATTCAAATGACCTTTTAAACATTCATTATTTAAACCCTTTGCTACCTTGGTTATCAGGGTAATGGTTATGATTAGAGTGGGATGCTTGGAACGGAGTACTGCTTTGGAAGCTCCTGATGTCTGTTTTCAATCTGCTAAAATAATAATAAAAATCTGATCTGTTCATGTTCCCTGAAGTAGCAACTATTTCTTCCTGGCATTTCAAAAACGTATTTTATCTGTTAGGATTTTTTTGTTCTATTCAGCATAACAATGTGAATTATTAATCTCTAATGTTTTATTGTATTTTTGTTATTTGATGATTCTGTATTACCTGCATAATAATCCAGTATTAAATGCCATGCACCCCTTGACAGATGCATGAATCACATCCCCTGCTCTTAAGCCTGTAGTTGAAAGCATGGAAACAGTAGAGAGTGAAGGAACTCGTATAATTGGAATGTACGCAACTCCATCTGCCATTCAGAAATACTTGGTTCTCTGTCTTCAGAAAACTGAGGGCTGATTAAATGTTTGCTCAATTTTCACATGCTTCTACTCATTGGAAATTATACTGTGTAATCACCTAGATATACAGATAACGGGTTATATCTTCCTAGGCCGGAGTATTTTAGTATGATTTTATTGTGAGTTCTGTTGTGGCTGCTTTTGTGTGTAATAGTTATGATCTGTTTAATGTCTGTGCTATTTGAAGACAAGTGGTAGAATACCCCAGAGGGGGGTATTATATTCATACTGTATTGCTAATGCTGTTTGGAGAGTAGTGGCAATGAGTGGAAAACATGAGCACTGGATACAGCCTGGATTCTTTGTCCTTGCGTTGGGGAATTTTGTCTTCCAGCATTGGGAAATGTACTTCTTCATTGCTAACAGCCAGGGTAAAATCTGAACCACTGAAGCTCTTGGTTAAGCAGATATCTTTGGGTGATGTTTGGAGGTGGACCCTGGTGGTAGAAAGCAGAGCAATCTTTATGCACACTTGACAGGGCTAAATGCACACTCCAGGGTACTTTGCAGAGGAAAGATGAAGGCTCACGTTCAGCATTGACGTGTTAACTATGCTCCCTTGTGCACATAAATAAAAGCCCAAACACATTGGTTTGTGGTCCAGTTCTGATGGAGCCTTTGTGCACTATGTATTTCTAGCACAGGAATTTCTGGTCCAGAATACTTCTACAACCCACTGATAATCTGTATTTGCTGCCTACCTCTAAATGTTCTGAGAATAACTATTTTCTGTATTCAGGACGAATATGTTTTTTTTTGTGGAAACAATAAATGAGTGTCCCATGAATGCGTGTGTGCATTTTGCAAGGCCACTGTTGTCCTCTGGAGGTGTCACTGGGATGCAGAATCTTCAGGCTCTTGTTTCTCTCTGCACTTGACTACTGGTTTTTGGACATTGTCCATTTGTGTACTGCTTCTCTGGAATCCATGAGATGTATTTGGAAGAAGCAAGCATACTGGTGGATTTAAGTTAACTGGACGGGGGGAGGGGGAGAAATCTAGGGGCTGATATTTGAAAACCCATTCTTAAGTCTTTTTTTTTTTTCTTTTAATTTGATTGCATGAGAGGATGCCTGTGAAATTTCTGCTGGTATCAGGATACATCAGCACCTGATCCATGTAATATCATAGAATCATAGGGGTTGAAAGGGATCTCAAGAGCATCAAGTCCACCCCCCCTGCCAAAGCAGGTTTCCTACACCAGGTCGCACAGGTAATATACATGTACCAGCTTGACCTAACAACTAGAAAATGACATAAGTTCCCATATCTAAGTATCTCAGAAATTAGGGGCTTGATTGAGATCTCTCACCACATCCTACTCATTAATTGACATCCAGGAACTATTTACGTTTCCTCACTATTTCAGATGGGGGCCTTTCCAAACTGACCCATGTGCCAGCAACTGGAGTAACCAAAAACACCCCCTGGAGGTGGCAAGTGTGCAGCATGTAACAGGTTTCTATTTACAGTAAATATGTGATGTGCAACAAGTCTTCTGCTTTCAACTGCCAACCGGCAAACTTCCTGGTGTACAAGATCAGAACTGTAGCAAATCAGGTAGGCAATTGTTTTGTTGGTTTTCCTTCTATTTCCCTCTGCTCTGTCCTGGTGAGGCCTCACCTGGAGTATTGTATTCAGTTCTGGTCTCCCCAGTACAAAAAAGACAGGGACCTCCTAGAAAGAGTCCAGCAGAGGACTAGAAAGATAAATGGCATGGAACACCTCCCTTGTGAGGAAAGGCAGAGAGACCTGGGTCTGTTCTGCCTTGAAAAAAGAAAACTCAGAGAGGATCTGATCCACATCTATAAATATCTAAGGAGCGAGAGGCAAAGGGGCAAGGCCGGACTCTTCTCAGCAGTATGTGGTGATAGGATGAGGGGAAATGGCCACAGACTGCAGCATAGGATGTTCCACACAAACGTGCATGGGAACTTCTTCCCAGTGCAGTGATGAAGCACTGGCACAGCTGCACAGAGAGGTGGTGGAGTCTCCTTCTCTGGAGACGTTCAAAATCTGCCTGGACGCCTACCTGTGCAACCTGGGCTAGGGAGCTGCTTTGACAGGGGATTGGACTCCATGATCTCTAGAGGTCCCTTCCAACCCCTACAGTTCTGTGATTCTGTGTGGTGCTGTGATTATTTACTGTGAATGATACAGCAACCTAGTTTATTTTTTATTGTGTGATTATATTATTGGGTCAAGATCTCCAGACAGCCCAAAGCACAGCATATGATCATATCTTTAAAACAGTCAAGGCCCCTATCACTTAAACATCACTGTCATCTGAACATTCCATGAGGAACAGTTGCAATAATCGTGTTACCATGGGCTGCTTTAAGGTCTCTCTGCTTTGAGTTACTCCTTTACCAGCGAGCTCCAGCTCAGACAAGTTCTTGTTGCATTGGAGGTGCTGGGGCTGTGCCACAGCAAACCAACCCCAAACACAAACATGTCTGTCTCTGCGTCACTGCCACTCCATCCTCATAGGGTTTTTCTTTCAGTCTCAAGGTGACAGATCTTCTTTGGCTCTCACATCTTTCTTCCTGGTATCTCAAAGGTTTTTGGAGGCCACATCATGTCATCACTTTTTTCCTATAGGAGGCACATGGATGATGGTGAAGAGGAGATGTTGATGGCAGATCACAGCCCTGATCTGATTCATCCTCAGGATTTTAGGAGGCAATATGGCACCAACAGAAATAGTTTGGCTTATTACCACTGCGAGGAGAGAGCACAGCCGGTATCCCATGAGAGTTTGGATTATTTGCCTTCACACAGTGGAGTTTATAAGAAGTGGCTACAGGAGAAAACACATGGGTAAACTTGTTTTATATATTGTTATAGCCTCTAAGCTTTAGGAAATTTGGACAATCCAAGGAAATGCATCCTAGCAGAAGGAAAGCATTATCTGCTCTTTCTGTACATAGGGTAGAAAGGAGGGGGACAAGTGGCAAGCAACCTTTGTTTAAAATTGTTTTTTGACTGATTATTTGTTTTCTCTTGACAAATTATTGAATATATGAAAAAAAATTACAACTCACTGTATACAATTTTAAAAGACTTTGTCTTTTAAATGGTTTGGGGGAATGTTCCCTTACTGAGACTTTCCTTGAAATTCACTGTTTCTTAGTTTAATATGCTAGAAACATGGTATTTGAGTCTAAATTGGGCTGCCTTAGTCCTAACTGACTCTATAAATAAATCAAGTTATCATCAGTGTATAATTATTATTAGAGACATATGATAGATGCAAACTAGAGGAAAAGATTTGTGTACATTTGCATAATAAATGCTGTCAGTGCATTAGTTGCAGTAAAAGACAGTAGGAATTTATTTAAAACCAATTCTGACAGCTCTACTGAATGCTTTATTACTGATACTTGTAAATGAGTTTTGAGGTGGCATCAGACAATCAGCATCTGAAAGCAGATTGCATTGCAGCTTGTACACAAAAACAAACAAAAATCACTGATGCTTGTTTCCCAAATGTCTTTCACCCAAAGAAGAGTTCTGTGAGTGTGGACTTTAGTGAGACACAGTGGTAGAAACAGCCTCTTACTCATGCAGTCTTGATTAATAGTCAGAAGTTCCTGAAAGTGGAATGTGTGTATTTACAAGAAGTGCAGCAAACAGTACTTTGCTGAAGGCTGAGAAATAACTGTGTTCTCTTATTTCTAGAAAAGAGTGGGATCGATGGCTGCTGATGGGGCTAATCGGAACAGCAGTTGGGATGCTGGGGTTTTTGACTCATCAGATAGTTGATTCTCTTGTCAAGTTGAAATGGGACCTGGTGGAAAATTACCTGAAGGTAGGCTTTTGCTTACCTTCTTTTGAAAATTGGATTGACCATAGCTGTACTCATTTGTTGGAAAACCCACACGAAGTTTTGACTGACTAGAGGTTCTGCCTGTCTAGATGGGTATGGATGTCAGATATCCTGTGATTCTTTGTGTGGGCATGCTCCTTTTCTCCAACTTACCTTCCACTGCATTCTTAGATTGATGAAAGCAGTCTTTATGGTCCTGTGGTCTTCCTAGTGCATACACAAAATATGCTGTTATGCACTGTTGATGCTGAAGAGAATGGATTAAGTTTCCTTTAAGACACTTTGTAAGTATGCCACTCAGCTATCAGCTTCCTTGGTCAGCTGCATTAAGAACATTACTAGCAAGTTGAAGGAGGAAATCCTTTATTCAGTGCTGATGAGGCCTGATCTACAGTACTGTGTCCAGTTCTGGGCTCTCTAGTACAAGGGAGACTCGGATGTACTGGATTGAATCCATGAAGATCTATGAAGATTATGAGAACTGAAGTCTACATACAAGAAGACGGTGGAAGATCTGGCAGTATTCAGTCTGCAGAAGAGAAGGCCCAGGGACACCTTACTGTGTGTTACCTGATTAGGGGTCATGAAGACTGAGAGACAGTGTTACCAGGACAAAAAAGCCAGTCTGATAGATAGCTCCTTAAGACCAATGTGACCAATGTGGTGTTAAGAAGCAGGTGTTCTTTTGTTATGGTGCCTGATGCATGGGGATCAGCTCTGCCTATCATGCATACCTGGCAAAAATGATCTTGAGCTTCTATGCATTACTCCTGTTACATATATAAAGGTTTACCCAGACAGTAAATGCATATTCAACATGTCCCCTGAAATGATGAACATAGGGTTCCACCTCCTTCCACAAGTTCTATCTTTTTGTGGTGGTAGTCCTCGGATCACTCTTTGGTCATCTTGGTGTGTCCTTTAGTTGAACTCTGATCTTTTCACCCTTTTTTAGGGATGGAAAGTTCCTTTTTTGGGATGCTTTGCTGATTACAGGACCAAAGTCTAGTTGTAACTGCTTCTTATCTTTGGAGAGGCCTTGTGAAGTGGTCTTGCTGTGTAGGCAGGAACCTTTTGCAAACAATCAATTTCCTGTTATCTAAAATGGTCAGAATGCTCCACCACAGACAGATGCTTCTCAGTAGTGCTCAGTGACAAGAATCAATGGCCATAAAGTGAAATATGGGGAATATGAATGCAAACAAAAAGTCCAGCCCCTGACTGGACTAAGTGATCTCCAGAGGTGCCTTCCAACCTATTCTGTGAAATCAGGACAATGCTGTCAATTGCTGAAGGACAAGTCTCAATTGATTAGCAGAAATGCAGATGAAAATGTTTTCTGTGGACAATACAGAGGCTGAGCATATCTGAGGGAATAACCAAAAAATGAACAGGTTTAAGTTTTCCATGAGGAAAGCATATGTAACACTCTTGAAGTCCTACATCATGTAATACTCTTGAAATCCTCCTTTCCGGTATATTTCATATGCAAACTAATTATATGTTTATAAAATATATTAAACAATGGATGAATTCACATATATACATGCATATATATATGTGTAGTTATATGTGTGTGTGTATATATGCACTGTGATGTAACTATATTTATAGAAAGAAACCACAGTTTGACTCCAGGACACAACCGCAACACACAGTGCTGGCCCTGTTGTATTATAATGTTTGTCCTGTTGTATTAAACTAATGCAGAGGACAGCAGGTAAGCTCTCTCAGGCTCTGAGAGCATTTTAACCTTCCCACCCACCTCATCCAGTGGCAGATGAGCAAGGCTCATCTTTGTGCTTTCCTGTTTGTCTGTGCTGCATGATGTACTCCCAAAAGCCACAGCATGAGATGATGATGGAAAGGTTGCGGTGACCTGCTGTAACATCATGACCTCCAAAATGCAAGGATGTGTTTGACCTGCACACACAATGAATCTCAACCCAGCGCTGTGGAAAGAGACAAAACACGTGGGAGCTGTGGAGCAATGGAAACAGTATGGCTGTGGTCATCCCAAGCACAAACAAACAAACCAAAAACCACAGGGGACTGAAAGGCAATTTTAAATGTGAGAAGGTGTGGTATGAGAAATGTCCTTTTTCTTAAAATAGCACAAGAAGATCTTCCTTAGAAGTATTCTGTTCATTCAGAAGAACTGCAGATTCATGAAGGCAATGACCTTGAAGCCTCTGTTCAAGAGTACATCTCCTGAGGGCTCCATTTAGTGATTTATTGTGTATATTCTTCAAGTCCCTTTCTTCTTGTTCCCAAAAGGGCCTTAATGAGTAACAACACAACCCTTATGATGTTTGCAGTGGTGGGCAAAATCATGACTTGGCCTTTAGCTTGCTGTTGTTCCAGTCATTTTAAAGAAACTGCACTATTTCTTTTATTTTGTTGGTTTCTTTTGCCCCCAGCAGTGCACGTTCTGTTTACAGATGATTACAAAGCAGGGCATATAGCCCGTATACAGTTGCTGAAGTAATGATCTCTTTGTAAACTGGGCAGGATGGCAACTTCCACCTGGCGTGGGTGTGTGTGCTGGGTTCTGGGCTGGCCATGGTCCTCGTGTCCTCAAGCTTGGTGCTGGTGAGTGCTGTCTTTTGTTCAAAGAGCCCACAATGCTGCAGTAACCCAAATCTCACGCTTTTTCAAATACTGTTGAATTAAATATTTTGTATATGTATATAGATATGTAAAATCTCTCTTACAACCCAACTGGGGAGGCCGTTTTTGGCATTCATCCTAAGGCCAAATTCCGCTGCACATAACTTCTGTTGAGCTGTCTGGAGTGAGACCCATGGTGGCAGCCATGCAATTTACACTTGGTATGTGGTGTTTCTAGAATAAATATGAGTGGTAATTGTTGTAACGTGAGAATTTGGTTGTTTGGAAGGGGCCTGAGCCAAAGGCCATCAGGACATATGAAAACTACTGTTGGTTTTAGACTGACTTTTTAGCTGTGCTGTGTGGGTATTGCCTGCAGCCCAGTGCTTTTACAAGACTTCAAGACTAGAGCGTTGAGCCTCACTGCCAGGAACTGTTCTACTGTGCTCAGTTTAGTTACAGAAAAGCTATTAACAGCACAGGTGAAAGAAAAAGCAAATGTTTTCCTGAACTTCCCAAAAGTCTGGCTGCATGAGGAAAGGGGATTTTGCTGTGACACAGGAGGTAACTGGCCAATTTAGCAAAGTAAAGCTGTGCTGACTGAGCAAACACCGCAGACTCACAACCATCTGCTCCTCTGGTAACCTGTGTGCAGGACACAGGGCCTCAGCCTTGGGCTGCAGGGCTCAGAGCAGAAGTGAGCCAACTGTAGTCATCTTCTGTCCCTTCTCCATGCATGGCAACTGCTGAGAACACATTTTTGTGTTGCCAGGGGTTATGCTTGTACATGCATTATTAACTCTGGGAAATCTTGTTCGTGAGCAAGGTGAGATCTGGACTTCCAGACTGCATCCATATATGCATCTAGAAGTATATGAGTACAGGCTCTGCTAATTATTTTTTTCCTTTGCAGTTCTTTTGCCCAGCAGGTTCACCATCTGGCTTGCCTGAAATCATTGGATATTTGAATGGCACTTCTATTCAACATCTTTTTAACATCAAGACCTTCTTGGGGACCTTTGTCTCATGCGTGCTGGCTGTAGCCTCCGGGCTCTTCTGTGGTCTGGAAGGTCCCATGGTCCATTTGGGGTAAGAAATGCCAAAGTTAGAGCTATCAGGCAGTGAGACAGCTTTGCAATGTCTTGCTTGGTGGCAGTGATGGCTTAAAAACACCCTCATTGCATTAGCACCACTGGTGTTGTGTTGTCCCCTCCTTTTCACTAGCATGCCTAACCAAGCCACGCAGTAAAGAAAGCCATTTTTTCACTGTGTGTTTTAAACATTGGTTGGGTTTCTCTGTATGACTCTGAGTGGGGTTCAGTGAGTAGCTATCTGGTTAACTGATGAGGTAGCTTACAATGTACTGAGCAAGTGGGGAAGACTAGATTGGCAAAACTGCAGTTGGTTTTGTCCCTGAAAGCAACCTGTCCTGGAGCAATGTTGGCTGCTTCACATCTCATGGAATTGCTTCTACCTATGCAGTCAGTGTAAAAACAAAGGCAGGCCCAGGTGGTTACACACAAAATAGGCAACATCTTTGCAGCAAGGCGGTCTGTTTGGAGGAGAATACTGCTACATTTAATTACTGTTATTAAACCATATTTTGAGTGGAGATGGTGAAATTGGTCTTTTGTAGCGTGATGCAGATTACTTGTTGGCTAGTTCATCCTTCCTGGCTTTTGAAATTATTCATCCTTGAGGTTTGTTCTCTTTGCTGACCTGACCTCCCTTCTTCCTCACCCTTCTAATTCTCTGTTACTTTGTGGGTTTTTATTTATTTATTATTTATCTGAATAGAGGTGTTGCACCCTTGGGGGTGACTCAGATTCTCAAAAATAGGAGAGCATGCTTAGTCAGAGTAGCCACAAACCTTTCAGACAGATATTACCAAGCTTTAGTTCTCCCTTCAGGTTCTTTTGTTTTCTTTGCCTTCAGACCTCAGTCTCTAGGAGCTCAGAGACTGCAGCTGTGATGTTTTTCCTTTGTGCTAGGTTGGGAACAGTGATGCCTGAGCCAAAGAATGGAATCATATTTCCATGAAGAAATTCAGTGTGGTATTAACGTGATGCCTTTTCAAAACACAGGAACTAAGAGCTAATTTAACTTAATTTAATTGGAACTCTCTACCATTTTTATTAAACATAAACACACGCAAGTTGCTAAAAGCCTCTGAGAGACTCCTTAAGACCCCAAATTTAAGTCTTGTAGAAAAGACTTCCAAGATTATACATTGAATGGATTTTTCATTTCACTAAGGGTTTGTTTTATTTTTTTATTTTTTTCCTATTTAAATGTAGTTTGAAGTGCTGCCTGGGAACATACTGTAATAATTTAAATCATTACACATCTTCTGTCAGAAGCAGAGCTGTTCTGGCTGCTGTGGTCATTAACCTGGGGGCAGATGATTGAAATGATGGGCTGTAATCTGATGGGTCACCACACTTGGGCAGACGCTAACATGCAGTTCTTCAAAAGGCATTTCCCGATCAATCATCACAACACGCCTTGAAAAAAAAAAAGCCATTAAAGTCTCTCAGTTATGAATCTGAAAATCTTTAAGAGGTTCCTGCTTTTTGTCAACAGGACTTTGCATGTTTAAAAGATGTGCTCAAGTTTTTTCTTGTTTAAATCTGTTGAAGCCAATTTAGCTTTGCTGCTGCACACTGACTGAGGCTCTGTCCTCCCCTGCCTTCAGATGGGGCTGATTTATGAACAGTTTACTGAAGAGTGCTCTCAATTATACATTACTACTTTCAGGGCTATCCTGGGTTGTGGACTGAGCCAGCTGCAGTCGGACACACTTGGCATCCACCTTCCCTTCTTCACCAGGTTTCGAAATTCAGCTGACAAGTAAGTGATGGGCAGGGCATGGATAGGCATCCTGCAGGGCTCTCCCAAGCCCTTGGTGCTTCAAGGATACCCAGCATGCTGCCAGAGAGCCACTTACATCTCATGTGGGAATGGAAGTGCTGCTCCACTTCTCTTCTGGTCTTCCTGTTGTTTGTCACTTAGTAGTGGAAGAAAGCTCACCTTAATAAATCTAATCCTTCACAGATGGTTCTATCATATGCTTGTGGATATAAATGCACTAATACTGAAGACCTTTTTCCATTGCCTTCTTGGCTGAAAAAGGAAGAGTTTAAGAAATTAGAGAGTTTCAGCTATGAGCTTTATCCCCAAACTAAGAGTGTCAGCTCAGGGGAGAGGAAATGATGGGAATTCCACAATATGCACAGGAGGCCCTTAGTTTCCTTTCTGAGTTAAAACAAACAAAAAAAAGGTACATGATTGTGTCACTTGTTTTTTTTTTTTTAATCTGCCTCTTCTCTGCCCACATGTCTGCAAGGTGACTCTGGTAAGCTCTCTCTTGTGAACAACTCTACTGAAATTAATGAGATTAGTTCCCAGAAAAAGAAATTACAAACCAGCTTATATCTTCTGGATGGTATCTGTCTTGTAGTTATATAAAACACACAGACATGAAAGCTCAAGTAATACTGACTTTTCTAAAGCAAGGAAAAAAAGAAAGACTCATGTCTTAATTTCCTAAGATAAATATAGTGGTGATAGGTAAAAAGAAATCAAATGAATGGCAACTGTGAACTGTATGATGCTTGCAAATTAATAAAAAAAATCAGAGGAGGGAAGAATGGGATCCCCTTTGCCTTTATCATTTCAAGGGCAGTCATTTAAATAAATCAGAACAGCCTGATATAGCTGTAGGTGTCCTTGTTCACTGCAGGGGAGTTAGGCTAGATGGCCTTTAAAGGTCCCTTCCAACTCAGACAATTTATACGATTCTGTGATTTTTAGTTCCTGCTTGCAGGCAGGAACTATCCCCAGAAAGACACAGCGTGTTGAAATCCTCTTAACAAAAAGGATTATTTCTTACCAACAGAGTGACATTTCAGCCTAAGCAAGACACTGTTCCCTTTACAAAGATCACGATGATAAACTCCAACTCCTTGCTATCTTTGGAGTCGTTACGTAGGCTTGATGCCTCTCCCAGAACCACCACAGGGAGAGCAGTAATTCAGCCAGCAGGAGATGTGGAAGGATCCAAAGGCTTCCATCCAGCAGGCAGCTGTAAGAGATCTGCACAAGAGGTCTGATTTCATTATTAATAGTCACTGCTGGTGTGACACATGCACGTGCATATAACTGGAGCAGGAAGTGGGAGATGTCCAAGCAAATTTCCCCTAGCATTTACTGTGGTGTGCAGTACCTTTTGAATTCTTGACTGCTAAAAATAACGTCCCTGCACAGATAGTAAGTAAAAATGTGTGCACCAACAGTGTATAACTCTTCTAGTTGTGAAATACCAGATGTGTAACTCTTCTAGTTGTGAAATACCAGATGCCTATGTAACTTTGCTGGTGGACTCCTCCTCAGTCCATGGAGGAGAGGGACCTTGTAAGGACTTCAATACGTGAATCTCATAATCTTTTCCTTTTGTAACGTTTTCCTTTTTTTCCTGTCCATTGCCCTTATTGCCTCTCATCTTTGTGTTTACAAAATTTGCATATACCCTGGAGAAGTCAAAAGGACCACCTAATATAGTGTTCATATTTTCAGAAGTCCAGTCACATATATATATATATATATATATACACATACTTATTCCTGAGAACTTAGCATTTTAATACTCAAAATACTGGAGTATTTTTGTATAATTGTTAATGCTAGCAAGTACTGAACACACAGCATTTCTGCAAATCACCCCTGAGAGTCTCAGGGAGCACAGAGGATGCAAGTTTTATAAGCTGGTGAGTGCTAGTCATTCCTCTGTTATATGCGTCAGCAACAGCACAGAATCAATTGCAGAGGCTGCACTTAAATACATTTTTCCAATTGTACATTTGTTTCACACTCTTATTTCCTCTTTCTGTATCTTTCCCACTTTTCTGCATGCTGCAGCTGACCCCCACCTCTTTACAGCCTCCTACCAGGGAGCTGCAGAGAGCGATAAGGTCTCCCTTGGGCCTCATCTCCAGACTGAACAGTCACAGCTCCCTCAGCCATTCCCCATCAGACCTGTGCTCCAGACCCTTCACACCTTCATTGCCCTTCCCTGGACACTCTCCAGAGTCTCGATGTCTTTCTTGCAGAGAGGGGCCCAAAACTGAATGCAGTGCTTGAGGTGTGGCCTCGCCAGTCCTGAGTACAGAAGGATGATCACTTCCCTGCTCTTGCTGGTTGCACTGCATGAAATGTTAGGTCTGCTTTACATTAATTACACTGTTCAGCAATACTTCAGCATCTTGCTAGCATGGCATTGCATTTCTTGCGTGATATTCTATGACAGAGGATTTTTTCAAGACTGAAGATTGGGAAAGAGGAAAGTTATATGGTATAAAGGAAATTTGTGAATGAAATGTCATTTCTCTTTTCCTGCTGACTAAATCCCCTAAGAGTTCAGAGTGTGACTATGTAATATTTTACTACAGTGTGGATGTTGGTCATTGTTACTACTGGATTCTCATGTGTCCACCACAAGCCCCTGTATTGAAATCTGCCATGTATTATATTGTAGCTAAGCTGTCATGTAACCCCAGGAACTTGACTCAGGAGAATCAAATCTAAGACTAGATCTGAATTCAGAACCTAGAGATGAAAGGTGCTATAATAACCCCAGAATGAACCATTGGGTCTTTAAATTCAGTACAATATTTGAAATGAGACAATGTTTCTGGAAGTTTTCTTTGTTTTTTGTTTTGTTTTAGTTTTGGGTTTTTTGCTAGTTTGTTTTGGTTGTTGTTTTCAGTTATCCAAGTGTTTTCTCTACTACCTGTTGCAGGCGCAGCTTCATTACAGCTGGTGCAGGAGCAGGGATAGCTTCAGTATTTCGTGCCCCCATTGGAGGGCTCTTGTTCACGCTGGAGGAGGTGTCTTCCTTCTGGGACATCAGGCTGGCCTGGCAAACCTTCTTTTGTTGCTTGATGGCTACCTTCACCACGGATTTGCTGTCCTCTTCGCTCTATGGGTTTGTTTACAGAGGTCATTTTGGATTTTTTGAAGCAGAGAAAAGAATTCTGTTTTGGGTACGTACTGTGTGGATGTGGGAGGAATGAGATGCCGGGTTTTAGGTTTGTTTCTCTCAACATTATTCTTGGGGGAGTAGCAGGGAATTGGGACCGAGAAGGATGAAGGATAGTGTATGTGTGATTATCAGATCAGTGGACACAGGAACCTTCGTGCTTTATGTCTGGTAATCGCTTAGATACAAGACAGCTGTTTTGCTTTCCCTACTTAAGTAGAAAAGTGCATTTTATATTGTAGTACAAGATGTTTGATGACTTCTCCTTCTGTGGCTGGCTTGAGCTCTCATTTGTTGCTGCAGATATTGCTGTACTGTAGCCCTGTTCTTCTGTGCTTACAGATTCAACATTTAAAAACATTATCATTGTTTGTTCCTGGTTGCACAACAGAGGTGACCTTCAGCCTCGATTCCTTCCTGCATGACACAACGTTATGCTTTGAATTCTACCTTGTGTTCACCTAAAAATAGCTGTTTTTATTATGTCCTTCACTCACCTTCATTGCAAGGTGATTCAATGGGGATATGTGAGAAACAAGATTTTCAATCCTTGTTTGAATATTCTTTGTATTATAATGTGACTCGAAAGTCAATTAGAGGGATAAAAATAAAACCCTGGTCTCATGAATCCCAGTCCACATTCTGCTACTAAGTAACTTTTCTCCTAAGGTAATTCCCTGACCATTTTAATTGGTCTCTGTATTTCTTCTGATTTGTATCTCTTTAAAAGAGAACAAAACAAAACGAACAAACAGAGAACAACAACAACAAAAACAAAACAAATAAAACCAAAGAAATAAAGATATTTTTCATGTGTAGGTAATACCATGATTTGGAAAACAGGCAACTTTTTTCATATGTGCACTCTATGCAAAAGTATTTGAGGTCTATTTGCTTTACCACAGCTTTAGCTGGGGTAATGGGAAAAGATGTCAGTTTTCAGCTCAAATCCTTTCTGTGGACTAACTCACCATGCAGTCATATGAACAGTTGTAATGACACAACCAAGATGACATAAATTTGTGGCAGAAAGGTGAAACTAATTGAATAGGGAAGAACTCAGGCCTGCTGAAGACAGCTTTATTGTTGAAGCCAAAGGATTGTGTAATGGACAGCTGCACGTACAGAGAGTAGATTTACTTTGGTGACTGTTTTACAATAAATATAGCTCTTTCAACACTCCTTTCAAGACATTTTCAGAAAAGTGTGGTGGATTCTGTCTCCGATCTTCTTTTAGTGTCATTAGCAGGAAAAGCTAGCTGAAGTTATTATCAGTGTGACTTCTGTCAGGGTTGAATAGTTTTTGGCTCTCAAGTTGGTAGAGATAACTAGAAATATTTTCATTTCTGGGCTCAGGGGAAATTTTGCTGCTTTTATGTTTCATGGCATTAACCAACACAGTTTACAGTGGATAAACTCTAAGTTGAAAGCCTTTGGGCTTTGTTTCTCAAGAAAAATCTTTGTTTTCTTTATTTGCCTTCAACTAAGAATAATGTTACAAGAATAATTTATTGCACTCCAGAGCTTGAAATTTTCAGGAAGCTTCACTCTATTTTAATGTAGACCATTGGATATTTTGTAAAAGTGAAGACTGTTCTATAGCTAACAGATTTTCCTAATGGCTGGCCAAAGCCTGTGGCTGACACTATGACAAGAACACTATACCCTGCCACTACTTCCAATTGAGCTATTTCTTTCTAAATATCAATATCTTAAACAGTAAATCTCTTTAAATCCCTCAGAAAGGGTTGGATTTTGATGCAGCTGATGGTAAAAATAGTATCACTGAAGTTTTGGTTTTGTATGTACAATACATTCATATACAACTGTAGTCATGGTGAAAAGACAAGGTAAACTTACAGCCACTCCTGACTTCCTGTGAGTGCATCTCCTGGTGCTGAACTTCCAGAGGCTGGGAGTGAAAGCTGGGATTCTACCTTGCTCAGATCAGGTCTGCCAGTTTGCAGCACCCCATGGATCAGCTTTTCAGATCAGACTGCTTTTCGGCTCTGGCACTCTTTTCAGGTGGTGCCATCAGTGCTTAGTGCAGCCTTCTGGTGGACTTCTTCTAACTTTCCCTATTTGTAAGAAGAGGTATGAGAATAAGATTAAGGAAAAAGAGTAATAATAAGAAGAAAAAATAATTTGAGTAGGAGGACCTATGTGCTACTTCAAGCAATTCAAGGAAGGCTGCCAGTTTCTCCAATCAACTACTTCAGTATTATTCTAGTGCGGATTTTTTGCAGGCATTCCTTCACATGCGCCCCTACTTCTCTCTGCCAGTTAGTTTTTTTAATATTTCATGATATCTTACTCTGTCCAGATCCTAATCTTTTTTTTAAAAAACCAAACATGTATCTCGAAGCCTGGGCTAAGGAAATAATATTCTCACAGCTTTTAATAGACTGCCACCGATCTAATGACCCTTTTTTGTTGGCTGGAAGATAACATTAAAGCGTGTTTCTGCTCTAATCTTTGTTGCCTGTTGTGGAATCAAGCAGAAAATTCAATTACTATTTCAGCTGCCAGATTACATCCCACATTTGTGATCTGTTATTCTGTGAGTTGTTCCAGATCAGCATCAATTTTCAGCTGTACTTAGGGCTTAAAAATGCACTCAATTCACATGGAAGTAGGTTGATAATGAATCATAGAATCATAGAATCATAGAATGGTTTGGGTTGGAAGGGACTTTTAAGATCACCTAGCTCAAACCCCCTGCTATAGGCAGAGACACCTCCTTCTAGACCAGGTTGCTCAAAGCCCCATCCAGCCTGGCCTTGAATGCCTCCAGGGAGGAGACATCCACAGGCTCTCTGGGCAGCCTGTTCCAGTGTCTCACCACCATCACAGTAAGGGATTTCTTCCTAATATCTAGTCTAAGTTTACTTTCTTCCAGTTTAAAACCATTTCCCCTCATCCTGTCACTACATGCCCTTATAAATAGTTCCTACCCAGCTTTCCTGTCATGCCCCTTCAGATACTGGAAGGCTGCTGGAAGTTCTCCTTGGAGCCTTCTCTTCTCCAGGCTGAAGAGCCTCAGCTCACTCAGCATGGCCTCATAGGGAAGGTGCTGCAGCCCTCTGATCATCTTCGTGGCCCTCCTCTAGACCTGCTCCAACAACTCCCTGTCCTTCTTGTTTTGGGGGCTCCAGAACTGGATGCAGTACTCCAGGTGGGGTCTCAGAAGAGCAGAGTAGAGGGGCAGAATCACCTCCCTTGACCCATCGGTCATGCTTCTCTTGATGCAGCCCAGGATACGGTTGACCTTCTGGGCTGCAAGCACACATTGCCGGCTTATGTTGAATCTTTCATCAACCAACACCCCCAAATCCTTCCTCTCAGGGCCACTCTCAAGCATTCTCTGCCCAACCTATATCTGTGCTTGGGATTGCACCAACGTGGGTCAACTTTCCAAAATTATGAGGTAGGTATAGAAATTGTGAGCCAAGTTCTTGTCCAGTAGAATCTTTCAAACTGTTCATTCAGAGCATTATTTATTGTCATTATTTGGAGGTAACCTGAGGTGCTGAGTGTCTGTGGTAACTGTAGCACATCACAGAAGTTTCTGCTAGATTCATTACTATCTCTCAGGGAAAGATGGGCCCAAGAAAAGACTTCTGTCCTTAAATTACTACATTACTTGCTTGACTCCTTTACAGTCATTCAAGAATGAAAGTAACTGGCTATCTGTGATAATGACAGTGTCTACTTTCTGCCTCCACTGCTGTGAAGTATGTAAGAGTAGCACACTGCCTCATGTGAGACTGGCCTTAAATTAACTAGCTGCATCCCTAAAACACAAGGAAAGATTTATTTTTTTGTGTGTGTAGAAATTACTTTGTGGTGTCAAGTTTTGTGGGAGAGGGTGCAGTATTTCATGTCATTGGCAGGACGCTCAGAACATGTTTTCTCCTTCCTTCAACTCAGGTTAAGAATTTGCTGGACATGCACGTTTTGGCCTTCATTCCAGCCATCCTACTTGGAATGCTTGGAGGTCTTCTGGGAGCTCTCTTTGTTTCCCTAAATATAAAAATTAATAAGTTACGTATGCAGTTCTTTAATTCAATTCCAAAATCATCCCTTAGCAAAACAAACAAGCTGCTGGAAACTGTGCTTATTCTGGTAAGTAAATAATATGTTTCTCTTGATCATATAATGTTTACAATGGCTAATTAGGGCAAGTCATAAGTTGACAGGATGGAAAAGTGAATCTGACGGAATCTGACCTGCAGGTGCTTGACCTAATGTACAATGGTGTAGAAGAAACAGATGAGTTTCCAGAGGATGTATAGGTAGCGAAGAAAGAAGAAACATTTTCTTTTTTTTCCCCTAATACTTGAAGTATGTTACCCTCATGATCTCCTGCAGGGTTTAGAAGTTGTGGATAGATACAGACAACTTTCTGGACCTAGTTGTGTATCTGGAGTCTGTTATCCCTAGTTGTTACCGACGGAGGCTGGCTTGGAGTCTCAGATATTGCGATAAACCATGATGGTGTCATTTTACCTCTAGGCTTGTTTGACGTATCTTGTGGGGTGTCATCAGAACAAAAAGCATATAGATAAAAGGTTTCCATGTTTTTGATGTTTTCATCATTTTCTGCTTTATGGTTTAGTTATAACTTAAGTATGTTATTAAGTATGAAGGGGAGAATTCTTCAAAGCTTTTCTGCTACACATCCAGTAAATATCACAGTTGGGTTACTCTGTAAGTTCCTCTAGTGAATACCTGCTTGTCATAATTTTTCCTTCTCCACTTTTAAGTATGTTTTTTGAGGAGTTTCTGACCTGAAGTGTTGAGATAGCCTTTCTTTGTGAATATTAGTGCATGCTGAAGATCTTTTCTTCTGCCATCTCTTAGGCAGATTTAACAACATGTTTTTTGAGCATAACTTACTTTTTTTATGAGCAGACTCCTGTATTTCCTGCTCTCTTGGAGAGAGGGGTATTCAATTGTAGATCAGTGGGGGTGGCCATATCGGTGTTCTCTCCCATCAGCCCAGGCATGACTTAAGTAGCCTCTGCTCTGAGACCACGGTAAGACACAAGCTTCAGGCAATGCAGTCAGCTTGCATTAGCCGCCTAGATGATACTGGTAGAAAACAGTATTTTAAATACTAGAAGGGAAGCTTTTAGAGCTAGTAGTGTGGATAACCAAAAATTCAGGCATGTGGTCAAGTCTCTGCATGTTATAGCATTCGTTTTCTCCATAGATGGTACAGAGGTGTGTACATTTCCCAGAAGCTGCAACTTTTTCCTCTCATTCAGGTCGGGAAGTGTGCATTTCATTTAGTCCTTGAAAACTTTGTGTGCTGTGGCAACTTGGATTCTTCTCTTCTGCTGAGCTCTTCTTGTCACTCACAGCACCTTCCTTCTTCTTTGGCACAAGACAGGGGAAATCTGAGCTCCTTTAGGAGGAAGAGAAGAGGAAGAGGGATCTGCAGTGTGCTTCCAGCACAGAAGCATGGCCATAGCATCGATGATAACTGGATTTTAGCTCCTCTTAGTGGCAGGATGCAGTTTTTCATCTTGGAGCTGTGTTCGTACAATATCTTGCTGAGGTGAGGAAGCTCAAGTGAAGCTTTTTGCTTCCATGTTTGAAGGAACAGATAAAGTAGAAAGGGAAAATGACTTTTATTGCTTCAGGGAGCACCCTTCCTCTGGCCATCTCTGTCTACTCTCCTACTAATTTGCTTTCATGTCTTTTGGTGGAGTCAGGTCTTTGTGCTGTCAAGCACTGCAGTGATAAACACTGATAAAAATCCCTGAACACTGAGATTTCAGTCAGCAGAATGAAGAGCAGAGTCCCTTGTGTGAATCCCGTTAGTCCTGTGTAAATGAACCTGTGAAAGGTCAGACTTATAATAATAATTAATATTTTAACAATTTGGAGATAGAACTCTCCATTTGACAGCCACTTCCCCTACTATTGAGAAAGGTTTGGCTTTCTCAGAATACATTATAAAAACCTTGCATAAGCTACTTAGGCACGGAAAATCATACAGTTCCTTATTGCTTGTTGGAACAACGACGAAGAACAAGACAAAAAAAAAAAACAAATCAAGAAACTTGCCACAGCAGAAGCCAGCAAGACTGTTTGTTAGAAGATACTGTAGGATTAAACTTAAGATCAATTAGCAAAGATTTAGTATCAGACATAAAGAAAATGCCTATTTCACACTGCTTGGGAGTGTCTCCTTACTGACTCCAAAAGCTGATGGAGTGGTGAGTGAGCACCTTGCCAGATGACAGCTGAAACTGCAAGAACAGCATGTGTTCTGTGGGCTATAGTGCTTACAAAAGCTTTGCCATTTATATATTTTGTCTTCATTCTTTTAATTAACAAACAAAAACAAAACATAAACATACTGCTTTTTTTACATTGATTTTATGGCATGAACTCTTATTCAGACTGTTTTCTTTTTTATTAGCCCTAGGAGATCTTGCTCAGGTCACACTCCTTATTTTATTATAACTTGGCAAAAAATCAGCAAGAAAGAAACTGTTTGATCTGAGAAAAAAACAATACAGTTCTTTTTTTGTATAATTATATTATTTTTCTTTCATAAACTCACATAATTGTGCAACTGAAAGAAACTATGTCACAGTGACTTTAACCAAAAATAATCTTGTATAAACCAGTCTGTGTTTAAACTTGGCGAGGACCCACCATGGTATCTTCTACACCCACAACATAACCCGGAGTACCATTCCTTTGACTGGAATTGAATATCTAATCTTCAGCCCATAGATTAGGCAGAGCTGTCTTCCTAACTGCCCTTCTGCCCCTTGGCCTGTGTTTTCTTCTCTTCAATTCATCACCTTGCTCTCTGTGAGGAAATCGTGGTGTAGATAATGCTTTGCCAAGAATCTGGCAGTTATCTTTCGTTTTCCTTTTTCTTTTTTTTTTCTTTTTTAAAAATCTCATTGACTAATGCTTCTGTTCCAAAAGCTTAGTGCTACCATGGGCAGGATGAACAATTTCAGGATAGGTACATATGTATATATATATAGAGCTTTCAAAACTTTAAATGGTTACTTGAGAGGATACTTTTTTTTCTATTGAGCTGTGAAGATAGGCTACTGCTTTAAATCTCTGGCCTCTGGCTCTGCTCTAGCTGTCCTAGCTGCCATTTAAGTTTGGGACTTGGGCAAAAATTTGACCTGGGTTTGAACTGTTCCAGTGTTAAGCTTTCAGAAATAGAGCCTGATCTAAGCTTCATGAGGACCGAACTGCTCCCAGTTTCACCTATCTGCCCATCAGCGCTCTGCTCATAAGCTTATAATCTCGGAGATATGATTCTCTGACAAATGGTCACAATCACACGTGGTTGAATCTCAGACCTTGTCTAAACACACTGCCTGAGTTGTTTTATAACAATCCACAGTGTGTGAAACCTTGTGTTTGCTGAAGTTATTAATATGACCATGTGTTCCATTAATTTCTCTCTACATGCCTACTTCATTTTTTCTAAATCTTTTTCTTGGAGGGAGTTTATCTTCATTTCCTAAGATAGGTAAATTAATCTAAACTAAGAACCTAACATTATTTTTGAATTAGAAATTAAAAATAGATATAATCAAAGTAGAGTCCTGCCATGCAAACTCTTGCCTTACTTTTGGTGAATGCAAAGCAGGCAGTGAACGCACTTTCTGCTATGTTGCATTTCAAACATTTTAGGTATCATTCATGTTTTCTTCAAGATAGGTATATTAAATGCTAACAGGAGTGCTTGATAGAGAGTCTTAATCAGTTTCAATTGGATTTCCTGAGTTTTTGCTGCATAGTATGCAATCTGCTGAGCTATTATACTTGCCTATTATTCATAGCATGTCTAGGAACTTCTTTCTGGTGGTTGCCTGAATAATTGTTCTTCTATAACTTTCTTCTTATTAGATAATGAAAGCATTACATTCATAAGTTAAGAGTCAAGCCTTTATTTGTTCATACTATACTGAGAACTATAAATTTGCAAAAATCAGGAAGTAATTTAAATGGAGGCAGTGGATTGTTTTCAACACACAGCATAATTTTAAGTACCAACCAGAATATGAGGTCCTTAATGAAAGACACTTAGATCCCACACCTTGCATGGACACATCTCCACCAGCAGCTGTGGTGTGTGACAAAGGGGCTGAGCACAGGGTGAGCATCCAGCTCAGGAGGTGGCTGTGGCTTTTAGATAACTACAGGTGTGGAAACCATCTCGTAAGTCACAATGGAACAGGCTGCCCAGGGAGGTGGTGGAGTTGCTGTCCCGGGAGGTGTTCACAAACAGTGTGGATGTGGCACTGAGGGCTGTGGTTAGTGGGCATGGTGGAGATGGCTTGGTGGTTGCACTAAGGGATCTTAGTGGACTTTTCCAACCTTAATGATTCTGCGGTTTAATGGAGTTAGTGTCTGAAACTAGATGGGTGAATCTGGGCCTTGCTGGTTGTTTATGGGCAAATACTGTTCTTCTGGGGTATGTGGGCAAGATCTGAATGACAACATTGGTAACTGTAGGCGCTAGTGATTTTTAGAAAATTTTCTTTCTGTTATTCTCTGTTTCTACATCTTATAATAATTTGTTTTCTTATTTTAATACCTGCAGATATGTACTTCGACTCTAACAGTATATTTGCCGTATTTCTTTCCCTGCACTCCTGTCGCGAGTGTGAGAAACTACCAGCTGAGGAACAACACGGAAATGTAAGTGGGGAGAGTCACCAGGAGCTCTTACAATAGATTACAATTAATAAGCAAATTAATATGTAATTGAAATTTCAATTAATGTGTAAATACAATTCATCACGATTTCTCTCAGTTTTCACAAGAATTTGGGATGGAAAAATTCAGAGGCACAACAAAATTGATTGTTTAAAAGGAATTCATCCAGAGACAAGAATCATGCTTAATCTATTGATCACTGAGATTTAATCACAGAAACTTTTCCAGTGAGAAGCATTTTCTGGCATGTCAAATTAAAGAAATAAGAGAAATTAAAAAATAAAAGAGAAAAAAGATGGAAAGGGCCTGAAACATGGCTGTATGCATCACCCAAGCAAATTTCCAATCTAGAATACTACTTTTGCTTTAAAACATGTATAATCCTTGTCTAAAAGTAGATATGCCTATAGGATACAGAGTGAGCTTTTACTGGAAAGCTGTAACTGAGAAAAACAGTGGTTATTCTCATCTTCAGCCAGCTGCCCGTGGAACATGACTTGATCAATCATCAATATAAGAGCATGTAACAAGTGCACCAGAGATGCATGCCAGCACAGCACAAACTGTAAGAAGGGTACTTAAAATTACAAACTTTATCTTAATAAACACACAGAGCATATATAATTGAATAGTTAGCAATTTTATTGGTGATACAGTTGAAGAGATCCTTAAGCTTGATACAGGTTTTGAAATGCAGGTATCTTTCTTGAGAAATACATATCAAATGATAGTTTGATTTCACAGTCATTGCAAGTGGTCACTGCCAACATGTAGCTTTACACGTCCTCCTTCCACGTGGGCAGTAAGCTACATATTGCATAATATGAACAGTAAGTGTTGAATAACTTGCCTCTGACGACTGAACTCTGAAGAGCTTATTTAAGTACATGAAAAGCAGCCATACCTCTCCATCCCTGCCAACAATTCTTGATTATCACTTGACTTGCAATACCTTGTTTAGCGTTGTCAGCTGTAGTACATATTTCTAAACTCGTTATAAAGATATCTTTGTCACCTGCTTAGTACCAGACTGAGTGACTATGGTTTTTCTGCATGGCTACAGGAAAAGACTTTTCCTCACCCCAACATCCTTTTTTATTTCAAGAACTAAATGCTTCCAAAATGTTATTTTTCAAAACAAAACTGTTTTTGCTCTAAAGGAAAAGCTTCTGAAACCACGAAAATTTCATGGCTTTTTTTGTCCGTCTCTGAATCAAAAATAGTCAGACTAATCCAACCTAGAGGCTAAACTGTCTTAGTGTCAGTTTTTCATTTGGTGTGGCTGTGAGTTTTAAAGAGTTGAAACTGAATAGACCTGAAGGGAATTAAGCACCAAATTGTAATGGACTCTGCAAGGTCATGCATCTGCTGAAGGTAGTGGTAATGCTTCCAGTGAGTCTGTAATAATGTATAAGACCAAACATGGAAAAGAATCTTGTTTGTTATTCTCCCAGTCTTAGAAACTTTAAATGAGAATTAGCATTTTAATCAGGATCAATTAGATTTGTCTTAAATTAAAATGAAATGTTTAATCACTTACCTTTGAATATCCATCAGGTAAGTCATAGGCACCCTGGCTATCTTAAGACATCCATTAAGAACCATATAGCAACAATAACAAAAAAATAAGATTTTTGTCTTTTGTACCAATCCAACTCTTTATGTGAAGTGTATGGTGGTTTGGTTCTAAAGCCTGCTTGTTTGTTTTAAACCATAACAGTGTAACAGCTGCTGGTCCAGATGGGACTATAGTGTCTGTGCCAGTATTCACCATGTTTCCTTCTATCATAGCTTATCCTCATGAATTTGTGTTGGAACTGTGCTTTCAGGAGAGCTTTTGTAGCACTTCCTGCAGCCTTTAATATTGCTAGGTGAAAACAGGTGGAACAGGAGGTTGTGAGGAGGCAGAATGAGGTAAAGCAGCAAACAGGTCCTGGCAGAGCCCATGCAGCATGCCAGTGCTGTCCTCCCATCTGCACCAGGGGTAAATGTGTCTCTGCTAAATATACTGAATCAAATGGAGTCAGCGGGACAAAAGCCTGCGTGTAAACAAGTCCCACATCTTTGTTCTTTGTGCTTTATTCTTCCTGCTCAACCATGTGCTTTAACTGTAAAAAGCCTTCTTCTGTCATTTCTCTATTCTATTTTGGCATTGCTGCAAGTATCAAATTAACTCTGAGATGTGCTTGTTTTCATTTGCACTCCTTTACCAGTAGAAAAGGCGTAATTTGCATAGAACTTGAAGTTTTGCTATAAGTGAGTTACACAATCATCTGATTTCTCAAGCAGGATGGAGTAAATAAGTTTAATTTTTTTTTTTAATTGACCATCACAAATTTGAAATGTATTCTTTGAAGGTTGGATTAATGTAAAAAGCAAACACAAGATTGGGAAAGTATCTTGTGTTGCTTTGGTTGCCAATCCATGGTCTGGAAAAAATTTCCTTTTGCTAGCTGCTGGCTGCGTTTTAAGTTTCCCTTGTAGTTCTGCTCAGGGATCAGGTGGGTTAAATACCATGGATCTCCGTCTCTCTGTTCCAGGAACAGAGTTCATGTTGTTACTGTTTGGGTTGCGGTGATGTCTAAAACATGCTGGATTCTTACCAGACTTGGAGAAGGAAGTCTGTACCTGTCTGGGAGGGACAATTGCTCAAGATGACAGAGGTTGAGCAAGTGTTGAGGAATAGCAGGGCTGTACTGGAAGGCTGGTCATGGTCAACATGATAACTGATGTCTCAAGCTGCAAGTTTTCCAGTGATGAAATAAATAGTGCCAGGACTTAGCAAATTAAAGCACTGAGAATGTGCTGGGCAAACACCTTTTAATGTGTGGGAACCTTGTACTCCTTCTGATCTCTCCTTCTGGCTCTCTCATGCAAAAATGGTCCATTGGTAGACGTGACTGTGAGATTGGGGTGCTGTGCTTGCCCACAGGAATAAATGTTCATCAGGAGTGACAAATCTCTGATCTGATCCCATTTGGCAGAGTTACAATAGTACAAGGAGACTGTGGGCAAGGTGGGCATTTAAACAGATTTTTTTTTTCTCTTCTCAATTTTAGTCAGTGCAATGTGATTCCTGGTTCTGTAATTATTATTTTTTTAACAACACAAGGTTTGTGCAGAGAAATATGAAGAAAAATTTACCAAGTTAGTCAGTTCAATACAATGAATCATAAACAGATCCAGTAAACTAGATTTATTAGTTAATTAAAAAAACTTAATTGGTGTATGTAGGGGAAAGTAGGCTTTTTGTCTAGAATTTGTACTTAATAGTCACATTCTTTGCAGGTACTGAGGTAATTTATATTTGCTAATTTAATAGTTTTTGTTTGTTTTTAATATTTAAGCATAAATCAATTCAAGAGGGAAATTTCAGCGTACAGTTGTTCACCAAACACATCATGGACTGGTCCAGATGGAGTCAGATATTCTAATCAAACCTTCAATCAAGGTAAGGAGTGCCAAGTGAGCGATACCTGGGAACAATAACAACAAATAAATGTAGCTGAAAGTGACATCCAAATATATTTACTCATAATATAGGGTATTTTTTGTTTATTTATTTTTGTTTTTGTTTTACAAAATGAAGTAGTGCTCCCCTTTAATGTATAGGAACTTAAATCCATACTTGAGCCAAATATCCTGGTAAGCTTCTGAATTATTGCCTCTGAAAGGGATGAGGAAAGAGTGCTGCTGAAGTGGTACAGTTCCCTTTCTTTGTCTCCACTGGCTGCTGTTTCTTCTCATTTAGACCAAAATTAACATCATACTTAGCAGACCAGAAAGAACAAATCATGTTCCTCGTTTTCCTGAAAATGCTTCATGTGCTGAACTTCTCATTTGATCTCAAATCAGTTAGTCTATGTATTTTGCTGAGTTGTTATTGGGTTTAGCCAAATGAGAACTGATACAACTCATACTTTTTATGAAGGATCCTTCTATTGTTTTGTATCTCCTCACATCTCTTCCTCTGTGTTGCAGCTGCTGCTCTTCTGGTTGAAAATGGGAAGCAAGGGATCGCATATCTTTTTAAACGTGGGACTCATGAAGAATTTGGATACACATCTCTCTGCACTGCTTTGGCATTTTACTTTGTCCTCAGCTGCTGGACTGCAGGTTCAGCTGTTGCCAGTGGCCTGGTTATCCCAATGCTGTAAGCTTCATTCATCTTGGTTTGCAATGTCTGTGCAAAAGGCATGTGTTAAGTAGCAACAACCTGAATTGTAAGCTGAATGCTTGGTGACAGCAAAGCTACAATTGCCTGGAGGAGGTTGTATAGGTGGAACAGGATGGTTTGCTTGGAACGAGAGACTAAAATTGTGAAAAAGAATGAAAAAAAGTCATCCAAGAATAGTTGTGGAAGGATGATAGCCAAAACTGTATACTTTCCAAGTATAGATCCCTTGAATCCTCTGGGTTCCCAGGGAGAGTCTAGGCTTCTGGCTTCATCTCTGTAACTGCAGAAATGCGGGTCCAGATCCAGACTTTTCATCTGTTTCCTATGCACATAACAGCATGAATCTTAATCTTGGACATCATCACCCTAGACTTTGGAGAAAACTACACATAGGTCTTTTGTTGTTGTTTTTAGAAAGCTATGGTAGACTAGAGCAGAGTTCTCGCAGTAATGCTGAGAGGTTTGATGTGCATACTGAAGTGTTTAGCAAGTAGACAGCCATGGATGGAGGGTGGATATCAGGCATAATGCAGTTCTAATACTGAGAAAATTCTAAAATGAAATTTGTGTGTGCAACTGCCTGTCTTTTCCATACCCCTCTTTTTTCCTCCTATTCTTCACAGACTGCTGTCTAATTATTTTAATTATGTTATAATTACTGAAACGTGGCATAGTTTGCTTGATGGATACTGACAGTCAAGACTTTCAGCCAGCGACCTAATTTTTGTACTCACTTTTCAGTTACTGAAACTGTATCCATCAATAAAATCAATAAATTTTATGAATAAACAGGGAAAAAAATAGAAATGGTGTAAGATGATGCTCCTCAAATCAGATAATATATATCATATATGTGATATGATATATATAATAGTTCACAATTTCTGGAAGGTGAATGTCTACAAATCCAGTTCACAGACTGAAACTTGGATCTGTATATTTAATTGCATATGGAATAAAATGCCGTGTCTCACCCCAGCAATTACATGTTCAGCTGTGCTAAATTTTTTGTTCTTCAGTGTAGCATATGGTTAGTTTGACGACTCCTGCATTCTCTTCACAGCTTCATTCCTGGGTAGCTTTACACAGGTCATTAATACCTAGTACTTCATTATGCTCATTTGGTATGTTGCTGTAGTATTTTACTTGCCAGGTTTATGGGGCACAGGTAGACTTAGTTTTAAGAAATTGTATAAGGCTGGACCTCTGGAAGTGACAGAAATAGCCGAGTGTGTACATCTGTAACCTGCACTTTTGACTATATTCCTGCAAGGTCCATTCTCATTTGTCCATTGGTCATTGAACAAGGCATGCTGATAGTTCTTTATCTACAAAATATGGTAAATTTAGCAATTTCGTGCTATTGATTAGGACTAAGTGATCATTCATAATAACTAAGGATGTTAGAGCTATTCTGGGGAGAGGAGTTATTGCAGAAGCCACCGATTAAATCTGGGACTAACAGATCACTAGATGCACTTCTGTGAAACAGAATCACTGGAAAAAGGGCTGCTTTTCATTTTCTTCTTGCATGCAGGTACACAGGAGCTTTGTATGGCAGGATAATTGGTTTGATCCTTGTTTCCATTTTTGGTGTTCAAACTAATGAATATGGAGCATGGATTGATCCGGGTCTCTTTGCTGCCATTGGAGCTGCCTCCTTTTTCAGTGGTGTATCAAGACTAACCATTTCCCTCACTGTTATCATGGTGAGTATGTTAAATTTTCAGGTATTTGTGTGGCTATGGTTGAGTTGAGCTTTTGCTGCTGCAGCTAAATGAACCACAGATGGTGTACCACACACACTGGACCACAAAGAAATATATTCTTGGATTACTTATTTCTAGCTTGCCTGAATAACTTTTTTTTCCCCTCTTTTTTCTTTTTCTTGGGATATTGTATTTGTGAAAGCTTAAGTTTGGAATTAACATTTTGAGAAGTCTTGGTATCTGATCCTATTTTTTAAACATTTCTTGGTTATAGAAATGATATTGGCTTCAGTAGTTTATAAATAAGGAAGGAGAATATGCTGTCTCTATTTCTTCTGGGTTACAAAAAATGCCAGCTCTCCCCAATTGCAACACCTGGGGACAGTGAGTTGTAAAGGTGAAAACAAAATTCAGCTCAGTCAACACAGTGTGGAAATTTCACCTATGACTAAACCACATCTTGGTGCCGCTGCCCAAACAGATCTCATTAAAATCTTTGCAGATGTCAGAATTCATCTGGAGTGACCAAGCAGGGAAATTTTTCTCCTAGTACATTGTTGCGCAGCATTTGATAAAGGATCTGTTTATTGGCATGTATTCAGAACTAGGTTCTTTTTAGTGATAAGCTGTGTAAATTGTGTAAGAAGTGGCTTTTTTTTTTTTTAGTTTGAAAGGTGGTATACGTGCATAACAACTTGTCTGTTATGAGGGAATAATTTGATTATGAAAACACTCCCTACTTCAGTGTCCTTGTGTTGTTTTAGCATCCATTTACCCATTAAACACAAATGCATTTTCTTATTTTTGCTTATGTTATTTCTACTGGACATCTGCAGGAAGATCTGTATGTTTTGCTGGCCAGCTGTGATGTTGAAGCAAGAAAAACTGGTGCCTAAACAATAAGTTTTCTGAGAGCTCCCATTGCCACTGAGTGTAATGCCTCCTCCAAAGGAGGAGATTTTTTAGCCTGAGTTTTCTTGCAGTGGCTCAATAAATCTTAATTGAAGTACTTTGTAAAACATCACTTTAAGGTCTTGCTGGAGATATAAGTCCTGAGGGGCAAAAGCAGTTGGCTGACATCTTCCTTAGCTTTGTGCCCATGAGCCTGGGCTTCATTGCAGAGGACTGAGAAATGGAGGTGTGCCAGAACACTTGCTAGTCTTGGATGACAGAGCTGCATTTCATTCAGCAATAACAGAGAAGAAAAAAACCCTGTATTTTATTTGCTGCAATTTCTCCCTGCCTTCCCAATTACCTGTACTTGTTTTTTGTCCAAGAGCCTCCCTGAGCATGTATGTACAGCACGTGCAAAACAATAGCTGGGAACTGTTTAGAGAGCTATACAAAATTCAGTTGAAAAGGCACTATAAGAATGATTAGGATCGCATTGCAATGTGTTCTGAATTCCCCTAGGTGTCATGTTATAACTCTTCTGCGCCTCTTTCTGCACAGGGAGATTGTGTTTCAATTCATGTTCATCCAAGATAAATAGCTGCATTGCTTGAGGAAATATTAATTTTTGAGGAGAAAAAAAGGTCTTGGACATGACAATGCAAAAACATAATTAAAAGGTTGTGCCCTCAAACCATAAAATGCACATATTTTTCCTATATTGTCTGATGGGTTCAAAAAGAATTGAATATGTTTGCTTTGGCTTTTCACATAGCCTTCCATTTGGAAACAGTTATGAATGTGAGACTTGCAGTGAGCAGGTTTGTAAAATGCTTTCCTTTTTTTCTTTTTCTCATGGCAGACCCCACAGACTTCTGCCCACCTCTTCTTTTTTGGCTGATTCCTTTTACCCCCCATGCTGACACTTGACCCTCATCCTCCTCAGCTATTTGAGGCAAATGGTAGAGTGGAGACATTTTCCTTGGCAGGCACAGGGACCAGCCTTGTGTCATGTCTTCCCACAGCCTTCTGTCTCCTACGTCTTTGTGCTGTGTGTTCTGAGCTTGTCCCCAGTGGGTTTTAGGTGTAGGAAGAGAAATAGCATCTTCCTACACGGTATGGTTTGTCCCCAGGACATTCTGTATTTTTATCATACCTTTTGTATTTTTACCTCTCAATTATGCTGCTTTTCAAGGGTTGAAGAGGTAGGATGGTACTAGGCTAGCCTAGGATTAGTGGTGATACTCCCATGGGCAAGCTAAGCTGTTCAGCAGCCAGCTGCAGAGAAAGGCTTGTTTTACACTGATGTGGATCCTTCATTCTTTGAATTGTCTTCCTTTCTGTTCACACATAATGCAGAATAGCCCTAACTCTCTCCACTTTCCTGCCTGTTCTGCTCAAACACAATTAAAGCAATATATCATTTTATTGCCCTAACTTATTTCTCAAAGAGATCTTTACTGGTGGATAAGGGGAATGGGATTAATTGTGAAAAGTTTAAGACTCAAAAGCCTCCTCTGAGTGTGAAGCAGTGAAATATCGAGCTTTTGACAGATGTAGAATAAGGGAGAAAATAGAATATTCTTTAAGATATGGATGGGGAAATGCAATGTCATTGTGTAAACCAGAGGAAAATCTCCGTGAGGGGATTAAGTTGCTTTGGGTCCTTCATTCTCTAGCTAGTGGTGGGTGTGGCTGCTGTGAATGAGTGGCTTGTGCTAACGAGCAGTGTCTTGCTTCTGAAATAAAATGACCATCTGGTGGTTGGTTGGAGCATTATGAAAAGTTACTTATTGATGTCTTCCTGTTTTTGCAATATGGCAGAAATAACAAGCTGGATTTAAAGTCAGATAAAAGTTCATAAAAGACAGTACTGAAGGCTCAGAGATGAGAATTTGTGCTTTCTGCTCTCTGATGTTTGTATTGGGACAGGCGTGCTGGCAGAGCATGTTATATCATAACTACATTGCTGTAAGTGTCTGCTGTTCTACAGAAGCATTAAGAATAGAAAAGACCACTAAGATCCCCGAGTCCAACTGTCAGCCCATCCCCACCATGCCCACTAACCACTGCTCTCAGTGCCACATCTTCACAGCTCTTGAACACCTCCAGGGATGGTGACTCCACCACCTCCTCCCTGGGCAGCCTGTGCCACTGCCTCACCACTCTTTCTGAGAAGAAATTTTTCTTAATATCCAACCTGAGCATAGCAAGGAAATTTAATATATATTTTTGAATGTTCTATTAAGAAATTAAAATGAACATTTATTTTTTTTAATATTTTTATGTTTCATAGCATTGTTACAGATCTTCTCGGATGAGCACAATAAATTAACTGTATCAGCAGGTAGTAGTGATTAAATTCTAACCTCATCCTTTTCTCCTTATTTCATCAGTACTTCTAAATCAGACAAAATGTGCTTACCTCAAATTATAGGTAGGATGTATTGCTACAGATTCTGTGGTTACCCTTCTCACTTCCTCTGAGCAACTTGCAAGAAGCTTAAGTCCTTTCACAAGGAATTGAAGCAGAGCATCAGCTGTAGGCACTATGATAGTAGATATGAGAGGCACATCTTGTTTTACATACATGATGCGAGCATATAGCACAGGCAATCACGTGATCTAAGTCATTACAGGGAAGTTACAGGATGAGCAGAATGGTGATGCAAGATGTTAGAAAAGAAAACACAAAACTTAAAACTTATGTTCACGTAAAATCTAACCGGTATCTCCTGTTGTCCAGTGGTTAAAAGATGTAAGACGCAGCATTTTGAACCATTTGCAGTAAGAATGATGCAAGTAAGTAGGATAGTTTTGAAAATGCTAAATAAATTATGAATGAGTGGAGTTGTCAGTTTATATCTCATAGCTGGTACCCGAAGACTAACAGGTAGTGCCAGTGAAAACAATCCTGACTGCTCATAGCATTGCTTGTTTGTATTATTGCTAAAAAGACAATTGGAGGCCAGGAATTTCATCCATTTAAATAAATTTTCTCTTAAGTGAGACCTGAACTAATAGGTGAGATTAATAGCTTCTACCTTAGGTAGGCAAAAAAGTTGTGATACATATCACATGTGGATTAAATGTAAATGCTAATACTTGTACATTCTAGGATTTCTTCGCATCTAATTGGATTCAAGAAAAAGTCTTCATAGCTGTATCATTTAACATGCTGTGGGTAGTTACACTGTACTTTTACCCACTTCACCTTCCACCTCTGTGGCACTGGAGAGCCATGGCTTGGAGTGCAAGCTGCTATGTTTGACTCTTGGTTGGCACCTGGTTATATTTTGTAGCATCTTGATGAATTCCCCCTAAACACTTCTGCAAGTCATTAATACTGTGCTCTTTGGAGTGATTTTTTGTGGCCACATAATCAGCTTACATCCATTAACACACCACTTCTTTCTGCAAGCCTAGAAGAAGAAAAAGCCTAGAGAAGAGAAGGCTCCAAGGAGATTTAATAGCAGCCTTTCACTATAAGGGGAAATATAAGAAAGAAGGGAAGATTCTTTATCAGGATCTGTTGTGATAGGACAAAGGGAAATGGTTTCAAACAAAGGAGGGAAGATTTAGATTGAATATAAGAAAAAGTGTTTTTTTACTATAAGTGTAGTGAGGCACTGGAGCGGGTTGCCCAGAGTGGTGGTGAATAACCCAGTTCAAGTTCAGGTTGGTCAAGGCTCAGAGCTGTAGATGTCTCTGTTCATTTCAGGGAAGTTAGACCCATCCAACTCAAATGATTCTATTCTTTAAGAGGGAGTATTGTAATAGAAATTCTGTGTTGACTGGGAAATTTTGTGATGTTTTGCACGTCTGTCAGAACATGAGTGACTTTCCCAGTTTTCAGTAGCAACTTACCTGCTGTCTGCTTTATTTGCTGCTGTTCTGATCCTGCTAGTAAAACAAATGCTCTGTGAGAAGAAAGGGAGGATGCCCAGAGAAGCTGTCGATGCCGCATCCCTGGAAGTGTTCAAGATCATCAACCTGATCTAGTGGGAGGCAGAGGGGTTAGGACTAGATGATCTTTAAGACTCTTTCGGTCCAAATCATTCTGTGATTTAATGGCTCTGGCTGCTCCACAGGCAGTGCTCCGTGCTTCTCTTTGTGCCAAACACCAGCACTTATCTGTGTTCTGCAGCCTTCCCCTTTATTTAGAGGGGAGCCACTCCTGTCACTTGGAACTCCCTTCTTCTCTTCTGCTCATTCAGTTTAGTGTCCATGTGAGAAATCTTATGATCAAATACAGCAAAAAATTTTTAAGTAACTTTTCACAATTAAGAGACTTTCTTGACCTGTTCCTGGAAGGAGGGGTCAATGCACAGTGCATCGTGGGAGATGTAGTTTAATCTGAGACACCTACTTATGTCCAATTTTAATATTCTCAAGAGACACCACAACAGCATTCCAAATCAAAGCTTTCTGGGTTTTAACCTAAGAAACACTGCCCTACAGGGATGATAAACAATTTGTCAAGTCACTGGAACATCCCATAAAAAGTGCATGCTTGTAGGGAAAAACAAAATAACCCTCTTTTTTACTGGATAATGGCCTTGTGAACTCAGACTAAGAACTTCAGAACAAGTCCCTTCTGATTCATTCATTCATCATCTGTAAAGAAGAACTGCAACCATAGGACATTGGTTAGTCTGTAGTTAGTCTTGCTCTAATTCACAAATTAGAAGAGAATCCAGCTTTATCTTTTAAAGTGCTGCTTCAGCTTTGGCACCAGGTTTTATCAGTAAAATAAACAGATATGCCTGAAATATACATGGATTCAATTGGCACTGAACTTTTAGAAAGTTCAGTTCTGCATCTGAAATACTGAAACGGAGACTGCATTTCTTCTTTAAATGCACACGCTGGAAATGAAGTTGTAATGTGAGAAGATAATATTTTTATATCGTCATTTTTCTGGCTCTAAATTACAGTAGCTTTAAAGGTATTTTATAAATAAAGTGATCTAGTGTATTACAACACTGAATTGTACATTTGGGACAAGTAATACAAATCTTAATGAAAGTTCATGAGAATGTAATGTGCAGAAGTTATTTTTACTTCACAGTATCTTATCTGTTTTTAATTTTTTTCAAATTACAGAATGCAATTGGGCTGTTTTATGTAGTAATTCTTTGCCAAATTTAATTTGTTTCCAAATTAAAGGCATTTTTCAGTTACATTGTCACAAAAAGCATCTGAAACCATTAAGTTCTGTTATATTTTTAACTTAAAAACCTTCAGAATGCTGCCAGTAGTATTTTTTCCAAACTTTGTGAAAATGATTTATCTCTGGGACAAAAGCTACCACAATAAGCCTACCTCCTTTTTCTTCCAGCCAGAGGGGTTTATTATCATTTATTATTATTATCATTAAATTAAAAGCCCCATGTAACCAGCTGCTCTAATGAATGGGGGCTTGGGGCCAAAAATCCTTCTTTTGATTCTTGGACCCAGTTGAAACAAGAGTGAGCGATCACAGAGCCCAGCTGCTGCTCTGTCAAGCAAGGTCTGTTGGTGGGAAGGAGGCTCCTCCTGTGGGTCCTGAGAGAGGCAGATCCCCAAGGAGGATGATGGCTTCCCCTCTGCCCAGATGGGAAGGACAAGTTCTGTTGTACAGTTTAAAAATTTTGCCTGTTTGTTGTCCTCTCCCTCTCCCCTCCTCATCTCCTCCCTCAAATCTGTGTCAGGGTCACCCACAGTCACAACAGTGAGTCCTGGTGAAGGTGTGCAGCTGCTGTAAGCCAAAAGGCAGGCCCCAAGAGGAAGCTGTGAAAGTACATGGAAAAGGAGAAACACTTCACAAAACAAGGTCACAAATGTAGGCAATGGTACCTGTTCTAGAGATGGCTCTTCTGTCACTTTGAAATATGAAAAAGCGATGGTGGAAGAACTCTTGAGCACCATATGGATGTGTTTCAGGCTAGCTTATTGAGCCAGACCTGAACCGCTTTCTGGTACCTCTAAAAGAAGAAAAAAAGTCACTCAAACTGACAGTGGTGACTTCAGCAATCTGTGGTGTAACTTGCAAACCATCAGAGCCTCACTTTAGAAAGGTAGAAGTTGCATGGTGTTACCTGCCTGGTGCTTCAGGTCATATATCATGAAGGCTGACCTCAGACTATTCCAGTTGTACCACTCCCACCTCACGCTCTTCCTTAGCTTGATCCTTGTACAAAGAGAATTTATTTGCAAGGCTTGAGTCGTATTTTTCCCTTTCTTCTCCTTGTTTAGTAGAGTGTACGCAATACTTAAGAGGGAACAGACAAAGTGAAGGAAAAGAATGGACTATAAAAAAATAATACATCCTTTGGCAGCACAGCCCTTGGGAAACCTCTGGTTGTGCCTCCCTCTGACTTGCTCAAGACCCAAGGGTGTGAAAGGGACTTTGGGCTCCTGAGGCAAGTAGAGTCTGGTGCTCTGGAAGGAAAATGGAGCACGTGGCTGCCTGTGGGGTGTACCATTCCTGTGTGAGAATAACGGAGGCTCTGGGTAGCAGGTCATGTCAGCCTAAGTTGACTGACAAGAGTGCTAGAATGAAACAAGACTGTGACCCTCACTTTATGAAAGAGTATATACTTGTGCTCTGGACAAAGAAACTTGTTTTTTATATTTTTTTCTGCCCTGCTGATCAGTGTGTTGAAAAGGGCAAGAAGGTGTTATGTGCCCACTCTAGAGCGAGGTTCAAATTTTCCTCTCCTCTACACCAACACAGCATTATAAAGGCTTTAAAATAGACTGGTACAATAACTGCAGCAGGATTGCTTTACACCAAATTTAGTAAGTAAAATCTTTTGGAAAAGTGGGGACAAGTGTAGTATTCAGGATTTTTTAAAATCATGTTTCCTTCAAAGCAGGCAGAGGAAATGCTTAATTGTCTGGAAACTCATTTGGCAGGTTCTTCCCAGTGCGAGAATGCTCAATGCATCACCCTGTCACACTTAAATAGTTTAGGGCTCACTTAACATTTTTGATTACACCTGAGATGGTTCACAGAAGGTGTTCTGACAAGATCTAATTTTCTGTTACTAAGCTGTCTAATGTTTTAAGTTTTTTTAATGAAGGGTTAAAACTGTAGTCAGAATCTCCAAGCCTGTAGTCATTCATAGTAGAATAGGTGCTGGCTCTGATTAAGCTACCTGTCAGGAACCCAGTGTGTTTGAATGGTGTGTTTAAAGATATTTCTTAATGTGATTATAAGTGATGTCACCTTTTTCAAAGAATGTGAAGTGTGCAGAAGTGTTGTACTGATCCTAGTTTTATTCAAATTGACATGAAAATAAAATTGCAGCTGTCTGACTATGTAGTTACTCTAATACACAACAAAGTGTTGCATACATTAAGTCCTACTACTTTCTGTTGAATTTACTCCAACTAGAGGAAGAGCACCACATATTTTTTGGCAGTTGTCTGTCTGGAAAAAGAAATTAGTGAAAGTACTCTCACAGAGAAAGGAATGGGGAATAGTTTCAGGTTTTGTATTGCACTTCTCTAAGAGAGGCTCAGTGAACGACCACCTATGCTGATTTTGACAATAGCAGGCTTTTTAAGTGTTCTGCTCTGATATTTAAAGTCTAATCTCCTAATGTAGTGAAAGCTGAAATGAAGTTCACAGCCTGTGGCATTCAGTGTTAGTCAGATGGTGAGGAAGAAACACAGAGCCATGATAAATCCACCATCAGGTCTGCAGCTGCCTATAGTCCTGGAGCTCCTTCTGCCCCTCCTGGACCTTGGGAACCAGGGCCATAGCAGTCTGCAGTTGTTGGTTTTAACATCACTTAAATATATCAGAGATTCATTTCAGCTCTCTTTGTTATTTTGCAAAAATGCTCGTGAATACTAATTTAAAGAATTCTGCTATGCTATGACATTGCTTAGGTGGGTTATTATAGGGTACAGTGCTTCTTTCGAATAGATTTTATATGTGAGCCTGCTGAATGTTCAGGTATGTTCAACAGGAAATACACAAAATGTTGCTGTATTTGTTAATAAAAAGTTCATTTGACACATGTACCAAAGTTGCCTTTCTGGGATGCAGATTTAAAGATCTGAAAGCTCCTATCAGGTTTTGGTTTCTACTATGCACCCAGGATAGTGAGACAGATACAAAGAAATCACAGGTAGTTATCTTCTCAGAGGATCTTGGCAAAAGTTGCTGCTATCACCCATAGTATTTCCTATATCTTTTGCCACAGCCTGTCAAAGCAGGTGTATTTATAGGCCTTGAGGGACTGAAACAAGAAATCAAACATTTCCACTTTGCATAGCATCTCCTGTCCAAGTTCCCAAGCACTGAGACTCAGAGGATTTTGATATGTTTCCAGGGACTACTTAGCTGTTCTGGGTATTTCTAAGCTCTCTCTAACAATCTCCCACTGTTGTGCTTGCTCTTGGAATTAGGATAAGTTGTTCTCTCCATAAACACGGAAGTCATCAACAAAACACTGGTTGGCTTCAGATGAACTCATGCAGCTATTTAAATCCACATCAGAGAAAGATGAGACTTGATCTCACTGAACATTAGGAATTAAGGTGGATTAAGAGACCACGCGCAAGTGTGATTAATAAAAACTCTTTTGCTTAAAGAGAAAAAGTACGCACTCTGTGCTAAAGTATTTTTTTCTGCTCTGTCTTGGCAGTAATTAAGCTCTGGGGTGCTAGAAGCTGCCTACTCATTTTAATGGCCTGGAATAGTTAATAGAGCTACGAATACTAGGAAGAATCTTGCTAATTGTGCAATCCTCCTGGCACTGGGGATTTGGCAGGAAGTCCTTCCAGTGAACCTACCCTGGGTGTGTCACCCTTTGTAGAGCATGATGCACGGCTTTGTTTGCCTGAGGCTGCAAGAAATAATCATTTTCAGCAGTGTGAGGAACTTGAATGCATAACTTCTTGGGGCTAGCAGGACTTTTAAAGAGATTTATGTTTACTGATTGCAGCATCCCACTTCTTCAAAAATTTCCAGCAGTGATGGTGATGAGTGATAAGGTGATGCATTAAAGTGAATTGAGTTAATGGATGTAGTCCTAGGAATATAAAGGATTTCTTTAAAGGTGAAGTGTGCAGGAAAGGAAGATTCTTCACTTTTAAAATGAGAGATTAATGGAGGGAGTATTCAGCTGGATCAATATTGAGGAAAGGTGCGTCTTTTGGCACAATCCCAGGTGAAACTAGTGAACATCAGTAATGGCATTACAGTTCTTTGTGTTGTTAGGATGTTATCAAGTGGGAAGTGAAGTGACTCAAGTGTTCAACACCCAGGTTTCTAAGGGTGAGCAATAATGCAGACATTGAAGAAATTGAAATGCAGCACTGCATTGTTTTTGAAATGGCTGTGACAGTATAAATAACTGGACTCCAAGGAGATGCTGTTTCCACGAATCCCTATTCCCAAGAAAGCTGCTTGATACAATGGACAGGGAATTGTTCTGCTCACCTTGTTTATGTCAGTCCATGTTTACAACCTTGCTGGCATTTGCTCCTGAGCAAGAAAAAAATAATTGAACTACAAACTCTCCACCCTTTGCAAATGTTCTGTTGACCTTGGATGATTTTTTTCTTGGTGTGTTGAATCAATGGGGGAAGTTCTGGCCACATCTGAGAGAAATGAAAGGTGTTTTCCTGGTGAGGTGTTTAATATCCCACAACTTATAGTCACGTGTAGCCTAGGAAATAGTGCCCAGAACTGCTGTTTTGTGCCAGCTACAGCTTTAACACCGAAACTATTGGGTTTGGTTAGCGGTACAGAGAATTTGTGCCTCTTCTCATTCCCCCACCTCTCATTTTAAAAAAAAATCACTTTCAGACATATTGTCTTATACCTTTTCTTTCCCAAATATTTTCCAAATTCCAGACCTTTCAGCTCTGTGTGTGTAAGCTTGTGAAGAATGACAAAATATTTCTTTTGGAGTTAGCCTCTCCCCAAGATGATGATCATTATATCATGAGAAAGTTTTGTCTTTCATTTGTTCAGTTTGCCAGGCAGCTCTTCTGTTTTAATATATTTTAATTCATTTTGCAGATGTGTGTTTTTTTTTTTTTTTTTTTAATTTGATAGGCTCTCTCTAATGCATTTGTCATTGCAAGCTGTAAATATTGAGAGAGCTGGCTTGCTAAGTAGTTTTCTGATAGAAGAAAGAAAATTGGGTTGTGCCATGTTGCTGGCTAGCAATCTTTACTTCTGCATTTTTGGAAATACCAAGGTTTCATGGAATATTCACTTTATCAACAGCCTTGCCTCTAACGAGGTTGTTTGGCCTCTGTTCTCTGAGCTGGACTAAAATGTTTGAAGCATGTTAACCATCATTTGATTGAAAAGTGCAGGGGAGCATTTTTTAACAGTGAGCTTGAAGTAAACTGCATCTTTTTGAATTTCCTGGGCAGCTGCTATTCTCTCTTTGATGTGTTGTGCCTGGTGATGCTCTTAATGAAATGCATAATTATGTGTTATATACTAAAACCAAGCTAACACGAAGGTGGCTAACATATTATAATGATGTGGAGGCCTGAGAAACTCAGGACCGTGAGGATTGTTGAAAAAATGCCTCCGGTGACAAAGAAGACATTTAAAGAGCTTTGAATAACAGTGCTAAGAAATTAATAGTGGTCTGCATGCGTATGTGTGCAAACAACATATTTCAAAATTTTGTATATAGAGAGAATATTGAAAAAAAATAGGTGCAATTTACTGGGCTGCTGATGTATGAAGTGTCAGCGCTGACTGTTTCCAGCATCTATTAGCACTGCTGGCTTTGCAGAGATGGGTGCCCTAGGCTAAGAAATTTTTGGCACAGCCTACTGCACCCGTAAGATCAAAAGGAAAAAAAAAAAAAAAAAGTCTGGCAATATGCACTGGGAATAAATTGCATCCCAAAAAGCAGCCCCTAAAACGCAGGCTTGGAACGAGTATCAATAAATGAAACATCAAATTTCGTTGCTGAAGAGTTGAAGGTTTTTGGTGGCTACCCTAACATTTCCCTCCCTTTACTTTTGTCACCTTGATTTTCTCTCTCCCTCAAGTGTTCTTTGTAAGTTGTTCCTTCTTTAGGTTCTTTAGGAATTGGTGTGAGCAGATGGGTATGTTAAAGGAGAGGCTGCACAGTCGTCCAGCCCTGGACCAGATGAACTCTTAGCGATGCCGGGCTGTGGCTGGGCTTGCTTAACAGGAGCTCACTGGGACCTGTCTGCAGACAAAATGAGCTTGCAGGGAGCACCAAAGTGAATTTACAGCCTGCTAGTTACTTGGCACCAATTCCTTAAGTGGATGGCTCTAGAACCTACTGAGAGTGCTTTTGTAGAGCTAGGCTCTCTCCTTTTTTATGGCAAAGGATGTTGTTTTTCTCTTCGTGTGTGCCAGTGAGTACCCTAATGGGCAGTTAGTGCAGGGTAGTTAACGTGCTGTAAATTCACGCTCTGGCTCACTGTGTGCTGACTTCCTCGCCCAGACGAATCCTGAGGCTCTGCACTTTGTCTCTCATGGCAGGGAGCAGATGGCCCTTCTCTGCACAAGGACTACTCACACAGTGTTACAGAGTGCACATACGTGCATGTGTGCGTGCATGTGGGTTTGCGGGTGTCTGTGTGTTTGTATAAGATGACTTGAATCTATCACAGTTCCTGGATTAATCTGTACTTCCTTCATTTTCATCAAGATATCCTAAGGAGAACTTTGCTGCTGCATTGCCATCATCCTTGTCATTAATGAGCTTACCTTTTAGCTACATTTTTTTTGACAGGAATTGTTGAATTCTTCCTTCTTCACCGCTGAGATACATAATTTCTCAATGTGACCGCACTTTTGTGAGTGAATCTTTCTTTATTGCAATTCCCTTCCCCAGCATTTCTGATTTGATGTCTCAAATCTATTCTTGTATTTTATATGCTTCTATAGTTAATAAATGTTAATCTATAGCTTGAAACCCCAGGAAGAAGGACACAAGGTTTTCTCGAGCTTTCTTAATGTGGAATCAGGTCTATCTTTTATAAAGCTTTTGCTTGAGCCTAGTGTCACAAATAACTTGATCTATAATTAGTACATACAACTTCATCTTAAGTTTCACAGTGGATTACATCTTCATGCAAAGTTTTCTTGATATTTTTGAAATGTTTTAATCTATTCTTCATGCTATGCTTCAAATATACATCATTTATATAACATCTAAATCATCTGCTTTGAGGTTTTGTTCTAACATTACCTATTCCCAAGAAAATTTAATATCACAAAAATTGAATCTCCATTTCCCACCCATAGTGAGAGTTCAGGACAACCATAGATGCTCTGTTTTGGCCAAAGTTTCAATTTACTTACATATAGAAGACATTGCTCAAAATGCTTTTAACATGTCTTTCTTTAATGACCTCAGCCATGCTGAGGCTGCCAAAGATAAACAGCATTTCTGCTTGGCAGGCATTAACTCTTGGAGGAAGCAAAGTCCGACGCTGAACCTAGAGACACTTGCTCTGAGCTTTCACGTTGCTAATGCTCAGTGCTGTTGTGAAGAGCCATCACCACGAACCCCAGCACTCAGGAGGGCTGCAGTATTAGGGAAAATCTGCACCAGCCTCAGGGTTTCTCGATAGCAGATGTAAAATTCTGCTGAATATTTGAGAGAACGGGCCAGGGCAGCTTGGCTTCTCCCACTAGAGGATGGGAGGGTAGGAGAAAGGGATAAAATGGGATAAAGAGCAAGGAGGGGAGCTTGGAAAGCCAGCTTTATTTCTTACTGTTCTGAAGATGGTCACAATTGCAGCTTCTGGAATGAGCATACAGTGCTCTCCCTCATCTCACCTCCCCAAGACTCTCGTGGCATCGGATATGCTGTTGTTCTCTGAACAAAGCAGGTAATGTCTGCTTGCTGCATCCCGTGGTCAGCCTACTTGTACCATTTTCTTGCACTGACCTTCATGGTAGGCTCTTCTTTTGTCCTTTTTGGCAGATGTCTCAGTTGCTGGATGCCTAGCTTCCTGTGGCTGGAAGAAAGGAGGATCACATGGCTTCCATTCTCTAGTCTGCAGTTAGTTCTTGTTCATGCCCAGAGAGTTTCTACTGATTTTTGGAATGATAGTAACATGTCCACACAACTTAATGAACACTATCTCACCATATTCTGGGGGAAATTTTTTTCTGTAAAGGTTAAAATAATCACTTGAGAGTGTTTTCAGAGTATGAAGGAGTTTCTGAAATTAGAGTGCTTTTATAGCTTTTCAGAGTGTTTTTTAATATTAATTTTTAATGCTTGTTTTATTCCAGAAGAGTTCCCCATAGCAAGATTCTTTAAATACAACCTAAAAAGGAATCCACAATAAAGGAGTCTCCATCTGTGTGAATGAGTTGTGACAGATACGATGAAGCAATTCTTAAAATCCCACAGTTGCTGTTTTCCTTTCAACTGACATGTTCCTGGTGTTTTAAAATAAAACAGTCAAATGCTAGGTTTAAAGAGACATTCAAGGAATGCTGTGGTGTTATTAAAAACCCTTAGCTATGTCCAAGCAGAAAGGACAGTTGCATGACCCTGCTGTGCATGACTGAACATGCCATATGAGTCCCTCGATGGCTTACACTCTAAATCATCCCTGATGTTATCATTCTGAACCCAGAATGAAGATATAAGGGTGAAAATAAAAAGCCTGGATAAATGTGCTACAGCTTATCAGGCAGAAATATGTTTATTGGCATTCTTTGAATGTGGATGCTTGGGGGTACTTAATAATATTTACCTAATGAGGTTTATTAAACAACAGTGTTCTTCAATTCAGTTTGTCTGAGTTGGAGAAAAGTTTAATGTTAGGAGGAAAGTTTGTATATTGAATGTTAGGATAATTATTAATGCATAACCTTTTTTTAAAAAAATACAGTAGGGGAAATAATGTGAAGGAGATAGTAGTTTTTAATAATAATAATGCTAAAACTTCTAATGACGTAGCAGAAAGAGAATATTTCTGTGCAGTTGTTTTGACCAAGAAAAACATTCTTGGCTTGGCTGTGCATTGGGCATAAACAGACTGAAGTCCATTCACCTTACTCTGTACTTTGTATGCAGTGATTCACTCCGAATCCTTTGTTCAAAGACAGTTGTATCAGTGTGCTTCATGAAGTCACTGCCACCACAGCTGTTAGACTCTGCAGATGAGAGAACTCAGTCAAACTTTGCATTGCAGTGAGTTAACAATATGGTGCTGTGTCCAACTGTGGAATTAAAACCAAATAGCTGAAAGGGGGGGATAAGGTATTGAAACATGCTAAAGATGTCGTCACCCTTCTGACCATATTCGAGCTATGCAGGGAGAAAATGCAAATATTCTTAAGTAAAACATTTTATGTATCTTAGATACTTCACCCCATAATCTGTGTATGCACTTTGTTTCCCTAAAATGGGTGTTGCGGTGCCATTTTGATAGATTCATGATCACAGAGAAGAGAATGTCTGCACCATCCTTGTACTGCCAGATGTTGTTGAGCATGGTAGCTGTGCAGTGTTCCTGCTTCTTGATCTTCTGAGCTGGACTTCTGCTGAGAGCTTCTTGTTCTCTTCTCTGGCATCCTTCAAGATTATGTTAGTACAAGGAGCTTGTTCTGTCAGGAAACAGCAGTATGGGAAAATGATTTTATATGTCCTGAGCTCAGCAAGAAAGAAAAATATTTGGATTTGTTTGCATTTTTTAATATTTGTCACACTGCCAAGCTATTTTAAACAATCTAACTACTCCATCTCTACTTACCCTTCTCTGATAACTGCAAAATTGTCACAAAGCCACCTGAAATATGGGACTCAGATGTGAGTTTTAATGTCAGCACAGTGCTTCAAGATGATAGAAACGGGAGGGGGAGCTGTCACTATATCAGCCAAGGCCTTTTGGTGGAAGTGTTGATTGATTTCCCATCCCTGGAAAGGAGAGGAATGCCCTTCCACTTCTAGCAGCTGCAGGGTAACTGAATTGCTTCCTGCTCACCTGTGAAAAAGTAGGTAGTCCTCTGCAACCACTGCCAGTGCCTCCAGTTGTATGAAAAAGAATGTAAAGTCCTTCATTTTTTTTTCTCCATAGGTAGAGATCACAAATGATGTCCAGTCCTTGCTACTGATAATGCTGGCTGTCATGGTGGCCAAGATGGTTGGTGACTTTTTTAATGCATCCCTGTACAGCTCCCTCCTGAGGCTGAAATGCATTCCTTACCTGGATGTGGAACCTTTGGTTCATCACAGGAGAGAACGGTGAGTTCTCTTTTGTTGCTGAGATTTCTCTGTTATGTTCTGCACTGAGACTGCATGGGTCCTATAAGTGATTGAGCTTGGAGGGATAAAGGAGCAGAGGAGGTTCTGGTCCTGAAAAAGGACCCCATGGAGTGATGTGCTGTGTGAATAGAACAGTAGAGAGTCCTTTTCTCTTAAGAGTTTTCGGTAGGATCTGAATTACCACTTTCACCAGAGTCCTGAGGGCACTAAGTGCTCTATAATGCATGAACGATCTAGTTAGATGCTATTTATTAGTGTGATTTGTCCAGTGGGGAACCTAGTTGAGGTTTTCACAGGCAATTGTGACTGTTTCGTGCGAGCAGATGCCACAGAGTAGAGGAACTACAGCAGTTTGTAGACTCCTTTATGGTAAAATTTGCCTTATCTAAGATCTGGATGACTGGACACGGCCAGTAATAAGTAATAACCAGTAATAAGAATAATTTTCTCTCCTAAATGTAGATGATGGGTCTGTATTTGTCTGTAGGTAATGAGAACTGTACTATTATATTCTACAAAAGAATGCAGAAAAGCCAATTCTTTAAGATATCCTCTATGAGTGAAATAAGTATCGTGGTGGAAAATAGAAGGAAAAATGATTTTATTTATATATCACATAAAGATTTTTTGTTTTACTTAAGGGATATTTTGGTAGTATATGTCCCTGAGCTATTTGTAGGGCACTTCAGCTGTCATTTTCCTCAGCATGAGAGTCTACGGGAAAATCTCATATATTCAAATGACCCTTTAGAAGAACAAAAATATTGGTGACTTGTTCTATCTACACTTTATAACTTTCTTCTAAATGTAGCCAAATCTGAATGTTTTTAGCAGGCACACTGAATGCTGGGTACAATCCAACTGTTTTTGACAGGAGGTGAAGAAAGCCAGCAATGTGATAGGAGGAAATAAAAACAATCTGTGATATAATAGATGACTTCTATATGTAACATGGCAGATAAAACAGAGGGGAAGAAGTCATAAAGTTTCCTGTGGTGCTTCGGTTGGATGACAGGTCCATGGAAAATAATTGTAGCTACTTTCCTGGTTCAGAGTGAGGTCCTGTTCACTTGAAGAACAAATCTATCTATCTATCTATCTATCTATCTATCTATCTATCTATCTATCTATCTATGTCTGTCTGTCTATCCGTTTATCCATGTAAAAATAATCAAATGTACCTCCTACTTCTTTTGCTTTCTTCCTGAGGAACAATAAAGAAAATTTCTGGTCACTGAATGCACTAATATTCTACAGCAAAATACGTGGTATTTTGCACCTATTAGTGCAGCTTGGTAAAATTTTATAGAACCTTATAGGCTGCCAAGTTTTGCTCTAAATCTTCTCAGTTTGAATAAGCTATGGCTTTAGCCCATTGCTTGCTGTCTTCAGTACACTTCTTGGGTGCTTTGTCACCTTATTATCTCCCCAAGGAAATGAAGCTTCACCATTCAGCCACCTTAGACCTCCAAGATTTGGTTTAACTCCTTGATCTGTTTAATAGTTAGACATCCCAAAATCCTGAACATTGACTTGAGGCAACTCTGGACTGGTGATCCACCTCTTAAAGTTATCTGATAATTTAAATGTTTGATGCCTCACATGTAGTCTTTGTAAGCATTCTAAACTCAAACTCCTATTACTTTACCTAGTAATAAAACACAAAAACACAGATTAAGACAAGACAGTAAAAAACAGCAAAAAATGAAAAAAAACCCACATATAAAACCACCTGTGTTGATGTTTCCACATCTGTTTCTTGTTCACTTCTGAGCATCCCTGAAACTTGAGTTTTTATTTTATTTTATTTATAGTTTTAAATTCTACAGAAAGGTGCCAGGCTGTGACTCTCCTTTTCATGCATTTTCCATGCAGACTAAGTTATCTCATTTGTTTTCTATCTTACTGGTCCTGCACCTAACAAGACGCTGTGGGAACCTGCCTATCTGCTTCCCTAGTCTTTTATCAAAGGGGATCTGCTCTGACTATCTGATTCTCTGCTGTTTTTAAGTTCCACTCTGGGGGTATTTTTGCTCTTCGTGTGTCTGTACCCAGACGTCATTTTGCACAGACTGTTCCCTAATTCTAGCTGTGGCAGCCTAGCTGAGCATTTGCAATCACCTTATCCCTGCTCTGGCAAAGCGCAGGTGACACAGGTGCACATGGGACAGGTTCAGCATCCTGTTTTTTCAGTGATACTAAATAATGTGTGATATCACTAAATGTATAAATTGTGTACTTCTGGATTCCCCCAAACATAATGAATAAGGTCAGCTGTGTAGCTACTGACAGCATGTATTTATTGACAGGTGATAAACTGTATTTCTGTATGCAGTATGAATGGTTTGAATAACTATCAGCTTGCTTTAGAGCCACAGAAATTGGGATCCTTCAACTGAAACTGAAAAGCCTTTGGAAAAACAGTGACTAGATGGTAGCAGGGAGGAAAAATGAGGAACTCTGGAGAACAACACGTACTTATATGTAGTCAGCATTCTAAGAGAGAAATGCAGATCTTCTCTTTCCTAATTCTTCAGAGGTGTTAAGGATATAAAAACCTTCTGTTTTAGATAATTAGTTGATTCCTCTTCGAGTGGACAGCACCCCCAGGCAGATTTGTTGGACACTGAAATGAAGAGGGAAAATAGCCTTAAATGATGAAGGCAAGTAAAAGCCAAATCCATGAAATAATTTAACTCCTAACTACTATGGAAATATGTGGGCACATTAAGGAGCTAAATGGCGTAATTGCTTGCTTTGAAGACATCTCTGTGTTGCATATGAAAGCAGTGGAATTGAAACCTAAGTCCTCCATAGTTTTCCACTACCTAACTCTTCATGCACTGGCATCTCTGGATGTCTTTCTTCCTATGGAGCAGAAAGGCTTGATGATATTTGTTTCTTTAATACTCTTTTTTCTGAATTTCCTTGACTGTCCTGCTTGCTGTATTCTATGCCCTGACTGATAAGACCCCAAAGACAGCTGTATTTAGTAAATGGCTGCTACAGCACACCATGATTTCCAGCTTATGTCTTACACCACCGTAAACACCCCTCTTATAAAACCTGGTTCGCTGGAATGCTCCGAGCTGCTGGCTGCCAGAGAATGTTCTTTAATGAGGGTAAAAAGTACTTGAACACATCTACGTCTTGGCAGCTCTTCCTGCTTTTTATAAGCTACTATACACTTCAGAGAGAAAATATCTTAGAGGCTACTTTTTAATGGGACAAGTTTACTTAAGAGCTGAGTGGAGCTGGTGCCAGTAGTTCTGTTTTGTTCTAGCTTAATATTAGCCTTGTCAAAGTTCTTATAGTGTCTCCTGGGTGTTTCTATATTGCATACCATATAAAGCTGATTTGGGGAGCCAAGAATTTTGGCTGGAGTATATATTATAGTGGTCTCATTATATATTTTTTTAAAGTGTATCAGAGGTGGCCCTGTATTATAGATCCACAGAGCAAGGGTGATTTTTTTCCTTTATCCCTTCTGGTTTTCTCTTCTCCCACACCGCAGACATTGATCCAGAGTTTGAGCTAACCCAAGTTGGAGGGTTGTTTGGGATCCAATGTCCTGGTTTGGCCTGTTATAGGAATTGGGGTAATTAAGCAAACTTTTAAGACAAGGCTTTGGATTTTGAAAATCACCAGACTTTGGGGGTGTGCTTTTGGCTTGAGCCTAGACTAGTAACTGCTGTACTAAAAGTTTCCTCACTCGTCTTGCTGACACAAGTGTTCATTCAGAGGCATTTCACTGGGATGCATGTGGTACACCCCATATCACCTCCTTGAAAAGCCAACGTGTCCTACAGCCACTTGGCACTTTCATCCTGAAAGGGATCATTAGGGGGTGGACTTGGCAAAGTTTTCTCATCAGAAGGCATCCAGTCTGTCTTCTGTAAAGTGTTTGTGGTAGGAGCTGGATCTTGTTCTGGCTGCACAAAGGAAAAAGGGAGCTGCTGTAACAAGGCCACATTTTGTCTGGGGAGAACCCTGGCTGCTGGAGGAATGGCATAGGGAAGATGTGGGTCAGATTTATTAAAATTACATGTGGGCTTTAAGTTGCCTCTGTGTCAGGCGTAAGCAAACATCACAAAGGACCATTTTTCATTCTCTTTTTGCCTATTCTTTTCTTCTGGACTTTGAGTTTAGCATCATTCCATTACATGGGAAAAAACTGTACAAGTTGTTATGAAATTTATGAAGAGTAGCAGCAGTACCTCACCTTGTTTGTAGCATGGGCTTGGTGATGCTCATGTGAGACAGGTCAAAGAGCTTACTGTGCCCTCCTGCCCTGCATCAGCCCCCACAGATCCCTGTGGGAACATCCAGCCTTTCTACCTTCATAGTCTTTGTATTCTGGAAAGAGGCTGGTATTAGCTTGCTTCTCTGTGCACTGGTTTTCAGACTGTTTTTGGCTCAAAAATATCCAGAACTGTTCCTAAAAAAAATGGTGCACATGGATCTGGTATGCATGGACCTACGCGAAGAAGGTTCTCTTAATGTGAATGAGAGGTGAACTACCAGACAGAACTGCAGCTGTATGTTAACCTGGATACTTACATTACTGATGGACTTTTTGCTCTCTGACATGTGGTGATGAATGATGCTCTTTAACTTGTAGTTTCCAGGTGATCTGATTATCTTCCTTTATAGGATTCTGGGGAAAAACACTTAATGACAGTGAGTGATCTACAAAAATGATGTAATGGCCCTATTCAACCTCAAACTTCAAAGACAAGAGACACTGTTTCCTCAGATTTTTTTTTTTTTTAATATTAAATTTCACCCCAAATTTAAAATTTAACATGAAGTGATCTCAGTGTCCAAATCTGCATAATGTGTCTTAGGAAAAAGTGACATGCAAACAGGATAATAGTATGGACACAGATATTCAGATGAGGCAGAAAGGAAGGCTATGTGGACAGAAGCAGAAGACCAAGTGGAACTTCAGTTCTCTTGTCAGATCTGACCTATTTCATTGTATTGTTTTGGTCAAAGCAATTTTCTTTTCCAGTTTTCTCAGTTAGAGAAAATGCCTACTTAGCTCATGTGGCTTTCAGAATCTGTTGTGTTAGTAAAGTATTGTCAGTTCTTAAATGAAAAGCCTTGTGAACCCTAGAAGATGATTTTAACCTCCTCTGATTTTGACTGTTTAATGAATCTGCTATCTAAAGGTACCACATGAATCAAAATGACTTTATTTACATTGGTAGAACTATACAAAGATGCCCAAGATTTTGATTGCCTTACTGTTTATTTTTAGAGTGGAATCTGAACAAACACAACAAATCATTCTTCCCATGTTTCAATAAATACCAGCAGATACAACCCTTCTTCCAAACTAAAATAAACCTTTCCCACCATTAGCCATTCCCTTTCCCAAAATGTCCAGATGAGAGCTGTAGCTAATGCGCTGTCAAGGTCACACGGAGCAGATGAGGAATAAGCATGGAGCTGGCAGAGAGCAAGGCTTGTGATGACCTCGCCAGCAGCACCCTCCTTTGACACAAAGGGCTGCAGGCTGGTTAAAAGCTCCCTGCTGACCTTCTGTACTTTCAAGTGTGTTGGTAGTCACTGCAGTCCTCAGAACCCAGTATACACAATGCAAGCACGAATACAGAAAAATAATGACAAGGATGGTGAAGATGAGCCAATAAGCTGTCTGACTTCCTCCTTAGAGAAACTTGTAAATAATTTAATGTTTACACAGGGCCTGTATATTTGCATGCATGACTACCTTTTCACAAGCCTAAAATGTTTTACATTGGGATGTTTTCAGGCTCTAAAAAAATATTTTCTGATATGTCTAAAATCTGCAGGCTCAGCTCCTTCTCTTGTTTTTTTTTTTTCTTCTCCACGAACTATTTAAGCTGCATTTCCACCCCTCCTGCAGTATTCAATGTGTAAATAGTCTCTACCCAGACTTGCACACTGATCAAAATCACAGTGTGCTAGGAAGAAAGTGTTTTGAATTTAAAAGTGAATGTTGTACTGTATTGTGAGATTTTTGAGGGAAAAAAACTTCTAAGTTGTTTGAAAGACTGATGTTGGTGTGGCTGGGCAAAGCGCTGGGAGAAAATATGGAAGCACAAAGAGACAGATCACAAATGGTGAATCTTTAAGCAGCTGTTCTTTTCCTCTGGTTTCTGTCTCAAGGTGCTTCTTTTACTGATCTAAAGCAAGGTTGAATGTGAAGACCACTGTGGGGTTGGCAAGCCTGTTGCAAGCATTGGTCGTGCTGTGTCAATGGGCAGGAGCTTAATAGGAGGTTATGGTTCTTGCTGTAAGGCCCACTGGGAGACAGCCCTCATATGTCAAAGCACCATTAGCAAATGTGACACAGGTCCCTTTGGATTGTGAAGTCTTTCCACAGATGTCTCAGTTGGCACTGCAGACTGCTTGATGTTGAGGGAGGGATGACAAATCCACATGGACTTTTGATGTGTTTTCCGTTTCTGGGGAGTCCTGTGAAACCAAAAGAAGTTACTACTGCACACTTTCCACTGGAGGAAGTGCACTGAAGCAGCATCTGGAACTAATAACCTGTGTTTCACAGCTAGCTATCTGGCAGCGAGCAAGCTGCTCCTGCTCCTATAGGTCTGTATGTAAAAAATGCTTGTAGTGACTTTTGGCTGTGCAAAATAACACGGCTTCTTCTGACCTGGCTAGAAGGAGGCTCTCCCATGGCTCTTTTGGGAGGACAAGCTGCTGCTGCTCATACAGGGACCACTGCAGCTTTTAGATGTGGTTCCACACAGGTGGAGCATGCACACGTACACAGATCATCCCCAGCCACTGGATGGGTATTCCACTAATGACTTGAGTCTGCACTGGTGTCTGGCCACCACTGGCGGATACTGACAGTTTCCACTTAAAACTAGCCAACCTTACAAAAAATCCAGCTGTGCTGGCAGAACAGCCAATCTCATGAAGGTGTCATTGAAAAACTCTTTGAATTCATTCAAGAAATGATGTTTCTGACTCAATGTTCACTGAAGTCCCTGAGGAAGCCTCGCTGGTTATTGGAATACAGATGTCCATATATACAAGAGTTGTATTTTGGTGTTCTCGATTTACATGTAAAGACATTCCCTTTATTATAGTTCTGGAGACTGCTTTTGAATTCACTTTAAGCTGAAATGAATTCTCTTTGCTGTTCATGTCTATGCCACTTTTTCTGTTCTTGTGAGTGTTGCTACATCCTCATAAAAACGTGTTAGGAACTTGTGTTAGGAACTTGTCCTAGTGGTTGTCATGACAGAAAGAATTATGTATTTACAACAAGGAAACAGCACAAAATAGAATCATAGAAACTTTAAGGTTGGAAAAGTCCTCTTAAATCACCTAGTCCAACTGTCCATGCACCACTAGTATTTCCCCTCTAAACCATATTGCTAATTATCACATATCCATGTTTTTTGAATGCTTCCAGAGATGGTGGCTCTACTACCTCCCTGAGCCTGTGACAGTGCACAACTGCTCTTTTGGAGAAGATTTTCCTAACCTGAATCTCCCCTCCTTCAACTTGAGGCCACTCCCTACCATCTTCCCTGCTCTGACTGCTTCTTTTAACAGTGACCCTATGGAGTGCTTCTCCCATTATCTACATCATGAAACAGACACTAGTTTGTGTCTTGAAAAGTGACTCTGGCCACTGAACTTCTCTGCTTCTTTAGTTAATCCTGAAAGAAAGCTGATTGTGATGCTCACCACCTTCCTGGCTTTTCTAGAGTTGACACAAAGGGCCAGGTATGGGACCCTGAAGTAGACTTCACTGAATTTCAGCATATTTGAGAAATGAAGTACCCTTATTAGAAATAATATTAGTTTTTGTGAAGTTCACAGCATTGCTGATTGCCCAGTGCTCCAGTGTACCTAGATCCCTCTTCAAGGCTCCTCATTCTTCCAGGAGAACCTCCCAGTTTAGTACTGTCAAGAAACTTGCTAAGGATGCATTTTACTCACGCATTCAGATAATTGATAAAATGTTAAACATGATCTGACTCAAGAATTGAACCTTGGAGAACATCACTAGTGTGTGGTTCCCGATATGCTTGTGGTGTAAGAAAAGAGCTGGTATTTTAGAAATGGGAATGCTGCAGTTTGAGGGTTCAAATGCCTTTCCCAACACAAGTACAAATGGAAGGAGAAATGTCTCTGCTCAGAATCCTGGTCATAAGTGTCACAAGCTTATATTTACTGGACTGAGAATAGGGTATAATCTGTATCTCCAGATACAGATGTTATTTTTTAATAACCTGTCAACTTTTATCCATTGGAAAGTGTCTGACTCTCAGAGGTACTGAGCAATCAGAAATCTCTTTTTTCATATATTTTTCCATCTGTATTGCTTTAGTTTACTCATTTTGTAGTCTGTTAGACTTAAGTCTCCATACGTAATTTTGACAAAAGATCATCTGATAATCTATCTGGTTATTAAAACATACATTTCTGTCACTGTCCATTCCCAAACATTTTTAAGCCAACATTTCTAACATACTAGTCAGTGTTTTCTTGGAAGAGGCAGAGTGGAAAAGCTAAGGTGGCTGGTACAGTACACGAGGGTGGAGGCCCTGAATGAAGCTTTTATGTAAATGGTCTCACAGGAGCTTTCCTCTCTTCTTTCCAGTTTGTATTAGTTTTTTTGGCATACGTATGCAAGAAACTCATCATGTCATTGCATTTGAACTGCAAGAGCCAACTTAGTATTTTGTGAATTTCCCTTGGAAATTGCTTCATAGTGATCTATCCAGAGATCATCACTTTTCTTGTTTGTTCAGTTATAGGCAAGATCATGAGACATTTATTTTAGCACATAATTTAATTGTTTTTCTCACTTTATTCCTATGGAAGTTTGTTTAAAAAATTTACTTGAGTTTAAATTGCTTGTATTTGTGTCATTTTGAGAAATTACTTTCTTTGCCTCTGGTTGGATATAAAGCCAGGGCAGATGGAGTCTGCACAAACTTTAAGATTCCCTTTTTATGAAAAAGATTCTTACAGCCTCAGATAATAATTTGGACAATGCAAAGATAACTGAGTCATTCTCATTTTGAATACACTAATAATAAGTAGTATGTCCACCAGAATTAACCCGTAAGACTTCAAGACAGCTGATCCCTTTTTAGGTCTTTCTGTGTTCAACTATACACATTTGTTTGTGTATAAGGATTATGGATACAAGGGATAATGTATGAATGTGAGTGTGGGCCATGTATTTTGTACACAGGTATTTATCAATTTATCAATCATTCTATTATTAGGAAAAAATTGTCATTTTTCCCCCATAGGTGTCTACCTATGGGAGAGAAAATACTGCATGGCTAGATGTAGAGGCATCTTACAGGTCTCTTTGGAGAGGGGGAGGCTCTTAGGTGTGTTGCTGTGCCTGATGTTTTCTGTTGATGAAGTTTATGCAGCACTGCAGTACAGCATACCTTGCTGTACAGCATAGCTGCTTGGAATGCAGCACCATGACCCTGAGGAGGGAATTCCAAGGATGCAGGGAATATGAATTCTGGAAGAAATGCACACTTGTAAATGACTATAGGTTGTTCGCTTCTCCTTCTTGGTGAAAAACCTACTGCAGGGATCAGGATGGCTACACATAAGAGAAGGGGGCTTGTACTAACAGAAGTTTGAGAAATATTTATGTATGATGACCAGTGGTGACCTGTAGTTCATAATGCAACCACTCAGAGATGTATAGTCTCTTCAGAGCCATCTGCACATTGTGTGAGTCCTGCTTTGCTGATAGTGCCAAATGTCCTTGGTTTAAGGGCATCTGCTCTCAGTTCCCTGAGAGCCTGGGTACTGTAACATGTCCCCATCTTTGAGATCTTGAGGTGGGGTGTAGGGAACCTGCTTTGGCAGGGGGGTTGGACTCGATGATCTCTAGAGGTCCCTTCCAATCCCTATGATTCTGTGATTCTGTGAGGGTTCAGATTCCCCATGGGTGAGGTGATTTTGGATCTCCCATATTTCTGGCAAAGGTAGTATTCCACAGGAAGAAAGATAACAGGTCATGCCTGTTGGATGTTGCTCTTCAGTAGTCATGGTGCAGCACCCCATGTCTGACACGGCTCATTACTAAATTAGGCAGTTAGGTACAACCTCAGTTTGTTTTTGGACTTGCATTATGAAAGCTGAGCCAGGAACTATGTCTTTTGTGTTTTTACCTACAACTCAGCACACGGTGTGCTTGGGGCATTGGTTTTTAAGTTGCTCTTTGAGTAGCTCCAGCAAGTGGACACACTCATACACGGTTTTATCTGTTTATCCCAAGTTCTGATGCACAACAGAAAACATGTTTTTAAAAATGAAATGCCCTCCTATAAACAACTCTATGAGTTAGGAGCTGCTAATTTTCTAACGTGGCATTTTATATTGACAGTGCTGGTGGGAAAAACTTCATGAGGGAAAAACACAGATCAAGGTCTTAGCAGAAAACCTACAAACATTCAGTAATACCCTCTCCATTTCTTTTCTGAAACACATGATCTTTCTTATCTGTTTCTTTTCTTTGCCTTTTTTTTTTTGTTCTGCAGTTTTTCAAGTATTAGAGACATTTTCCCAGCAGATTATGAGAAATCCATTTGTCTTTAGCATACAGTAGTTGCTAAACGTATATAACTTTCAAATCCTCTCTGGGAAATAAGTGGCAGAGACATTCAGTTAACCCAAACAACACATTTCACAGTAAGTGCTACGCTATCAGAAGGCCTTTGGACTGGATAGCTGAATGTCCCCTCATTTAAGGATATGGAGGGAGCCAGGACCAGGAGATGCTGGGAAGCTTGTCATCTTACAGTCAGTATAAATATTTGTAGATACACTGAACAGAGACTGAACTCTGCCAAACTTCTGGCTCCTGGTTTAACAGAATAATTCCTCCCTCAGTTTAGCATTCAACTAAAATAAGACAGCAAGGAGTCATAAGCCTTGTCTGCTGTGCAAAGTTTCTCTGAAAGCTGATTTTAAATAAATCTAATTAGATGAAAGCACATTGCTAGCATGAATGCACTTGCATCACTTTACACTGCACTTTTATTCATTAAGTTTCATTTTATAGCAGTTTAAATATGTCTATTTCAGAGGCTAGCACTGAATAGAGCAAATCAATTTAAAATTCTGTGATGGTTTTTTCCAGTGCAATTGGGTTTCACAGAACTTTTCATTTCCATCTACTGATCTCAGTCACTATTCTGGAGCATACTGAAAGAATATTTTTTTCACAAAATTCACTAATTCACTTGCAAATATACTGAATTCAGTTGTCTGTACATGATCAGCATTTCTGCAGTGAATGTGTATATAAACAATAATACTGGATAGTGAGATCAACACTGTTATGTACATTTCAGGTAAGATTTTTTTTTTTTAGCAAATGGCTTGTTGAAAAGAAAATTGGTGGCCTGTTACTTGCATGTCATTTTATTACTTATAAAAAAAAAAAAAAACAGCCCCCCTCCCCTAAAAATAAAAGAAAATAAATGTAAGCAAATTTCTGCCATGTTTTGAGTTTATTTATAATAGGATTTCTTAAAGATGTTAGAGAAAAAGCAAGCTAACACTAATAATCTCTATTCATAATTTAGCAGAAGGTCTTTGTATCCATGGGCTGTGTTCTATAATAAAACGATAATCATGAAAAAAGTCTGTTTGTTTTTTCTGGCCAAGGGAAGTGCATTTTAAAAATGAAAGCCGTTGTCACAGAAAATGTGTGATAGCAGAAATTTGAACTGAATCATTCTAATACTTGGTAATGCATTTGTAACAAAGGTAAGCAAAAGATCTCCAACCTGATAATATTCCTTTTAGCTAACCAGCCTCTTCTCAATTGTTCAGGGTTCTTACTTTGCCTAAATGATCTTAAAAATCACTGCAAACCCCTACACAGTCTCCTGAGAACTATTTATACAAGATGCTGTGGCCAGTCAGGGTAATAAAACAATGGTTTACAAGAAGCCCAAATAAAATCTTGGGCTGCTCTGAGCAGGATTGCCTGTGGCAAGTCAATGGGTAAACACTCTCAGTGCAGAAATGGAGAGACGGATAAAAAAAGATGAGGGCAAGTACATGAATAAATCCAAGCGAGCAGCACTGCCTGTGTTCTCATGTACTTTAGTCCCTAAACTATGAGTTAGGATTATACTTCTTTCCCTCCCACCACCCTTAAAGTCCTTTTAATCCCTTGAAACTTGCATAAAATACTGAGTAAACTCTATATGAGGAAAGGTTCCCTTGTATTGCGTGTTGTCTAAGGAAACCTCCATGTTATGATTAGATCTGTTATGGTTAGATCCTTAACAATTTATTTCAGTGGGAAAACCTCCACTGGATTTAATAGCAACAGGGCCTAAACTACATTTCTATGAATCACTTCAAGACAGTTTACCACTCAGGGATACTGGCTTCTTACCAAATGACTGTCCTATTTATGTCGTAAAGCAGATTGTCTTTGTTCCTGTTATATTGCCAGTCATGGATGGGCTCTTGAAAGGAACCTGAAACTTGGATATCATAACTTCAGTGAAATAGCTTTAATGCTATAACATATTACACTATTGTAGTGAATTACATTTTGGGAGAAAATGTTCTCATGTGTCCTATAAAAGAAAAATTTATGTTAGATCTATTTTAGTAGAGTGACTATAGCCTTGTGTCTCTCATTGAGGTAAAACTAAGCATGTGAGAAAGATCTACATGATAAAATCCAAATGTAAGTACCTCTTGCTATTCCACATAGGAATTTTCAAAACGATAAATGAAATGTCCTTGTTTGAAATTACATTCTGAAACCAAGTGCTCTGTTATATAAATAGAGGTGTGCAACATCAGTGGCATTCACCAGCTAAGCATAGATACAGGCTTTTCAATATAACCTATCTGTGGAGAGCACTGCTGCCCAGAGGACTGTGAGCATTGTCTGGGTGGTTAGCATGGCAGTTTGTGGGGCTGTGCACCTGTAGATGCCTGAAACAGTTTTCAGCCTCCTCCTCACTGGTTGTGTTCTCATTCTGTCTCTTCTGCAAGCTTCCTCTGCTGGCTTTGGATCCCAGCTATTGCCATGAAGGCTCTTCCTGGCAGAAGTGTGTTGAGTACTCATTTAACAACTTGAACCCTAGTTGCACAGAAAAGAGGAAACTCAGAGCCTATAGTAGATTGAATGGTGAATGGGGACTCCCATGATGGGGAAGGCTGGAGATCCATGACTGCTGGCATGAGGAAAATCACTACTTAGCCACGTTCTGATCTGTCAGTGCTGAACAAGTTTGGTGTTCTGACAGCAGATGAACAGGGACTTGTGATTAGTGACAGCAGCCAGTACTAAGACACTCAGTGCCTTCTTGCCTTTATAGATGCCTTGTCCTCATAACTATCTTCCATAAGATAACTATTTTGCTTGCTTTTCTCTTCCTCTCAGAGCAAAGCTATTCTTTACAATGATAGAAGGATGAGTAATTGAGGGAAATGTCACTGCAAATGAGCACTAAATCAGTACCAATCCTTAGAGTGTTCTTACATCTGAAAAAGCTGCCCTTATACATACTTATGCCCTATGATAATGCTGTAGACAATACAGACACTTAATAATACCAGAAAAAGCCAAGATAACAGATCTGTGAAAAACTTACGCCCTACTTTTATATGAATGGCTGCTTTGAGAAAACCTACGAATGTTTCATAGACTTCTGCAGTAATTTGGAGCATTTACTTTCCATGCAGTAGAGCAAAAATGTAAAGTTGTGAAATTGGAAATTTTTCTTACGCTTTAGCACCTGGTGTAAAGTAGCAGTATTCACATTGTTCTTATTTGGAAATGATGCAGGATTTGTACATCATGTAATCCAGGAAACAGTTATCATCATTAATCATTTTTTTACACTGTATCCACTGTGCTAGTACAGTACTTCTAATAGCAATGCAGTGTATGTCGTTTATAGACAAAGCTTATGACAAGCAAATACAGCTTTGTATCTGGCCTTTAGAGATGGAAAAGAGGACAAACAGTGGTTATTCAATTGAGAAAATATAATTTCCCAACAAACAGCCACAGTCACAGACTGCTGACAATAGCTCATCGTGAACAGCATCTTTGGTTCCCACTTAGTTCCATGACTTGTACTGTGTCAACTGGTAGTACTCTGAAATTTAGAATTAAAACCAAAAATCTTTTGGATTTTTCAGTGTTTTTCAGTGTAGATCTGTAATAAGACGGTGTTCCAAATCTTCACTGCCTGTAGTCTGTTTCATATAACAGGATAGATATGACGTGTTTCAATGCACATAAGACTGTTCTTCTTCAGGATTCATTTAAATCCATCTCAGTTTAGAAGAAGAAACTTATTTAATAGCTGTGTGTGTTGATGCTGCGTATGAATTGCAGTCTTCTCAGATCAGTTGCTCTTAGGCAGGTGATCACATCACAGAACATCAGAGTAACTGCCTTGAAAAAATCACCCTGTGACTCTCAGGAGGGAGGACAGTAATTAACAACATATGGAAATAGTTGCTCTTACCACAGGGATGAAAGGTACATTGGTAAAACAGGATGTGGGCAAATTTATGCTGCAGTTGTCTCTGTCTGTGGTTTGTGTCAGCCTGTGTCTGAACAGGAGATTCTGGCTTATGATGTGTCCAGATAATCAGAATAATTAATGTATTTTTTGAAAACAGAAAGTATGAAACAAGTTTAAAAACAGTGAAGTTCACCGAATCTGGCTTACTCTAATTCTTAAGAAATTATGGCTGAATTTTGCAGAAAGTGTGTTTCTTTCTCATCTCACTCTACTATCAGAAGTAGGGGTATACAAATTTTTCAATTAATGTATGTTCACATTTCCTGAAACATTGCCTAGAACCTGAAAAGTATCAAAAAATATTGGAAAAAAAATGAATACAACAGGTAAGAAACCTCTGAAGTGGTTGTCTTCCTAGATGCTACTGATACAATAACAAATATTACAATAATGAGTGTAAACTTGAATTTCTCCAAAGAGCTGAATATTAAACTATTTGAAATCAACTGGAATTCCAGAAGATTTCAGTTCAGATTAAAAATTTAATATTCTTATTCTTTTTAATGAAGGAGCCGTGCAAATTGATAAGTAATTCTTAAAATATTCTGTCTAGGATGACTATGTTGTGCATATGGTTGAATTTATCATATCTCTCACACAAAGAAAGGCAATGCTTGATAAGAGATTTTATTGAGTAATTATATTTTTTAACTTGCAAATAAAACAGATTCACTTCCATCTTGAACTGATTTACTCACACTTTATAAACTCATCAAGTGCTAACGTGGTACAGCACGCTTCACGTCCTGTTTACTAAACGATCCTTTGTATGCTTTGTGCCTTTCAGGCTGAAGCTGGAATTGTTCTCTGCCAGGGATGTCATGGAGCCTCACGTGAGAGTCCTTCACCTGAAGGAAAACATTGCCTCTTTGGCTTGGCTTCTTTCAAGCACAAGCCATGGTGAATTCCCTGTGGTTGGCAGGCCCAAGCCAGATCATGCACAGGTGTTTCAGGGAACCATTAAGAGGTAAAAATGCTATCAAATTGATATTATGTGATGTTTATGGCTATTTTTCTTTTTTTTTTTTTCCTTAAAGTGAAGACCATATGGGATGGATATGAAACTTGTTCCTACTTTCTTTAGTATGAACAGCAGATGTCTATTTTAAGAAAGGACTTTGGAAAGCTTGAGGTACATGGCTATCTATTTCATGAGGGATTTATCGAAAAGTATCAATAAAATGATCTTATACAAATTTTAGAAAAAGGGAAAATTGCACTTCAGAACATTAAAGGTTTATGAAAACAGTACTTTTAAAGGATTTGAATCTAGGAACTCATGAAATGTCCCACACCAATTCAAAGTTGGCCTGTTCTTCTGCTGAGGTTTTTTTTTTTTTTTTTTTTATTATTTCATATGCTTTTAAAGGAAATGCATTAATGTAAATCATATCACAGACAAGATAAGCAACAAAGTCACTGAAAATTACATGCTATGTAAACAAGAATTACAGTAAAGGAATTCTCATCGCACTGGGGACTCTCACAAGGCACATAAAATATCTTGATTAATGAAGTATTGTACATTATATGCAAGAATGATTCTATTATTTCACGAAGGAGTCTTAAGACTGTTCTTTGAGCGGTGGGTCAGGAGTGGGAGAGGCAGTGACTTAATTCCCACCTTGAGTATCCTAGAGCAAAGGAGAGGATGCATGCTTCCACACAGGAGTTCACACAGCAAAGCCCTATGAACGATAGTTGCAATAATCTTAATATGAACACATGGTGTCTTTTGTGCTGAATCTTCATAGTATTCTTACATGCTCCCTTGTAGAAATTTTTTTTCACCCACTTATAGATTCATAGATTCATAGATACATTAGATTGGAAAGGACCTACAAGATCATCTAGTCCAACCATCCTCCTATCACCATCCCTACCCACTGAACTACTAAATCAAATCCCTTAGCACCTCATCTAAACGCTTCTTGAACAGCGCTAGGGATGGTGCCTCAACCACCTCCCTAGGCAGGCCATTCCAGTGCCTGACCACTCTTTCAGAGAAAAAAATTTCCCTCAAATCTAATCTAAATCTTCCCTGGTGCAACTTCTGGCCATTCCCTCTCGTCCTGTCATTATTTATCAGGGAGAAGAGGCCCACCCCCTCCTCACCACAACCCCCCTTCAGGAAGTGGTAGAGTGCAATAAGGTCTCCTCTGAGCCTCCTCTTCTCCAGACTAAACAATCCCAGCTCCCTCAGCCGCTCCTCATAAGACTTGTGCTCCAGTCCTCTCACCAGTTTTGATGCCCTTCTCTGAACATGCTCCAGGGCTTCAATGTCCTTCTTGTAGTGAGGGGCCCAAAACTGAACACAGTACTCGAGGTGCGGCCGCACCAGAGCTGAGTACAGGGGGATGATCACCTCCCTGCTCCTGCTGGCTACACTATTTCTAATACAGGCCAGGATGCTGTTGACCTTCTTGGCCACTTGGGCACACTGCTGGCTCATGTTAAACCAAGCATCAACCAACACCCCCAGGTCCTTTTCCTCTCTACATTCTTCAAGCCATTCTGCCCCAAGCCTATAGCATTGCATGGGGTTATTGTGGCCAAAGTGCAGGACCCGGCACTTGGCCTTATTGAACCTCATCCCATTGAGCTCAGCCCAGCTATTCAGCCTCTGAAGGGCCTCCCTACCCTCAGGCAGATCAACACATCCTCCCAACTTGGTGTCATCTGCAAACTTACACCATTCATAACGGGACGCCAGCTGGACTTAACTCCATTAACCACTACCTGCTGGGCACGGCCCTCCAGCCAGTTCTCCACCCAGAGAAAAGTGAACTTGTCCACACCACAGGCTGCCAGTTTCCTCAGGAGAATACTGTGGGAGACTGTGTCAAAGGCCTTGCTGAAGTCCAGGTAGTCTACATCAACAGCCTTTCTCTCATCTACCAGTCTGGTCACCCAGTCATAGAAGGAGATGAGGTTGGACAAGCACGACCTGCCCTTGGTGAACCCCTGCTGGCTGGGTCTGACCCCCTGGTTGCCATGCACGCGCCGTGTGATCTCCCTCAAGATCATCTGCTCCATAACTTTCCCTGATACCGAGGTCAAGCTGACAGGCCTGTAGTTCCCCGGGTCTTCCTTATGGCCTTTCTTGTAGATGGGAGTCACATCGGCAAGCCTCCAATCTTGTGGGACCTCTCCAGATAACCAGAAATGCTGATAGATGATAGAAAGCGACTTGGCAATCACCTCTGCCAGCTCCCTCAGCACCCTTGGGTGGATCCCATCTGGTCCCATGGACTTGTGGCAGTTCAGATGGAGGATCAGGTCTCTGACTGTCTCTGCTTGGATCACAGGGGGTGTATTATGCGCTCCATCCCAGACTTCCAGATTAGAGTGAAAAGTACCCTGAGGATAACTGCTCTGTCTATTAAAGACAGATGTGAAGAAGGCATTGAGTACCTCAGCCTTTTCCTTATCCTCTGTGGTTACATTCCCTGCCACATCAAGTAAAGGAGAGAAATTCTCCTTAGTTCTTCTCTTGCTGTTAATATATTTGTAAAAGGGTTTCCTGTTCTCCTTTTCTGCAGTAGCCAGTCTAAGTTCAAGCTGGGCTTTTGCATTTCTAACTTCCTGCCTGCAAATCTTGGCCAGTTCTCTGTAGTCACTCCAAGTAGCCTGTCCCATCTTCCAGAGGACATAGACTCTCTTTTTCTCCCGGAGTCTCAACAAAAGTTCCCGGTTAATCCACACTGGTCTTCTTTCCCTTCTGGCTCGACTTACGGGACTCAGGGACAGCCTGCTCCTGTGCCTTTAAGATTTCCATCTTGAGGAGCATCCAGGCTTCCTGGACCCCTTTACCCCTCAGGAGCGAGTCCCAAGGGACCCTTGCAACAAGCGTTCTGAACAGGTCAAAGTCTGCCTTCTGGAAGTCCAAGGTAGCAGTTTTGCTAGTCACCCTCTTGACATTGCCAAGAACAGCAAACTCCACAATTTCATGGTCACTCTGGCCAAGACAATCTCCAACCTTCACATCTCCTACTAGTCCTTCTCTGTTAGTGAAGAGCAGGTCTAGCAAGGCACCTCCCCTGGTAGGTTCTTGCACCAGCTGTGTCAGGAAGCAATCTTCCACACACTCTAGAAAACTCATGGACTTCTTCCTCACAGCATTATATTTCCAGTATATATCAGGGAAGTTGAAGTCCCCCATGAGAACAAGTGCTGGCCATCGTGCAACATCTACTGTTGCTTGTAGAACACCTCATCTATCTCTTCACCCTGACTAGGCGGTCTATAACAGACCCCCACCACGATGTCACCCCTAAAGACCATCCCCCTTATCCTTATCCATAGACACTCTACTTTATCATTTCCAACCTCAAGCTCTTCAACATCAAAACACTCTTTGATATAGAGAGCTATGCCACCACCCTTTTTTCCCTGTCTATCCCTTCTAAAGAGCTTGTAACCATCAATCTCAGTACTCAAGTCATGGGAGGGGACCCACCATGTTTCTGTAATAGCCACAAGGTCATAGTTAGCCTGCCTCGCAATGGCTTCAAGCTCCTCTTGTTTGTTGCCCATGCTGCGTGCATTGGTGTAGATGCACTTCAGCTGAGACATCTGCCTCACCCCTTGCTCCAGCACAGCCCCCTTAGGCTCTTTACTGGTGAGCCCTGTTTTATCCCCTTCCCCCATCACAGCTAATTTAAAGTTAAAAACACTTCTTGTTTAACTACTTAATTGGGCAGGAGTTGATAACTATATGGATCAATGTATTTTCTCCTATTGATCAGGATGTGGAAAAATGTTATTCATGTACCACGAGTGGAAATTCGATTAGGACTTGCCTCGTTTCCTGCTTTATAGCAACTTTTCAAGGATGAACTATTGACAGCTGGATCATGTGAACCTGCCTCATACATAGCTTCATAGTCAGCAGAAATTTTGGAGCATAAAGATGGAAAGGGGTGAATAGTTAATAAAACCTGTGAACTTTGCATTTCTCTCAGAGAAATATTGGCTTGTAAAGAGAAAATTGTACAGTGCAGATTGTTTGAGTTGCATTGGCATGAAGGAGTGACAATATCAATAACTGCTGTATCATATACTTGTATGTGGTATATACTCTTGTTCCCTCATGGTGATGCTGTCATAAATGTTAACAACAAACATACTAAGGTGCTAAAACTTAAATTGCAGAGCGGCAGCCTGCAGTATTTATCAATCCGAAAATATTATATGCCATCTAGTAGTGGACTTGTTTAGTTCTCAGCTGGACTCAACAATAAAACACACTGACAACTGACCAAGACAGTCTCTTTGAAATTCAATTTATAATCTCATCATTTCCTCATTAATTCACAAGATTACCTGGTAGTGAGAGTCTCAGGCTGCTGGGGGCTATGCTGAGTTTACACAAATGCTGCTGTGCTTTGTAATGCAAAGCAAAGTTGTTGGAATCGAACAAAAAAGAGGGGCCAGAGGGATGATCATGAGCACATGCCAAAAAGAGGCACTTTGAGAGGCAATCTGATGCTACCTGACAATTCTGGTAAGCTTGTGGTTTGCTTCATCCCCAGAACTACATTCTAACAGAATGCATTCATAGAGAGGGAATAAATATATATATTTTTTCCCTGGCACTCTCAGCATAAATGAGCTGTTGTTAGACTGTTTTGAGTAAAACTAAGAAAATATTTTAAGTACTTGACAAAGTAGCAGCAAATGTGAAGCTTTTTTTATCCAGTCCAATGTTTGTTGCCCTCTCCACTGAAACCCGTACGGAATGGCTGTCTGAGAGCAAGCATTGCAATCTGGCATGCTCTGTCAGCACCCTTCTCACCCAGCATGTGTCCAGCTGCCTGAGAACTGCTGTGATGAGGTCGGGGTGCCTTGTTCCCAGCAGGAAACATGGGTAGCTTTGCTGTTCTGCCACGGTTCCTCACCAATGCCAGGAAAGGAATGCTCTGCAGCCAACCTCTGAAACAAGCCTCCAAAAATGTGATTTGTCATGGAATTAGTGTATTTATAACCATAAGTAGTTAGGATTTGGTTTTCCATCTTACTCATAAAATTACAGCTCCTGTGGCACGTAACTGCTAAGACCAACATGATAAATACTGTGAGCTCCTTAAAGGGGAATGGTGTTGTTCATCCTCTTGCTGCATAGGATCCAATGTAATCCCATGCGGAGGTGACAAAGCCACAGACAGAAAAAGTATAATTTATTTTTCCATCTTATACATCAACAATGTTCAAGTGGAGAAAATGAAGCTTGCTTGGCATGTTTTAAAAAATGTGGATGGGGGAAGATCTGATAATATTTACCATTATGTTTTTCTTGAGAGTTGCCATGGACATTATTATTAATCTTTTTTTGTTTTCTTCTGGCATGAAAATGTTGGTATTACTTTTGAAATACAGGGTCAATGAGATAAAAAAGGAAAAGATGTGACTTACCTACTACTGTTGCAGGAAGGCAACAACAGCTCATATTTTTTCTCATGCTCTTTCTCAATTCTGTGTATTTCTGTACCATTTTTTTGTCATGAAATACGCACGGATGAAACAATGAAAATTGTCCTGAATGGAAATGTCATTTAGTACCTGCTCACACCTCAAAACTGCAGTGATGAGAGTTGCTGCACAAGGATAAAGTGTTGGTATGTTATTGTAATACATATGAATGATTTTGACCCCTTTTTCAAAGTGTCAGTGTCAGTTCTTACAAAAGCAAGAACTGAGGCCAAGAAGTGTTGGCTGGGACTTGTGTGAGCCTACAGTTGCACCTCAGTGCTGGACTGAACAAACACACAGATATTCCAATTTTGTTTGAAAAAACAAACAAACAAGAATCTTCAAGCCCCACATAGCAGGGCCAGACTTTTCTCCTAGACTTTGTGATCTGGATGGCTACCCACTGGGGATTAAGATGAGATCACCAAAAACATTTTACATGGATAACCTAAATCTGAAGCTGTCTTATTCCTCAACTGAGTAAGCAGTAGAGACTAAAAATGAAAACAACTACCAACAAAAACTCCTTGGCTTTAAAATCGTTAAAGAGGAAGCAAACTAGCTGAGAAGCAAGTTTCCAAAACAATGATCTCCTCAGAATAACTCTTTTGACACTTTGCCATAGGCAGCACTGTGTGCATGCCTGGGAAACCCTCACAGAATTGGGTTAGAGGAACATGTGGCTGGTGAGCTAGATGCACGGCATTGATAGGGACGCTTGGCCTACTGTGTGCAATGCAGCCTACTGCATGCAGTGTGGGGGAATGCCTCTTCCCCTTCATTTCTTCCACAGCAACAATGATACTTGCACATCAAAATAAAACAGGCAACTCCTTCTCACTGCTGCTGAAATGCTTCCCCTGTCTACTCCCAGGAACTGCAGAAAGGGACCTAGGCTGTTAAGAAGATGCTAGCCTAGAGTCTGTTGAGTGCTATGTCATGGCTTATGTTGCATGCACTCCTGGCTAGGGCGGCAATTGCAATCCCAGTGGAACTCATTCTTCAGAGAGACCTGAGGACATGAGCACTGACTGACAGACCTGGAGGTTTCTGCCCAGGACACTGTGAAGCTATAAATGCATACTGAGGAGTTGCTTAGGAGGTCCCCTGTCTCTCTCATCTTGGCTGCTCTAGTTTGTGGCTACATGTACTCCTGCAGCAGGATGTTTCTGACTAATTTCTACAGGACCAACACTGGGGAAAAAAAGAGCTATTTTTGCCACTTCCCCATATGTTACAATGTACTGATGTAGAGCTGCTGTGGGGCAATGAAATTATTCTGTTACGTGATGAACAAATCAGATGCATTACCGCTTTTGCTTTGCTGCTCCATTTTCCTTTGACAGAGGTTACTTCATAATGTAAACCACCATAAAAACTAAAGACATGGAGGATTTGTGGATGAAAGGTATAGATAACTCATTAATTTTCCCTAGCTGTTGACATGATTGGGAAATAATATGGGGGGTGATGGTACCTCATGGTCATTGGTGACACCTGTGCCACCGTGCTGCACAACCTCCCATGTGTGATTGCCACCTTCCACGTGCCCATGTGTCACTCAACATCCTCTATGACTTCTTCCACCAAAATGGATGATAACTTGCACTCTACCTATATGCTGGTTTCAGAGATGCCCTTTATCTCTTAACATATTTAGGTTCTCTCAGTAAATGAAAAATGCCCTGCTGTTCTCAGAGATCATTCCAGTGTCAAGTTGTTTCCCTTGCCTGTAATTCACCTTTACCAAGGAAAAGGAAGGATTGAGGTTTTCTTTGCTGCAGTTTAATTCTCCCAGCATTCACTGAAGAAAAGCAGGTGGATGCCGGTGTCTTGTTAGGCCAGTGTCCTCCTTTTTCCTTTAAGGAAAAGTAGTGCAGAGAGGCAGAATCTGAGTGCTGCCTGGCTATCTTAACTTCTGCCTTGAACACGGCTCTGATACATTTTTGCCTGGAAGGACTGCTGGGTTGATGAACACCACCACCAAATAGCCCATCAGGGAATGTTACCGTAGCAAATAAGCCATTTTATTCATGCTTGAACCTCTCTGATCTTCACTCACAGCTCCCCTATTGTAATGCTCAAGGCTTGCTTCCCTGTTTTTGCCTTTGCACTCTTACCTACACAGCTGTTAGCCATTATTCTGCATTTTGTTTGTCTATCTTTTAGCTGAAGGAATTTTTTTTTGCTTGATTTAGTTTGATTGGGAGAAACTAATTATGCAAAAACCACAATATCTCTGACCATAAGCAGACTGTACAGAATAAATATATCTAAGCAGAAACGGGTAATACTTGGTTTTCTGCTACTTCTGTACAGGATGTGACATTTCTGGCACTAAGCCTACATTTCTGTGTGTATTTTTTCACCTAGGAAACCCTTTTTCTTCCCACCCATCAAGCTTACTGAAACTTCAACATTTGTGGCTCATGAAAATCATTATTTTTAGGCCAAAAAGAAATTTCAACAGAAACATTTTCAGTAAAGATGTCAGAAATCTTTGTAGTTTACCACGTTCACTTTACTTGCACTGTTATTTTACAGATTTTTATATGCTATGTGGGAGTGTAGTTACTATGTAACTGCTTTACCCAAATTAAGTTTGTCTGATTAAAGTAAGGTGTGTGAAGTGCCCAATTCCAATTCCTGCTTTCAGAGGAAATTTGGAAATCTAAAGAAGTAGAATGTAGTGCTCTAAATCAGAAAAGAAATGTACTCAAAAGCTGTGGTCTTCTTGTAGTCGAAAAGCTAAAACAAAGTGGATATTCAGAATTGCACTATTATTACCAGAGCCTGAAAGCTTAGTTTCCCATCTGAGGATGTTTCAAAAAGATCTAATATGCCGTAAAACAAATTTTATTTGAAAATCCGTCTTATCATAATATCCTAGAATGGTTTGGGGTGGAAGCAATGTTAGGAATTAGCTACTTCTGCCCCCTAGCTTTTTCAGCTAAGACCCAATGACCCCTGGAGGTCTTGTTCTGAGTAGAGAGTTAGAGGTCAGTCCTCGTGTGTCTATTCACAGGAAATGTGGCTGCAGAACTTGGGAGCATCACTGTGATGGCCCCATGGGCCCAGTGGGACAGTGCTGGGTACAGAAACTCGTTCTAGTGAGGCTGAGTACTAGAAAGAGTATGTAGAATTACATCCTCTCACTTCAGAAACTCAAGAAAGATGTTAAATATTCTCCTGATCAACAGCACGCTCCCTGCTCTCATTCCTTCTGGCTGGAAGGATGTCACCTTTGCCAGAGCTGAGCTGCACCTGAGAGGTTTTCTGGCTCTAGTGGGTCCCTGGGCCAGAGGCAGAGGAGCTTCCAGCGGAGGGAGCCAAACTACATTGCTCTGCACTGTGTTGATTTGCTGCTGTTCTTGAGCTTTCTGCTTCCTTCGTGGTACAGCCAGGTACAGAACTCGTCGTCCTCGTAAACCGCCTGCTTGATGGTCTCACTTTAGTTTCCCAGCTTGTAAACTGGTCTGAGAAGGGAGACGCTCTGCTTTCCACAATCGAAAGACATGGTGGAGCAGCTGTTCCCAGTAACAATAATGACACTATTGCTGAGACAAACATTTTCACGATGATGCATGGGAACACTAAATCCAAACCACATTGTTTAGCTAATGCATGCTTTCACTCCACTAAAGGGGAATGTCACATAACTGAAAGTAAATTGAAGAGATCAGAGTTTAGAAAATATGACAAAGTTGAAAACTTAAAGCTGTATTACACAGTAACATCCTTGAACAGAGAAATCATTGATCCAAAGTAGTGTGCATACGCGTATCTTATGGCAGCTTATTAGGTATGCCATGCCTCTGGTTATTGCAGTGAACAGAAACCCTTGTGAGTCAGGAATGCGCTCTGCCAAGCATTGCAGTAAAACCGAGTACAGCACATTGATACGGGCTGTGGGAAAGGAGACACAGCGTTGCAAACTATTACAGATATGTCAGGCTACAGGTACTGGTGCTGGAACTTTTCTTTAGTCTGCACTCTCAGCTGGGACTAATGAAACACTGTTCTCAAGGTGTGCACGTGCACATGTGTGCAGAGTCCATGCACGCTAGTTTAATACGGCAATATAATTTATTCTTCTTAGCAAGAGGGGAAGCATAGAATCATTAAGGTTGGAAAAGACCACTAAGATCATCTAGTCCAACCATCAATGCATCCCCACCATAAGCACTCATCCATGTCACTCAGTGCTACATCTATTGAAGAAATTTTTCCTAATATCCAACCTGCAATACTTGCTTCAAGTAAGCAATGCAACAGGAGGGATAAATGGAACATCAAAGACAAATTGGGACCTGAAACATTCAATGCAAAATTTATTACTGAGCTTAACGATATCTGCTTTAGTATTATGACAGCATTGTTGCTGGCACTTGTAAAATAACTGCTATAGAACTTAAAGTGTCTTGGAGAGCCTTTTCCTTCTGGCTCTGTTATGGTGAGGTTGCTAAGTTTAGATCGCAGGAATGCAAAGTTACCCAATCAAACACAGAAGTCTGCAAAGCTCGTGCAATGTAGGAAGATAAAAATGAGGTTTTGTTTCATACTGGGAGACCATGTACAGCTGTCCCCCTGCCTCCTCTCTGTGCCCCTGCTCTAAATACTGCAGAATGGTTGTTTTGCTCCAATTAAAGCTAGCACCATCAGCAGTGGTTTGAACACAGCACAGAAATAAAAAGGGGAGGGTAGCACATTAGTGATCTGAACACTTTTTAGGTGTGCAGGCCAGGGAGTTGACTGTAGTATCAAAGTGCTGGTGCAATGGTTTCCATGGGAGTAGGGTAGGGTTTGTGAGCATGTTCTTTTTACTGTCTGCATGTCTGCTTTTGAAAAGCTGATCTAATTTGATTCAATTATATGCCATACACTGATCTTGTCTATGGAAATAAATGGAATCCAGCACTTTCAACAAGAGCCCTTGACTTTATGATTCTCCCATGTATTGTCAGGGTTCCTGGGCACAAGTAGCACAGATGGAGGAAGGTTTATAGAGTCTTAGTGGCAGTAGTTTTATTTTGGATCTCAAGTGCGAAACCTTTCTTCTAAAAAGTGGCATTATATGATACTTTTAAAATTAGTAGGCCTGTTTTGGCCTGCCAGTAATTGTGCAGGTGCTGCAGGACTTTGTGACTGAGTCTTTTTGGAGGGAAAGCTGGAGTGCTGCAGAGGCTGCGTGCTCACTCAGAGAGCCAAATTAAAAACGTATGCAGCCTCTCTGCAGCATGTGGGTGGCTTTTAGGCAAGTGCAGAGAGTTGTTAAATGTCGAAATCAAATATAGGCATGGGGAAAACTGTTGTGTGAATGGAAAGTCTGATCACATACTTGTCCTGTCGTTTAAATGTGTGGTAGGTTCCTCTGGAACTGAAAATCCGCTTGGTAACAAGCCAGCTTGTACGGAAATACAACTCTGAGCCTGTTTTCATAACTTTTTAGAATCTACTCCTTCTGAAGGTTTGAAAATAAGTTTATATTTGCAGTTTATTTACAGCAGCCTTTACATTTTCACAATGAGGCCTGGGACTTACTGTCTGCTCAACTCACCATAACGATAGTATCCATAAAACCAGACAGAAGGCAACTCAAGTAATGAGCATTAACCTCAAAGCACAGCTCTGAGGTAGAAGAAATGCCTCTTATGTAGATCTGAAGACTGAGGCACAGAGATTAAATATTTATTCAGCATCATTTGAAAGGCAGTGGGGCATAGACAGGATTTGATCTTAACTTTGGACAGCCTCAGTCTAGTGCTTGATAACGACCTTTTTATCAGCTCATAGGTTAAATGCCAAGAACTCATGCACAGCTCTTTCTTGGCTTGAAGAACCAAATATATAAATGAACAGTAGTGATTTAGGCTCCGTAGCCTGAAACAACCCTGTAATCTGAGGTGTTTTTTGCATGTGAAAAATGAAGCTGTGGATTTTAAATCAGTTTCCTATATAGATGATTTAGTTCTTATCTACTGTCTTCCTTTCCATATTGCAGAATCCTTTTCTTAACTCTTTCATAAAGAGCTATTTGGAGTAAAGAAAAATGTATTTAGCATACTAGCAGCGATCTTACCAAAATATAAAAATAACAATTACTTATAAGTAGAATGTGTATTTTACAGTTCACATGAGAGTTTTTTTTCATGTGCGCTGTTGCAAGTGTTGCCCATTTGTGTGAGAAATTCTCTGAGCAGAGCAGTGGTCAAATCCTGCAAGGCCTTCTGAGCACTCACTGCTATGAAAGTTGGAGGTGCAAGATGCTAAGTCTAACCCTAGACAGGTATGAGGATGAGGAAAGCCCATGAAAAGTTTTATGGCCACTTCAGTATGCAATTTATTGCTATTTGTTACTGTTCTATTGTCATTATTTATTTTTAATAGATTGAAACTTCACAGTAATGCTATTGGGCTTTTAAATATGTCTGAGAGAGAGGTTCATTTTTTATACATGGAAGAGAAATTTGTTTCATTCTGGTCAGAACACATTAATTGTTCATCCCCACTAAACTGGATATTGGCCAAAGAATAAAAGCTCAAGAATAAAAACAAAGCAATCACCTTTAGTGGATTAATGTAGGAGAAATATGATAGTTCAGGTTCTTTAATACCCTCTCCTCCCTTTGCCCCAACTTTGTATCTGTTTCAGCCATTCAATATGGGAGAGTCCTGGCCTGAATGCTTTTGGCAGTGACATCACCATTTAATCTTTCTTCTGTTCATTTGCAGCTACTTTGGAGCTGCAGTTCCTTTTTATGTCACTCCCCCAGTATTTAGAATTTGTAGTTTCCTCAGATAACTGGCCATCTTGACAAGAAAAGAGTGACACAATCATCTGTCAGATACTTTTCATTCCTGACTTCCATGCCAAATCTGACATGTGGATATTGGGATAATAATGTGTTATCTTAATTAGGTGTATTCCATAATGCCTGTTTTATAACAGACAGAGCAAATGAAACTACTGCAGTGACTTGCCAGGGTATCTTTGAAATGAAATTCCCTACTTAAGGGTTTTCTTCCTTCTAAAATAAATAAAGAGTAAACGAACAATTGCAGACTCCAAATCTGAATCCTAGCACTTCCTGTTAAACCTCACAAAATAGTGCAAGAAACATGTTTGGTCTGCTTTCTAAGGCTTGATGATGTGATAGGAAGGATGTTGTATGTAACATCAAAGAGTGGTGTTGTTATACCTCTGAAGCATGACTTCTGGAAGTCCAAGTGAAATAATGTATGTTCATTTTTTTTTTCTCTTGGACATGGCAGTTTTTAATAGGCTTGGATTCTTATCAGAAATGTTCCAATGATTTCCTTCATTGTGTTTGCATGTACCTTTTTTTTTTTGACTAGCTAAATTTCTCTCACACTTTCCAAAGCTCTGTTAAGTGACTCCCTTCTGGGTTTAGTTAAGAGCACTGCTGAGCAAATTGCGAGCTGACAAAACCAGCCAAGAAAACACTGGTGATGAGCGAACATTTCTGCTCTTTAAGCCTGTGCTGAACATTTTTATTTTTTTAATTCCAGCCCATGATGTTCAAGTGGAAAATGGTGAAGTTTGGGCTGTGGGAAGCCTGAACAGTGTTTTGGACCTGAGTATGCAGAGTCTTGGTGAAGGATCACGGTGGATCACAGCTTTTGCATTTGAAGTCTCTCTCTATATGTATATATTTGCTAGGATGAAAGCGTTCCTGGCCCAGTGATCATCGTGGAAATCGACTTTGTGGAGCTGTACAGGATCATCTAGGACTGGAATGTAGACTTCAGGTTGGATATTAGAAAAGATTTCTTCTCAGAAAGTGCAGTGAGGCAGTGGCATAGGCTGCCCAGGGAGATGGTTGAGTCACTGTCCCTGGAGGTGCTCAAGAAATGCGTAGATGTGGCACTGTGGGACATGGTTAGTGGGTGGCCTGGTGGTGATGGCTTGACTATTGAACTAGCTGATATTGGAGGTTTTTTCCAATCTTCATGATTTCATTATTCTATGATCTGTGTATTTATTTCTTACTGGAAATAATCAGAGGCATATTTGTGAAAGACTATAAAAAGCTGTAGAGAGCCCTGCAGAAAAAATGTGTGTGAAGTACCAATGCTACTTCATAGGGCATGACTGGAATATTTTCTTCTCTGTTGAATATATTGTATTTTCCTCCCTTTTCTCCTTCAAATGTAGTCTGAAGGGAACGGATCTTATTTACTGTAGCATGTCTGTACTGTTCTTTGTGAGGCATTCTCATCATTGTCCTCAAACCCCAGTCCATTAATTGTCAGTGTTACATGTCTATGCACATTATGAGAAGTGAGAAGCAGGTCAGCATCTTTTCCAAGAGGGGAGATGCAAGCCCAGGACACAGGGTTTCCTCAGCACAGCTTTATTAGTGGCTAGCTCAGAGGCCTGCTGCATCATTATGCTCTCCTTAGCAGTGAGAAAGAGATTTTATGAAAACCAAAACCACTCAGATATTAAATGGAGATACATCATGTTTTAATAGTGATGAAGGATAGCGCAGTCCTTGTTATTGCCATGCAATGGGATGTGCATTAAGGTGAGAGCAGGTAACTGAGACTACCAGTGTTCCTGGCTATGCCAGTGATCTTCTTTCAACCGATTTTCTTCCACAATTTCTTTTCACACTCGAGTCTTCCACTGTAAAAGGATCATGGAACCACACAATCATTTGAGTTGGAAGGGACCTTTAAAGATTATCCAGTCCAACTCCTCTGCAATGTACAGAGACATCTACAGCAAGATGATATCTGTATCCCAGACACAGTCATATTTATTCATAAATCCCACTGAGATGCTTAGATAAGAGACAAAGGCCATGTCTGCATTAAGGAAATACAGACTGCAAGATTGGATCTGCAGGGTGGAATGAACAACTGTTTCAGGAGAAAGGAGAATACTCTGTAATGCTAACCAAACCATGATAGGTACAGTCAGTGGGATGGGTTGCTTCAGAATTGTCTTCCAGATGTGAATAAACATGCAGAGATATACACAGCCAAAGTATCTTGGGTATAATTTGGAGAAAAGATGGACTATATTGAAGACCAGAAAACAGTTTCTGTAATATGCTGGAAATCAGTCTAATCTTACATCTTCATGTGTGAGAGCTCAATGGAATTTCATAGTAAGTTTCTACACTATACAGCTTTGATCCAGCTTCACCAGCTGCAGGACAAAGAAGTACAGAATAGTGAAGGGGAGACTGTTTGGAAAGAAAATAATAAAATGGCAAAGAGTCTGCTGGTCAGGGAATGTGGGGGACCTGCTTCTACAGATTCCTGTTTACTCAGCGTGGAACCCCTCCAGCTGGAAACATGAAGACATGCCAGACATAGCCACTAATGTGCTTGTTATGAATGAGAGTGTGGAGAAGGGGCTTGAACCTAGTTCTTCCATATCCTGTCCCTAGGGAGGGCACTAACCACCAGCTTTTGGAGCTGACAGGCAGGTCTACTTGGTGTAAGTCCTCTGCTGTTGAGTGCTAATCCCACCTTGAAGCAGACTTAATCTTTCCCAGGAGACATTATATTAAAAGCAGTAAATTCCTATAATAAGTTGGGGTTTGAGAAAATCAGTATTTTCTAATACAGAAATATTTATCTGAAAAGTTCCCAGTGTATTTTTGATGTAGCAATCACAGAAGCCACTTTATACCTCCCCTGAAATGCCCCGGTGAAGGCTGTGTGCCTGGTCTCCTCTGGGTCCCTCGAGCACATCATTTAGTAGCATGCTGCATGTCTTTGCACTGCTGTAGTAGCTGCTAGCTCTAAGTACAGAGGAAGGCTAACGTGATGTTAAGCATGTTGCAAAATAAAAAGCATTGTGGTGGTCCCAAAGATATTTGTTATCTAAACATATTTGAAAGGCTAGAAGTGGGTAGTGTGGATGGAGTGCGTGTGTGCATGCAGTGGCGAAGCAGGGAAGCACTGAGATAGAAGTGATATTTTGAACATAGCGTTTGTCTAACATTTTTATGCGTAGTGTGGAAGGAGAGAGTTCTAGAAAGCATTTTGAAATGATGTAATAATTGATTAAGATATCCTAAACCAAGTGACTAAATCAGCAAGAATATTAAATGCCTTAATGAATTCTAGAGAGCAGTACTGTGAGAAAAGGTTTCACTGAAGATTTAAAATGGGACATGAATTTCTTGCTGATCTCATTTTAATGTGGATGTTACTTAAGAAGGATGTGGGAAGGCACAACAGTCTATCTACTTAAATGCAAATAGCTGTATTTGCATATTATTTATATTGCTTTGTTGGGTGCAAACTACTGCATGAGCTGTTCCTGCCAAGAAGGTTGATCTAGGTCATATGTAGGTAGGTGATATTTTATAATCCAATTAGCAAAACCTAAACCAGAAAACCTGTGTGATGCTTTGATTGATGATGGAAGTTTAGGAAGGTGAAATATGTAGGCAGCCCAGTAATACTCCATCCATCATATATCCTATGGATAGTAAAGCATTTGCTTGCTTTTTAAAATTTGCCCCTTATAATGAATGCAGTCTCATTCTTTCTTTTATGCTTTTTTTTTTTCTTTTTTCTTTAAAAAAACCCCAACAAACCTTTAGGTCAGAGCTGTGCATGCTGCTGGAGAACGAGCACATCTTTGAACCAGAGAGAAACAACGAATCTTTCTCCTCAAATCCTCTGCCCTATGAAAAGGTAACATCTCTTCTTTCAGTTCTATCCTTGCTTAATCAGCAAATATATTGGGTGCTTTAGAATGAGCTCAATGTGAATGAATAACTGATGTAATCAGTGTGGCTGAGAAGAAAGAAAGAAGTGGATAGGTACGATTTGAAGATGACTAGCAACCTTCCAGGGACAGCTGTCATAAACCATAATACCACTCAAAGTCTGAGATTTGCACACGAGTGCTGGCAAAGCACATCCTTGCTCTATTAGGTTGTTCTAGTCCTTTCTTTCCCAACTACTCCACAAACATCAGATTACAATATTTAATTCTGTATGGGATGCTACCTCAGTGAATGATTACTACTTGTAAAAGTTTTCAAACTTGAAAAGCATGTAGCATTCTTTGCTTCAATAGATGACTAAAGGATTTTTAGGAATAGTAAACATTAAGTGTGGTAAAAGAAAATCATGTGTTACCAAAGCAAGACTGGTAATGGAATTTGAGCAGTTTATGCAGGCACAACTGAAAGTCACCATCTATAACTGAGAACTGGTCTTACATATTGAAATTTTGCTGGCAAAACAATGTTGAGAATGAACAGGGCAATTATGCATGGGATGAAGTGTCAAAGGACAAATAGGAATTCCTATGGAAAAGGACTGAAGCACAACTGATGGCTGATGCCAGTTTTATTGCATTTTTCTGCACTATTTCATAATGCTATTACCACTTAGTAACAGTGTGGAAAATCTCACCCCAAGCTGGTGTAACTGACATTGTCTTAATAGAAACACTAAGAACAAATTTTTTTTTTAAAGTGCAGTGTTTTACTTTGAATGCTAGTTTAAGCTTGATTGGAAGAAGAATTTAAAAAGGACAAGCTCTGCCTGAGAAGCTCTGCTAGAAGACTTTTTCTCAGAGGCAATCTAAGAGGCTTTTGAACGGTGGGTTTTAATGTGCAGTGCAGAAAGAAAGAGAAATGGACTCTTGCCTGTTCCAGATAACAGTGGAGAAGCTGCCCAAGCCGTCGCGCCTAGCCATGCTGCTGAATTGCTACACTACAGATCCCCGGTATCAGCAACTCTTCATCAATCTGGTAAGACTGAAGCCAACTCTAAAAACAAACATTTCCTCCATGAACAATGTGTTTGTTATATTTTCTCATTTGTTTATGATGGCTGTGTCAGCCGCACTGATTTACATAAACACTGCCAATCCTGGGACGTTACATTCTCAACAAAAGTAGCTGAGTACAAACAGCATTCCGAAGTTTTAATTCATATTGTATAAACATAACAGATGTTGATAAAATGAGCCAAAAAGAAAATACAACAAAGGAGACCATTTCAAGGGGGCTTTTGATTAAAACACATTCCAGATTGACAAAATGATACAATGTTAATGGAATAGATCATTTAAATGTCACTATTTGGCTCTTATAGACCTATAAAGCAAATATAAAGCAATGCTTTTGAGTTTTTAGTCTCCATTATGCTACAGCGCCTATACATCAACTTATAAATAAAGCTGTATTTCTTCCCCCTTTCCTTTTTTTTTTTTAAATCCCTGCTATGACATTGCCACATTTGTTTCCTAAATACTGTACTAAAATACTGGGTCCAAAAGCAATAATGTGTTTGGTACACTGAACAAGCTCTAAAATAAACACATTATAAACAAAATAAATGTAGTTTCTGCCTCAGTGAATTTCCAGTCTATAGCACTGAAACTGAAGTAGTGGGCATGGTGAGAAATCCAGATGAGAGAGAGCCTAATTCGGATGGCTTTTATTTAAAAAGATAATATCCGCTCCTGTTTACTCACATTCAATGAAGATCCACCTAGTTCAGATTCCCCATTTTGAGAAAACTATCAGGAAAGAAAGGTTACAAGAAACACAGTACTCCTAAAACACATTACCTAGTTTTGTTCAATAGCTTTTTTTTAATAGACAGGGAAACCGAGGTGGAGGGAGAACACATGGCCTTCCGAAGTTCAAAAGCATGTCATACACAGGAGTAGAAGCCAGCTCTGTTGGGACTGAATCCAGTGCTCGAATTATTGGGCCAGACAACATTTTTTGTCATGGGTAACCCATTCAGTTCAATCAGGTTTCTCACTGCTACCTAACCTTTTGTACCTGATGTGATCGTTGAAGCAGAAAGTTTACTATCTCTTCCAAAAACTCATGAAAGGTCTTCTTATGGCATCCACTGAAATAGTCATAATAAATATTAATAAATATTAAATAAACAATATTAATATTATTAATATTAAATATTAATAATAATAATTATTATTAAATTAATAAATATTGGGGTCATTGGCTATTTCCAAGAAAGGACTCAGACCACACCAGTTTGGAACGTTCTAGTCATAAAAGCTCATGTAGAGTAAGCCTGATGGTTTAGCAAAAAAAGAAAGTGTTTTTTTTACTATGGTATCTCCTGACATTTTAAGTATAACTGGGGATGGGGAATGTGGGAGAAGAACTAACATCCCTCAGGTTTGGGACTTCTCTCACCCTGGCCTCTGCCTTCTGTCTCCCCCATAGCAGGGATGCACTCATATTTTTGTATCCTCTCTTTGTCTTACAGGAGCCATACATAAACAAATCGGCCATGTCAGTCCAAGCCCATTTCTCGCTGCAACGCACGTATATCATCTTCCGCACCTTGGGACTGCGCTACCTCACTGTGGTCGACCTGCAGAACCGAGTGGTTGGTGTCATCACCAGGAAAGACCTGATGCCTTTCCCCTTGGAGGAGAGGCTTAGGCTCCAGCTGTCTCCACAGAACCCTGATGCAGGGGAGTAGCCTCTGGATTTAAGGCTATGGATGCATTCTTAGGATTTGTCACTTCTTTTTGAGCTTATGTGCTTCTTCAGGAAAAAAAATAATCAGCTTTTCCACTTGATCCCTTCTGGAGAAGAGGCTTACAAGCTGTTGTATCTAGACATGTGGGGTTGTAGCCTAGAGCTATGTCTCTACAGCTGTTTGGCGATTGCAAAATTCACTGACTTAAATACTTGCGAGGCAAAATAAGAATTTGTGTATTTACAAAAGATGCATATAAAATCAGATCTGCAGGATGGATGTTAAGGAGTCTTTTGTCACACCGTGTCTATGCCTCCCAATGAAAAAAATGTCATGACACCTAGCAGCAAAGTTATGCTGGCAGAACCTGAGCTAGGACTAAACTTTCAATCCCTGAATATCTGTTTCCAAACCAGCATTTTTATGTTGAACCACGTAAGTTTAATTGGAAGGAAATACTGCCTTGAGTGAAGCGGTCCATTGAAAGGAACAGAGGATTGGGCTTTCTAATTGGCTGACATGTTATTGCAATCCAAAGGGAGAATTGAATGTGAATGAGAAACCTGACATGCCTTTCTAATGCTTACAGTTCTTGAATCTCCGTGATTGCTAGAATAGGCTCTCTTTCTCTCCTTTTACCTGATATGAGAACATTTTTAGTTCAGGTCATGTGTAGGGAGGAATGTAACAAATTCTCATAATGGGGAGGTTGCATGATAAATTGTCAGAGTAGTTTTTGATAGCAGCATATTTAGAAACTAGAAAGAAAGTAAATAATTTGTCATGATTTTGTATCCCTGCAGTGTTTGAAAGTTTGGAATGGGTTGGTTGTTAATAAATTAATGTGAACAATTTTTTGGATGAAAACACTGTTAGATCTCCTTCTATGACTTCATAATTGATGCTTAATTTTATTCCGTTAAACAGAAGAGAGATTCACACAGCTTTGAATATCAAAATGTAGTATGCACAAAGGAATTCACCACTGTTAATGTTGTTATAATGAATATCAAGAAAAAACTAATAATTTACTGGTTCTAAAAAGTTGCCAAATTCCTGAAAATGAATTCCTGGTATTTGAATCATGCAGCTTTGAGACTCTTATGAATCAAAGATTTGTTGGATTTTCTCCTATTTTCCCTGCTGGATCTTGTCTTAATTAACAATAATGCGCAATTCTTTAAAACTCAAGCATCCAAGTCAATCCAAATAGCTGGCAGACCAGAAATGTATATAGGTACATGAGAGAGGCTCTTTAAAAGGTCAGTTAAAATATGTCATATACAGGATGAGAAATGCTTTATCAGTCATCCACCCAAGAGCCACAGAGCTGGATGTATATTCAGATTGTGTTACTTAGAAATATTTTGTTCATTAGCATTTTAGTAAGGTTACTGTCGCTGTCAACCTATGCCTCACCTACCCAAAGAATGCAAAAAAAATTCTGGAAGGAATTAGGCCTGATGAGTCCCGAGTTTTACTGGCTATTGTGTGCTGGCAGAACAGGAGATCTAATCTAATGAGATTTAGGGACTTCCCCTGAACGCAGCAAGAATCAACTTCTCTTCTGATAATCAAATCTGAATAACCTCATTGTGAATTTGTGGTTTTGTTTCAAAGCTGTTGATTTCCTTTTCATTATCTCTTGCGTATACAAAGTACACAAAGGCCTGGGTAATGTAATTGCTTTTTGCTGACAGTATCAGTGGCTAAATGTCTCAGTGCAATCTGTAGTCGGACTGTACTGTACTGAGTATGAGGGCTGGAGACAGCCGGGATATCAGTAACTCATTAGCTGACTTTGAACAGGTCACTTAAATACTTGGTATATCATTTTCTCTACCTTTAAAACTGGAATGATGATATGGACCCACCACAGCTCCTGTGAAAAGCACGTGTGAAAAATACTATAAGAATATAAACTATTTATAGTAATACTTTATGGAAGCCTATTATAAAATACATTGTGAGAATCACTCTCTCCTGTGTCAACAAGTAGAATTTATAATGAAAAGTTCACACAACCTACATGGAACATCTTCTAACTATGTTGTGAACTAGGTGGAAGAAGACACATTACATTCTGCCATACAGTGTTATCTAATTATATAGCTATACGATTTCTTATTTTACTTTTATTTTATTTAATCTATGTGTATTCATGAAGACAGATGAAACAGAATTCCTCTCAGGAATTCCTGAAACAAGTAGCTCCCTCAATATTCTTGACTCCAGTGACAAATCCACCTCATCACAAGCCATAGTAGTGCAATACATATAGGAGCATGAAAACAAATTAAATCCATATGAGACTTTTCACCCATATACATTTCCCATGATGCACATATAAAATAAGTCTCTGAGGAATGGCAGCAACAAGTAGGCACATCAATTGACTCTTTGGCACAGGACACTTCTGTTTTATTTCTTGTCTGCTAATAGTCAGTGGCAAATTATCTCCTATTTCTTCTTTTGACCTGAAATAAAGACTGGATATTTCCAACAAAAATGGTAGTTTTATGAGAAATATTATTTCTGACAAATTCTGAGCTCAAATCTCTGTAAGAGAGAGGTTTTAAGAAAATCCAAGTCACTGGGATTACATATTTTGGTTTGTGCTATGCATCTATACCTCTTTCATCTCACCCTCTGTGATTGTGTTTTTCTTAATACTGCTTACTCTCTTAAGCTTCAATTTGGCTTAAAAACAGGCAGACAGAAATTTAGATTTGGGTTTGAATTACAGTGATGCAAATTTCCCACTATTCAATTAAAACATTGCTATGAATGAGCACAAACTATTCTGAAGTTTTTTTTTTTTTTTTTTTTTGTGGCATGCATACTTTACTTATTGCTTTTTAGATTCTCTGTAATGTGCATATTGTTACCTAATGTATGTACCAGTCCTTGTATTTTTTTTTCTGTTGTGTGATACTTAAATACAGTGGAATTAATTGCTGTGCATTTTTAAATTGCACAGTTTATCACGTTGTAGAACCCTCCAACACTTCTTGATTTCCCATTTATCCTTGCCTGCATTTTTAAACTGATTTTGTCCTTTTTTAACTATATTTATTTGCTGACCATAGACAAGGAGTCTAAAGGAGGAAAAACAGATGAAGAAGTTCTTAGTACACACTTAATATAAAAATGACAAACTTAAGGACTCAGAAACCAACACTGCTAAAGGTACCCGTAATGGTCTCTTGCCTCAATGCTGAGATAGCCTTGTGGCAAAAAGCTAAACAGGAATGGAAATGTAACTAGCTGTACTCTGAGCAACGCCTGGAAAATCACAGAAGAGGAAATGCTGCAGAATATTACTGTTGTCTCCACTGCCCCTTTTCACATAGCTTCAGCTAACAGGGCTGTCAGTGTACCTCTGATGATCATGAAATCACTTAATGAAATGAAATGTAACCAGCTCTCAACTAAACTAGTGGTTAATTGAGTGTGACCATCAAGCGATGGGAATCGTAGCAGTATACAAGGGAATGCTTGTTCATTCCTGAAAGGCCTATGAAAGCAAGAGGAAATACATGATCAGCACAGTTGTCTGGATGTCTAACACAGTGTAGCATGGGAATGCTGGCATCAAGGTTCAAACACTTGGAGGAGTTACTGCGTCTTACTTGAGGTTCTGAAAGAACCAGAATATTTGTCACTGTGACAGATCGCCAGCACCCTTGTGATGGGCCAAAGCACTGGAACCGCTGAGTGACTTGCAGTAACTCACGAATCTGGCTAATCTTTCTTATCTGGGATCATAGATTATGTGCAAAGACTCCACATTCTGTTACCCAGGACATTCCTTATTCTGTGAAAAACCTTAGAAACTGTGGGAAACTACCAGGTTCTGTTGTTTTATTTTGAAGGAAATACACAAAAAATCTTTTTTTTTTTCTTTGGTGCAGTTTAGATTTGCAAAGAGCTCTGCAGATAACAAGTCCCACAGCCTCTGCTGTGATCATGTAATAACCACCCCTCCTGGGTATGGTGGAACTGAAATGTGTATATGAAGTAGACTACTACACATTGTAAAGTCAATCCGTAGCAAATCTGAAAGGTGAATTTTCAACTCCTGATGTCTTTTCATCTCAGTATGTATCTCTTACCTGTGAAGTAGATCAAGCGAAGGCATGACATCTCCACCCAAGTTGTGTGTCACGGGACTAGACCTCTCCCATTTTGTCTGCATTGACACACAAGAGAAGTGTGTCCGGCTGTGTGATGGCTGTCCCTGGTTTATAGAACACATTCAGCAGGAAGGGCTATAGGGCACCTATTTGGGAGGCACTGTATAGATCTGTAAGCACTTTCAGAGAGGACCCTGGAAGCCTCCCTATGCTGTAGCAGGTCAGCACAGGGACCAGTGCTGAGACTGCACTGCAAGTGCATGAGGTATGGGTTTTCTGTGAAAGCATGAGATGGAAAGGAATAAATGCACACGACTCAATAGGTCTGGTATATATGTAATGTGTATGTGTATGCAGTCAAGGAACCTAATCATTCTTTGACTAGCATTTGTCATTTATAAGGTAGGAAGGTTGCATAAGCACTGGATGAGGACGTACTTCCATTTAGAAAAATAGAAAGGGAAACAAACTATTTGTATCTGGAACTTTACTACCTTACAACCATGTGCGTGCCATCTGAAGACACTTTTTCAATCCTTGTGAGGATAAGCAATAGGATGGAACTGGTTTTGATGAAAGCTATGGATTGAGAGCAAGGAACAGAGGTAAAACAGACTGAAGAGATAAAAAATACAAGTAGCTTGCTGAATCAAGAACCTAAGGTAGCTGTATCTTAGAAGACATACAAATATGAAGCAGTGACATTTATTTAAAAAGCCAAAAACACTATAAAGTATATACAAAAATATCGAGTCATTTCTTTAAGCCAACAGGATTGACTGGATCTCTGTCAAAGATCCCTTTCTCCCTGTCTGTAAAGTAAAGAATATCTAGAACCAGTAGATCTTTGAATCAAGAAAGCTGTGTTTAGTAGAATCACAGAATAATTTATGTTGGAAGACATCAGACCTCTAGAAGTTGTATGGTCCAACTCTACACACAAGAGAGGCCTGATTGAATCAGCTTGCTCAGGGTCATACTCTCTCAAGCTCTTAGATACTTTCTAAGATAGAGATCTCACACCTTCTAGTCCAGTATTTGACCACTTTCATGTTATTTTTCTTGTTACGTAATTGGAATTTCCCATGTTCCTACTTGTGTCTGTTGCCTTTCACTGTGCATCTACAAGAACACTCTGCCTCTGTCTTTGTACCCTGAGGTCAGGTAGCTGCAGGACACAGGTCTCCTCTGAGCCTTCTATTCTTCAAACTGAGCAGACTCATCTCTCTCAGCCTCTCCTAACATGCCCGTGCTCCAGCCCCCAGTCAGTTTGCATCCTGCTGCTGGACTTGCTCTGGTATGTCTATTTTTTCTGTACTGTAGAATCTTTCTATCACCCCTAAATCAATTTGTGCAGGTGCCACATTAATCTTCTTTGTCTCCTTTCAATTTTAGTATATATGCTACTAAAGAGCACAAGATCTTCACTATGACATAAAGTAGAACAATGAATTTTTTAAAGAGAAAAATCATAGACTCATAGTATCATAGAATGGACTGGGCTGAAAGGGGGCTTTAAGATCCCTCCCATCCCTCTGCTATAGGCAGGGACACCTCCCTCCAGACCAGGTGGCTCGAAGCTCCATCCAGCCTGGCCTTGAATGCTTCCAGAGAGGGGGTACCCAGAGGCTCTCTGGGCAACCTGTTCCAGTGTCTCACCACCTTCACAGTAAAGAATTTCTTCCTAATATCTAGTCAATCTACCCTCTTCCCGTTTATAACCATTTCCCCTTAAAATCTGGAGATGTCAGAAAATAAGATTTTTAAACATTTCTGCCTTCTTCCCTGTTTCACACTGTTTCCTTATGCTCTGGTCCTTCAGCCCAAAATTTCAGTGGCTTCTTGCCCTACGTACCTTCAATAACTTCCTAGCATCCTGGCAGAAATGCTTATATTGCTGTGGGTATGTGGTTCTGAATGTGCTCTCTGCCTCCCAGAGCTCTCCTCCCTCTGCTTGTGCCGCAGGCCCTTTGTGCCTTTCTCCACTCTCCATCTGACCTGCTCTGCACTCCAGAAGCCTTTTCCCCAAAAAGTTGCTCAATTGCTCTTGGAAAAGCACAATTTCCTCCTCCTTCCAGAAGATGTCCCTGATTGAGTGCAGCAGCATTGTTCTCTGCTGTCTCTTGAAAAGAACATAATGCTTATTAGCACAGAGTAACTACAAATGAAGAAATTAAAATTATACTCTCAACATGCTAACAGACAAATCCATGACATTGTTTTCAAGTATTATTCATTAGGGTCTGGCCATGATTTTGGAAACTACTCAGGGTGGTTTTATAACAGTCAAAAGATGTAAGGTGCTGTGTGTGGGACTGTGGGGCTTGGGCATCTTTTGCCACAGCTCTTTACATCTGGCAGTGAGAGCATCCAGTTCTTTTGACAGTTGGACTTGGGTGGGCTCATGGTAGCTGGATGCTATAACAGGAGGTTGGCAAGACACAGAATGATAAACTCACTTGTCAACAGGGTCTCTGGCTTTCTCAGGAGAACAGAGTGAGGTTGTCTTTTTTTTTGTTTGTTTGTTTTTACCTCTGCATCTCTTTTCTCATATAGTCCTTAGTAATTTCTCTGGTATGGATTAATTGATTCTGTATTTGCTGTTCTTTATAATGTCTGCCCAACATGGAACTCCTCTAAGCCACAGATGCTCATTTTGTATCTATTATTTCCTGTTGTTTCCCTCAGCCAGAAGGGAAATTGTTTGCCTCTTGGTGGCAATGGAGATGGAAGACCAAAGAAAATAAAGAAGAAACATTGAAGAAAAGTTTTAAAGAAGAAAAGTTGAAACGTTGAGTAAACATTGAAAATTGTGTTTGTGCAGTGAGTGGGATGAAAAATAAAGCTGCAAGCACCTCTGGCGATATATCCAGGGGAGGCCTGAGCAACAAGAGCTGGAAGAAGAGCTTAGGGAGAACCTCGAGAAGAAGCAGACTTGTAGATGCATCTACATATGGTAAGGCAGTTTCCCTGAGAAACAAATCACTGACAGAAATGGCTCAGAATGTCTCAGTGATGTAGGCTCGTATTTGTGGCCTTGAAGATGAAGACAGAATGACTTGTTTTTCATGTTGTACCACTGCCCTAAAGCACTGCTGTCTACTTTGTCTGACTTGAGCTGTACGAAGCCTGCTGAGTGCCTACCTCGGAGTGCTCTCAGGGTGTGCTCTGTGTTCCTCAGTCCCCAGGTGTTCACACCAGGGCTTGGTCAAAGGGCCCTTTTGGACTCTGCACCTGTGTTTCCTTCTTACAAGACTAAATTTTGGCGTAGGGTTGGTATTTGCTAAGTTTTCCCATGGCATGGAGTTGCGATACTATTAACATGTGCATGAACCAGGGAGCTAAAACCACTCTTAGACACTATGGCCAGGTGTCCTAATACCCTATCACTTCATAGTTCATTTGTGGCTGCTTTCCTGTTGACAGCATCAGCATTTACTATTTCTGTCTCATACAACATCTTTTGCCTTGCTTATCCTGTCACAAAGTCACTTTACAGATATGTGCCATGCTTTGAGTGCTGCTGCTGTTACTTTGAAGGCAGGGGGCTTGATTCCTATTGCCTTGTACTGCAGACCTATTTATTCAGAACACTGCCTCCTGTGCCTATTTGCTGGCTAATTGCTGTTTCAGTGCAAATACACACAGGCCCAGCCCAAGCAGGCTCAGAAAACACCTCCTTAGGCTACTCAAGGCAATTTGGTACAATTTCACCTAAGTGAATTTAAACAATTTCATTAGTTTTGTACACTTTAGTGATCTTGAATAGAGCTGTGTGAAAGGTCTCTGCATAAATAAACATAACAGATCAGGGGCTACATGCAGCATTCCCTCATGATTTATATATTTTAAGATTAGATCCAGCATTTTGAGAAATGGTGTTTGAAGTCATTAATTAGCTTTGCCTCAGCAAACTAAAACAGGCAGAGCTAATTGCTGAAGATTACAGCTAAAAGATTTGACCTCTTACTGTGAAATGGCTTGTTTAGGTCTGCTCTTCTGGTTTTGGTGTGGGTTTTTTTGAAGGAAGCAGATAAAGCATGCATAGTATCACTGAGCTAGTGAGGAGCCTTTTTTTTTTTTTTTTTTTTTTTAACCATTTGGGAGTAACTTTTGTATCTCAAATCTACTGTTGTTAATGGGAGGTGTTTTACTTAATATTTCTGCATATATTCTACTTGTATTTTTGATAAGAAGAGCACTGTCAGGTAAGTTTTTAACTTTTCAAGAATAAAGTCTAATAAGAAGCCTTTTCATGAAATCACGGCATCTCTAAGTACAAAATAACTTAATCAACTCTCACAGTACATGTAATTCCTGGCAAGTCTGATTCATTTTATGAATAATTTAACTTGGGACCTTAGTGAGAAAAATATTCATATGAACAGCATGAGCAACAAATTTCCAGACAAAAGCAGGGAGGAGGAAGAATACATATAGACAAAGTCTGGGGGGGACGTGACTTCATCACACTTCACACGATAAGAGGGTTCACTCTGGGAGCTGGTAAATGGATGAAGACTTGAAAGACCGGGCTGCAGGAAGCGGTGCTGGTGAGTCAGGACATGGCAGCCTTCCCTCCGAGTCATCCTTGAACCGCTGCCCCGATGTGCTCATAGTGGGAATTGGATTAGGAGAGATGCTCTTTCTTCAGATGAGATTTCAAACTTGGGTCGTGACCACTTGATGTCATTAAGAGTTACGTGCCATTTGTTCTTGAGAACATGGTTTTAAAAGCTGCATGTGGTCTGTGGGTGCCTGCATTTTGCAATCAGACCTCTCTGCAGCTCTGAGTGGCAACACCCCTCCTGGCCCTGCTCTCCATCCCTCTGCTGCAGGCCATGACACACATCCACCTTCCCTCCATGTGGGAGCCACTGCACGGCAGTCAGACTTGATGGTTCTTCCACTGCTGCTAAATAACTGCAATTTCCTGTTAGAAGTATTGCCTTACTCCCACCATTCTCTGTAACAGTGAACAGTTTAGCAGAGAAAAAGAGAAATGTGTCGGGTGGATAGCAGACACTTATGTGGCACTGAGGGACACGGTTAGTGGGCATGGCGGTGATGGGCTGATGGCCGGCCTGGATGATCTTAGCGGTCTTTTCCGACCTTAATGATTCTATGACTCTGTGATCATGCAGGCGACTGGTCAAGCAGGCAGCCTGTGTTTAGGCTGCCGCTCAGCCAGCAGCTGGCGAACGGCACCTTAAGGAACACCGCATTCTCATCCGCTTCGCATTTAATTAAAAGGCGAACGACGATCCCGAGGGCGGCAAGCAGGAGCCGGGGCAGAGCCGGCCGCGACAGAGCCCACCGACTGACACCGATCAAACAGGCGGCGGGAGCGGGGCCAGCCCGCCCTGTCCTCGGCCGGGCGTCGAGCGCGGGCCGGGCGCGCTCCCTCGGGCTCTCGGCCTGCCCGGCCGCCTCCCGCGGAGCCGCCCCAGACTTCCGGCCTCTCCCCGCAGCGCCGGCCGCCTCCCGGCGCCTCTGCCCCGTCCCCCGCCGCGGCGCCAGGCGGTCCCCGCCCGCGGGCGGCGGTGCCGGCAGCGGCCGCTAGATGCCGCCCTGCCCAACGCCTTGGCGGCTCGGCGGTTCCGTGGCGGAACCCCTCGGCCTCCGTCTTGTTTTGGAATAAAGCTTGTTCAGCGTCTGAAGAGGGGCTATAAGAAAGAAGGGAACGTGCTCTTTGGCGGGATGTGTTGTGATAGGATGAGGGGGAAACTCTTAAAGAGAGGAGATTTAGACTGGGATATAAGGAAGAAGTTTTTACAGGAGGGGTGGTGGCACCTACACCCTGTGTTTGGTTTGCCCGGCGAGCTGGTGGATGCCCTGTCCCTGACGTAGCTGTAGGTGTCCCTGTTCATTGCAAGGGAGTTGGACTAGATGGCCGTTAGGGGTGAGGATCAGGTCCGGGCAGGCCTGTGAGAAGAGCCCCTTCTGGCTGTGGTGGAGAAGGTGGTTTTTGAATGATCAGTCTTGAAGGCAAACAGCAAACAACCCCCTCAAACGGATTAGATGGATGTTGCATTTCAGTTGCAATTGACTTGTTGCCCTTTTGAACCTTGCATGTTTCCTTTTTCCTTGGTGCAGTATTCTCCTTGACAGAACAGACATGTTTTTTGGGAGCAAAATCGTCTGAAGAACACAGCCCCATGCTGTAGCTGTTTGGCTGCATACGTTCACTGGGGAAGGAGTCAAGAGCAGTCAGTCCATGCTTCCAGATTGGCTCTCAAGGAGCTCAGGGTCACTGAGATTTGGGATTATTTGCATTAAAACCTGCTTCTCAAGATAAAGTTCAGTGGATAATGGAATATAAGCAAATGCCATGTGTATTTTTTTTTATTGAAGAGACATTTTTATTACTTAAAAGATGCCTACAATTGCTGATTTAGTGTCTGTGCAAAAAGCTGTATTGTCTGGACTCCTGTATTTGCAAACAGAGCAGATAGCAGAAGTGTAAGCACTTCCTACGTGGCACCATGGCTGCGACCTGGATTGACCTTATGAATGACAAGTGGGATGAGCAGTATCGAACATGGAAGCTCTCTCCTGGTATCAGTGGTGTATTAACCCAGCAAAACTGCTTAATTTCACTGCCATGTAGTTCCATTTGTAACATAAACACATCTGTCTACTGACTAACTGTGCTGTAAGCACTGTTTCATTTTGTGTAGGCTACTGAACATCTGACAGATGGGAATAACTTTGGTTATCACAGGTCTTAGCCTAAATGCAAGCGGTTCCGAATGCCTTTATCCTTGATTGACTTTCCCGCTTTTGGACTAGATCCTTCTCTGCTGTACATTTCCAGTCTTTTAATAGGCTTTTAAATAACCCCCAAGAGGATGCTGGATGTTATTCCCCTTCAGAGCTCACGTAGATTAGACAGAAGTGTTGAATTCTTTGGATCATTATGGAGCTGCTCCTTTCTTCTGTGCATCCCTATCCATTAGTGTCTCATCTCAAAGAAACTTTGCTGTATTAGTTTTGACAGGGTGAGTTATGCTGTAGAAAGCTGTGTACAGCTATAAAAAGAAGATTCCTATAACAGCATTTCAGGCAACTGTGATGTCAGCTGAGCCGAGATCTCTGAGAACAGAGTGGGAATTTCAAGTCACTTGTAGGTTTGAAGCTTGCAAAAGCAGGCTGAGGCATACGTGTGGAGGTCCTTGTAATGTCCGTTCTTAGTTTAGGGAAACAGCTTCACTGAAGAGAGGGGCTCATTCAGATGGTTAGGTTTCAAGACTTTTGAAATTTGGGATTTATTTGGCTGAATACTCCAGCAGTCGTCTTTAAGTTTTCTGTGACTCATGCAGCCTGTCTGACCTTCTTAGGCTGTGAAGAGGAAGCAATGAGCAGGTTCACTTATGACAAAGCTTCCTGTTTTGCCTTGAACAGAAGGTGTTTAGAAAAGCCTTTTTCATGATGTTCTGCTGATCCTAGCTGGTTTGGGCTGAAACAGGAGAGAAAGCACTGGTTGTGGTATGGTGGTCTTGCCAAACCTTCTAAGCCTCCAGCATCCAAGTTTATTTTGGCTGAGTGTTAAGCTTTTAGGGTTGCTTTTCATTTGGAGAGGGTGATGGGAAAGATGCTCCTCCTCAGACACTGAAGTACAAATATTTGACTTTTACACAACTGAAATGGCTCTGAGTAGGCACAGAGTAAGTGACAAAAAATGAACTTTTACCAAACCTGTGGAATTCATTCGAACTTTGCCAGGTGTTTGGCTGTAAGAATGTGAGGTCCTGTATTTAACAGCTCATATACTTTGCCAATAATATGTGAAGTGTTTCATTATCTTGTACACTGTAGTTGGCACACATCAGTTTGCAGACAAAGAGTAATGGCTTATGGTATTTGTGGATTCCATGTGTTGTAGCCATGAAATGATGTGGGTGTACAATAAGACAAATATATATGAATAAAAGCACTCAAATATCAGATACTTTCAAGTCTATGATAAGTAAAACCATAGATTGTTAAGTAACATCGGCATTTTGATTTTTGTTTTCTCTTAAAAATACCAGGAATAAAAAACAAACATGAGGCCAGCCTTCAGCACACCCAAGATATACAAGTAGCTCTTGGGACTGATGAAAGGCTAATTCTCTTGAAGCTGCAAAATAACAGAGCCTCTTTACAGTGTTTAACCTAAAGACCACATTTTTCACAACTTACTTAATATAGGTAGACAAGTTTCCAGTTCCTGATGTCCACCAAAAGCAGGTTGCAGATCAGTACTGAAATGGCTCATGTATCGTTCTGCACAAATCAGGTCTCTTTGTCCGTTTTTATGAATTGTCCCTGTGGTGTTTTCTGTTCTTAATCTTCCCAGAAAATATTAAAATGCCTGAAACTTCCCCTTGCTTATTCTTTAAGTAAATCTCTGGTTGAACAGATCTTTAACATGTTACTTTGCAGCACAGCAACGCGTGAAAGCACACACTTCTTCATGAATCAATGAGTGAATGTTTCCCTGAGGTAGGATCTCAGGATGAAGTGACTGTTTATACCAGCATCTCCCCAGGCATGGTATCTGGCATGTTGCAAGTGTGGCTGTGCTGCCGTGGCAGTGCTTGCAGCAGCAAGCTGTGTGGTCTGCCCTCCTGGCCCCAGCAGCCTGTCTGCAGAACTGGCAGAAGTGAGGCTAGGAGACCTCAAATCCCAGGTGAGCTCTCCATGGACCCGCTAGGAGTCCTGAGGCTGCTTCTCAGCTGCAGTGAGCAGGTCTGCTCAATGAGATCTGCTGTGCATCACTGCATTCAGTCCAGATAAAAGCCAGCTCCAGGTGTCAAGGGGAGGAGAAAGCTAGACTAATGGGAGTTTTTCTCTCTTCTGCAGGGATGTAGGCAGATTCTGGCAGGGTTCTGCTGGTGCTTGGGACCTCTTTCAGGTGGTTTTCTTGGGAGAACTAGGGAATCTTTGCAAGTGAGCAAGAAAGCATGCCATTTGCTGCTGAGTTTCAGTATTTGTAGTAGCTTTCCCCTTGACATAGATAGTTTAGGAGGATAGAAGATGATTTTAATGGTTGTTTAAATTGTTATTTCTTGTGCATAACTTGTACTGTATGTGCTGACTGAATGAAAAACTCCAAGACAGTCCCTTCCTCATGGGACTGGAGTCTTGTCCTGGCCATCTGAGCAAGAAATGCTTGACAGTAGTCAGTAGATAAGTTAAGGTTCTGGGAGATGCTAAGTAGCATCAAGTATATTTGTCTAAGTCAGTAGACCTATTTAGTTGCAGGTGACTGTCAGTTCCAAGTAACGACTTCCTTTTCAGGATACTCTTATTTTTGTGAGGTGAAAAGTTGAGAGTAACACATGTGCAATTGCCCAAATTCAGTGGTTTCTCACTGTCAAGGAAGCAGACACTTTCAAGAAATGCATACTTATCTTTGTATTAAAAAAATAGAAAGACAAACAAAAATTGTCAAAGAATCCAAATCTTTTGAGGGAAATGATGAAAATAAAGCTTTTAAAAGGATTTGTCTTATGCTGAAACTTCTCTGGTCTCACTTTGGGCAGCTGCACTGAGATCCTTCATTTGTATACCTGATGTGGTGGTTCTGAAGCCATTTCTGTGCCACTGATGGCGCAGAGTAACACCAGAGGGTTCCTGTATCAACTTGCTTTCTGCAATTGCAGCCGAACCTCTCTTTTGAAGAAACAACCTTGTTTCTACCAACTAGTATCCACACATCCAGATAAAAAATAATTAGCAGTTTGGCTATGGAAATCGGTGTTTAAAAGAGGCATAGGTTTAGAGAGGACTTACAAGAGACTTAACTATCAGTCTGTCATTTAATCCTGAATGTTGGGCAGAAATAACTCTGTACTGTCTAGCTTTTACTTACAACGTAGCATGATTAGAAAGTGTACATAGGAGGAGGATAGCATAAAAATTGTAAGATTTGCTGGTACATTTCTGAGTGATCTCACTCCACATGCACCTAGATTAATTACTAATGCCTTCTGAACAAGGTGGTAAAACGAACCGCATATCTGTTTGAGCCATATGAGCTGTCCTCTAAATAGGCTCTTAAAACATGAGGGTAAGTTACGTTTTGGTTATTAAGAGCTGCTGTTTGATTTTGAGCTACTGCTTGAGTGAGAGAAATGACAGATTATTAGTTTCAATCAGTAATCACCTAGGTGAAATATCATTAAAATACTTGGAAGACAGAATAATTGAAATCAAATCACTGACATTTCATGAAATCTTTCTTCTCTCTCCTTTGTTCTAAAGGACAAACAGAAAAAAGACTGTGAGATAAATCTTGTGAAAAATTACAGTTTGAATAAATTGAAAGAGGAAACCCAGAATCAAAGCTGCCTAAAACATAAGGCTGTACAACATAGAGAAAGAAGTTACAGTTTAGAAGGAGTCTGAGATATAACTCTAATGTTCTTTCACCTTTGTTCTAAAATATCAGTGCATGCATTAGAAGCAATAAGGCACATCTGTATTTCAGTGCACATCATCTTTATGCACTGAAGGATTAGGAGCACAGAATGGAGAAATAAAGTTTTCTCATGTTGCTTTTTAATCAGAATAAAATGACAGCTTTAGAGTCACAGGGTGCTCATTACCAGATAAGCGGTGCTGCTTCAGCAGAACTTGGAGGCCCTGTCAGAAAGAAGCAGACACTGACAGCCTCAAAGTTGTGCTGATACTGGATGGTGCTGGCATACACTGGCTATATTGTATATTGTTCTTGCAATCTTGTCACACATTGTTTATGCTCAATAATATAATTCCCATGGTTTTGTATTTTTATAGTCCTTCAAATCTGCCACAGGTTCAAACATGAATCCAGGCAGTTGAAAATTTTCATAAAACTTTTCTTTTGAAGGGGAAAAATATTAGCAGATTGTTTCTTATCAACAATTCATTTACAACACTGACTCTTCTCTCAACGTATGCTCACCATTCCCCACTGTTATTGGAGGTTATTGCATATATGAAATAGATTTGGGCTTTTGTAAGCAGGTAATTAACAGAAGAAAGTAGTATCTCTGTACTCTTTAAATTAGCTGCCTTAGAGAGTTTTCTGAAGCCCTGGATACTATCTTCTGTTTGGCTAAATTTTATGTTCTTACCTTGTATTTTTTTTATCCAGTTTATAGTTTTTGAGAGCTACAGTATGCTTTCTGGTGTCTGATGATTTTTGTTTAAACTGACTCTACACGCTGCCATGAAATATCCTTTTATTTCAGTGTAACTTGGAAATATGATCCATTCCTTTAGGTGTAGCTAATAATACTCTGGACTGTTGCAGTGGTGTTAATACTTCCCAGTCTCAGATACGCAGGCCTGGCTCATGCAGAAGGCTAAGAACTAAGACCACCTGCACTGCAGGGAAATAACATCCGATAAACTCCCAGTCTTGCAGCCTGCCCTCCAGCTAAGGAAGAGCAATAGCAGATTTAATTTGGATTTGTTTGTGGACAGCTATTCTTTAAATAATAATAATAAAAAAAATCAATGCAGATACAAATCGACATTTTACCTGCTTTGATTTTTTTTTTGACTGCTGTAGTGGCTGAAGTAAAAGGATGTGCATTTCATAATTTCCTACTGAGAAAATCAATTTTACTTAATCTCATTTCTTCAGTTGTGGTACATTTCTGTAATTCTTTACCTTTTAGTTGTAAAAAATTTCTTCCTAATATTTAGTTTCTTAAACCTACCCTATCTCAGTCTAAAACCATTTCCCCTTGCTCTGTTGCTATGTGCCCTTTCCCAGCTTTCCTGTAGGTCCCCTTAAGCCACTGGAGGGCCTATATAACGTCTCCTAATAGCCATCTCCAGGCTGAAGGGCCCCATCTCTCTCAGACTGGACTCAAAGGGTAGGTGCTTCAGCCTACTGATCATCTTTGTGGCCCTCCTCTGGACCTGCTCCAACTGCTTGATATCCTTCTTGTGTTGTTGGCTCCAGAACTGGACTCGGTACTCCAGTTGGGATCTCATGAGAGCAGAGTAGAGGGTCAGAATCACCTCCCTCAACCTACTGATCACACTTTTCTTTATGCAACTCAAAATACGGTTGGCCTTCTGGGATGCAAGTGCACATTGCTTGCTCATGTGCCTTTCATCAGTCAGCACACCAAAATCCTTCTAACAGCTGCTCCCAAGCCATTCTCCACCCAAACTGTATCTGTACTTTGGTTTGCCCTGACTCAAGTGCAGAACCTTACACTTGGCCTTGTTGAACCTCATGAGTTTGGCATGGGCCCACCTCTCAAGCCTGTCCACATCACTCTGGATAGCATCCCTTCCCTCTACTGTGTCAAATGCATCTCTCAGCCTGAGGTCATCTGCAGACTTGCTGAGGGTGCACTCAGTCCCACTGCCTGTCCCCTGAAAGGATGTTAAATGACAACGGTACCAGCACTCCCTCAGGAATGCACTCATCACCACCCTCCACTTGGACATTGAGCCATTGACCACAACTCTCTGATTTAGTTCTTTCTTTGGTGAAAAGCATTACTGGCTTCAGCAGGTGCTTTCCCATAATCAGCTTTTGTTTATGGTAGACCAAAAGCATGATGCATGCTAGAGAAATGCAGCTAAAAACACCATTCTTGCTTGTCCAGTTGCAATATGAGTTTGTAAGCCAAATCTTTATTGCTAGTCAGACCCTCCAGAACTGCTCCTTCCATTTACTTTAGTCCTGAACTCTCTGCTTTTTCGTCCAGCTAGTTTGCATAATGGTCAGAAGTAGTGAGATTGCAAAGTCAGTTCCATCCATTCTGAGCTCAAAGGAGGTATAGGAGCATAGTCTCTTGACAAACAGGCTTATGTTAAAGGTGTACATTTTATATAAATGGTTGACAGTGGAGTGGAGATGCCATGTTCACATGTGCATGTAATATATGTGCTATAAGACTGGGGAGAAATGAGATTGTGTGTTTGTTTTCGAATCTGCTCTGTTATGTTGCGAGTTTCCTTGCTAGTTTCTTTGAATGCAGAAGCATGTTTATTTTGCAGGTGATTTGGTAAAATTGCTTCATTGGAAAGAAGAGATCTTATCCTGTTTTTATTATTATTATTATTTTTAAATGTGATGTTCATCTGTAGGATCATAATGCTATTATCAATAGCCGATGGTTAACAGTAAATCACAGATGCCCATGCCTTTGATTTAGATTTATGTCTTTGAACAATCTTCTGTTGAGCCAGTCAAAAACTTATTTTGTGTGATCATTTGAATTATCATTAATGAAGTTGACACACCCATGATTTTGGCCTTGGCTTTGATACCTGGAGGACTTACTGAAGCTGCTGGAGGATTTGAGTATGATCCACATCTTACTGCATCACGGGACACTGGGACAGCAGTTGCCTCAGGGAAGCAAGAGAAAACCAGCACTGGCATCATCACTGTTCATGTTCACTCCCACTGATTCTTTCCTTGTTCCTTTCAGCTCCTCACTTCTTTCCTGTGCAACAGTATGAGGTCATCGTAACTTGGTCTGTGTCCTCTCTAAAGAGGCCCTGATCTCCATTTTTTAAATATAATTCTGAGCAAAAGTAGGTGACACTTCAAGTTCTTTAATTTGGCAGAGAGGGTTTACGAAATCTGAAGACTGGACTTGAAGGGTAATCAGATTTAACCAGAGTACATATTGAAACGTAAGTTAAACAAGGTAACTATTAGAAAACTGCTAAGTTATATAGAGGACTGTCTATACAGGAAGTTTTTAAAGCAAGATTTCACATCTTTCTAAAAGATACATGCTATGAATCAACCAGAAGTTATAGTCTGTGTAATCAGAAGGCCACTCCAGGTGGAGATAGTGGTTTCTTTTAAATTTCTAGGATGTACCACAGATAAGCAATAAGTAAGAAGGAACTTGCTGCTTCTTTTAAAGTTACCAATACTTACTTTTCTGTCAGGTAAGCCCTATTAAAAATTGATCTAATCTTGACAGGAATGATAAATGTTTAAAATCTGCACATTTTTTTCATTTCTGTACATTTTGTATCATTTCTAAATGAAAAAGTAGACTGTCTGCAGGAAAAGAAAAAAAACACAATGGCTATGTTAATAACTTTTTATTGTGAAAAGTTGTTAAAATGTGCTGATTTGCAGTGTTGAGAGGCTTGTCATAAGTTGTAGGACAGATGAGGAAAATTGTTTCCCTCCCTTCCCTTTATGTTCACCTTAAATTGAGGGGAATGCCCTGGTGTGAAGAAACCAGAGACTTCATCCTTTCTCCTCCTGCACTGTCAGCTCAGGAAGGAGGAAAAAACTGATGTTCTGAATCACTGTGGTTGTAATGTTTGTGTGGAATTTTGCTTATGAAATTAAGTCTTCCCTTCCAGATGGGGAGGACCTAGCATCAGCCTTGCTGGTGCCACTATGACAGCTGCAGGACTAGATCTGGCTTCTCCTACTTCATTGGAATCTGGGCAGAGCTGGCACATCAGCCACAAAGAAGTACCCAAAATTTATTCAACCCTCTGGAAGCATCCTGTTTGTGTTGGACACACTTAGAAGCTCAGAAATGACGTAAGTATGCCAGTAGGTAGAATGAAGGAAGCTACTATAATATTAGAATAGAAAACATACAGAAAGAACAGAATAGCTTTGATGGTGGAGAAGTAGCCTGATACATTACAAATCAGGGTCAATCAAGCTAAATAAATTGACCATTTCACATTATCCTGATGAATTCCAATTAGCATGGATATTTTAATGTGTGGTTGCAATATTTATCACTTGGTTTGGTGTGTAACAGTGAATGTTATGTAAAGAGGGAGTGAAATATCACAGTGATAATGACAAACTTCAGTTAGTGTAAATGTTTTACTGGGATATGAGACAGTCTCTTTCTTCATCTTTTTTTTTTTTTTTTTGAAACCAGGATTGACTGTTTTTAGAGTAAATGGCCAATGAACACATAAAAAACCCAACAGCTTTTGGGTTGGTCTTGAGCTACTGTGCAGGACATTGCCCTGAAGGTAACCACCAAAGAGTCAACACAATGGTGATAACCATGTACTGAAGCTCAGTGTTTTGTGGGAGTAAAAAAGCCACTAAGATGTTAGATAAAACTCTCTGAATGGAAATTAAACAGCCAACCTGGTAGATTACTTAAAATGGCATGGAGCATAAGTATAAAAGGTGTTTTTAGGGTCTGTTTGCTAAGATGTGTGCATTCACTGTTTGTAAATTAGTTTCCAAACAGACTAAAAAAGAATGAAAGAAATAAAATGACATAATTCAAGAAGTGGAAGTCATTCCAAATAAGGAATGTGCAAAAAGGAATAAACTCTAACAAGACGCATATCAAAGCATAGTGAAGTGTGCCAAAAAGGTTTTGAAGAAAATTCATCAAAAACTTTAAAATAAATAAGTTATTTTATTTCAAATAAGACAGAAGCTGAAAATCTACTGGAGTTTTGGTAGATTCAGTAAAAGAATGAAATGTAATAACAATGCTCAAGATAAATATACAAAAAATACTCATATTTGGTATGGAGGAACTTACAGCTGTTACAACTTTTTATTTTATTTTATTTTTTGCAAGAGATCAAGGAAATGTATTCAAATTGAGGTAGAATAGGCTGGGTATAACACCATTTTTCTAATTCTGTGGACAGGTTCTGCTTATCCTGGGGTTTAAGTGATACAAACACAAAATTGCCCAGTTGTTAACTGCAGTATGTCCTAACTGTGCGAGGGGTGGAAGGTGGCTGCTTGTGTTACTGGGAGTGTCTGACTTTGTGGCAGGCAGACTGATAGAAGTTGTGTAATGCAGGTTAGGTGAGATGGCATGGGGATACATACCATGAAAGATTGCCAGTGTGGTTTTGTCGCCCTGCTTCACAATTCTACCAGTTCTTCTGAAGGAGTCAATGGAGGGCAGTTGAATGCGATGTACAACAACTGTGAGTCACTGTCATCTCCATTTCTCTTATGAAGTGATGATGTAGTTCAGTAAGTGGGAAAGTTCCTTTCTGAGAAGGATGTGAGAAATAAAAATAGAAGTGTGCAGAATAAAGGGAGTTTTCCACTAGACTCTTACTAGGATAGACTGGGTACATCATTGTATTTGTAGAGCAGCAGAAAAAGGTCACAGCACTTAATGACAGAAAGGCAAAATGGTAGATGAAATTCTATGTTAATAAATGCAAAATAATTTGTTTAGTGAGGAAAATCAGCTGCAACTATATGTTATTCAGTTCTAGACTCTAACTGTTTTCTGTTAGGGGAAGAGATCTTGAAATAGTTGCAAGCACATCTATGTAAATATCTTACAGGTAGTCAAAACAACAAAATTTAGGAATGAATAGGAAGAGAACAGAGGACTAAACAGAAACCATCACTGACTTGCTTACGTATAGGATAAATTTCTTATTCATCACAGGCCAAGTAAATAACTATTCATTTACTGAAGTACTGACTGGTTTCATAGCAAGCCAGTCAATTAAAAAAAAAAGCTGATTCAAAGAGTGATAAGAGTAATAAAATGTTTAGGTGAAACTTGGCCCTCAAAAATCAAATTTGTAATTAGAAGTTTCTCCAGTCCCGTACAGCTGTAGGATTCACAGACTCCTTAAGTTGTCTATAAGAAAAAAAATCATGATGGATATGTCCTACCACAGCTGCCAAGAAACATCAGGCCTGTGGGAAAACAGGCTGGTGAGCAGCCTGCTACACATATAGAGCTATTTCTGTATCTTTCAGCATGTAAAGTTGTCCTAGTTCATTGAGTGGGCAAAAATCCTTCAGGTTCTTTTTGTTTGTTTGTTTATTTGTTTGTTTGTTTTCTTTTAATATGCTGTGGTATGGGGTAATGTCTAATAGTGTTCTATTTTTGATGTTACAAATGAACTCTCAACATCAATTTGCTGCTGACACTTCATGTACAAATAATTTAAAGACAATATGATTCTATGATTTCAAAGTTATTTTTTATTAAGGATCAAAGATATAGGATGCAGAGTGAGGAGTGGACAGTGTTCTGTTGAGAGGGGAACAGAGGTACATTCTCCTGCAAATGTCATAAATATTATGTCATAAACATTTTATTAACAGTTACCTTAGCTTTCTTTTCTCATTCCCATGCTTTCTGGGGTTTGAAGAGGTGTCCTCATCTCTCTCCCTCTTTCCTGTGCAATAAACAGTTAACAACATGGGTATTTTCAGCATCCTGAGGCAATCCTTTGCATTTGTGATTAACACAGGAGAGACACTCTCTCAGTTATTGTTTCATGCTCACTTTCTGCAGGATCACAAAAATATTCTGGCTTGTGTTTAGCAGTTTCACATTCTGAAGGACTTCTGTTAGCCAGGAGGATGAGGGTATTATTTTTATTATTATTAATGTCGGCACAGTTCCTATCAGTTCTAGAAGAACTGATGAGAAAAGATACAATTGGCTTTCCCCGTGTTTGAGATTTGACTGTTGCACCAATTTGAATGTATCCATCAGTTAAACAATATAAATATACATAATATATCCACATATGCATATATATATATAGTGACATTCATATCACATTTTTGTTACTCCCTGGTTTGGAAACACATCTGGGTATCCATTGAGTTAGCAGAAGCTGGAGTAACTACTAACATTGGATGGGCACAGCAACTGCTGTAAGTGACATCAAATGCAGCTGAAAGCATCCAAACTAAGGCAAGCTCTGCCAGGACAGAAAGAATTCTGTTATGGTTGATCTCTGGATGCCTAACATGCAACACTTAAACAGCAGCACTAGCTTTTGGGAAATCCTGATTGTCTGGGAAAGACGTTGCTGGCTTCAAATGGCAAATTCCCATCCCTGAGAGGGCAAAATGAAAGGGAGCGTGATGTTTAGAGATCGAGCTTGTTATTCCTCAACACATTTCTGAAAGAACAGTTTCCTATTACAATTAATTTCTCAACTAGGTATGATAGATTTAATGCAACAGATTGAAGTAGAGGAAAATAAAGAGAGGAAAAGGATCAGAAAGGCTGATAAGAAAGAGTGATTCTAGAGCTCACTGACCAACTTTGATTATATTTTGCAATTTACTGTAAATACTTCCATGTTCTGGGGGAATTGGAATTCTTTGAACTTCTGCTCAACTAACTTCCATGGAAATTTGTATGAGTAATGGCCTTGGGCTTCTTAATGTGGAAACGTCCTCCTGCCAGATGCTACCTTGTCAGCCTGTCTGGTACTACCACAGATTTCTGTCTGTGCTAACCTAGGCCAAGCCTAGCTAGGCCTTGAGAAAAGAGTCTGCATCAGGCTGCCTCACTTGTCCAATGTACTAAGAGCTGCATACTTCTGGAAATCATAAACACCATTCCTAGACCTGAACATGACTGGCCAGATTCATCACTGTTGTTCACTCATTCTTTTTAGTCTCTGCTGATGTCACTTGGAATAAAAACCTACCAAGAGAAGTACTTTCCTCCTTCTGTCAAAATGATAAAACCAGTACTTCCAACAAGCTTCCTTGCTTCCTTTGTTTGCTTCTGTTTATTTAAGGAATTACCAAGATGTTGTAAAGGATAACTCATAATTGGTAGTCGGGGTGTACTCTTCCCTCTGAGATATGAAAAATGTAGATGTTGCTTCTGGCACTGTGCTAATTGGTAGGGCATGTTTCTCTTCGTGGGAGCACGAGCAGGGTAGGCAAATGGCAGCAGACAGGTGGTGAGCAGCATGGATCTGCAGTGGTTGCAGTGCTTCCATTCAGGGGCATCAAAAGCCCTCATGTAGCTAGTCAAGAAACAGCCATGTATCAATGGAATAAAAACAAAGTGTAATTAAACAACAAAGCATGACAAACTGTGCATTTCCAGGGAATTACAACATGCCTTGGGTGGAGTTATAAGGCATGAGGCCAAAGGTTGGATGGCTTTAATCACCCAAGACACACAGAATGCCGACAATGCTGGAGAAAGGAGGAGTGGGATGGTCTGGTCAGATTTCTGCAGTCAGCTTAGAAACCAAGTGTTGATGTTATCCTGTTTGGGTTCAAACCTATCTGTAGCTCTCATGTGCCTTTTGCTGTGCACAGCTTAACTGCTTAGCAGCTACAACTCTGGTACAAGGAGCAAGGATCCGATCAGATGAGAGGAACCTCTGGGTGCTAGGGCTGGGGAGCCCTGAGGTGACATTTCTGTCAGCTCAGTCCCAGACAGTCAAGCCTGAGACTTGGCATAGGGATGAGCTGGAAGCCCAAGTGATTCTGTCCAGTGAGACAGGATGAATGATGGGTCTGACCATCTGAATGCTTTTCAGTGTGGGTGATTAAAATAAAAATGTGATATCACAGTATGTACTTTTGTACAGGGGGCCATGAGATTTCCAGGAGCTGTGGGTGGGATGGCCAGCTGTTTCCTCTTCCTGCTGATCTTCTCCAAGTGACCTCTGAAGGATCTGAAGCATTACCCCAGAGGTAGGTGTGAGGCGATGCTTGCAGGTGCAGCGTTTCTCATACCTCATATTCTTCCTCTTAGATTCTGGCATTTGGCTGGAGAGGTACAAGGCTACTGAGACAGAAGAATTCTGCTGGGTATCAGGATAAGAGATAGAATATTGTCTCTTTCTGAGCTCCTCCTTACATATATATATATATGTAAATTCTGCCTCCTGAAGAGATTGTGCATGCAGCACAGCTCTCCTTTCCCTGCCTCCTCCTGCTTCCATCCTCCCCCTTTCCTTGTCCTGTCAAGCAAAAAAGATGCAGGCACCTAGAGCGTTCCCATGGAGTGCCACAAAGCAAAGCCTCTATATCACGCTTGTGGGATTCCGAACCACAGTTGGTAGGGTGTTATGGCCTCTCAGCCATAGGCAGGACCTAAATGCAGCTGCTTGCTGCAGTGGCATCTTCCAGGAGGGTGTGAGGCCAACAGGCTCCTGGAAAAGCAGTCTGGGGGGTGGGAGCCTTGGTGCCTTTCTTGTCATAAAGTTTTCGAACACTGAACATGCAGAATGGAAACTGAGACTGTTTTTGGGAAAAGCTTGGCTTTCACAAATAGCTTGACTTTGAAAACTATTGCGGAAATAAAGTTTTGGAACTGTCCAAATGTTTTGGTAGTTTCTCACTGAATGACTTACCCATTCAAAATTAATTTTGTTTAGAAAATTAGGCTTAATAGCGTATTTAAGGAATCACATTGAAAAGATATGTTTTGAAATTGTCAAAGCAAAGCGTTGGCCCTGAACACCATTTTTTTTTTTTGTTTTTTTATTCCCTTTGCTTTAAGTCTTTAGTTTTGAGAATTTTGATAATTTAAACCTTTCCTCCCACTTTGAAATGTGGAAAGAACTACTGATAACTCAAAAGCTGTTTACAGGGAAACCATTTCTCTTCCAGCTTAACATAATAGATGGTGCCACTTTAACATGGAGTAGCCCCATTTAAAAACAAGTTTCTAATAAATTCACTTAAAAAAATAAATGAAACTGCTCTATTGCTACATAAGCCACCTTTTACTGCTGCAATTAGTCTCCTACCAGCACAACCAGGTTTTCTGATTTTAGGCTTAAAATTATTACTAAAGATTGTAACGCACTCAGAAGAAACCAAGTACAGCTGGTTATGTTTGAACAATGTTTTTCTCACACAGTATTTAACATTCAAGAAAGCCATAAAACAAAGAAGTCCCAATTCAGTACTGTGCTGCATGTCCTGCTGATGTGTTTATTTCTGTTGCCTGGATTTTAATCACTGGGATGTGCTCACTTCAAATGTGATGCTGAACATTGCCCATTATTATAATGCATTTCCCAGGAAAGTGCATTCTGACTAGCATGCAAAGCAAAAGAGAAAAACATAGGGGGATTATTATTATTTTTTTAACGTGGCTTTAGGAAAAAACAATGGTTCATTCTTTTCTACTTTGAATCCCAATTCCTATTTTTATTATTACCAGTTTGGTGAAGGGAAAGGATCTTCCAAATGAGCTATGGTGGTATCGCCTGCTTCCTGATTCCCAGGGCCACACTGAGAGTGAGTTCAGCTCTTGCAGATCGTGTCACGCTCTTGGCCATGGCAGTGCCAGGAAGCCTCATGGCATGGCTCACATACTTCCCAAAGTGCTTAGTCAAGCTTCCAGGGCTGGACTCCAAGTCCCTGTGTGCTCTGCATGGACATTAAAGAAGCCGCTATGCTTTTTCCTAAGAGTAGCGGTTTGTTGCAGAGCTCTTGGCTATAATTATGACCCACAGTAACCATTGTGCAGCAAGGCATGAGCCAGTCGCCTCCTTGCAGCCCAGCAGTGGTTGCATTTTGGTGGTGATACAGCATTCTGAAGCACCAAGTGTGTTCTGTGCTGTTAGTGCTGCTGGAGGGCTGGCTGACCTCACTGGCTGGGCCTGGACATGGAGGCGTTTCTCATTGCAGTGATGTCGGGGTGCTGTGGTTACAGAAGATGGGAAGAACAGATAGGATTGCTTTTCCTTGTTTGCAATGTTGGCACCTCTATCTCATACAGACTTTCAGTCTGTTGCATCATAATGAGGGTGGATGGTGAAGGTGGATGGAAGGTTAAGAATAGCTGTAGGGGAAAGATAGCAGCTTTCCAGTTTGCCCATATTGTTAAAACTAAGACAAAACACGTTTTTTTTACTAAGCCTGGCTGGAGCCTCAGAATACTATCTCTGGCTCAAAAAAGTGTAAAAACTGCTCATTGTGTGACTTTCCACTCTTATAGTGCCTTCCGACTATTTTTTACCTGCGAAACTTAACGGCAGTACTAATGTGCAACGTAAAACATTATTGTCCTAAGCTGTGCTCTTGGGTCTGTACCATTGACTGATCTAGTAGTTGGCAACCCTGTTCATGTCAGGGGGTTGGAACTAGATGGTCTTTAAGGTCTCCTCCAACCTCAGCCACTCTATGATTCTATGCCTGTAGTGGGCTGCTAGTGAGCAGGTTGGGTGCCTCCATGTCAGCAGCCTGTGTTGTGTGAGCCCATGGAGGTAAGGAGAAAGAAAAGAAGTGCTGCTGGCAGTCACCTTCAACTAATTGTTCTTGTCTGCAATTTCATGATGCTCAAGGCGCAGTGGAGCTTTTTTCTCATTAGTAAGAGTCAGTATGCAGAAAACAGATCTCCTAAAGTGCCGGTATCCTGTGTCACCCTGTTCCATCTTCATTTCAGCGTCGCCCACTCCTGCCTTGCCTGAAAAGTTACACACACTGCAGGATTCCTTAGGAAGACAGATTGTTTTCATTTGCAGAGAGGTTTGCAGCAGAGCACTTTTAAAATGACATTGTAAGGAATTGCTACAGTGCAAGACCTGCTTTGACTTTTATTTATATAAAAAGAGATCAGGGTTAGGATTTCTAGTTGGAAGAGACCCATGATTTTACTAGGACAGGGGGGCTCATTCTTCTCTCTTGGCATGCCATGCACTCTGCAATCTATTTGAGACGCCATAAAGGCAGTAATAAAGTGGCAATCAAAACCAACACTTCAGTAGTCCTGAGCTGCAGTTTGTGGGATTTCATTTGGAACTTATTTACCTGACCCCCTCCCACACAGCTTTCTGTCCTTGGTACGTATGTGGTTCTCCACTTCGGAGCACTTGAGGCCATCTGAACCTTAAATTTAGTTCTTTCCTACAGCAGTCTGAAAGGCTTTGTTGTTGGGAAGAGCAGAGAGGTGAAAGGTGTACCTGCATGATACACATTATCATGCAGGTAATGAGATTAGAGACAGCATTAGTGACTCTGGAGCCAGGACCAGTATGGTTGCATCAGTTCTATACTGTACCAGACTGACTGACCCTCCTGGGAAGTAAAGTAACCTCTCAGGGACACAATGTCCCCAAATGTGAGTGAGCAGTTCTGCGTGGCTCCACCCCATGCTGCACTGAAGCCAAGCGGTGCCCTGCAGCTCAGAGTTATCAGTGCTTGGGTGCTCTGAAGTACCAGGTGGGTATGCTTGTGCTGAATGCTTCCAATCTGAATTACTGCATGATCCTGTGATACCACCTTTCTCAAGCCCAGCTGCATGGAATCATGGGTGCGAATTATGTTTGTTTCTCAGTTTTCTCAAGTTTCCTCTGTTTTACATTATTCCATTGGAAGTCCTTTTCCTTTCCCCTCTTTGTATTTTTTCACATACTTTCTGTTGGGCAAGAACATGATTAAAGGGTGGAGCTGAACAGCTGGTGATAGAAATATAATATGTTTTTTATATGCCTAGGTACCGTTCTATCTCTGGAGACCAATAGATTTAAGATCCTAGACTAATTGTTACATATACAGCTGATGGAAAGTTGGGACACAGTTGAACATGATTATAAACTTACAGCGTTTCCTTCTGTCTTTACTCTTCCAGAATAAGGGTGGGATTCTGCGTTCCTTGTTCAAGCAGAGTCCTGCTGTGCTGTGCAGTGGAGTCAAGGTAGTGGACTGTTGCCCAAATGAAGACTGCAGTGCTTGGAAATATAAGGCCAGGCAGATTTTCTCCTCTTTTTCTAACTTTTTTTTTATCCTTGCTGTGGGCATTTGTGCACATCCCAATACCTTTCTCTTTATAACACCCTGGGTGGAGGAAAATGTTATCATCCCAAATCTGCCTACTGGGAAATGGGATGGAAAATGCTAATACATTCACATTTCCAGAGGTGCAGATGGGGCCTTTCTCAGGTGCCTTACTCTTGTATTTGGTAGCCAAGCATGTTTGAAACTTCCCCTAGAGATGCTTCACTGAAAATCTGATCCTGAGTGATGGGACCCAAACCCAGCCTGGTGTGTGTCCCTGAAGCTCAGCAGCACTGCAGATGCTGGCTTGTCCTTCCTACCCTTGTGCTGTGAGCAGACCTCTCACTGCTGCCTTTGATTTAGAGGAGCCGCTCTGAATAGAAAGCCTGCACTCAGGGTGACTAATGGTGGTGAAATTAGTCTGTCTTTTTAGTAGCAGATCTTTAAGCCTGAAAAATCTGGCATCTTCACAACTTGTGAATCAGAGCATCCAGCTACAGATGTTATCCTATCCTCTGCAAACTGAGAATCCCATGCTCGGCTCTACTTCTGTTGAACTGAAGAAATGCCATCTGAATGTGAGTCCTATTTCTGCAGCATCCAGAGGATACTTGCTTTCTCCCTGAAGAAGCAAAAGATCAGAGGAAGTAAAAAAGCAAAATGGAGTAACATGAAGGAAGGGGAAAAAATGTGCCCTGAAGATCCCTGTATCTGAGCTGCAGCTTCCTCTCCCCTTTCCCTGCCCCCCGCCTCCTCTTCCTTCTGTCTCGAAGGGTTAAGTATGCAGAGGGACAAAATTGCTAGACTTTATGTCTGTGCTTGGTGGGAACTATTAAATTACGGCTGGATGTTTTTAATTATGCCACACATAAATGCCTGAGCACAACAGCGTTTTAATCCAAATGTGAGCCTCATTTATGTGTGTTCTGTGTTTGCTCTGAAATGCACTGGCTGGCACTTGTTTGTCGTGGCCCCTTTGTGGCATTGTAACAGTGTGGGGCTTTTTTCCCCCTCCCCCCTTTTTTTTTTCCCAAGTGTGAGGATGGGAGCTAGTGCTGGCGAGGAGGAAAGGAAATGGGTAATAAAACAGAGAGCTAAGCGGCTCACTGGAGCCAGCGATGCTGGGATCTGGTTAATTGCTCCGAAATGAAAAAGATTCGGGGGTTTTCATGAAATCCCATAGGTGCATTTGCCAAGCCTCAAATATTAGATTGAATTACAGTTTCTAATTCCTCCCCCCCTTTACCCACAGCCATGTGTCTTATTTCTTCCTAAGGCTTGTCCACTTCTCAGAGCAGTGAATAGAAGAGTAAAGCTGAGTAAGGACTGCCTGCCTGCTTTTTTTACACCTTCCCCACCTCCAGCTTTCCCTAATCCTACCTTTTATTAAAAAAAAAAAGAGCAATCTGTCTCTCCCTCCTCCAGTGTATCCTGATCTGTTTGTGGCTTTGAGGTTGAAATGTTCCCTGTATCTTCCGCCGAAGCCTGGGCTGTGGGGAGTGCGTGGTGATGGAGACAGTCTCTGTCCCATGTTCTCTGCACCCACGCACCAGCTAAGCATAATATAATCTGCTGTGCAGCCACCACGGCTGGGTGGGTTTTTTGGGGCTTTGACCTGTCCCGCTCATTTTTAGGAACAATTTTATGCTGGCAGTCAGCTGTGCCAGCATTTTTACTGTCCCACAGAGGGATTTCAGCACCTGATTTGTAGGCGTAAGGGGACTTCACCGGGAAATTACGCAGCGGTGCGGCTCAGAGGTACTGCCTCCAAGGCCAGCTCCTGACATGGTGGGATTGGCACCCAGAGGGCCAGAGTTGGAGCCGAGGCTCTCTCGCATCATAAATTACAGCCACAAATCAAGGCACGAGTCCTGCTTTTGACAGTTATTGTGTTTTGTTAACCGGTGAACAATGTGTATTTTCTCAGTCGGGACGTTTTGAGAGTATGGAAAGTGCACCTTGGTTATTAGGCTGGTATCTGATCCATGTGTTGTTTCTTTTCTTGCGATGAGCTGGAATGCTCTCCTCTTTCTTCCATCCCAGAGCTGGAAAGGCCCTCTGAGTCACCTAGGCCCGACCCAGCCTTGGAACAGACCTTTCTGCTGGAAATTTCTCTGCTGTGCTTTTCAGAGCTGATTGTGCTAGTGCTCTGAGCATCTGTCTGAGGTAGCTATTTCTTAGGCACTTCTTAAGGGATCTTGCTTGTCTTTTGGTTTTTTTTTCAGCCTCCTTTTTGTGTTTTGGGGGGAGATGCTCCTACACAAGATGCTCGGCCTCTTTTCCCAGGCAACTAGAAATAGGACAAGTGGTGATGGCTTCAAATTGCACCAGCAGAGGTTCAGGTTGGATGTCAGGAAAAGTTTCTTCTTGGAAGGAATGATGAGGCAGTGGCACAGGCTGCCCAGGGAGGTGGTGCAGTCACCGTCCCTGGAGATGTTCACGAAGCCGTGTGGATGTGGCACTGAGGGCCATGGCTAGTGGGCATGGTGGTGGAAAGCTGTCGGTTGGACTAGGTGTTCTTAGTGGTCTTTTCCATCCTTGATAATTCAACGATTTATCAGTGCAAACTCTCTTGGAAGTGAGTATGTGAACTGTTGCTTCAACATATGCACGTGCATTCACAAATAAGTGTAGGTTCCTTCTTTCAGTCTGCTGTGATAATTTTAAATAATTAAAATAAAGAGGCCTGTTTCCCACTTGAAGGCCAGGAGGGTTAGAAGCAGCACGTGGCTGGCAGGGCCCACCTCCCCACATAGCCCCTCCATTGGGCCTGGGCTGCCTGGTTAGGAAAGCAGAGCAACTGAGGGCACGCTCTAGTAAAGCATGCTTTGATGCTTCTGCTGTTTCCTTGTACGTGATCTCATGATGCATTGCTGTGGGAAGATCTAGCTGTTCTGCCAACTCGTTTTCAAGAACTGTTTTCAAAGAGAATGGTTTTAAATTGCTCACTTGGGGGGTCATTTATTGTCTATTTTTTTTCAGTGCTGGGTCCTCAGGCAGTTGAGGGTGAAATCTCTATTGTTCACCCCACCTCCAAAACGATCAGAAATCACGGATTTTTATTTAGCCACCCACTGTTTTTTGACCTGAATATTTCAATTTTTATTTCCCACCCAGTCCCTTCCTAATGTTAGCCACAGTATTCCCATCTCGCTCTCACCCTGTAGGGTAAGGAAATGTGGTTTCATCCATGAATGACATTAATGCCATTGTGTGAATCATTAGTGGATCCAGCATCACAAGCCCCAGGGGATTGAATATTTGCAAACCACTATAGAGAGATTCTAATATCAAATACGTGGCAGGAATCATCCTAGCTCGAAGAAAACAAAACAGTCCCACTTCATACCCAGAGAAGGTCGTGGTGCTTAGAGAGAGCGGAGGAGCTTGTGTAATGGCCTTCAGGGGCGCAGTGGCAAGCATCCTGCAGTGCTACTCTCCCAGATCTGCAGCCCTGCTCCCTCCCCAGGCAGTTTCCTTTGCAGCTCTTGCCCACTTCTGGTGTGTGATGGTGGGAGCCTGAAGCCATCAAGAAGGCTCTTGCCTTGTTCTTCTTCAAAACAAACAAACAAGAAGTCAAGATGAAGCATGACTAACTTGGAAAAAAATTAACAAAGACAGAAACTTTATTTTTGCAGTAGTGCAGGAGAGGATGGGCACACCTGCTGCTCTCTTGCAGTGCTGCCCAGCTTGCCCCAGGGACTGCTGCTAATTATGTCTTTTTGGACCTTTGCATTGGGCATTTCTGCCTTGGCTTGCGTTAGGAACAAGGGCTCAGGGTTGTCAGGCAGACCAAGGAAAGGATCTAACGTGTAACCTCTGATTTCTTGCCCTGCTGATGATCACAGCATTTAAGTAGGTTGTTATTGAGTTTTTTTTCTGTTTGTTTGTTTTGTCTAATGGCAGGTGCTCATGTATGAAAATTTTGGCCAAACATCTGTCGGGATGTAAAAACAGAAGGAGTATTTGGCTGCTGGCTGCATTACCTGTGTAGGAACAAGAAGGCAGATGGGAGTGTTCTGTTATGCATAACAGGACACAGGCTTCCCTTAATGACCTCATCCTGCTAACCCTGAAAAGGAAATCCAAAGGTATTGCAAACCCTATTTCTGTGGAAACAATGGTTCCCAAATCTCAGACTTTATTACTTGATATTTGATGTATATTAGAAGGTTAATAGTCAAATTAATTAACTGGTGTAGCTAGATCGTGTTCTGATGCAAATGGTAAACCTAAAGATAGTAAAATATCTTAATGTAGTTGTTCAGATATTTGTGTAAAATTATGCTTTTTCAAGAACCTGCAATTCCTTTCTCTTCTCTAATGCACTGTGATTTGAAGTATTGGAATATGGGAATCTCTGGTCCCCAGGGGTGGTGGCAGGGACAGACCTGGAGGGAGGATCGGTTAATTTTATCCATTATACAGAGCAAGCTTGAAGTAATATGAAATCAAACTCCTTTGTTTTTAACTGTATTTGTGTTCGAAATCCTTTGCAAAGGAAGCCTGGTCATCTGTATTGAAATCTTTGCACACTGTCTCCAAAGCTGATGGGAATGACAAGCAATAGGGAGTGGAAATGTTAAAGTTCATATTCTGAAAAATATCAGGTTATACTCTTGAGTTTCAAACTCTTCCATGCTGATGTCTGTAAACAGATTCTGTAAGGCTACTGTTTGTGACTCATTGATGTAGCAACTTGTTAGTTCTCTGCTAATGAAGAAAGTTTTGCCAGCAGTGATGTCAGGCAGAATTAAAAGCATGTGTTGAGCAGATAAGATAAAAGGTGCCTTTTTTCTTCTTTGAACGTTGAGAGGTTTCTGGTTGTAGTTTCTTGAACTTGCTGAAGAAAATGATAACACTGTCTATTTTGGGATGGGGAAAAGAATCCTTCAGGCATAACAGCAGAAAACAAAATAAAGAGGAAGCACCTCCTACCCAGACCCTAAGTATATGGAAAACCGATTTTCTGTGTACATGAAATAAATATCTGAATTTTTTAAGCTAAGATTTAGTGAAAAAGGAAGAATGTAACAATGTTTTGTCAATGCTTTTGGCTACTATAGACTCATTTTGAATAAAGGATCTTTTTCAGCACTTCAGTTTTATTACAAAAGTGGAAAAGGAATTCTTTTGCTTGCAGTTTGTGATGTGGGAATTTAAGCACTGTAAGCTCGGATAAAAATGAAGCTGAAAATGACTGTATAAAGTAGTACAAGTACAAAGCCATATAATGCAACACAGATATGTGTCCTGATCAGGAATGCTCCCATTTATGAAGAACGTGGAAGCACTGTTTTAACAAAATAACTAGATACTGTCCCTAATAGATACCTCTTAAAAATATTTTATCTGTGGCTATTTCTGCAGCAACTTACTTGAGCTATAAGTAGTGAAATTATAAACAGCAGCCAATGGCATTTTTTAGTGGTAACTTCTTTTAACAAGATGCAATGTAAACAGAGTTTGAGGCCTATGAGCATTCCTTATCAAGGAGAAGCTTATATGATAACTGAATACCTTCATGGTTTCCAAAAAGCTGCTTAAATAAATGGTCTGAAAGCAACTTCTGTCCATGTCAGAGGGAATTTTACCAGTGGAAACAGAATTAAGCCCAAAAGGGATCATTTTTTCAACACCTTTGCAGCTTTTCATCTGGCACCACCAGAGCCAATGGAAAGGTTTTCATTGACTTTGGTGCATAAAGAGATGTTAGCTGTGTAACCCAAGACATCTCCTGTGTGCCAAAGAATAAACGAAATTTAGAATGAGAGCAGCTTTGCTGTAATGGTGATGATATAATACTCAAGAGCAAACAACTAATAAACTGTTCTTAAAACAAGAATCCATCATACTTGCTCTAAGACCAAAGGGAAAATTTGCCTCTGGCCTCTGGGATCCCCTGCTGGGCAATGAAAAGAGCAGCTATATCATGTAGAAAACTATGAGGAAAGAGGAAAAGCCCTCAGGAGGAAAAAGCCTCTTTCTTTCTCCCCCTGCCCCCTCTCCTGGCATAGCTATCTCTACTGCATGTGCACAATTCTACTGAGAAAAAACAGTTCATGATAGAACAAACTGAGAAAGTGCTAGTTTGGGCTGCCTGTGCTTTCCTGTCATGGATTAATGGCAACTGAAAATGAAGGGATTATTTAAGGCCATGTGGGCAATATTAACTACTCTTGCGCATTGTGTGACTCTAGGATCACACACAGCCTGGAAACCAAAAGCAGCAAACAGTGTTGGGTTAGTATAGGTAGGCACCTGGGTTATGAAGCAGGGAGCTCTTGAGTTTACTTCTCAGCAGTTCAGGAATTGCCTGTTGTGAAGATGGGAGTGAAATAAATGGTGGTCTGCAATCAGCCATTCTGATATCCCCTAGGAACAGCCAGGCTGTTTGATCCTCTGGAAAGCAGCACCTTAGTGACCTCTGCAAGTGACCACTTTTTACTTCAAGCTCAGCGAAACTCATTTTCCTCTGTAGGTACCAACATGGGGGTGATCAGGGAACAGTATGTTCTTCAAAGTTATACCCTTTGCAGTTAAGTGTTTATTAACTCATTTCAGAACAACGGGAAAGTTTGCCTCACCAAATTCATTCTAGTATGTATTCATGCATGTTCAGTAAAAGCTGTGGGACAAATACTGTTGTATTTAAGCCTTTGGAGGGCTGGTGGGAGGTGCATTTAATGGCTTGGCTGGACCTGGGTGAAATAAGAACTTAACCTGGGATTTGCGATGTGGAAGAAACTCCCTTTTGACAAGTGATACAGGATTAATCTGTTACCACATGGATATGAGTTGCATATATAGGGCTGTCAGATCTCTCAATATCCTTAGATTTATTATCTGTCATTTTCATTGTGCCCAAGGAGCTTTGCATCCATGAACAGTCATGGCTGTAAGAAAGGGAAGGTGTATGAAAGTGCGTATTTTTAATGTAATGCAGTGTAGACATCTCAGAACCACCACCATCTGGTGGCAGAGTATCTGCCAGAAGGAAACCCAGGTCAAAATGAGCTATCTCAGGATTTGAAAGCTTCAGCACAGTTCTACAGGTGAGCTAATTAGTTCCACTGGGGACAGATGAAGAGAAACAGAGCTAGTTTGCTTTGGTGCTGTACAGTGCTAAGATGACTGCTGTTTGTAGAGTCGAAGCTAGTGGAGCTTCTTGGGGCTGTATCAGAATGAAGGTGGCAAAAATGTGCTTGCATCTAGATCCAGAAATCTCTTTGCATTATACGGTCTGTTGTATGAACTGACATTTGTTTGGATGAGTGAGAGGATTTAAATCTGAGAACTTTCAATTTTAACATGCATAGTATTTGGGAAGCCACTGGTCTTTTCAGGCATGTAGTAATATCCTACAGAGGAAGACACTCCACTGATACTGTCTCGGAACTGACTGAGGGAGATTAAGCACTGAAAATAGGAGCAGAAAACCACATTTTGTTTGTATTTGAGAAACTGTGTTGGCTAATGGTTTATATCCCAAACTGAGTTTCTTAATTGTGCATTCCATGCATTCCTATGCTTCAGAAATCCAGTAGCCAGAGATAATATTTAAGAGCTTTCTTTAGTGGTGGACGTTACACAGTGTCATATGGAGCTTGTGACTCTCTTGAGCAGAGTAGGTTTCTTTGCTTATGTAGAAAATAAGAGCAAATCATAGTTAGTTCCCAGCCATTCTGGGCACATTAAGACACATGTTTTCTAGATACATATCTGTGTCCTTGAGAGGTTAGAATTCAGCTTGCAAAAGGTGCACAGAAGTTATTTAAACAAAGTAGAGTGGGAAGAACATATGTCTGCAGAGAATACTTTGTCTGTGTCTTCCCACCCTCTTCTTTGTCTCTGGTAAATCCTTACGATTTCTCTCTTCATTGTTTGTCAAATTTTTGGATGTCTCACTGCATTAATATTTCCTATTCTGGACATTTTGAGTCTTAGTAAGAGCAGAAAAATTGGATGGAATGAGAGCGTCTCTGATTTTCACATACAAATGTTGGTGGAGTGTTCCTGGTGTTTAGATGTTAGTTAATAAAAAACAGTCTCTGAACCCCAGGCTGAGGCCTTGCAAATGGGATGAGGCTTGCCTTCCCCTTTTATCTAACCTTTATTCTTTCAGGCTAGAAGACATTCTTTCCTATGTGTTAAGGGGTGACTGGTTTCCTTCCTGTTCTGGACCTACAGCAGTCTCTTGAATTATTTTGTCCATAGTTCTTGTAAAGAGAAGCAGAAATATTTGTTCCTCCTTTCTAAGCAGCAATGAGGGTCTTCTGTTTGCTTTGAGCAGTAGGGAAGAGAAATTTCTTCCTGGCAACTGAAAGAACTGACAATTCAGAAATGTAAATATGTAAATGGGATGGTGGGTTCCTCAGTTAGCATTATTTGGTGAGAAACCTACTTGCCTTCATGCCCATGTTTTCTCACAAGAGTTCAAGTTGTGTCCTGAGCTCTTGTTGGACGGCTCTCATTACAGAGCAACTGCCAGAAGGAAACCCAGGTCAAAACAAAGCGGTGGCATGTGTCAGCAGGTCCCACGTGCAGCAGGAGAAGCAGAATGGAGACAAGTGCTATGCAGAACCCTGTGCCAAAGTTTGGATAGGGGGAACATAAGGTACTGTAGGCTGCGGTGACTTCACAGACAGGCATATTGGAAAACAGATAGCTATTTAACCAGCTACACTACACATTACACAGCTAGTGCTAACTACAATATACTCTGAAAACTCCAATAACAATTTTAGCTGGATTTATGAGTTGTAGGACAGAAGCCAAGTTAGCTCTTACTCAGTCTTGATGTGTTTGCAGAGATCTCATCTTCAGATGTCTGGAACTTTGTTTTTCTGGCTTAGTTTCTTTGTGTCTTCAATAGCTTTTATCAAACTGCAACAGTGACATCCTTCCTCTAGCTTGGCTTAGTGTCAGAAAAGGGATTCTTTATCATATGCATTTTGTTTAATGGACTTATGTTTTAATTTTCTTATTTAATTAACCAAGATTCTCTAGTCTTTAAAATTTATCATTACTCTTCCTACCTACTCAGGAAATGCTTGGCTTTCATTTTTTTTTTTTTTTTTTTTTTTTCAGAGCAATTACAACACTGCCATTAATTTGTTAGCTGTGATAGTTCTTGCAGTCTCTGATATATATATGCAAGGACCCACTACTCACATAAAATGGTATCTTCAGAGGGGTCCATAATCTGTTCACAGGGGCACATATAGCAGCATAAGGGCTGTGTAATAAGGGCAACCTAACTTCAGGTGTAAGTCAAAATTTTAAATGTTTACCCACTCCTTTTGCAGAAAGGCTCTCTCTGTTTCATGCTACTTTAAGATATGGAAGTTGGTTTAACCTTTATTAGAAGGGGGGCAAAGGGTAACGATTAGTAATTTAGGGCTATAACTGTATTATTTTTCTCTCTTTGTTTCCTTTTCTGTGTGTTTGTTTGTGTGCCTCTGTCTTTAATGTATCTGCCTTTTCCTGAGATTTCCTACCTTTTCCTGTGTTGTAGAAATATTCACCAGTCTGTCTGACTTACGAGTAAATTGTCTTACCTGCTCCTTGGACCAGACGTCTACTGCTGTAGTTCCTGGATGTGGATGCTCTTTGTACAGATCATACAGCTGGCTATGGTACAGTTAAAATTTAGTTAGCTAAAGGATGATCCCTGCTGTTAAAGGCAGTAGTATAAATTCTGTTAGAACCGTGGTACATCTTTGGATCTACCACATACTTTGCTTCCAACACAGATCAAAATGGCATTTGGAATATAGGGAAGACTCCATCCAAGGTATGTTGTTGCTGTTGTTTTACAAAGCCCTGTTGGTAAATTCCCCTGGTTTTATATGTGAATGGACAGGTATAGCACCCACACCAAATGATCTTAATTCTTCTGTTACTTAGTTTCTTCATGTTTCAGTGCATCATATAAATTTCACAATTCTTACAAATTAAACATCACTAAAATGTTGTTTGTAAGATCTATGAGAATATTGATGTTGCCCTTAATTCTGATTTTGTCATTTCAATTAATAGTAACTTCACCAAAAGGAATGACTTGGCCCTATCGTAAGATTACATTCTCCCCATATATTCTTGGTGGCCATTTTGCCACCTACTGACTGAGATAAATGTAATGAGAACCTTTAAAATATACATTAGATTTTTATACTTTCAATTATGAATCAAAGGCATGCTCTAAATATGTGCATCCTTACTGCAATTGTCTGTTTTAAACAATTTGGTTCAGAATGGTCATTTCTGGCTTTTCTTTTCTGTAGCCTATCTCATGCTAAGTAGCGATACATGCTCTTGATTGTAGTGCCTCGCAATTGCAACCACTTTTTTTTCTGCTGAATATATGCAACTGCAGTTGAATCTATAGAGAATACTTTTATGTTTAACAAAATCCAAAACAAACCAAAGTGTGTGATGTGAATATCTACATAGACAGCACATGTATATACTATGTATGTAACTTACAATAGCATCTAGCTATATGTATTGTACCTGGGCAAAGAGGGGAAAAGATGTCTGCAATTCCAAGGCCTTATTCCCCACTGCATTGTGATTGCTTTCCAGATCTTTGGTCATGTAAAGTAATTGTAAACCTGGCTTTACTGGGCAGTTAAACAGGGTTTACAGCTGTCTTGTGTCACACAGCTCAGCAAATCAGCCAGTGAAGCTAGCACAAGTCTCAGCATTTCAGCGAGGTGGGAGCCGCTCACCAGGCAGCCTTTTCATGGAGCTTTCTCACTGAGAGCAGAGCAGGGTGATAGCTGGAGCAGTTTCTTTTTCTACAGTACAATACAGTGAGATCATCTGAGACTTTCAGTGAACCTCAGCATGTCCAAATTTGATGTGAGGCGCAGTTCTACTTGTTTGCAAGACTAATTCTACTCAATGGTAGCGAATGGCATCATGGATGCTGCTGCTCCCCCTTTGTCCTGCTCAGCTCTTCCTCCATCACTGCTGCCAAAGAAGGGTTGAACTGTGTTACAACTTACAGGGTGCCAGAGTGCTCAACTGTGGCGACTTGCTGAAAAAAAAAAAATAAAAAAATAAAAAATAAAAAATAAAAAAATACATAGGGCATAATAAATAAATTCAAAATAAAAATATGCACCAAAATGCACTCTGCACACAATAGCTGGAAAGCAGGAGTGCAGTGGTGTTTTCCTCTGTCAGTGGGTCAGTGTGTTCTGTAAGCACTTCCATCCTGTCAAGTCCCTGGTTGGTCTCCACCTGCTAGCTGGCGAGCTCCAGAGGCAGAGCTGACCTGGCCGCTCCCTCATTTTGCTGGCGCCAGCGGCTTGATGGGCCTTGCACTTTGATTATTTGTGTTAACAGTTAATTTAGCACCATGGACACGTGTGCCAAAGCTGCCTCCACTTCCTGCAGCCTTCCAACAAATGGGACTTTTATGAGATGCCTTTCACGGCTCCCCCGCCTCCTCCGGCTCAGCTCCTTTGCCTCGCTTCCCCCCAGCCCTCCCCTCCTCTCCCTCCCCTCCCTGCTGTCTCAATCTCAGCTGTAATCTTTTCTACATCTTGCAGGAAAAGAGCTATTTCTGGCAGCTCTGTCTCTAACACTCGCCCCACTCAAACTGATTTAATGGAGATTTATAGATGCAAGGATATGCAGCTCTGAGGCGCTTTCCTGAAAATTTTTCTGTGCCTGTGTTACGTATGGAATTTATTTATTTAATGTTTGGTGTTGCAGCTACACTGTCAACTGTAAGCGTGACATATTCCACATACTTTTTTTTTTTTTTTTTTTTTTTCATGAGGATTCCACTGAAATGCTGTTACACAGCACATTTCTGGTCCAACTCATCCCAGCTGCTAACTCTGCCGAGCTAAAATCTGACACCCAGGTCCAATTTCGTTAAACCCCAGTCAGCACGGTTCTTTGTGATAGTACTGACTCTCATCTAAGGCAATATGTATTTTGGCTCACAGCTACGAATAAATCCTATCGTAAGTACCTTCTTCCTAGTATGCAGCACACTGTAGTGGTCCAAAAAAAAGCAGCTTCTGTAAGAAGTTGTACAGAAGAGAGGCTATTATAATTTATCGTGATTTTCCTCGTAAGCTCTCTGCTATCTTAGGAAATTATGTTCTCTAAAAATAAATTAGAACTGTAGCTGCATATAACACTGAAACTGCTATTTCTGCTGTTATTCCAGCTTTGATCGATGCAGAGAAACTGGAGCGGGTATGTCAGGGGCCATGTATTTACAGCCCCATAGACACAATATGTTTATTCCGTTTTACCCTTCCCCAGCTGCCAAAGTGCTAAAATTAGCATGAAATATTCAGAGGAATGCCAGATAGACACAAGGAAATGTGTTGTTACAAATCCCAGTCCTCTGTGTTGCTTCACTGTGCAGTGTGGGCCTGAGGGAACATGGGGTGGCCTAGGGCCACTGGAGCCCTGATTCATTTCGATGCCAAGGGGTTTGGCTCTGCCTGAGGATTTGTTTTTCTTCTTCCTTCTACCTGAGCAGTGAAATGTGCGTGCAGTCCCTCATATGCTCTCAGAGGCAGGGACACAAATACATATTCATAGAATCATTTGAGTTGGAAGGGGACCTGAAAAGTCATCATCATCTAGTCCAATTCCCCTGCAGTGAACAGAGACACCTATGGCTACATCAGGTTGCTCAGAGCCCCACCTAGCCTGACTTTGAAAGACTCCAAGAATGGGGCATCCACTACCTTTCTGGGCAGTCTGTCCCAGTGCCTCACCACCTTCACTGTAAAATAATGTTATATTCAATCTAAATCTCCCCTTTTAGTTTGAAACCATTTCCCTTTGTCCTATCGCCACAGACCCTGCTAAAGAGTCTGTCCCCTTCCTTCTTATAGCCCCCTTTAGATAATGGAATGCCACTATCAGGTCTCCCCAGAGCCTTCTCTTCTCCAGGCTGAATGGCCCCAGCATCATTTGTGTGGCCCTCCTTTGGACATGCTCCAAAAGATCCATGTCTTTCCTGTACTGAGTACTCCACAACTGGACACAGTACTCCAGGTGAGGTCTCACCAGCTCAGAGTAGAGTCTCCTTCCTTGCCCTGTTAATCACGCTTCTTTAGATGCACCCCAGGATACGGTTGACTTTCTGGGCTGTGAGGGCACATTGCTGGCTCATGTCCTGCTTCCCATCCATCAGTACCTCCAAGTCCTTTTCATCAGGACCATGCTCCATCCTTATGTCCTCCAGCTTATACTGATAGTGGGGGTTGCTGTGACCCAGGTGCAAGACCTTGCACTTGGATCTGTTGAACTTTGTGAGGTTCACCTGGGCCCACTCCTCAAGTCTATCTACTGCCCCTCAGGTATGCCAACTGCACCCTACAGCTTGCTGTCACCTGAAAACTTGCTGCAGGTGTGCTTGATCCACTGTTGATGTCACTGATGAAGATGTTATAGAGCAGCAGTCTCAGTACTGGGGATGCTGTACAGACCCCTGCGGGACCACTCATCACCGATCTGTGTATGACATTGCCTTTTTTCCAGACACCAGGGACTTCACCTGACTGCCATGACTTTTCAGATATCATCAAGAGTGGCTTGGCAACTACGTCAGCCAGTTCACTTGACACTCTGGAATGCATCTCATTGGGACCCATAGACTTACAGATGTTCCTCAGGCGATCATAAATCTGATCTTTCCATACAGCTGAAGGGACAGTGCTCCCCCAGTTCCCACCTTCTGAACTTAAGCTCCGTGTGTAGAGCAGTTGCTAGCAAAGACTGAGGCAAAAAAGTTGTTGAGTATCACAGCCTTCTCCTTGTCCCTTGTTAACTAGCCTGTATTGCTCACTAGGGGAGATACATCCTCCTGAACTTTCCTTTTCCAGTTGAGGTACCTACAGAAGCCTTTCTTATCCTTCTTCATGCCCCTTGCCAAGACAAGTTCCAGCTGGGCCTTGGTCTTCCTGACCCCATCCCTACACAGCCTATTACCATCTCTATACTCCTCCCAAGTTGCCTGTCCCTGCTTCCACTGCCTGTGCATTTTCTTGCACTCCAGTTTGACCTGGTTCAGTCCTGCCATCTCTTGTGTTTCTTTCCTGCTTTCCTACATCTGGGGATGGAGAGCTCTTGTGTCCTAAAGAAAGCTTCATTCAAGATCTGCCATCTCTGCTTCACTCCTTGTCACTGAGGATAGATTTCCAGGGGATTTTGTTGACTAACTCCCTGAATTGCTGGAATTTAGCTTTCCTAAAATTAAGCTTCCTCTTTGCCTGTACCATATACCTCAAGATTGTGAACATCACCATTTTATGTTCACTACAGCTCAGGCAGCTTCCAATCCTGTTGTCACCAATCAGTTTACTCACATTAATGAGCAACAGGTCCAGCACTGCATTCCCCCTGGTGGAGCTGTCTAATACCTGGCTTAGGAAGTTGTCCTCAATACATTCCAGGAGTTTCCTGGATTGCCTACAGCTCTTGGTGCTACTTTTCCTGCAGCTGTCAGGGTGGTTGAAGACCTCTGTGCCACTGTTCCACAGGGTGCTCCTGGAGGTGGCATCTCTGATGGCTTTCATGGGGTGCTGCACAGGTGGAGTCTCCTCACCTGAGCCTCTTACCGGAGCTGGGACATAAAGCTGCTGTCCTGCAGCCTCTTTGGAAAGAAAACTCATTTCTTTTGTAAGTGAGACCAAATTTGCTCAGTGTGAGGAGGTCGAGCACAAATCCTGTGCTCTCCTTGTCTTAAAAACAAACACTGTGAGAACCTTGATCCTGCCTGCCCTGCTGCTTCCTGGTTACATAACAAATGGTATTTTGAAATAGTGCCATGGTGTATTTTTAAATATCAAATTTTGCTGTGTTTTTAAATTGCAGCTTCTCTTTGGTCAAGAATGCTTTATCCCTGTGTTTAACGTTGTGTTATTATGGTCTCTGTGAAGCTGTGGGACAGCACATTTTGGAGGTTAGTTGTGAATATCTTTTGCTTAGGCCGGGGCAGGTACTTTCCTGCTGGATTTCTTGTGACACCAAAGGAAATGCTAATTCATAAGTTGGGGTTGGATGTTATCATACTGGATCAGACCGTTCATGCCTTGAGACCAGCTTCCTGCTGGATGACAGTATTTTTACAAATTAAACATACTTTGAGAGTGACTTCGACAGTTGAACTAGATGATCTTGTATGTCTTTTCCAACCTCAGTGATTCCATGATTATCCTGTGTAAGAGAAGCAGTGCTGGAAATTAAATGGGTTTTCCCTTCTGTCCTGTTATATAGCACATTGCTTTAGACCTTTTTGGAATTTGCATTTGTTCTGGTCAGTTGTAGGGGTTTACCAAAGACCTAGGAAGTGTTGAAATTGCGTGTTCATGTTGGACCAAGTGTTGCAGTAACTTGGTGTTTCAACACTGCATACGTCATGAACCTGTAATTTCAACACTTTCTAAGAGTCACTGGAGTGTCTCTGGCTGAACTATAACATAACTAAGTGTTCCCCTCTGAACACTCAACTTTTTTTTTTTTTCCTCCCTGGAAAATATAATTTAAAACACCACTTGGCTGACATTAAAGGCGTTTAAATTGTTTTAATAATAATGAAAGAAAGACAAAGTAAGGGATTACTGTAAATAGAGAAACTTGCTGACTCAAGTGGTAGCAGGAATGAATCCTCCTGCTGGATAAGTACAATGGACCATAGTTGCAGTTTTAATTATGGATTGGCTTGTGAGGGACAAAGCTGAATTTTTACAAGCCATCTGTGGTCATGCTTCTGCCTTATGTCATTACACACTGGTTCTGATATCAAGTGCAAATGAATCTGTTGTTACTTCTGCCCCTGGCCTGGTTATCACATGGGCTTGGCTGGAGTGGGGAGAAGATGTGCAGCATTGCTTTGAATGCAGCCTCAGGAGACATTGTGGCCTTGTCAAGTGTACAGCAATAGTGACATATGTGGTCCTTCCCTCACCTTCCCCCTAGGTCCTCCAGAACAAACACCAAAGATACAACCCATCTTTTCATGATATCTACTAGTGCTGAAGAAGCCAGGGCTGCCACAGCCAAGTGGTCACAATGCCATAGTGAGGAAGGGCAAGACTATGCTCCCTTGCAGACATTGTATTTTTCCTTGAAGATATTGTGGCTTTGTTTCCCCAACAGCAGCCTGTGCGTATCTTGATATTCCTGCTTAGGGAGAATAATGCCTTGGCCCTAACACAGCACTTTCAGGCACTGAGTCAAAGTATTTTACAAAGATTGAGCAACATCCCTTCATTAGATTGAGAAAATGGGGTATAGACGGAGCAGAGCAATTGCTGGAAGTCGCCAATCAGGGCAGCAGAGGGCAGGGCCCAATAGTCAAGTACTTGTACAGTAGTCTATTCACTTGGAGATGTCTCCATGGGATTCAGCTTCCCACAGCCCAATGATGCAGGGTGAATAGTTGTGAGTTGTCAATACAAAGACTGGGCTGCACTTTGCATTTTTCATTATAAGTTTGAGCAACATCTACCTCACTTCAGCAGCCTTTCGGAAGCATCCTCCCCCTCTCTTATCCCTTGATATTTCCTTGAGGATATAAATGATCACCACTTTCACTAGCTATAACATTTTTCTCTCTTTTATTTACAAGATGAGTTGGGAAACTTCCTGTACCATCCCTGGGAAATTGGACAACAAGCAGGACAGGAACTCCTGCATTAACACAGTTTGTATTAAACATACACTGGTGTGATGAGATCTGAGAGTGGGAGAGGGAGAACTACTGGGAAAGGCCAGGATTGCTCCCTGATGCAGGGAATGCTGCTGAGAAAGCACAAACCAGCCGCAGTGGTGAAGTCATGCAAATGCAATGCTCCCAAAGGCCACAGGAATTGTGGAAAGATTTGTGTAAATATCTCATGCATTCTTGTACTGTAAGGTTTATGGAAACAAAAACCACAGTCACAAACCTAATGCCACATTTGCTTGTCCCTTCCCCCTTCTGTTTCTTCTCTACAGCAAGGTTGTAGAAGTGTTTATGAGCAGCTGAGAAACTGAAATTGTTTCTTTCTCCCTATTTAAAAAACAAAAACAAAACAAACAAACAAAAAAACCCAACAACCTAGTAATATGAAAAAGTGGAAAAGATGGCAAGGATAAATAAGGCTAAGCAGAATGCAAGGGAAAGGAAGGCTGATTTGTGATTACCATGTCAACCTATTTGCCATAAGCACGCCTGGAAAAAATCATGCCCCACAGCACGTTTCCTAAGTAGTTTCAGGCTGCACACTATCACTGTTGCCCACCAATTAGAGAAGATTCTTTCCCCTTTCCCTGTGCTGAGTTATTCTCTAGGTCCTGAATGCAATTGAATACTGACCTTCCCAGAGAAGATACCGCGCACTTACCGTGCATGCTCAGGTTGAAGAAAGAATGATAAAACCTCAAAAGTGATGAAGTACTTTCCTTCATCACTTTTGAGGTTTTATCATTCTTTCTTCAACCTGAGCATAGACAAAACCAGCTTTGTTTGTCCATCTCCTGGCATCTTTTCTCCCTGTTACTGAACACGCCAGGGACACTCTTGTCTCCTTCAGATGCTTTCTATCATTTTAGATAGTGGTATCACACTAGAGAGGGACAGCCTGCATGGGGACTGCTATGTTGGAAATAGCATGGCAGAATAACACACCTGTTGTGTGTTGGTCCTGCTGGATCTACGCTCCTGGTGGCACAGCGCTGTATGGGGGAAGCTCTGCATCAGATGGTGTTATTTTCACAGGTCTTAACTAATTACATTCCCACACAGACAAGGAAGAGGTGAGAAAAAAAGCAAAAGGAGCTGCTAAAAAGCCCGGGTCCTTAACCTGTTGCAATTAACTATCCCCTTTGAAGGCTGCAGGAGCTTTACCAGCACCCCTTCTAAATATCTCTGCAGTACGAGAGTGGGAAGGAGGGGAGTGAGCGCGAACTCCAGCAGGGCCTGGAAGCTGTGAAATTGCTGAGAAAAAAAGAGAACAAGTTATGTTGTTCTCTAGGGGAGCAGCCAGCCGGGCTGCTGGCATCAGGACTGCTGAGACCCAGTGCTCTGCTGACAGGCGAGCATCCTTCTCATGTCACTAAACCCTACCCCCTACTGACTTCCCACAGCGCTGCAGAGCCCGCAGGCTGTGGAGGGGCATTTCATATTTTATTTTATTTTATCCACGGGGAGAGTTTTGCACATGGGACACAGACAGCACAAGCGTGTTCTCCCACCGGACTGATGGAGGGCCCCGGGAGTAAGGCCGACCCGAGCAGCATGCAGCTTCAGCAGATGGCACTCTTCCCTCTGTGTCCTGCCCACTGCTCCCACTGGCCTTCTCCTGGAGGTGTTTTGCTTTTGGCTGAGGAATAAAGCTGAGGCTCTGGCCACTTGCGGTCATTTAAAAGGCCATGGTGTTTTTCGAAACGTAGGGGTGCTGGCCTAGGTATCCCCGCCAAATTGCAGCCTGGGCAGCATCCCACCAGCCCGCGGCTCCACCGGTGACTGTGCTTAGTTGTGATTTATTTCTTCTCTTCCTGTCCTAATGGAACACCCACGGAGCTGTGAAAGCCAGGCACAGGGAGCCTGCTGGGGCTTCTGGTGCAAAGGAGATAGTGCTCATTACTACGTGTGAGCTTGTTTCCCACAGTGTTCGTGGTCCGGACCTTTAGAAATGAGCATCTTTTTGTCACTGCTGCTTTTCTGGTTGTAGCTGATATCAACACAAATTAAAAAGAGGAAAAAAACCCACATGTCAGCTGTGAAGCATTTATTAAGCTAACAAGTCTACATGGGCTCATAAAACCATCCCCAGCACCGGTTCCTAAAGTCATTTATGTGTGCAGGCTACAGCTGAAGAGGAAGGCTCCTGCATACTGCTCTTCCAATCTCCCAGCCAGAGCAGCTCAGTAGTGGCAATTCACTTGCTTCTATCTATTGCCTCAACTATGTGAAACTTATTTTATTGCATTGCATCACCAGGGTTTTGTTTGGATAGATGATTTTATGTTTTAGACTCTAGCAGGGGACATCATCATTCCCCCCCTTTTTTTTCCCTTTCTTCTTTTGGTGAGCGAGTCCCTTGCCTGCAGCATGAGGTTTGATCAGTCTCCGAGCATTTTCCTACCTGCCTGCAGCCTCACTGAAGCCTCTCTACCCCTGCTGTGCTGTCGGCCCGGCACACAGGGCACAGCATTCCTGACCCCAGCCCAGTGCTATTTGCTTATTTTATCTCTGAAAACAAAACAAATTTCTCTGTGTTTTGTTCTATTTCCTACACGCCAGAATCTTTTGTTTTCACTTGCAACCTTTGCAGCTTCCAAGAATTTTTACTCCTTGTGGTTTGCCGAGACGCGCTGGGTTCAATAGTCTGCCACCAGGCCCTGGCCCAAGGTCGAGGATTCCCTCCTTTTCCTTCCCAGTATTGTCCTGCATCCTGCAAAGCCCTTCTCCTTACATTGCTGCAGTTGTCGTGACAAAGGCGACTGGCACCAGGCACACTCCTGCTGCCACGGTGACAGCTGCTGAGCCCTCGCCAAGCTCTGATGACAATAGCATGACCTCAGATGCTTTATTAAGAAAGAAAAACTTGAAAGGGAGGGTACGTTTGAGAGCAGACAATAACACCTTGTCTCGGGGCAATGTCTTGTTTTTGTGAGCCCGGGATGGAAACTGATTAATGTAATCCTGGCCGATCCTCTCTCAGCCTTCCTCCCTGATATACACGTGGGTTCTGCCATGCCCATGCTGGACTTAGTTGCACAGCAGTAGCTGCAGGTCTAGAGATGGAAGCAGATGTCATATTGATTGAGTATGGGGTCAAGCATCACAGGGATTGGCAGTTTCCTTTTAATGCTGCTGTTACACTCCCTGCCTGGTTATTTCTGTGCTTCAGTTTCTCTGACCATGATATAAGGTAGTGGTACTTTAGTCACAGACTCAAAATAGATGATTGGCTTGGGTTGGAATGGACCTTAAGCTCCAACCCCCTGCTGTGGGCAGGGCTGCCACCCACCAGCTCAGCTGCCCAGGGCCCCATCCAACCTGGCCTTCAGCAGTTCCAGGGATGGGGCATCCACAGCTGGGCAGCCTGTGCCTCACCAGTCTCTCAGTGAAAAACTTCCTCCTTACATCTAACCTGTCTCCCCTCTTTTAGTTAAATTCCATTCCCGCTTGTCCTGTCACTATCAGACCATGTAAAAGCTCAGTAAAAGATGCCAGAGTAAAGATCCCTGAGCTATTTGTGTCTGGAGGGAACTGCAGGTGGAGCAGGGTGCTGAGCACCAATGCTGGTGTCCCATGGGGACGTGGCAGGGAGATGAGTGCCTATGCTCATCTCTGAAGTGAGGGCATAGGGGTCAGCAACCGGGATGGTGCTGGCAGAAGACCTTTGCCTGGAGCCGCATAGAAAACCTGAGGATCCATAAATATGCTTGGCAAAGGGAGGAAGTAGCGCTGGTCAGAAAAATTCTGACTAAACAAGTTTTTGTTGGAATTTACCGATTCATCAACATCAAAGCATTTTGTGGAGAGGGTCCAATTTTGTCAAAGTTCCTTCCAAAACCAGGCAGGGCTTGAAAACTGCCTGCCATGCACATTTCAGAAACCTGGCTAGTTTTCTGCTGATTTACACCCTTGGTTTCTCAGTAGTTCACCAACTGGCCATGAAGGAGTGTGGATTTCCATGTGTGATGACTCTGAAGCATCCCCTCTAGTGCAGGTCCCTGGGTGAGAGGCTTAGCTGGGTGCACCAGTCAGGATGCTGCACAGGGCCTGGCAGCTCATAAAACCTGGGGTTCAGGGAGAGGAGCTCTGCACGGTGCTATCACATTTTCTCAGAGGCTTCTTGTTAAAAAGAAACTGGCTGGCCTGTGTGTTGCTGCTTTTAATTCTGGGCCCTTTCACTTTGAGTTTGGAAGCAAAATGTTTGAATTTTGTCCTTTTTATGCCCAAATAACTCAATTGATTTCACTGGCATTGTTACTCAGCTGAGTCTGTGTAAATCAGAGAGTTCAATGAATTGCCTGATAACCTTTGAAGCATAATGTATCCCACACAAACACCTAGATATTTCTCCTTGGTAGCAGGAGTAAACAATTTTTCTTTTGTTTTTAATGGATGATAACGGTGGTAAACTGTAGGAAAAAAAAAAAAAGGAAAGGAAAAAGAGGAAGAAAAATTACAGACTGGACCTGGTTCTTCTCAGTATGCAATTCCTCCCTTTTCATCCCTTGCAGCTGGGTTTGTGTGTGTGTGAGCGAATGTGTGAAGGAAAACGAGAATGAGGAAGGGCTATTTCACGTTTCCCATGATATGTTCTGTTTACAGTTGTGATGGTTTAATTGATTGTGCATAAACTCCAGGTCTTTGCAAGGCTTTTTTTGAGCTTCCCTTCATGGGAGGGAAAATAGCTGTTCTTTTTTATTTTACAGAGGACTCTTCCAGTGTCTAGTGTGAACATACAGTACTGGAGGAGCACAGAAATATGTCATTGCTTTCAGGCTTGCCCATGTCCAGATGTGCATCCTAAAATTTGCAAGCTTTGGGGAACACAGAGCAGGCTAAAAGCAGCAGGATTTTACTGAAAGAAACAGGATTTTACTGAAAGAAACAGGATTTTACTGAAAGAAACAGACCAATAAAAACTGAAAGAGAACATTTTCTTTCATAGTACCTAGTATTACGCAATTATGTTAATGTACTGTACTTCACAGAAGCATGCTTGCCTTGTAGAGCAGATTCTTTATTTTTTTTCCAATTAGATGCAAGATAATCTTCTAGGCAATGTGTTTATTTTAGCTCTTTTTTCCCCGACTTCCCTAGGTCTGATAGGATTTCTCTCCTATCTTCTTTATGTGCCCGTGACATCAGCTGTTATAGGGTCAGGATCAGAATTCATTGTGGGGGGCAACAGTAATGCTGCAGTTAATTTAAAAAAAAAAAAAGTAAAGAAAAAAAAAGTAGCAAGGTTTGTGGTGCCGAAAGCTCTGGGTTTCCCATCCAGACACCATCTGTGAAGCACTTGGGGACAGTGCCTAATGTCTGAGTCATCATGTTTGGCAGTCATTTACCCAGTGGTCTGTTTCCCTCGGGGGAGTATTCATTGGGGGAGAAAAGGAATGGTAGAAAGAAGGAAGATAAACTGCCCTTTAGCCTCATGATTTATATTTGGTCAGAGTACCCCTGTTCTATTTTCTTTTACTTGGAATGTATCTTGGACATGTTGTTTCAATATGAGACAATCAGCTGGGCTCTCAAAGGAATGTCCCCAGAGACTCGGTGCAGCCTCCCAGTAGGGCAATATGTTCAGCAGAATTCTAAGATGTATTCTCCAACATCTGCAGTCTATTTGTGCCTCCAGAATATTTCCCATCAGCATTTGGGGAATCAAAAGGCGCTTTGAGAGATGGTCACCAACTCTCCACACTGCATGATAACTTGTAAAATGTTTACTTCTTTAAACTTCTACTGAGCTAGTGGTTTATTTGTCTCTTTCTTCCATTTCTTTCTTCAATTTCTTTCCATTTCTCTTTCCATTTCTCTTTCCTTTTCTTTCTTTCTTTCTTTTTCTTTCTTTCTTTCTTTCTTTCTTTCTTTCTTTCTTTCTTTCTTTCTTTCTTTCTTTCTTTCTTTCTTCTTTCTTTCTTTCTTTCTTTCTTTCTTCTTTCTTTCTTTCTTTCTTTCTTCTTTCTTTCTTTTTTCTTTCTTTCTTTCTTTCTTTCTTTTTCTTCTTTCTTCTTTCTTTCTTTCTTTTCTTTCTTTCTTTTCTTTCTTTCTTTCTTTCTTTCTTCTTTCTTTCTTTCTTTCTTTCTTTCTTTCTTTCTTTCTTTCTCTCTTTCTTTCTTTCTCTCTTTCTCTCTTTCTCTCTTTCTCTCTTTCTCTCTTTCTCTCTTTTCTCTCTTTCTTTCTTTCTTTCTTTCTCTCTTTCTCTCTTTCTCTCTTTCTCTCTTTCTCTCACTTTCTCTTCTTTCTCTCTTTCTCTCTCTTCTCTCTCTTTCTCTCTTTCTCTCTCTAGAAACTAACAGCAGAAGGACATGGAAAATGCACTTTAGCTTATTCCTTCATATGAATGAGTTCAGAATTTAGTAGTCACCTCTCGGTGGGAAACAAGAACTAGGAGATATCATGGACAGCGCAGTGAATGTATATTCTGCCTATGTGACAACAAAAATGACTTTGAAGACTGACATTAGAAGTGGGTAGACAATCTCTTGGAGAGTGTTATGTATTGTATTTATGATGCCATATCCTTGATTTGATTGTTGTATTTGGTTTAAGTACTTTAGTATCCTCATCTAAAAAAGGCAGCTACAGAAATAGAAACAAATTCTAGGTGGATAACAGAAATCTGAGAAAACAACAGAGAACATATTCCCACTAAGAAGAGACTGAAAAGATTATTTAGTCTGGATAGTAAAAAAAAATCAAGAGAACATACAGCATAAGAGTCAGAAAAATTAATAGATAGTGGGCAGAAAGCCAACTAAAATCTTCTTTTCAACCTTCCCAGTGATCTAAGAATTGGGAATGCTCAGATACAAAAAGAAAAAATGAATAATTGATACAATGTGCATTCGATCTCTGGGCACCAGTGTTGCAGGATATTACAAGTACGAATAGCAGACAGTTGGCTGGAAAGACTGAGAAGACTGCCAGACACCAATATTAAATGAAAATGTCATCTAGGTAAGATAAAAATAAATCCATCTAGCTTTATTCAGCAGGGCACATAAAGGTAAGGAGAAAGGCAGAAAGATGGGTGTAGTAGAGTGATTGTAGGAATACAAGGGACCACGTGTTCTTACGGCAGAGAGTCTCAGTCACCTGTTGATGTTCATGGAAAGCTATTGGTAGGACACTGATTTCTGCTTGAGTTCAGCTGTTGGGAGCATCCATTAATACATGAAGTTCTTTTCCATTATTACTCTTCTGCACTAACAATTTCAAAGCTGGGAATTGTAACATTTCATACGGATGAGAGGAGGCATTTCTCAGCAAGACAGTGACAGTACAGAAAATTATGGGCAGCTTTGCACTAGCACTGCTCAAATCAGTTGTGTGTGGACATGAGTAGCAAGCTTGGTGGAGAAGAAATAGGTGAGCTATGATGTTCCTCCACCACAAAGTGAAAAAGCTGTGGGTGTCACAGACGAAGGATATGATTTCACATCAGGCAATAAAGAAAACATCTAAGGTTTAAGATTTCATTCATATATATTTTTTTGAGATCCTTTTTCTCTTCTGTGAAAGCCAAATAAAAGCAATGAATAACAAAAAAATCCCTAAACAAACAGTTGAGACTTTGACTTGCGAAACCGTATTTGCATGTTTGTTCTGAAGAGGTTCCCATAGCCCAGCTCTGACTTTTATCTATCCCCACAGGATGTACTCCTACACTTTTTCTTCCAGGGTCCCATGCTTCCTGTGGGTGTTCCCACAGCTGCCAATTCAGACAGCTTGGGTCTGGAATAGGCCTATTGCACAATCTTGAAGATGCTTTTCTCTCACTAAGTCAAGTGACTCCACACACACGCACACAACACACACACCAAAAAAATAAATAAAAAAAAAAAGGCAGATGTTTAGCATCAGGAATCAAAACAGAATTTTCGCACCACACAGCACATTCTTCTCTTCCTGATACCTTTCATTTCCTCTCTACAGGATATGGAACAATTTTCCTCTTTTGCTGCTGCTCATGTGAATCACAGGAATCTGTGAATTATTCTAGGACATTTGAATTCCCGTGTAATCTTCTCTGAGAGGTACAGGGGCTTGGTTCACTGATGTCTCAATGCCTCATTTTTTTTTTCTGCTTAAAAGATAAATGCAGTGTTTGAAGAGAGATAATAGCACTGGATTACTGCTTGTCCTTGCAGACTGTGATTTTCAACACCTGAAACACAAGAGCTTCCGAATGCAATCTTTATGAAGAAAAAGTCAGCTTTCTTTTAGAATAAATGCTGAACTATGGGCCAGAAGTGACAGAAATGCTACTTAATGTTTCTGCAGAGGGTTCTGCAGATTCTGGAGCTAAAGAAAGCCAGATTCACCAGTGCTGTGGATGAATCCTCTCGATGATGTCAGTGGAGAGATTCACACTGAGATTCCATCTGTTTGTGGCTTTGGATTGTCCTGGGCCATTTTCTTGAGGTGATCAAACCATAACTTTAGGCACTCTGATGGTGCTCTGCACATGGTCCTTATGCACCAGGCTTTAGGATGGTCTAGAAATGGTGTCCTGCTGAGCCCAGTTCAAACCCTTTCCCACCTTGTCTCTGAGGTCCTTCAGCACCGTCCACAGAAAGTGCTGCTGCCACGCCATATTGCCCACCACAGAATGCCTATGGACATCCATACAGTTTGGTGGGAAGAAAAACTTGGAAATAAATGTGGCTACCAGTCCCAGTGCCCAACAGGAAAGAAGGAACTCGTTTGTTTTGTAGCCTGATTCTCTGTCACAGAGATCCTGGGTCTTCTGTGCATCTTGGGTTTAGCAGTTTGACACACTGTGTGAAACCATTAGGGTAGATTTAAACTAGATATCAGGAAGAAATCCTTACTGTGAGGGTGGTGAGACACTGGAACAGGCTGCCCAGAGAGGTTGTGAATGCCCTCTCCCTGCAAGCACTCAAGGCCAGGCTGGATGTGGGCTTTGAGCAGCCTGGTCTAGAGGGAGGTGTCCCCTGCCTATAGCAGGGGGTTGGAACTAGGTGATCTTAAAGGTCCCTTCCAACCCAAACCATTCTGTGATACTACGATTAGATACAAAAGAAGGAACACATTATATAACAGAGGATAAAAGAACTGCATAGCAAACACACTTATTTTTCAATTAAATTACTTTCTTTGCTCTCATTCATTAGATCACTTCATCAAAGAATTGCAACCTTTCTTTTCTCGTGATGGGTTTGAGACCAAAATAAATATGAGGAACATTAGAAACTTAACATGTGAAATATCTTTCCACCAAGACACTATACTGACTGTGTTAGGCAGGTCTTTATAGGAACCTATACTTGTTTGGAAGCTGCAAAATTCACACAGAACCTTCTGTCCTTAGTTTTCAGTATAATTAAGTGATAAGGATCATCTGAATGCTTTTAAACTCATCATTTTTTAAGAACATAACACTTTTTTTTCCACCAGAAAAGTGACTGCTTTCCCTGAAAATGTTCATTTTTAGTTTAGAACACTAAATGTCTTCTGTAGACTGCAGGATTTTAAAAGCTCTCCAGAAATATTTGGTCTTTTGCCCATTTTTAAAAAGGGGGGGGGGGGGGGGGGGCACATTTACAGACAGCTATACAAAATAAGCTCGGCTTGCACCAAACCCTTAACATAAACATATCAAGCACAAGCTTAGCAGCTGCATACATGTCAGCATACAAAGAGTGGAAAGGCCTTTGAACTCATGTTTCCAAATTGGATGGATCTTGCAGCGCTTCTATTGGTGGCGGATGAGGGATCAAGCATACTTCAGAGGTCTGTAACACCATGCTGTACAGTTTTTCCCTCCAGTTTCTGGAGCAGAGGGAGAGGTGCTATTCAAACCTGTGTGGCAGATTTTCTACCCAAGGCTTCCTATACATTATAGGCAGACTAAATGGACTTTACATTGCTTTAACCCTCCAGAGAATAATGGCTGTATCAAGTAAACTAACAAAACAGGCAGCAATGCTGCAAGAATAAAAAGTTCAGTGCTTGGCCTGAATCTTGCAGATATCTCTGCATATTTTGCCAGACACTTGTTGCATTCCCACTGTTCTGTTTTCCTTTTGCGGCTTGCTAGGAAAGAAATTTGTGAAAGATGGGCTGTGCTTTAAAAAGCCAAATTACTAAACTCAAATCCCAACAGCAGCACCAGCACCTTGATTGAAAATTAAGCTTTTAACATATTTAACCCATACAGACTGGCAAGCATGCATGTGTTGAATTCTTTACAATTAGTCTGTGCTCTTCCTGACATCTGTCCCCTGCTGATACTCTCCATTCTGTTCTTGCATGTACATATAACCTTCAGACACAGTATTTATAAATTTGTTATTTTCTTATTCTTTTGTTCACCTGAAAGGTATTCATTTGCATTGATTTTACTACTACTAATGATCAGCGATTACCCAGGGACCTCTTTGCCATGATAACACTGACCTCTGTTAGAGGAAGAATAGACTCTCATCATCAAGACAAGGTTACAAAGTCCAGACTGTTTAGAAATATTTTAGAAGCATTTCTTTCTGTAAGCTTTCTCAAGCTGGCTGTTTCTTTACTTTCTGTTCAAGGTTAAAAGCAGGACTATGGATCAGTATTACACTCCATTCTATACATTATTTTAATCCATACGTTTTCTAAGAAAGTTTTCACACTCTTTTGACAATCCACGGTACAAGAGAGGTAAGTGGGAGTTTTCTTGTCTGATTTACTTTATTCATATGCTGTGCTTCTCTGTTCCAGGTCTCATCATGGACTTTCCAAGAAGTGGAGAAATACAAACTACATTCTTAAACCATCATTCCTCTCCAGATGGTGAGTTCTCAACAGTCATTAGGCAATACAGATTTCTCTTATTAGAAGTGTAGCCACGTCATCTGGTGAACTGATTCAACTCTTCTAAACACTCATCCATTTTAATGCATACGTTGAAAGAAATTATTCAAATGTTATTCAGCACTTGAGATTGGGATAAAAAGTACTTTCAGTATCAGTTTATTATTATTATTATTATTATTTTATTCTAATCTTTCTGATGTAAAATATTCCAATTGAATCTTTTCTGCTCTTCTCTATTGAAGCTTTCACATTGTTGTCAAATACTGTTTCTTTTGCTAGCGTTCATGGCTGTCATGAGTGGACATGAGAAAGAGAATGGAATTTTATCTGGCTTCGACAATATAGCAGTTACAATAACTTCTAGTTTCAGTAGATGGTGATGTTGTGAGTATGTCCTCAGCAATAAACTCAGACGATTATTTGGTCAACAGAAGTGCTACACTGGCTGCTAATTGCAACCCTATGTTGGATATGGTTCCAAGTACATGTTCTCAGTATTAGCCCAGAAGGCAGTTTTCAAAAGAAAAAAGCTCTTCCAGAAAATTCAGTTGTGAGGCGGGGGGCCTGAGAAAAAAGGCACCAGAAACAACTTAAAAAAGCTGTGGTACCTCCTCTTCCTTCCTTATCATTTGGATGTCTTTTTCCTCAGGGAGTATTAGTGAGTATTGACTAACATATTCAGACAAACATACTATGGAACAGACACTCTGAACTACTGTTTGCATTTAAGTTGATCTTTTTGTAAATAAGCTATGAACTAGGAAGACAATGGGGGTGACACGTTTTACAAGATGGGAAAAAAAAAAAGATATTACTAAATAGCTATGATGCCACAGAAGGGGCAAAAGGTTATGAAAATGATTAGCTTTGAGGGAAGAGTCACGTATACAGAGAGATGGAAACACTTTGCTAATAAGTGTGTGGCATTCCTCTGCTGTTATATCAGAATTCACAGTACCAGCAAGCTTCCATTTTCTGAACTCATCAGAAAGTCCAAATCCCTCATAATTAAAAAGAAAGAAAATAAGAAGGAAATGAAAAGGCTATGGAAAGTAGAAAGAAATTTTGTACTAGAGAACATCACCATTTCATTGCATGGACACAGCCCAGTTTAATATTGTAAGTCTCAAATCTCGGCTTTTTCTTTGCGTGTTTGAGTAAAGTTTTCTCAGTTATTTGACTGGACCAGATAAGAGGGACTATGCTGATATCAAATAAAGGAATGCAACCTCCATTACTTCATTTCTGTCCTGTTTACTGCCAGCTATGAGTTTTATCGTGTATTTTGAACCACCAAATTCCTTAATATGCACTATTTTAGAGAAAAGATCTCATAACTTTATTTAGTAGCTCTTCCCTGGCTGACTATTTGTCTGCTTGGATTAGTTGTGAGGCCTATTTTGTACAGTGTATGCCATAAAATATGCTACTTTCTCTATCTGTCTGCTCCATATTTTGAAATACAGTCCTATGGGGACCTTTGACATTGCGACTCTCCTCATGTTTCTTCCCTCTTCTGAAATTCAGTCCTCTTGTAGAATGCTTGCAAAGAATTGCCCTTTTAGGCAGAAATAAGGGATCTTGCAAATTGCTCTTTTATTTTTTATTTTTTGATAATACTATGCCTATTTGAAATGAATTCACCTTGACTAGCATTATCAGTTGATGACAATAGCGTACCCTTATCCAAGCCTTCCAGGTAGTGGTAAAAGATTGTAGTGACTTCAAAGATTCAGCTTTTGATGCTCCATCTCTCATTGCCTGTCCCCACTTCAGCTGCTACACAGAGAAGAAATTTGAAAATGTTAAAAATATTTTTTAATTTCTTGCAGGTATATGGATGGAAAGTGATGCTCCATTAGCATGGATGGGCATGCTCTAATGCTGTTTACTGTCTAAGAAGAAGATGCTTCATATTATGGAATTTGTTCTGTTTAATTAATGGCAATTCTCAATATCATAGTCACTTATTTTGAAGTTTCTCAGACATCTACTATTTCACTGAAAAAAAAAATAAAAAAAAAAGGAAAGGAGAAAAGAAAAGAAAGAAAAGAAAGAAAAGAAAAGAAAGAAAAGAAAAGAAAAGGGAAAGGAAAGGGAAAAAAGAAAAGAAAAGAAAAGAAAAGAAAAGAAAAGAAAAGAAAAGGAAAATACTTGTAGTTTTTCAAAAGTTTGTACTTGGAAGTTATCTGCACTAGTGTTGCTGTTACCTGCTGCCTGATGAGAACTTCCTCAGCTCCAGACCTTACGCGTTGTTGATTCAGACAGCTGCAGTGAGAATTCCTCCTCATTTAGCCCAGTGGTGCAGCTTGCCAAGGTTAATCTCCTGTGTGCTAACCTACAGGGCCTCTGCGTGTGAGAAACATGAAAGTACGACCACTTTCCAATGAATGATCTAAGGAAAATTACATAAATGAAAATATAGCAAAGTCCAGTCATCTGTAGTTATAAATAACTGTTGTTTGGTCAGCTGGACTCACACAAACACGCTATTGTTAGGACCTGCAAATGTATACACAGATCTTGAAATGGGAATAATGTATAAAATGAAAGGAGTAATTAACCAGATAAATGCTTGGCTTCGATTTTATGCTGGCAATCTAACAGATAATCACATAAGAGTCACAGTGCTGTCAATATCTTGGCCTGAGACTTTCAGGAGGTTCTCATCTTAGCCAGTGGAAAGTGCTGTTCTCATTGGGTGAAGCATCAAACCAGGACCTCTGCAAAAGGCAGGCACAGTTCTTCCCCTTCCTTTAGGGGAAGGAGATGGATTGGAGTAGGACAGCAGAACAGCAGGAGAAAGGGGAAACCAAAAGATCGTTGCAGCTCAGGTCAGCTTTCCTCTGTGCTTCCCCCACCCTTCTTGTGAACAATAAATTCACTTGCTATCTCTTGTTCCTTCCTTCCTTTTCCTTCCCTGCCATACTTGGCCTGGGGACAGGTTGAAGGAGCTGTTTGCAGGCATGTGGGTGGAACCCTTTGTGGCCTAGGCCAGAGCAGGTCTTGGAGGAGACTGCTGAAAGCCACCACATCTCCAGCACGGCAGGTGTGGAGTCAGACTGCAAGATGGAGAGTGGTTATACAAGTTTCAGAGAACCAAGGGATGGAGCTATGGCTGTTGAGCTGGGTCGTGCTGATATGTGGGAACCGTAGGAATGGCTGGGATGAGTGATGGATGGGTCTGTGCTGCAGACTCGCTGTGCAGAATGTACAGTAATTGCCCTAGATAGGAGGGTCAGCAGGAAATGTGAGGTCCTGAATAAATGGGAACCAACTTTTGATCTGATAGGTGTCACCTAATGCAATAAGTTCACACATGGGAACAGTATGTTCAAGACTTCTCCCTTGTGCTACGGTGTGTTATTGTCATATGCTGCTCATACCTCACCTCAGTGCAGCCTTTCGTATCTGCAGGTGAAAAAGACACTTCTCTCTTCCTAAAACCTGAGAGACACGGAACTGGGTGCTGAATTAAAAGCAGCTGGGAAACTTAGCAAGAACTGAGGAGATATGAAGGCCTTTCTCAGAGAAAAGGGCAAGAGAGAGAGTGCACTGAATTGGCCCCAGGCAATTCCCATTTGTTCTCATCTGCCCTGTGCATATATTACTTGGTTCTCCTAATTATTGGCCTTCCTGCCCTTGCCTTGAAGACCTGCAGAGTGGGAAGTACAGCAGGCAGCCCAGAGGCACTGCAGCCAGAACAGAAACGGGAGGAGGATGTGGAAATAATTGGAAATCTCTGGGTTCCAGAAAGTCAGCAGAGAGCATGCCAGCACCCTTAAGCTAAGGAGGGCCCTGGGAGAGGGTGCAGTTTGCATTTTTGGAAGGAGAACGGGAAGCGTGTGTTGATGAGACAGTGTGAAGGTCTGTGAACTGCAGGAGAGGCATTCGAGGTGGGAACCACGCCCTGTCTCTAATTCTCTGGTCTCATCTGGCTGCAGCAGAAGCCCACACAGAAGCTTCTTCAGTCCCTCTTGCTGCCAGTCGTCTCCACACCACTTTTGGGCTCCACAAATGGCCAAAATGTGGAGGAGCATGGGTGGTTTGTGAGCGCTGTGTTTCAAGTGTCAGATTAGAAAGCAGCTTTGAAGTTAAAAACCTGTTTTTAAAGTGAAATTTCCTCACATTGTAAAGAACAAAGCAGCAAATTTGCTACCTGAAACTGCCTCTTATCAGTGAAATTATCAAATGCAAATGGCTTGTTGGGGTTATTCAGAGAAAAATAACTGCTTCAGAAGCAGGTTACACATTCGAAAGATTTATATTTTGCTCCCTGAAAAACAGCGCAGAAGAAATATAGACATCTCTGCTCTGCAGGTTGTCATGCAGCCATGAAACACGCACACATTTTACACACTGGCAGTGGCAGGGACACACTCCAGGCTGAGCAGAAGGGTTTAGGTTGCTTTGTAGGCACTTTGCTGGAGAAGCTCTTTCTGAGCCCAAGACTCCAACAGGTTATTTCGTATGGCAGTTCAACCAGTGCAAAGGCAGTGGAAATCACCCCCAAACACCCCTTCCTGGAAAGCCCTCCAAAACGAGGGACTTCCCGACTTCAGAGTACCGCCAAGACATCCAACTTCTGCATGTCCTGCCAGAAGATACACACTGTGAGACTGTGCATAGTTCCTTGTGTTTCTTGTCTGGGAGAAATTAAAATTCATTTCTTTAACCAGGCATTGTAACCGGGGCAGGGAGAATCAGGGAGCCACATGAACCCTTTTTCAAATTTTTGTCTCTCTTTCCTTCCTGGTTGTGTAGGATGGAAGAATCAATCCTCTAGTAGTGTGTCATTGGAAAGCACTGGAAAACATGCACTTACAGTCACTCCTTTCTTCATCTCCCACCTGGAAGCTGCTCAGTAAGGAAGAGAGGAGAGGCAGCAGCTGCTGAGAGCTCTCTCCTTTTGCATCAGGGTCTGAGGTGCAGGGAGGGGGAAAGGGTGATGTGAGGCAGCTGGGGAATGTGATGCCCTCTACATCCTTCCTGTAGTGACAGGCCTTATTCAAACACTTCAGTTTAAAAAGCTCAGAGTGCAGCTCCAGGAGAATGCTTTCAATTCATAATTAAATATGGGGCAATAGCAGATGGATAAAACAAACAAATGTGGAAGAGGATGAGGTACATACTCAAACACTCCGGAGTGTATTCTGGGAAGAAGACATCCACTTTCCACGTGTTGCTTCTCATTCAAGGAAATCTATGGGCAGATGAACTTTGGGACCTTCTTCACTGTGTTCAGAAAAAGCATTCTGTGAAGGAGCACCACTTTCTTTTTATTTTATTTTATTTTTTTGTGGAAGCAGTCCTTATGTCTGTGTGTTCTTGAAGCTCCCCCTTTCCTCCTTCACATGAGGAAAATGAGCGAGCAGCTTGACTTTCTGACCAGCCCTGACACTTCTCTGTCACACTGACAAAAGATGCAGCTCACTGAGTGGAGCCCTGGCACAGCAACCCCAACATGCATTAATGCTCTGTGGGGCTTCTTGAGTTACACTATTCACAGCCACTTCTCTGCAGGCTTTGCAGGGGGCTCTTTTCTCTGCTTGGGCACTGTGCTACCACTTTGCCTGCAGCCAACCCCATTGTTTTGGTGGTGATGATAGTACATAGGTTGTTCCAGCAACAGAAGCCTCCAAGCAAGCTGAAAGCCCAATGGCAAAGAGCAGAAAGCTTGAGGAGTCCTTAGCATTTATTCCTGTGTTCATCTTGAAAAGAACTTGATGCGATGTTTATAACCTGAGGCAGACATCAGTACACTGATAATGCAATCGTACTCTATTGGAGAAAAAAAAATGAAGGTGAACTTTCTCATCAATCTCGTTAATCAGTACATGTTATTGAACAGAGTAGAAAGGCTTGTGCACTCTGTAGACCTGTGCAATGACAGATATCAATGAAGCACACCCTTGTATTGAAAACTGTGTTGTAATTTCACAGGGAAATTGCACCTTTAATTTAATAGGAGAATCTTCTTTCTACTGTTTGTGCAATTAGAGTTCTCTGACCTTTAGCTTTGTCATCAAAAGTGATCAGTTTCTGCCATCTGCCAGCCAGTCAGAGATGCAATATTATACCAAGAGGGAGGTAGAATGCAGAACAAAGTGAAGTCAGCTTGAGGAAATGGTAATATAGGTTCATATTAACCAATAGTTTAATTCTAGAAAGCAGAACAACTCCCCCCCCCCCCTTTTTTTTTCTCCCCCAAGTTCAATCTTGGAGGCTTGTTTTGAAAGCAGAACATTTTTTTGGCATGTCTCTGCAGATTTCTTAAATGTGCCAGTGGAGGAAACATCATGCTTCTGTGTTCAGCTTCTTTGTAATAAGATCCAGTTAGACAACTAAAGGCAGTAAAAATTCATTACAGCATTTCAGTGTTGCACTCAATGAGACCTGCTGTTTATCAAAGCATTTCCAGCCAAACAAAATGTTGTTTAGGTTTTTTTTTTTTTTTTTGAGCATATAGTGGAACACATTTGTTCGGAGTGCTTTGTATAGAATTGTTTTTATATTTATATGTAAATAATTTTCACACTTCTGTAACATAGCGTTAGGCAACAATAGGTAACAGGGCAGATCTGTGAGAACACATCTCATGGCTTCATCTGCCAAAGTTACCTTAAGGTCAAAAAGCACAAATGAATTACATCACAGTAGTGGGACGGTACTCAGCAAAAGAATAAGTTAATTGCAAGTGTTTAATTATTGTGTTCATCAGGAAGCATTTTTAGAGTATCCAGAGGTCTACAATTAAAAATAGTGACGCAGTCTGCTTTGATTTCTACTGGTATCTCAGAAAGATGAACTCAGGTGATCCATATAAACTATTATAACAAAATTTATTCTGAATCTCATCTCCGACAAAACTAGAAACATAAGAATCTATGGATACATTGAGATCGGATTGTCAAAAGCAAATGCACCACAATAAAATAACATGTAAGCTGAGCCTTAGGGTCAAGACTCATTTTGAGTTCACCGGATCATGTTTTAATTTCTGAAGCAGCAGCAGGTTCACTGATATTTAATTCCTGTTCAGCTAGATGGAAATCGAGCAAACCAGGTGCTGAAATACCTGATACACTTCCTCATCATCCAGAAATTTGCACAAGTTTAACTTTAAAAGCTGCTAGCACTGAAACAGCTCTGGAACTGTTCGGTCTTATTTCAGTTCTGCCTCTCAGTGTACTTAGTGAGAATGCTTCTTGGGAATCTGATGTTAACTACAAAGTTCCAATATGCTACAAATTTAGCCGCTGCATTAGATTTGTACCAGCTTTCACTGTAACCTAGATTGGAGGTGACAGATAAACTAATAAATTGAGTTGAGACTTATGTTGATGAAGAGAAATTATATGAGGCTCGCTGCAGCTCCTATCAATCTAAATACAGTAGGGTCAGATAGTCTAGATTGAAGGATTATGTTATTTTTCTTAATCTATTAGAAGGGGAAATGGCCATTTAAACTTTGAAGAACAGGGACCCATTTGAATCTGTGAGATTTCAGTATTTTAAGATTTAAATGGGAACTTAAAATGTATGCTTATCTTATGATGTAAAATCTGTGGTTAAACTTAGAACATAATGTTTCTCCAGATGTTTTTCATACATGACCCAAACAGAGGATAACTCGATGAATAACTCGATACCCAGCTTGGGAGAAAACCTTGGTTGAAACCTTTTGTGAGATGTGAATCCTTTAAGACAAGTGATCTAAAGTCATTATTTTCAAGGAAAGTCTGAAAAGACCTTGTAGACCTATGAGGACATGCATTATATATACATATTTAATATGTTCTCTTAACCCTCTTAAGAAAGATGCATGATGACAGACTGAGTACAAGTTTCAATAGCATGATTTATGCCCAGCAGAACATGCTCAGCTCTTTTCATTATTTTTTCCTTCCATAAAGTTATTTTCATCAAAAGTACAAAGGCTTCCAAAGCTTCCTATTCTTAAAGGAAGATGTTCCTGACCTTATCTTCTACAATGGGCTCTATTTTGGCTAACATTCTATTTACATAGGAAAGCAAGCATAACTAAGTGCTGACAGCAAGAGGTGTCTTTGGGTGGAATTTGAAGGAGTATCTTATAGCTATGTAGTTAAAAAGACTTATAAAAATAAAAAAAGAGAAGCTGCTCCCTCACACACTGGGCAGTGCTGGTAGAAGAAGGTTATAATGTCCTGAAGCGGAGGTATGTAAACAAAGGGGTGGCAGTGTTAGGTCTGTGGTGAGCTAAACCTGACAGCAACATAAACAGCATAAAGAAGCCTTCTAAACAAAATCTCCAGCTGATCAGTGGAGCCGACCCACCACAGGCCTGCAGAGCTGCTGAGAAAGCGAGATGCATTTCTAGGGGATGCCAGTTTGTTCCCAGCAGTAGGGAGGATGGGGGGGGGGGACACCTTGAAGGGTGATATTCACTCGCAGGGCTGTGAGCAGGTGTGACCCTAAGGCAGCATGGCCTGGGGGCTATGACGGTTGGCACATCAAAGGGCTGTTAGCGGCGCCAGGGCCTTTGCTATCCCAAATGCCAGAAAAGTGGGAAGCAGCTCCATTAATTTAGCCAAACATTAGGCTTTGTCAGGCAAAAGCAGAGCAAGTAGAATCCTGAGCCCACTAAAAGAGTGTCGCAGATGATTTCACGAAAGCTATAATATTAGATGATGGCCTGTTAACTGGCCATACTTTCTGCTAGGCCTTCCTAGGCAGTGCTGTTTGTTCTAAGTCTGGGGGCACAGAGAGGGACACCTCTCACTCCAGTTTTATTTTCTTCTAGATTCTCCTTTTGCCTGTTCTGATGGAGTCAAAACACCTCTTGTTTTTGGAGCCACACAAATTCTTCAGAATTGTGCTGTGTGAAGGAAGTGCTGATTTGTACAATGTTGTCTCTTTCAGATGTCCCAGTACCTCCTTTTGTTTTTATCCAGGCCATGAGAAGTAGTGCTAAGAGCAAATTGTGATAACTGACTGTCCTAAACATATGCAGCCGTTGTGTTTGAGTGTGATGAGTGGTAGAAAAGCATGTTATATCTTAAGAATAGGTACTATATTTAAACCTGGCATTTTATTCTGGTAAACTTAAGCATGGAATACATATGTTTTATGGTATATACTTTAGGCTTTGCTTTTGCTCTCATTAGAATACTTAGTCACTGATGCCAGTGTTTTTGAGTCTTTTCATGCTGGGCATTGAAATTCATATTCCAGCTTACAAAGAATCATTTTCCAAAACACTGAGAGAGCTGATGACCAACAATTGTTCAAGGATCAGGTGGTTGGTATGTTGACATGACTGCATGCCAATGGATGTGATCTCCTCTGCTGCAAAAGGAGATGTCCATAGAGAAGCCAGCTTTGTTCCAGACTCTGTTCCAGAAACTGTGTAGGTGCACTGAAACAGTGCTGAGCTGAAGTGATGAAGATGTTTTGCCTACATAGATATGTCTTTAGAGAGGTGTCCTAACATGACATTGAGCCCTGTCTACGCTGAGGCATCTGCACTGGAGAATCTATCTTTCACATGTTTAGAAACATAAATCTCAGTCCCAAATAAACTGTGGTGTCCAGAGAAGTAAAATGCATGCAAGTCTCTCAAGCATTACTAAAACATAATTACTGTTGCTCAGCAGCAGTAGCTTGTTAGAGTGACACTTGGATCAAAACAGAAGACATAGAAACTCTTTTCTGCAAATTCTTAGCTTATGACATTTTATGTTTTTGGGTTTTTTTTTTCTATCTGCAGTTATACCCACTAAATAGTGAAATATTTAACAGCATATTTTATGTCACTGCCTTTATTTGGACTGTAGTGCTATGGAGTAAATTTAAGATACTACACAAGTTTATCCTGTCTTTGTAGTTGACTGATGGCAGTAATTTGTCACTGTTTCCATCACTGGCCACATGATTAAGATCAGAGTCAAGAACTCGGCTGTACAGATCTCAACCACTGGGACCACTGCTGTGCACTGAGATAACCAAAAAAGGTAGAGACTGAAAGAGGACAGAATAATTTGAAATTAATCAAGATGTAACAAGTCCCTTTTGTAGATTGTGGTTGGGAATTCTCAGCTGAGCTGAGTGTGCCAATGGCTGAATCACGGTTGCTGGCTTGTTCCCTCCCTGACCTAATGCTACTCTCTTCTCACAGCTGCTGAGTTGTAGATAAATCCTCTGCAGCCTGAAACCTTGGGTTGCCTGAGGTTAGCAGAGCACTGACAGTTTGCACCAGTTGACGAGCTGTCCCTGGGTGCCTGAGTCCTACAGGTCGCGTTCCTTTCTAATGAGCAAGCCACTTGGGGGAGCGGTGAGGGCTGTGATCTGAGGATACCGGGGTGAGACCTCGCTGCAGCCTGGCAGATGGGGAGAGCCGAGGCCCAAACGCTGGTTCCTTTGGTAGCAGCAAGCACATTTCCTGACTGCAGTACTGTGGATGTAACTTGAAAAGAATTCTGAATGAGCCTGTGGTGGAATAAGCTAGTTAGTGAGATCATGGGAGAGAATTTTTTTTTCCTTGATGATCAACTGTTGTCTTGTCTGGGGGTAATATATACACGACAGCCACAAGTAGTGAAACAGCTTATCATCACCAGCATTCACTGAATCCCAGGCTCTTCCATGGGCCAACGAAGTGCAAAGGCTGTACTGCAGTTCAGAGGAATAATAGGCAAGCTGAAAGGAAACCATTGTTTCTCTCTTCCCACTTGGGCTTTTCAGTGTTTCTGAAAACGTTTCAAGCTCTCTGTAGAGTATTTCAGCAAATCCCTAGAGAGCAATAAAAAAAGTCAAGGAAAAGATAGGAGTTTTTCAGCTGGGATTGCTGCACTTGGTAGGAAGATCTGCTTCTGATTAAGATGCCAAGAAAGTACTTAGGTTGAAAGAGAATTTTACTAGACACGTTTAAAGGAGACTATTTAGAAAAATGTCATGTACTGACCTCTAAGATCTGCAGAATCAGTATTTCCTTCCAGTTCATTCAGAGGTTTTCTTCCTTTTCTTTTCTGTCATGCACTAAGCATCAATAACAGTAATAGCAATAATTTCAGTGCTGTAACACTCTCTACTTCAAAGCACTTCACAAACATTGGACTAGATTCAGTCTGGTCTTCTACTGATATAAACGTTGTGCAAAATCCTGGCTCCGTTATAGTGAATGGCAAATTTCCCACTGACTTCAATGGGGCTGAGATTTCACTCACTCTCTGTCAAAGGATTTGGGCAAAGCAAGCCTTCTGAAAGAGGTGAATGTGATAGCTGAAAGGAGATGAAACCTCTATTCATTGCAGGAGAACATATAATTTCTCAAAATGGAGGACAGGAACATCCAAATGGTAAGGGGATGGCAGAGGAAAGAAAGCCTAACCTGTTCATCTCCCTTGATGTTTCCCTTCCATGTTTCTTTTTGCCTAGGTCAAGTGCTAATGTCAGCTTTTGTTCTGCCTTTGAGTTTCTAAGTTTCTCACATTCATAAAAATATGACATAGAAAAATAGTTTCTTGACCCACTAGCTTGGCTGGTAAGTCATTTTGACCTACATGGGAAAGATTTAGTTTTGCAGTACTTTCCCTAAACACTGCCACTTGTTCGCACCATGTGTTTATGCCCCTTGACACAGGAGTGAAGCATTTGGGAGTGAAACCCTTGTTTGTTTGCATGTTAAAATGTGTTTTACTTTTTAACTCTTAGAGCACTGTAATTTTCTTGAATATTTTTAGCTCTTCTTTTGAGTATCTGTGAGTGTAAAAAGATGCTGTATATTTCACTGAAATGTATTTAGAGATTGCAAAATGATAAGTTTTATTTTTTATGAATAAGCACTGCATTTAATGATCCATAATCACAATGAAATTATTTACCATGCATAAGGCTGAAAAGATGCCATAGCACTGAATACCAAAATTAAACAATGAGGAAGATGTTAAGAAGTACAAATTGCCTTAAAAATGAGTTGAAATATTGAGTGATATTGGCCAAGCAATTTTCATTCTTTCTGATCATGGCTCTGCACCTGAAATCCCTCTTCAAGGGAGAGCTTGAATCATGTGGCCATCTGCCTTTGCTTCTGACTATCCCACCTGAGCTTTTCTACCCTCCTGGGCATACGAACCCCATCTGTCCAGCAGTGTCAGTTACCTGAGCTTCTCTCTTTTTCTGCTTCCAGTTAGTCCCTCATAAGTGTTCCAAAAAGAGGTCCTGATGTCTTGGACCATTTTTTTTTTTTCTTAATTTTTTTTCCCCCCTGTTCTTCTGCGTGTGTATCTTTTTACATGGAAGAATGCAGAGAGGTAGTTTACAGTGTAAAAATGTGATGAAAACTGAAGGACTTTAGGTTTTGGCCACAGTTCTTCTATCTTTTTACTACATATAAGGCTTTAAGGCACAGCCAGGAAGGAATGTGGAAACAGCTGAAAAGTAAACTGCTCTTCTCTTCCTAAGGACTAAATTCATCATTTCTCAGTGTACTTTGGAAAAGCTGCTTTCCAAATTGGAGCTTCGCAGACATTACTGTGGCCTTGTATTTGCCTTCTGTGCCTCATCACTAGGAGCAGCTGAACTAGTTTAAATTCTCAACAGCAATGAGAAATTCACCAGAGACGATAAATCATAGACATCATGAACTTCTGACTGGTGTGAAGTCATTCAGAAATATATTTCCCAGCAGATCTCTGCAGTCTGCGGTATTCCCATCAGGTGATTAATCCTCTGTCAGGGTGCAAAATGTATTGTAATACAGAAAGAGGAGGAAATACAGCAGATAAGGAATACAACATTGATTGTGCTTTCAAAGTCTTCGGATGATATGAATAGATTGCAATCAGTTGCAGTATCTTGCATGGGATGCCTTTTAAAAATTGTAAATTATGACTATCTTCTTCTGAACCACCACAAGAGAGGTGATAAAATACTCTGAAGTATATGAACACAAGTAGGTCTGTGTAGATGAAAAGTATAAAATTAAAGCACTGAGTAGCTTCTCTGGCTGGGCTTCCCTGTTACCTAAGCCTGGGCTTCTCCATTACCCGTTACTTAAAAGGGGGCTGTAGTAGATTTGAAGCTATGTCTTAGCTACTGTCACTTGCTTAGTGTCATAGGAGAGCTTGGCAGCACTGGATATTACCAGATGCTTGAAGATTGCTAGCCTATGTGTGAAAGTGGAGAGGCACACAGGTGTGTAAGCCCAGGAGAAGAGGACTATTTGAAGAAGAGGATATACACAAGAGTGTCTCAGTGGTGCTGGGGTTAATGCTGCAGTTTTTCTGTTGCAGAGCTTTGACTGAAATTAGGAATCTAAAAGAAAAGCATGGCTGCTCTTAATCTCTTTGTCCCTGAAGAACTCTGAATGTTGCAGTGACTACACTGTGACCCAGCAGGCAGTACTGGAATGGGTAGGTGGTGGTGATGGTAATGGTGTTCACTGGGGAAGGATGCTGATCAAAATACTGTGTGGCTCAAAGAAGCAAGCTTTTGGCTTCAATCCTTATCAACTCTTGAACTGCTAAAAGAAACAGTGTGCTACGCAATGAGTGCTGACGTGTTGTTAAAGGCACTGCACAGACTGGATCGCTCTTGTTCACACCTGTGCAAATTTGAATTTGGTCCTGTAAGTCAGACCGTGCTCTAGTGGAACTGAGCTCGGTTTCTCATGCGTGGTCACTGAGTTTGGCAGTGGTGGCTGGTGAGCCGCTATCAGGAAATGGGGCATGTGTTCCTCTCCTCTGATCTGCAGCTAAGTGCTAGGCCTGGCCTGACAGATGTTACAATGCCTCTGAGTAAGCAGGGAAATTATATACAAAAGTTTCCTATTACGGCTGGAATAAACAATTTCTTAACTTTTGTGTATGCTTGTCTTTCAGGGAGGCACAGTGCTCTCAGTCTGCAGTAAGGCTGATTGATTGCCACAGTATTATAGACCCCAGCTCGCTGGGAACCCATGAGAAACTCCTCTTTATACTGCTATGCTGACTCCTCAAAAAAGGCTTAAGTGCTTCATAAGCATAAATTAATTCAGCCAAACAGTGTTTCTGTGATGTGGGAAAATCTGTGATGCTGAGCTGACACCACTCACTTGACTTGCTTAATGTTACAAACTGAATCAGTGATGGAGATAAGAACCAAACTCAGGGTCCATTTTTCTGACCCCCTTGCTTTTTATGACAAAAGCAGACAAAGCAAAGTCCCAGCACTTAATAGAATAAGTTGCTGTTTTGTGGCTGCTGCACAATAGTGCACAGTCCATTCCTTTGATGAGTTCCTCCCACTCCTTTAAAAGCCAGCTTTGAAGACAGAGAAGTGCTCAAAAAACACTTTTATAAATGTAAGCCAGATACTTTTCTGCTTTTTTTGTTTTTGTTTTCCAACAGTGGGTAGCTGCATTTGTCATCCAGAATGTGTATTCTGACCGAGGTGGCTGAGCTACCACACTCGTCTTTGGGTTTGCTTCCCTCTGTTGTCAGCAGACAGGTGTGTGTCTGCGAGCTTCGTGAGGCTGATTCAGAGCTGAAGTCAAAGTCTTGAAGTCAGTGCTGAGCCGAGTTCCTGAAGCCCTGACAAACCTTTGCTCCCTAATTGCAGCAGGTGGAGCTGGGTTCATCTGTCAGTACAATGTAAAAGAAGTGTATGAAATGTATGACACAAGAAATACTGAGAGCTGATGATGCTTGTGATATGCTTGTACATCTGTAAGGGCTCTAAGCAGTAGGACTCCAGGAATATATATTTGTTCTGGAGGACTGATTAAAACAATCACCTTTGCATTAATAATGGAGCAACTGGTTATTTTCTACCCCACCCCCCCACATCTCCAACCATAGAAATCCTGCTGTTGGACAGTACATCTGCCAGTAAATAATTTGCCAGTCAGGGAGACTAAATGCATGTGAATATTATCTGAGGTATATTCAGTATCTTTTCTACAGACAAGACAATGACATTTCTCTGTACAAGTTCAAACATGACTTTCTCATGTTGCAAAGAACTGTCAAAATGAATAACAGGTAGAGTGAAAGCACTACTTTCCCAAACTATTCAAATGAGCATCACCTTAAATAAACAGAACCTGGCTGAGGGTTACATGAAAGATTTGTCATAGCAAGAAGTGATATTTGAATGATAATATCTCTAAATTTATTCATTATTTAAAGTTACTCTTTTAAATAGAGCTAGAGAAGTCTTTCCCAGGTAACCTCTGAGATAATATTATCAGTCCCTAGCTCTCATCTTCATTGCATCCTGCTGTAAATGGTACCTTTGCACATGGTATCTCCTACCAGTGGTGATTGCAGTAACTCTTTGGCTCCCAGCAGAAGTAGCTGGGGGTGTGGTAAAGCCAAGATGCAGCAAACATGATTCATACAAAAAACCTCAGACCTCGGACTGGTTGTATGGGATTCCCACGTTTATTATGTGGGAAAGTGTTGAACATATTGTATAAATTATACAATGGAGCTGAAAGATTGGGATTTCCCTGTGTTACTCAGTTGGTTACTACACAAGATTTAGAACATCATTAGAAGAAAATAAAAGTCTTTGCTATTATACAGTGCAAGGCATCATTCAGAACACCTTTTAATTAAGAGAGGCTCGGAGAAATTAGAAAGTCATGCAGAAATTGGTGCAGTAACTGATACGCTTTTGCAAACAACCATAAACTCTGTAATGAATTCTCTTTATATATACATACATACATACATATATATATATATATATATATATATATATATATATATATATATATATATTTGACTTGAAAGTAAGTTCTCTCCAGTACTTCAGTTATATTCAGTTATACTGATAGAAGACATTGTGACCTTCATTTTATTATTGTTTTTTTAGTGGTATCCAGGGCATTTGGATCATCTTTGTGAGGCTTTTTTAGTCATCTGCTAAGGTGCAATTTGGAGGAACCCAGATTCCTCATACTGCCAGTGCAGAGGAGGCATGTGCGATTCAGAGAAGCCAAGCTAACTGCCTAAAGGAGCTTGAATGCTGCAGTGTGAATATCACCTGTCCTTCCACTTTGAACCTTATTTTTCAGTGATTTGTAGTTTTACTGTAAAATTTCTCTTCGAGCTCAGACTTTGCACACATGAAGTCAAAGAGGCTTGTAACAGCCACCAATTTGTAACAGCTGAGGATCTGGCCCAGGATCTGTAATTTTGCTTTTAATAGCTATTTGGAAGAGATTATTTTACAACTTGTTCTAATATGTACATTCCCAGTAGACTGCTCAGGTAATTACTTGGGCTGCAGTTCAAATATTCCACAGTTTGAAATATACTTGCAGAAAAATCTTCCTGTGTACAGAGGGTATAAAACAGTCATTTTTTTGGGCATGTGTAGTTGTTCCTTTGCAAACAAATCCATGGTTTTAGGTGTACAAATAAATGAACATGCAAATATATTCAATGTGTACTGAGGAATGATTTGGAAAATCACACTTTTACACAGCAAAAATTTGGTATATGGAAACACGCTACATAATACAGAATTATGAAGAAGTGATCATGAAAAAAATGGAGAAAGATATTATGCTGTCCTAAGTGCTGGTGGCTTTCTCATTTGTGTGTGAAAGGTATTACTTGTCTACTTGTGGCTTTCTCTTGTGTTTACAGGTCAGTGGGCATTAATTTAAATACCTGTTCCATATTTTTTATATTATAGATGCATGATTAAAAAAAAAAACAAACCAAACAACTACAATGAATTAAAACAATATTTCAAACAAGGGATTCAAGGCTGATAATTTGGTGCTTTAAAGCTCTCTCCTGCATAACCTATGTGAAATTATACTGCACTGGGCATGGCAGAGGAACAGGGCAGCCTCACAATCCGTTTTCCCAGGTTAGTCTTGACACACTGCCTCCATTTGTATTGTGAAATGTATTTGCTGGGTGTATTTCTCAGCACTGCTCCTGATTTCCCATGGAACCCTGCCCTTTATATTAGAGGTGAATAATTAGATCACTGGGTTTAATGTTATTATGCAGCTTGCCAAGGTTTTGTATGCTATCACTTGCTAGAAGGTGTTCTCGGTCACCTGAAGGATTGAGGCAGGACTGAGCCATTATTTTCCCTTGGGAATCAACCTCAGGGTGGCGTCACTCAGTCAATGCATGACTTTCCTTTCAGGGTTTAACAAGCCTCACCAAAGCCTAAATGGCATATTGTAAAACCAGACCTGCAAAGTCTCACACACCTTACAAACGAGTCCCACTCCTTTTTGCTTAAGGAAAAATTAAAACAAAGCAAAAAAAAAAAAAAAAAAAAAGTTTTTGCCGAAAGGGATTTCTCAGTGCTATGAGGAAAAAAATCAACTCAAACAAATAATCTTTCTCATACCATGAGATTCAGTGACATTAGCTTTTGCTTGAACCATAACTGCTTTGGTGGCAGTGATTAACTGGGGCTCAGCAGGCTAAGCCCTGTCTGAGAAGTTGTGTGTTTAAGAGAAAGGACTTAGTGGAAAACAGATTATTGGCTTGCGAGCAGGTTCAGAAAAAAAAAGTCTATTTGAGAAATGAAGAGAATTTCAAAGCAGAAATTTTCTTTAATAAGGAATCAACATGCTTTTCTGTGAAATGCTGTTGAGATAAACGGTTAAAATGCATTCATATTTTAAAATGCTTTTAAGATATCCTTTTCTTTTTTCTTTTTTTTCCCTCTGCACAAAATAATTGGGTAGAATCGCTGCACATTTCAACTTGTGTTTCTGCACCCCTATTCTGAAAAAGGACAGTAGCTGCAACTTTTTTCTAGCTCCAGTTAGAATGACCTGAATATAGTGCTGTCTTGGGGGGCAAGTTGGGAATAGATTTCTTGTATGTTTTGTGCTTTTACATGCTATTGGGCACATACGAGCACTCTGGAGAGCAGACAAAACTGGCACTGAAGAAATTCAGTGTGATATCAGGAGCATCTTTGAAGTAAATGAATGCTGCAAGTTACAATACCGGTGCTTTGTCTTCATTCCACCTGCACATTCATTTAATCTAAATATACTGTAATGAATATCCTCCTGACCTGAAATATTTAACCTCTACAAATGCTTTGCAGATACAGCATTACCTTTTCATTTCACACACTTAAAACTTTTCTCCTTAATTGGGTCATCTCCTCTCCTCCCATACCCCCCACAATCTGCATGGGGGCACCTACTTTTACAATAATAAGACACATAATTAGCCATTAACATGCTGAGGGGTAATGAGTAGGTATAACTTTATTACCCTAATGGAAGTTACAGGTGTAACCTGTAAGCAGCCGTAGGCTCCCAAAGAGTGCAAGGGAGTTACTGCTATCTTTAAATAAAAGTTAAATAAACATGATTCATATCTCATTTCACTTAACTTGGCATTCCGGAAAGCTTTATGACTTTGGCTGAGATGACTCGTTGCTGCAAGCAAAAGGCCAGGAGGTTTGTCCCAGCTGAAATTTCTACCAGAGCAACTGCTGCTGTTGGTAGACTCCTACAAGAGCCGTGGACATTATGTCTTCCCTCACGCTGTACCTTTTTCATCTTGTTTCCTTATAATTTCATTCAGAAATAAAATTTAGAAAAAATGTCTGTAAATTCCTATTTCAAAATCGTGGAGAAACTTCTTGCTGTGCTTTAACGCACTGGCAAATTTAGGCAAATGTGACTTTCTATGAAATGTTATGACTACAGTGTGTAGTGCCTAGTTGCTGTGATCCCAGGGACCTCTTCACTGTACTCTGGTTTGATGTGGAGCCAGCACTTTCTCTGGCATTACACTGCAATTATTTATATCCACAAATGTGAGCGTTAATGAAAAGATGTTCATTTGTAATTGCAATTGTAATTAGTGTGCCTCTAAATGAGAGTGACTTCAGACGCAAACACTACACATAGAAGGTACTTACTCATATTTGAGGATTTTTTTTTGACAGATAACCTTTCATTCTTGCTTCAAAATAAATTCTTTGCAGTTCCTAAAATAATTTGATTGCATTCATTGACCAGAATGTTTCTGTGGGATAGCCAAAGGCAAAATATTTTAAAATATTCATTAACTTCCATTAATAAATTAAAACCATTTTATTAACATATTCTTGAGTAAGGTATTTGCCTTAAATTACAAAGGGATTCTTAGTCCTTCATTTTTTTTCTTAGAATGCCTCAGAGCTTTGCTTTTCCTTTTTATTAAATGCTACTTCATTGGCCATTATAATTTTTATCACTAAAATGCTCTGCAGTTACCAGATTTTTCAATAGTCTCTCACTTTTTCTGAAGAGGCAGTGCATAATGTAGCGTGCCAGACCTTTGATGTTCTCCAGAAAATGAATAGTGACTGGAGGGCAGCTCCATCCAGCTATGGGAAACGTGGGAGAAATGTCCTCTGCTGTCTGCTACCAGCTGGGAACCTGCTTCTTCCTCTTGTCTGCCTCCTCACTGTATTTCACCTGCCCCGTTGCCAATGCCTCTTGCTCCAGACAGCCATGGAGCAGCAGATAGCAGACGTGGCTGTGAGCAGAGCTGGAGGCTTGCTGGCAGGGCTCTCTCAAATGCTCCAAGCGCTGAAGCTGGCAAGGGGCAAGCGTGAAGCAGGTGAAAGGGTGTAGTCACTTAAAGGGAAGCAGAAGGGACGGGTGGAGAAAGAGTGGGAGAAGGGGAGAAGACAGTTGATTTTTGCAGGGGAGAGGTGACATTTCTTTCTGTCACTCATTTATTTTTACTTTATTATTTATATATGTATATATATTTATAAACATACATATAACTCCATCTCCTACTCTAGTATGTAATTGGTGTACCTGTTTTATGACTGAAGAAGCTGAAATGTTAAAAGTTGTGTTTTCAGATGTGAGCTCTATTATTGAACGTCTGGACTTTTATTCAAATTCAGGACACACGGAGATGTGTGAGGCATCTTGATGTCAATAGATGTTTTGCAATTAATACAGGAATATAAGATTGAAAGAGACTTGTGGGTCCTCTGCTGTCACAGACAACCACACCACAGAACATCTCTCATGAACCCATCTGACTCTATCTGAAAGTCACCTTAACATTTCTGCAAGTTTGTACTGGAACATTCCTCGTTTAATCGTTAGAAGAAGTAAGGTCTTTCCTCAGATCTAGCACTGCATTAACTTCAGAGGGATTATAACTTTTCTCCTAGGTCATCATCTTCAGAGTGGATGTGTTCTTGCAGCTTCTATTGATAATGTTTCCAATGGGCTTGTTTCCAGAGCTGACAAAATCAGAATCAAATCCCACCATATTCATTATCAGTGATTTGAACTAGAAAGTGTTCCAATCAGGAGTGATCCCATGTTATAATGTTTATTGCATTACTGATGTCTCTGATGTGTTTAAACAGGTTAAAATCCCCTAGTTTCAAAATGGAGAGACATCATGCATACGTAATTTTGGCCAGTGAGAACTCATGCTATTGACAGTATCATTCAGTAAAATTTGCTGAGCTGTGGAAGATGAATGCATTGTGCAATGCATGAGAATTATCTCTTACTAATTAATCCCTCATACACTAATGTGACTCTTTGTTTGTAATCTCGTGAGAAATACTTTTTTCAAGGATGACTGGAAGGAGCATACCTGTACATCCCTGGGACTGCCTCAGTATTTCATCCAGTATTAATTTATTTATTTTAAGTTAAAGCCATAGTAAATTTTTCCAGGAACATTTTATTTTATATTTTATTTTATTTTATTTTATTTTATTTTATTTTATTTTATTTTATTTTATTTTATTTTATTTTTTGTTTGTAATCTGAAATCATTGTAACACAAAAAAAAAATCCCCACTTAGCTAAAAATAGAACTAATTAACTTTCATAAAAGCCTGGTTTGCCTTCCTTGGCTTTCTTCCTCTGCGGAAGGAATGAAGTGCTATTTTTGCAGTCTCAGCAGATTTAAGTACTGTCTCAGGTTCAGCTTAGACTTTTTTTAACATCACTTTTAATTGTATTTGTTGTTTAATACTAACAGCTCTAGAAATGAGCTATAATTGGGTCTGATCATGAAAACAGCTTGATGCAGTTAAGTCATTTATTTTTATGTATTAGTGTTTGCAGAGTCAGAGCTCTGCAGCTAGAACCATCAGGACAGAGATATTGATTAACTTATTTCAATGAAAAAAAGCTTTTATTCTCTTTTTCATTGAGAGTAATTTGCATATTTTTAGACAAGGTATTAAAGGAAAATCAAATCTTCAGTCTATTTCCCAATTACTTAATACTACTATGATAAGGAAGCTTGTCTCCAAGCTTCATTCAAAAGAAACTTGATCAACACTCCTTCTTCCACCAACAGTTTTCCTTAATCATAATCCTGTTTTATTTTTTGTTTGTTTGTTTGTTTTTAAATCCAGCCATGTCTTTGATAAATGATGGCACAGGACAGACAAGACTGTCTCTAGAAGCCATCTAACTGCATTTCCTGTTCAGAGATTTTTCCTCAAAGTTAGGATTCAGTTTAGCAAGTTTCCTCTTATCTGATGGGAACTCAGTCCTTTCCTGGAGACAGGCAACCCTTCAAGGAGTTGGTCCACAATCCGAATGGTTGTCTCAGGACCTGGCGTGTGATCATCAAAATGAGCATTGCTTAGTTTCATTTTCCTGTCAAATGATCCAGCTACCTGTAGCTTTCCTTTAAGAAAATTACTACTTTTCTCTTCAGTCTTTATTAGATTTCATTATAGATGCAAAAGAGTGTAGTGCTAAACAGCTGACTAGTTTTTTAATTAGCAAAGCTGACAGTGGCATATGCAATGGAAGCTATTAATAAGAGAACTCTGAAAAAGATAATTAAGAGCAATACACAAACCAAACCAAACAAACCCAAGCAAAATACAGCAAACACAACATATTCAGTGGATGTAGTAGATCTGCTTATCTCTGAGACCCTTGAAATCATTCACTTGAGTGTCTTCCAGAATATCTATGAGATATGATTTCATTTTTATTATCACATTTACTGAAAGGGAAGCCAAAGTATAGAGTAGTCTAGCCTCAGATTTTTAAAATGGCCTCTAACTTTCTTTCACATAGTTCACTTGCTTTGGCCATATAAGGTTTGATTATCAGTACTTCTGCATAAAGCTAGTATAAAATATAGGGAAGAGAAAGGGAAGTAACTTTGGAAAATATTTTTTATATCTTCTTCTAAAAAAAATATTCTAAAAATGTTTATATTCAGCATATGAAACTTCTATTATCTCTCAAAAATTATTAAAGCAGAACTTTAATGTATTAAGATTAGTGTATTATCTTCAGTCTCTGTAATTTTTTATTTATTTTTATCTTCAGTCTCTGTAATTTTTTATTTATTTTTCTCAGTCATTTCTTACACTGATTTTGGGAAACTTGGCCATGGAATTTTTTTCCAACCAAAATAATTGTTTGCATCAATCTTTCTTCTACAGTAATATGTCTCGTATTTTCAAGAACGTTAGCAGTCTCTCTCTGAACAATAGGAAGACTGTGTCTTAGAAAGCTCTGGAAAGGATTTAGAGGTCAAAGAAGACAAGTCACTCAACATGAGTTCTCAGTGAGATGTTTTGGGAAAAGACTGATGTGGTCCTTTGATATATAAGAAGGGGAGTTGTGAGTAGCATAAGGAGGTGTTTTTACCTCTATCTGACACTGTGGAGATTAACACTGAAAATACTGCATACTGTTCTTGTCTCTTAGCAATGCTGTCATAACTACGGTGGTCTAAAAATACAAGGAATATTTGCAGGAATGACTGATTTTTTTAATGGATCTGCTAACATAGTTGGAAAAACGTGGAAAAAATGCTAGGCATATAGGCCCTTCTTCACATCTACATTAGGAAAATTTGGCAGTAGTACAGTAGGAGGTAATAAAAATGATTCCAACTAGGAAAAAAAATGCAATATGCTAAGAAAGAGACGGAACTCAGGGTGTTCACCGTATTAAACAGAACACTAAGTGAATTAATGTCTTCAATATAGAGCAAATTGTGAGTGCCAGTGGTTACTAACTGGAAGATGAAAGACATACTGAGGAGGACAGGAAAGGCACAGTGAGGAAGAGAGCAAAAAATGTAAACAAATAAGAAATAAGGAACAATTGCTTAGAAAAATGATGCATGTAACTGTGCTGTATATATGCCTGCATCCACAAGCACAGGTGCTTCCAGTAACTTTTAAACTTGTTTCTCTGCAGTCACTCTTTCAAAAAGATCTGAAAAGCAATTCTATTTCTACAGGTTTCTTAAAAGTATGTGGCCAAGAATAGGTGAAACCTTTCAGCAGAATCCTGACAGAGACCTATAATGAGCTAAACACCATCAGGGCTATAATGTTAGTTGTCACATTAGTAAGACACAGAAAAACCACAAGGAGTTGGGAAAAAGACCTTAAAAATCTTTGTTATATGGGAAGAAACTTTAATCAGAGCTCACAGCTTGTTAGATGTGGAAATCAATCAACCATGAAACACAAGTCCATAGGGGACTAAGCTTTATTAGTCCCGAGCCTACATTAGTTGTGTAATACTTAGGGTGATTAGCTGTTGGGATAAACTTCCAAGGGAGAAGTGGGCTTGCCATCTTTTGAAGTCTTTGGATGTCTTTTTTGGAAGACAGTGAAACACAAGTAATTGGGTTAACAACAGGAGTAAATGAATGCAATTGTATGTCCTTTATAATAGAGAAGGGGAGGCCAGATGATCTAATGATTTCTTCTGGCCATAAAAATCTATGAATCCATGAATTATGGATGCAAAACACCTCAGACAGGCCTTGTGAGGAATTGGCACGATGTGATCCAGCTAATTAACTATAAAACTGCTGCCAAACTTTTGTGTCCATCCAGGTGAAAGCATCCTCATTCGGCTACCGCATTAACATGTTCTACTCTAACATCTTTCATTGTTGTCAGTGGAATGTTAATAGATGGCGGCAGCACAACAGGGGTGAGGATGGACAACGGAGAAAAGTTTAAGATAATGTCATCAGAACTGAGTGCTGTCACAGTATAATGGTCCCCTGCTGGTACCTAAATGCAGAGGAACTCACGGAAAATTAAACATCAAGGCATGTTCATTTGCAAAGCTGGAGATACAGATCCTATGGCAATCTCCTGTTACAATGGGCTTATTTCTACTTCACTAAATGGATGTGGAATCAGTGGACCAAAATTTTGTAATATTTTTCTATGTGGCCAGAAGGCAAGTATACTTTATTGTTTACTTGAGTTAGATTAAAGAGTATTTCTCTACTAAATTAAAGGTTATAAAGAACAGATTCCGATTCCAGTATTAATTCTGATCCTTCTTACTATCTTGTCTAATTCCTGGGTATGGGGCACTTTTGTTGTTGGCTGCAGAATATGTATTTTACTCTGAAAGTGCCTCACAGCTTAGATACACTTGTGAGCACTTCCCCAGCCAGCTACTACCACCTCCTACATGGATGGTAGATTATTAAGATACAGTATCCTAGTCAGTTTGGGTTATATATCCTTACGAAGACATACTGCAATGCAGGCCCAGGTACTGTGCCAACTGTATAATGAAAACAAACCTGGAGTTTCTCTGCAGACTTCAAAGGTAGTGAGACAGGGGCCTGAATTCCCTTTTCTGCCTAGGAAAGACATACTTACTGTACATTATTGTGCAAATTTGTTAGAGAATGCTAAAAGATGAGAGTGAGGAAAGTGAGATTCATAGATTCCATATATTTTAGCAGATAGAACTTAAAGAAAAATGACTCCTTTAAAGCAAGAGCACAAGATGATCATGAGCATCGGTAAGGTTGCTTCCCAATTGGTAATGTGTGACAGGTCCTGTAACAAACAATAACTCCTTGTTATTTTTTTGTTAGCTATGAAACCATGTTACATTTGGATTTGGTTTTCATAAATATCTAAGCTTGCAGGTATTTGGACTTAGGATTCTGGCTTGGATTCATTTAGGGTTTGGATGTTATCTGACAGTAAAGCCTTCTAAATAGCTATCGTTTAATACAGAGCAGCCACCTAGCATAAATAGTGCTGTGTGATTGGTGTCATTTCAGTGAAGCATTATAAATCCAAAAATATTGTTCAAGACCTGCCTATACTCATCCTTTAACAGGTTCATCTGAAGCCAGCAATTTCACTGCACTTTTAAAAAGAGGTTTCCTGAAGTTCTTTTAAAAGTTTTTTGACTTCTTGTTTTTAATCAACAATGAATGATTAAACAAAGTTGTCACATGCATGGTCACCTCTGAGGGACAATGCAAAAGTCATTTTTCTGATGTATATTTATTCAGTTATTTTGGTAAATATTTGTAACTGGTGAGAATGCTGTGTTATTTAAAGTATAGCTTTATGCTTTCACATTTTCCAAATTTCTTTTTTTATTTTTTCTGAAGGGTTTTCTGATATTGTTTGGTGTTGGAAGTGGAACAGTTTGACGGAACAGTAGTCTTTCAGCATAACACATCATATGTAACCTTTCACTATTGTCCTTTGTCCAGCAACAACTGACAGAGAGAGTACCTGTATAGCAGATGATGTTTTCCAGACACCAGTGAAAGCCTGATGCTATTTCTTAAGAATGCAGCAGCTACACTACAAACCGAAACACCATAATTTTAAATCTATTTCTTTCCCTGGTTTCTCACCTGCCTTGCTGCAGAAACAGTTGCCTCTACTGACTGAAGTTGTCTTTTAAATTGGCTACTAATAGCTGTAGCTCTTCCACTTGTATGACTGTTGAGAAGAGAAAATGCAGTCCTCAATAGAGAGGGAACACTTAAGAAAATATTAGTCTGATAGTGCTAATTACAAGTGCAGAAAGATCAGAGTGCTGGAGTTGAGCCTGATTCTGCAGAGGTGTGCTCATTCATAAACATGAGAGTTACCTTTAGCATTATGCATAATAGTATTTCATATTGGAGTTAATGAGAATTGTTCTGTTTTGTTATTCTGACACATACAAAACACTGAACAAAACAGGACTGGTTTGATATCTGAGGCTAAAGGTCCTCAGAAATCACTTAAAATACTGCAAGAAGTGATTTTAGTGCAAAAGTCTCTCAGAACTGAGAGGTGTTATCTATTAGATTTTCTATGTTTCTTTCTTTCCTTCTGTCCAGTTAGTATATAACACTATCACACTATGTCAAGATATAAACATCAAACAAAATCATCATTTTGTACTGCATGGAAGGCAAAGCTTAAAGTGATACCATTAGAACTTCCAGATTCCGGATAAGTACTATACTGAGCTCTGGACCATGTGTTTCTTTAAGTATAGTGAAGTTATTTCTTTTTTCGTGGCAGAACTGCTCTTTGAATAATTCTACTTTTTAATTTACTATCTTTTAAAGATAAACCTAAAATTTACTATCTTTTCAATTAAAAAAAAATAATAATAAATTCATTTCCCCTTTTTTTTTCTCTCAGTATGCTAAGTACTTCTATGTTCCAGTCTAGAAGAAAATTGTATTTTAGTGATGGCAGAAATACCCTATAAGAGACTCCCCTCTCCTATTCTGAACATATGGTAATATCCCCTTGTGTTTGTCAAGCACATATCTAAACCTAATATATGTGAAATGTTCTCCTGAATTTTGTTGCATTCCTAATGTAGGATCTCTGTTTACAAATAGTGTTGGGATTCTTAAAGATGAAAGAACTGTAGTTCATACTTCATAGTATCCTCTCCTTTGGATGAAAGTCACACTACAGAATACTTACTAATAACTTTATAGAAGACCATTATTTTGGGGGGCATGTTTGGTAGTATGAGATCCAACAAAACAAAAAGGTCAATGAAAATTCAGAACAGTGGGGAAAGTATATCAGAGATGGGTTTGTGCATAGCTGGCCTTTCAATTTGGGAAAACTGCATACATTTAGAAAAAACAGGAAGTGTTATTACATGTAATTTCAAAATGATCCCTTAATCTCTACCAAAGCAAAGCAAAGAAAAAAAACATCCCGAATCCTTCAAGCAAAAGCTTTGAAACTGGAAAAATTATTCTAGCCTGTCTCCATCAAGAAAGCAGTGTTCTGGCTCTGTTTTAGCAGACAAAGTGCAGGAAGTTTAAAGCACAAGCTGTGAGCTAAGGCTCTGTGACACGGCTCAGTGTTGCAGCTATTGTGTATCAGGCACCTCAGCAAAACAAGGGCCTCCATGAACTGTGCCAGTGTCACATTAGATGGTACCGTGGGGCCAGGGGGCAAGTTGTGAGTAGAAATTCACCCTCATGCCTGGGCACTGGCGGTTCCTGCCTCACCAACCAGAAGAAAGCCAGATGCCCCAGAGCGGAGCAGCAGGCAGTAGTGGCAAAAATCTCATTGCAGTGTGCCACAGAGACAGGCCAAGGAAGTCATGGATAAACAACTTGAATATTTAATAACCTTGTGTTTGAGAACAACATCATTACAGCAAGATGGGAAAAATACAGATGAGAATTTAAGCCAAAGTAGAAGAGTACAAAGCACTGTTTTTGCACCATTTGAATTACTGAAGGCAGCTCAGAGTTGGCTTTACCTCTCACGCACAGGGACTGCTGGAGCTGGTGGCCTTGGGCCAATTTAGAAGAGATAAGAAACCAAACAGAGCCTTTAACATAAGTGGACACGACTGGGTTAAATTAAGCTTGTGAGCAACAGCAGTTTGGAAATGGGATTAGGCTCTGGATCACACAGGCTGCTCAGGAGGGTTAACCCTGGCAAGTGCCCGGGTGCCTGGGCTGCGATGTTCTGTGCTGACCAGAGCTGGGCTGGCCAGGCTGCACTGCCTCGGCGCAGTTGGGCTGGATCACGCCTGACATGGGGAGAGAGGGAGCAGCTGTGGCTCCAGCCTGTCGGGCCGCTCGGCAGGTTGATGAATGTGCTGGGCTGTGAGCGCTCGCCACCCTGGCCAGGCCAGCCCGTCCACAATGAGTTACAGTTTCCCGGTCTCCCTCCCAGCACCTCCTCCCCCTTCCACCTCACTGCCGCCTGCTGCCCTGCTGCAAAGCCTGGGCCTCGCGGGGCTGTGCCCGCTCGCAGCGTTCTGCCAGCATGTCCCTCTGCCTCTTGACAGCAAAGCACTTTCCTCCCTGCTTTCCTCCCTAGGAGCTCTAACTGGAGAGGGGACAGTGCATGCATGGAGCTGAAGGTGCGACCGGGGAGCTGGAGGCCTTGAGCAGGCAGCGGGGCACCTTCCCAATGGACTCCTTGCCCATCCAGGCCTGCTGGCGGTGGTCTCCATCTCCTGCTGCGAGCTGTCTGCTGGGAGCCGCCTGCCTGTGGCGTGCACTGAGGAAGCGTGGCCGTCTCCCAGGGAAAACTCTCAGGCACAGCAGTCCCGCCGTGTTCCCACCAGCTTCTCTTTTCCTCTCTGTGCATCTGTTTTCGTTTTCTTCACGTTTATACTTTAAAGATGATGTTCTCCCCTCCACATCCCTTCCCCCCCGCAGGAAGATGAATTTCATCTGTGCCTTGAAACAGGGCAAGAACAATAAATATTTATAGGTACCAAGGGAAGGTTGAACTGTAAAGCACCACTTATCCCTGCGTCTCTTATGAAAGGAATTAGCATTGCAAAATTTACATTAGGAAAAAAAAAAAAAGAAAAAAAAAAAGAAATGTTTCTATGATGTGAAAACGCTATGTTTCTATGATGTGAAAACGCTATGCCTCATACCCACTTAAACTGGAGCAAACTGCACCTTCTTAGGGACAAATGTGAGACATGGCTTTAAAACTGTAATGACCAAATTAAAGCAAATGGCCAGAATGAAATACTCCGACCCTCACTGAATGTGAAAGTTCAAGTACTGAGGAAATATGTGTGTGACTGATTGTTTTGTCTACAGATTTATTTGAATGAATTCTTAGGGTGTTTTTTGAAGCAATTTTTAGTATATTCAGAGATACTGTGCAGATAGAGATACGTAAGAACATAAAAATACCAAAGTACGCAGCCAAGCACAAGCAGCTTATATGCCTCTAAATCCAGAAGGGGCCGTAATAACCAAGTGTTCAGTATCGGTTGTTAGAAGCCCAGGCAAAGATAAAACTCCAATAAAAGTACATTCTTTTATGTTCAGTGTTAGAGGAAAAGCAACATAAAACAAGGATTTATGTCAGTGGGAGCAGGCAGAGGAATACAGGCCCTCTAATAACCTGGTGCTGCAGGAAAGGGAGCGAGCTCCAGTGAGGTTTCTCTGGCAGCAGAATAGGCCTATGGGAACCTGGCTCTTTCAGAATGGGGCTGGAGGCTTGAAGCTGGGTAAGGAGCACAAGGATGCTTGGCAGATTGCCTGCTTGCTGGTAAGTCTTGGTAGAGCACCTAGGCTTAAAGACCTCATTTTTTTCTTTATTCATCATCCCTCCAAAGTCAGTTTTGGAGTATGCTTCAAGTGACCTTCAGCCTCTGGCTTTTCCTTGAGCAAAGGTGATTTGTTGTGGCCTTCTCACCAAAAGCAGGTTATCGTTGTCTTCGGTACAAGAAAGATCATGTTCCAAAACTGTCAGTTCTATAGAGCAGCAATAGCTGGTTTAAGTGGTCTGGGGCATTTAGTGTGTGCAAGAAGAGTAAAAAAGGCTTTCTCTTTTGATGTTTATACCCTAGCATAGTAATACGGTGCTACTAGTAAAGAAGCATTTTGTATTTTAGTGAGCTGGTGAATCCTGACAGAAGATCAAGAGTGAAATTTGAATTTTCTTTGAGACTAAAAAGCTTATTTTTCTGCTGCATCCTCAGAATAGGTGGAATTGGACCAAATCTCAGTTATTCAGTAACTTTTGCCCTCTTTTTATTAATCGTTCTCATCCATAATAAGTATTCCCAAAAGCTTTTTACTATGCTCATGTATTTTAAATGCATCTAGATACTGTTTTCTGGCTTCTTTATAAAGCCATCTGAGCAGAAACAGACATGGAATAAGTCAAATTTCATTGTCTCGATATGAGATCAATAGCACTCTTTGCACTGGTGGATGAGTCATGAGGATTTGCTGGCAAGAATGGGGGCTCAGTAACACCATTCTAAAAAATGTGGTGTGACAAGGTTTCTTTGTTTCTCCACTTTTCTCCCAGAAACAATCAGAGCTGTCATTGGTTCAATAGGATTACTAAATTAGCTTTCCTCCTGAATAAAAGAACTGCTGGTAACATATGCTCTTACATCGTGTCTCTGCAAATCTTCTAGAGGATGGAAGAAGAGATATTTTTGTCTTTACTTTCGTCTTGACTCCAGAATTTTTATCCAGGTGATTTCATGTGTACAATTAGCTTCAACAAGGCCTACAAAGAGGAGCCTCTGGAAATTCAGTTCATGAAAGGGAGGTTATGTTGATATGGATGTAACTAAGAATCAAATGACTAAAAAGCCTCAGACTGCCTGTCCAACAGAATAGATTTTTAGAGTATTATGAAGGCTGTAATCAATCTTCTATTAGTAAAGGTTTGTTCTCAGAGCTCATAGAAAGTTCCTGATAGTTCATTGGTACATTTGATTTCAGTTTCCTTAAATGCAGGGCAGGAATTTCCTAAATTCCTCTTACAAGTTTTGCTTTAATTTGTTTTCCTAAGTAATGTTCATATGAATTTTCAACAGCTTCATGGTAGCGTGGGAGACAATGTATGAAACTGTTGTGTGAAGGGAGATCCATTTTAGAGGTGATATCTCCAAATCCAGCATAAAAAAGTGTGGTCTACCAACCTCCTCGTGCCTAATGATGCCATTTAAGTGTAGAAATGTCATGGCAGAGGTTTTAGGTTATTTGTGTGAATAAAAACAAACCTATTACATTATGTATCTTGATGTCTAAATGATTTATCGGAGCTCAGTATTAGCTATTTCCCTGTAAGTGAAGGATGAAGGCTTCGTTGTTCTGCCAGGGCTTTTGCACTTTGACTGTGCTCACCCAAGTTGCTGTGACCTTGTGTTGCATAACTGAACAACAGATACTGATCAGATGTTCACAAAATGGAACAGTTTATATAGTACATGGAAACTCTTCCCAAAAGTCTTTCCTTTGGGGTAAGATGACTTAGAGGAAGAGTGTAAGGAAATGTCAAGCTTTTCCTACTACATGATACTAGTTCTTCAGATAATCTCTGTTCTGTCAGAGCCTTTGGAAGTTTAGATTTAACTATCTCCAAATATTCCAATATTACCTTTTAGAGTATACAACAAAAGCAATAAATGTCAGTAGACTAGACTGTTTCTGGGTTCAAAGAGCATTAATTCACAACCTGAGAGTCATGTATACACAGAGTATTGCCTTTGAGGGTACTTAAAAATATAGCTCCAGGGCATATTTCTGGAGATATATACATGTGTTGTGTTATATATTTAGTAAAAATGAAACGGCAATTTTCCAATCATTTCTGATAAACAAAATACTGTAGCTTTAGCTGTCATGTTATGTAGAAAACAGCAGTTCCTGGTGCATAATTGTGTTCAATATAAAGTAGAAAGGGAAATAAATGTATGATATATTTTACAATTTGAGAAAAACATAGCAGTCTTGTGCTAGTGACAAATAAAATGGATTTAAACTTTACAGTATTTTTGTGCAGATTAGGGTCAGGCATGGAGATTAAGGAAAAACAATTGTTGAAAACGAACATTGTTTATTTATTCAAGGTAAAAATGAGAGCAACTTATGGATAAAAGAGGAATGGAGTCTGTTTGCAATTACATTCCTCTGCTAACATTTGAGATATGTGGAACTATGTGAGAAAGAAGTCCTGGGCATGGAGAAAAGAGAGGATCCTGTGAAGTGCTCTGTGCAGGAGATTCTTACTGCTTGATGCCACCCCATGTTTCCTGAGGCTGAAGTTGTTCCTATAGCCCTCAGCTACAAGAAGCCTGGTCCCTCTGTAGGTGCCACACCCTCATGTAAGTCAGTTTTTGTGTCTAAGTAGGAGGTAGGAAACTGCTGATGTGAGAGTAGTATTTTTTGGGAAAGATACTCAAATAGCTTCTTCAAAATTACTGGCTGTTAGTGTTCTGTATTTTTTTTCTCTAGCAATAGAGCCAATTTACTTCAAGTACCCTAATACCTGTTCCACCTGGGATCCTTCTATTCACCTAATTCCCTCTGAACTTTCAGGTTAGCTGTGGTATTTTCCTCACTTTCCTCTCTATCTGTTGGGTCATGTTGCTGCACACCATTACACATATACTACTATCCACTGCAAAGAAGTGGTGCTTCATGAGTTCAGCCTTAATTAGTTCAGCTTACCAACATGCATTTTTGCCTTGGAAAGAAAAGTACTAGGTTATTATTATAATAATATTTACTATTTAATTACATTCCATTAATGTCTATAATATGTTGGATATGTTTTAGGAGCTCAACACCTTGGGAATTAAATCGCTGTAGCTTTCAATATGATTTAGATCTTAGGTAGGTTAGTCGAGCTAGGTGAAAGTCCCAATCTTTGTTACACACTGATCCAGCCCACTCTGTTAAAGCGTGGAATACCTCAGATAAGTAGAGAACTCCGCTATATATGTTAAATGAAAGGCTGAGATACGTGCACTAGCAATGTGATTTGCTCAGATTTGTCCAACCACTCATCTCTTGCTCTATGTCTGCACAGAGAGGGCTGAAGCGTCCTAGAGCATACCCGAAATTTTTGGCCCAGCATCTCTGGGTGGCTTTGATGAGACACACCACAGATAGGTTCATAGGTTCATAGGTTCATTAGGTTGGAAAGGACCTACAAGATCATCTAGTCCAACCATCCTCCTATCACCATCCCTACCCACTGAACTACTAAATCAAATCCCTTAGCACCTTGTCTAAACGCTTCTTGAACAGCACTAGGGATGGTGCCTCAACCACCTCCCTAGGCAGGCCATTCCAGTGCCTGACCACTCTTTCAGAGAAAAAATGTTTCCTCAGGTCTAATCTAAATCTTCCCCAGTGCAACTTCTGGCCATTCCCTCTCGTCCTGTCATTATTTATCAGGGAGAGAAAACAACAGTGTGGGCACACAACAACAAAACAGGGAATGCGTGCCTTCCCTGACAATGATTAATGTTCACAAGCAACTCATAAATGAGTTTCTAAACTTCCTAGCTTGCATGCGGGTGGCACTGTTTTCACAGTGGTGTTGAGCTCATAGAAGAAAAAAGCCGTGGCAGGTATAGGGTTTGCTGCCAGCTCTGAACATGAAGTGCATGGTAAATGCTTGGTAAAATCATCATCATGCCATGCTGTGGCTTTCAGTAAAAAGAGCAACTTTGGAAAGCTGATTCCATAGATAAAGGAAAATTCTTTTCAAGTGTTTTTGATAAGAGCCACAACATGAAATCTGGGTGGAAGTTAGTCACATCCTCACCTGATAAGAAAGTTTTCTTCAGTGAATGAGTTGCGAAAGCCTGCTTGCAATTAGATGGAAAAACTCCAGATTCTACAAATACATTTTCTGGGCCCTGATTTGTTGTTACCAGATTTGATAAACGCCCCTCTGAACAGAGCAGCCAGGTAGGGATCAGATCCAAAGCACATGCTGAGGACTTTCAGCTCTGGATAACATCAAGAGGATTGGACTAAGATACTTTTGAGAAAGGGCTCAATATCCAGATAGCAGAGGTCATAAAAGCTATATGAAGGGAAAAAAGCCAGAGGACTGAGCTGGCTCGCAAGCGAGTTTCCAAGGTCAGGGCATTTTATTTAAAAAGCAATTACAAAACTTGTTATAAATGCTGAGGGACCTAGGAAGGGATTAAGCAATCTTGTCAGTTGTACAAACTCTCTTGTGACGGCAAGTCTACCCATGAGCTAATACGGCCAGTGTAACCATAATATCTAAGCAGAATGTAGAGTGACTCTTCCCCTGCAAACAATGATAGGAAAAATGTTGCTTGGCTTTGAAGAGGGGCCCATTGTGTTCAGTCAGATACAAAGGCATCTTGTTTAGATTCTCAAATGAAGAGTCTCAGGCTGGGAGGCTGGGCAAAAAAACAGTGGGAGAGGAGGCTGGGGATGCAGATAGGGGTGAAGCATCAGTAATGATGAAAGCAGTAAAAGAGAGGTGGCAAAGGAGGAAAGAGGCCAAGGATGTTTGTACTGAAAAGAATGCATTCAGGGATGTGTGTGCGTGCCGTGTGCATGCACGTGCTGTACAGAGACCAAAAAATGTTGTATTGCTGTTGTAATTACTCAAAGATAGGTATCTAAATCTCCCTGGTTTTGAAAATCACAGCCACGTATTTATATCTAACATATGCATGGTTAAATTTGTCTTTCCTCTCCCGTGTATTTAATTTTCCTTGGTCATAGTCCATGATAATACCATAATTTTCACTGATTATCCCTTTTACAGTTTCTAATAATTTTCCAAGATGCTATATTTGTTTTTAGTATTTTCCACAATTGATCTCAACTGAAAAGAGAGAGTATTTTAAAAATTTGCAAAGTACAGCACAGGACAGTATGTGTATTTTGATCTCTATGTGCATTTATTTGTGAATAGGAGCAGGGAGCAAAATGGTGAGAAATAAACAAAAAGAAACATGACATTGCTAATATAAATGACCAGGCCATTGCTTCAGTGTCAGAATGCAATTAGATCTGACCTGGGACTGGAATTCACTTCTCAGCAGGCCTGCTTAATGATTAGTTTTATTGTTTCTTCATCACCCCTACTGGGGGGTTCATTTTTACTGGTAATGGAAAAGGACTGTTGCCCCTGGATAAAAAGCTGGTCATGAAAGACAAAGGGCTGATTGAGGACTGCTTGGCTTTTCAGCCCACATACCACCTCTTTTGCTGTCCTGGCTGACAGCAGGAAAAACAGTGAAAGGGGTCAAATCTTAAAGGGCCTTCAGGGTAAGTAACATTGCTCTGCACACAGAAATTAGCTCGAGAGGCATTTATTGCTTAGAGCAGTTCTGATCACTGTGGTAAGACAAATTGAATGAGAACTTTTTGCAGCAAGGTATTTCAGGTACCAGACATTGCTATCATGATTAATATTTTTGAGTCTGAGACAGCAAGCATGGTTAGCAATATAACTGTGGTTTGCAAACACCTGCTCACACTCCCAGTGCCAGCATGCAGGTACAAGTACATTTCCACCAACAACTAGAAATTTCCCAACGGCTGCAGCATGTAAAGACTAGTTTAAAACCTTGGCCAAACTTGTGTGCTGGCTGCTACCTGTTCGGAAGTGTTTCTGAAGGGATTTATTCTAAGTCCTGGCATAAGTAAGAAGAATACAGATAGTTCCTGTTTGTTTGCTTTAGTTTGCTTGGTGCATGAAACATGCAGTGTGACTCATAAAGTTGTAGGATGAGTCTGTGATAGAATTACAGACGTTGTACTATCTGATATTATGAGATATAACAGGTGTCTCCGAAGGCAATTTCCCCATCTGGAAACAGTGCTTTGGGGAATTCAGGCTTCTTGTGGAGGTTAGGCTGGTTGGTTTACACTAGTGATGATAGGTAAGCTACCAGAGGACTGGAATTGGTGGTTTTTTTAGCTGAGCATCAATAGGCTGAGGTGCATCTTGAAACCACAGTAACTAAATGTCTGAGTCTGCAAGAACTCAACTGAAAGTTCCATGAGAACAGATTTGAAGCTGAGATCCTTGCCAAAGAGCAATGCCATTGCCATTCCTTCCTCACCACACCACTTCAGCCAGACTGAAATAAAAATAAGTAAAGCTTTTAAAAAACCTTGATATCATATATACAAAAGAACTTTTAAGGCCAAACTACCCGCTGGTGTAAATCAGTGTTTATTTAAGGGCTGCAATGCACTAAACTATTGCTGAATTAATCTATAATGTTTAACACTGTCATAAAATAATGAACATTCATTTTTTATAATTTAATCTGCAACAGAGCAAGTCAAGAGGGAGTTAAAATTACACGGTGTGAATGTAAAGAAAATGTAGTCCACCGGACTGGAAATACCAATGACTTTTAAATTTGAGTGATTTCTGAAGTGAATTTGAAGCAAAGGATCTGAAATCCAAAGAAGCTGGGGACACAGCAATGCCCACAGCGTATGTATCCACGTGAGACCCATGTTTGCAAAAAATGTTTCTCTCATGACCTATGCTGTGGAAATTTTGCCCCAGATATTCCTGATCTGTATATGTTCTGCTTTTATAGGTAAATATCAGTGTCGGCTGGGACACAAACCACGCATGCACTGGCACATCCAGGTGACACTAGGCTCTGTGAAATTCATCTCTTCGTCCAGTCAGTGAGTTTCAAACTATCAGATTTTGAATGAAACAGCTGCTGGGGCTGTAATTTGGCATGGAACATTTCAGGAAGATGTCAGAAGCTCATCTGCAGCTTATTTTGGGACCTGCAGGCATTTCTGCAGCCACTTTGGTGGCTATAAGGCTCTTTAGCAAGTGGGTCCCTAGAAGATAGGCTGGAGCAATGCTTTTCCTTTTTACTTCCTCTTCTGTCAGAACAGAAGAAGGCAATGTATATCCTTGAGCGTGTTCTGTGAGAGTTAAGAGACCAACACTGTTGGCACAAGGATTTGACAGGACATCTATGGAAAGCTACTGCTGCAAAGCAGGTCCAAGAGGGCTGGCAGGCTAATTCGCTTGTCTGATGTCTTTTGTGACTTCTAGTGGCACAGACTTTTGTCCCAGTCCCTACAGGATATATACACACAAGAAAGTTCTTCATTGCTCTCGCTCTCAATCCAAGTTTTGCCCTGTGGGTGGGTGCAGGAGAGTCTCCTGATCCCATTTAACTGTGTGGGCTTCCTACACAGAGAGGACATCCAAGCCTTTGAGAATACATTAAGGAAATGAAGTAGACCTAGTGTAGCCCAGTACAGAGTTTTTGGCAGAGGATAACACTTCTTGATAAAGACGTTAAGAGACATGAAGCCTATGGAGACAAGCGATGCCTCTTCTCTCCTATGTGAACTGCCTAGTAGGATATCATTAAGCTGAGGGAATGTTGGAAAGTGATTGACCACATTTTCCCTTGACTCACACTTTCTCTTCATGTTCCCTGGGGCTTCTCCTGTGCTACACAGCCTACCATATGGTAGTATGAGGCACTACTGTGCTGTGTGTTAGGGTTGTAAGGGAAGCATGGTGCAGATGAGATAGGTAGAAAGGGATTGTTAGTGATGCCATGCCTAAGAATGCTACAGATTCTGTGGTTATGTGATCTAGCAGGATATGTTTTATGTAACCAAAGAAACTGCAGGCTATACTCTAGTCTTCAGCATCTTGAATGCCTAAAGACTCATCTGTCCTCTATCTGCAGCAGAGTTTCCTGGAGTTATAGTTCTCTGTGGATAAAGATGGCTAGTAGCAGGAGAGCAATGGATGATATCACAGTGGAAGTAAAAAAATGTTCTGCAGATCTCTAGGCTGGTGAATGCAGCTAGTCCTGGTCTTACACAAGAGTGGTGACTGTGTGTATAAGTGCCTATCTTCTCATTTGACTGAATTACACACTAAAGTCATTTATAACAAAGGAGAAAAAGTGTATTGTTAGTAATTGTTATGATAAGGAGTGAACCTGACTTGCTGATTTAGCATCCATTTCCTCTTATAAAAAGGAGAAAATGAGAGTAGAGGGTGGGGAGACATGACTGACAGTAGGACCATTTCAGAATGATTTCAGACAGATTTTTGCTAGGCTTAGGGGGCGTGTTAGCTCCATTTTTTTTTTTTTTTGTAATTATTTTTATCTTTAATTTAAGCAAATCCAGCAGGGATGCCACATCAATTCACTATGGGGCAGTGTCCAGCACAGGGACAGAGAACAGTGAGGCATCAATGGAGTATTTTCTGAAAAGCATGATGGGAACTGAAGCAGAACTAAAGAGGATGTTAGGAAATATTCAAATACAGTATCAAAGTGGATGACTGTAATTTCATAAACTCGCTTAAATTTGTTACTACTTGGACACTTAATCTTGCATTTTACAATTTCTGGTGGCCTCCCCAGTGAGTTCACTTCTGCTGATTAGTGCACAGGCTCCAGTGTCAGAATTTTTGATCCCAGTCTGATGAAAATTATGTTCAGCTCTGCAAACTCTGAAAATCACATGAAGGTAACTTTGCGTGGCCACTTCCTTCATGGTATTGATGGCATTTCTGAGTTTATAGGCACACATGCTGGTTTTATGAGACCTTGCAAAAACCAGACAGGATTGCTGGCTATTCAGTGTGTCAGCCCCATGCTGGCCTGCCATGTAAATCTCTTGTTGACATACATGAGGACCGTCACTCTAATAAAAGAGAGGATGCTAATAATGTGCCATTCCAGTGCCTTTTCATTAGGAAAAGAATCAGTAAGAAAGCAAGGCAAAGGTGAAAGGGTGCTTATTGCTCCAGAGCAGTTTGTCTGCAACTGTCACATTGTTAATTAATGCTAGGTCTGACGAGTTCAGGAATCTCCCCACCAGAAGGGAAACCATCAGTCTGAGTATGCTAGAGAGTACACCAAAAAGAGGTGATTCAGAAGGATGAGTTAGAAAACCCGCACACTGAGCAGACAGCTGTCTAGGGCAAGCCTGGAGGCAGCACTAAACTGTAGCCAGGATGTGCCTGAAGCCATAGCTATCACAGAGCCCCGGCAAGGTTTATGGGAAGATTCCTCAACCTAGTCATGATTCACTGCTCAGTGTCCTCCTTAAAGTGTGCAGGAGCAAGCAGTCAACTGCTCTTCTGCAGTGTAACCAGAGGGAGAACTTACAGGTTTAAGTGCTTGTCTGGGTGAGAAGGAGAAAAAAGAATAAAATAATCTTCTTAGCTCCCTTCCGAAAAGGTTTATTTTTTACCAGGCAGGAATCTGGACAACCTGGAGTATTTCCTTGCCTGCGCTGCTCTCAGATACTTTCAAGGACCCTGAGATCACTCAACCAGAGTGAGCAAAAAGGAGCATGTCTCTGTTGCCTCATGTTTAAGACATGTTGTTGTGAAGGAAGAATCCTGCTTCCAGATCCGTGTCTGTGTATTATGGACACAGCTTTGAATGAGAAACACAAAGGTGTCACTGACACAAATTACTCTTCCTGCTCTATTTAAACATGCAAAAGACCACAGCTGGCTCTCTGTGGAGACCTCAGTTAACCAGCGTGTGTTGAGCCTGTTCTGAAAACACCTGTTAAACTGGTTTCCTCAAAGAATTCGAATTGAGATACACCTTGTTCCTGAATCAGGAATATTCAGTAGTACAGGTGTACATCAGCCCAAATTTTGGCAATCTCCTGCACCACCCTGCTGTACTTCATGTCAGTTAAGACAGGTCCCAGTGACTTTAGGCATCCTCAATATTAGGCAATTTTTTGTTGTTGTTGTTGTTACCATTTTTGATTTAGATGTCTCATATCCATCTACCTCTGACTGTAAGAACCTGTCTCCTCAGACTTGCACAGACATTGCATACACCACTTTCAGTTTATGAGTTCTTTGCCCTTTAAGCATTTTGTTGCTGCTCGATATTTTTCGCATTATTATCTGTACCCCGTTATTAATCTTTGATGTTGTGGTTGTTTTTATCAGTTTAATTCTTTCAAACTGATGTTTGAAAGAATCAAAACTGAAAGGAGAAACACTTGTTCTAAGTATGGTATATTTACTAAAAAATTCAGACATGGTAATACCTCTTTGTTCTGAAAATGAGGCTGTGAAGTATATGAATAAGTTAGCTACAAAACCAGAAATGCTACAGGAACAGATCTATGCGATGTTACCTGTGCTTCTAGCATCGGCTAAAATATTTTGAATCTCAAGAAAAGTTTGCTGTCAGGTTTGTTAATGCCATATCTTCTCAGAATTTAAAAGATCTTCCTGTTTCTAGTCAGTTATTTCTGTAAAAAATATTCTTTTACTTTTTCCTGATACTGGTAGGAACTTTTGTGTTCATATTCCTTTTATATGCTTATTATTATTATTACACCCACGAGGTTAAATGATCCATGCATGGAAATGTGAATAGAGTGTTCTGAATGACTCTTATTTTCCACAGAATCGTGTAATTCATTGACTGACTCATGCTTTATAGCAGGCTGATGGCTGTCAGGTGTCAGTAAGCTGGAGGCTGAGAGATTGCCTCTTTAAGTAGTCCCAATCAGATGAATTGCTTTCTGTGAGCAACGATGGATTCTGGCCCTGTGTTTGCTGAGACACTCTTGAAGTGGCTCTTACGATACTACTGGTGTCTGGCTCTGCCTCTTGTGGTACATTTTTCCCTGCCATGGACTGGAAAAAAGTGGTTAGAGGTAAGACTAAGAGGGGGTTCCGTAGAGTCAGTGAGTCTGAGGCCTTATCTAAACAAAAACTGTACCAATTTGACTAAACCTATTTAAAAATGGAGGTTTCTGATTTAATGCCATGCCCTTTTTTTTTTTTTTCTAGAACAAAGTCTGAGGAGAAACGTTATTTATGCCAGTACAGTTCATACTGCCTTTATTTTCCCCTTTATAATGTCAACAGCACTTGTTTTGTAACTCTTGTATGCATATACCAGCATATTCCTGGATGATTAAACAGCAACTGTGTCCCTCACTGCTTTTTGCTTCTTAATTTCTTCCTTTGTACATTATTTCCTAATCCTTCTAGCGATCAGCTGAATATTTAGCACTACTTTATTACTGTTCCCTCATAAGGATCTGTTTCTATATTGTTTAGAGAAATGTTTCAAATATTTTTTTCTTAATTTGTTGTGTTGTGTGGTGTATTGAGTGGGGAAAGGAAGATTTTACATATGTAGAAGCACTTTTGCTCATATTAAGATACTGGCTTGTGACTGACAGTAGGAAAAACCTTGCTGTACATTGTAGACGACTTGTGGCAATGTATCCTACGTAAGTCAAAACAGATAAAAGGAAGAACCCAAGTTGGAAACCACATCTTGTAAGTTCAGCTTTTTTGTTGCTGCCAGAAGCCTTCCCAGCATCTCCAGGAAGACTTGGTGGTAAGTGCTGGTAGAGAAGTGTCCAAGAAGCACCCCTCTTGTGCAGGCTGCATGTTAGGCCACGTGACTTCCAGGTCCCAGAGTAGGTGTGGCTTCACAATGGAGAAAGTACAGCAGTGAGCTGGAAGAATGACTTTTTCCCCCTTTGCAATAATAATGTCAGAGCTGTTATTACATTTGGCCTGGGGAACAAGTTGGAAGTGTTTCTCAGAAGGGAAGCGCTTCCAGCTCCATGTCTCTTTCAAGAGCTCCATTCCCATGTACTTGCTGGAAACCTTTCAGGAAACCACATTCCCTTTCCCGTCCCTGTTCAGCAATGCGATCCTTCCCAGCCAGCGCGGCTCACAGACAGCCTCGCTTCCCGGGCCTGGGAAAGGAATGTGACAACGAGGGGGCAAAAGTGCTGGCGCTTCCAACCCCTTCCTATGCTGCCTTTCAGAAGAAACCTCGCCCCTACCTCCTTATGAAAGGTTTTTCTACATCCATAAGCATGTTTAGAAAGATCTGCAGTCTCTAATTTTCCAGCGTGCGGTGGTGGAAGAACGTGATTTTAGCTGGAAAGAGCCACATGGCCAGATCCTCAGCCTCGTGTACTTCTGCTTTATGCTCCCAGGGTCACATTGTGCTGTGCTCAGTTGTGACGGTGGCAAAGCAGGTCCAGCAGATTACTCTCCAAGCTGCCCATTATATTCCTAAATGATGTTTGGTGTCTGACAGTACCCACATGTGATGGAAACATCACTATGCAGAATAAATGCCCTGAAACTGTACTAATGCCATTTTCCAGGCTATGAACATTTCAAAAAGACAGTAGGTGAAGAAATGCTGTTTACATTACAAGTTTCAATAAATAAGATAAAGGGGACAAAAAGAAGAGAGGGGATCAAGGAACTGTTAATGACTTAGAGGACAGAATCATATTAGAGAGAAATGTAAACTTGTTTTGCTATTGCTAAAAGCCCAGGAGATACACATTTCATTTTGCAAAGAAATATTCTGATCAGTGCTTTCTTCTGTCATAGCAGCGAGCAATTAAGCTTGGGTCCCCGCCAGCCTTTTTATCCTCTCTTTAAACAATTAATTAGAAGAGAACCCAAGGCAGGACAATTTAGCCAGCTCTGCTAGTTAAGAGAGAATGGGTTACTGGGCAGTGCCACGGCGGCACAGAACAATTGCTCTTAGCTTCTGTGCCACAGGAATGGCTAAGCTTTTCAAAATAAATTTCTAGCCACTGCTGCTAGGGTGGTTGTGCTGTTTACTTGTTCTTAATTTTTATGCTGTTTCATTTGCTCATTATTGTTACTGTTTGTATTGTGTGGTGCTTGGGTGGTAACGATTAGATAGTGATTCTCAACACAACAGTTTCTCTTGAGGCAGACATTTATCCGCCCTGAGACAATTGCATTCTAAAACTGAGGCAAAAGAATATAGGAGGGCAGTCATACAGCCACTGAAGTCAAAAGAAGTCACTTTCCGGCCTCAGCGGGCAAGAACATTGGAAGATTGAGAGCTACTATTTTCCATGTTTTGAAAGATCTGAGGTTTGGTGAAGTTAGGATAGGTGGATGACCTTTGGAAACTATCTGGAAGCTGCATGTGCTCCATAGCTATACAAATTACAAGGCTAGCTTAAGCATGAGAAATGGCTTTAGAGGGAGCATGGTTTCAGTAGATTTTTTTTTCCATCTAAATGACTGTGGACATTATAGTTAAATGGACAAGGGGGTTAGGAAACTGAATTTTTTTTCTGGTTCCTAATACTCATTTAACGTGTCCCTGTGCAACTCATCTGTAAAATGAAATAATTGTGTTGCTTTCTTAAGTTTTGAAGCCTGACTAAATAATGTTTGTAAGAAACTAGTGAGGCCAAAGTCATTCTGGGGCTAATCAATTGCAGAGATGGAGCTAACTCACAGAACTGTCCATAACTTGACACCATATACATTTCCTCTACGGAAGTGGTTCCCAACCTTCACTAGCCCATGGGAAGCCCGTTGAGCAAGTAACATGCTGTTTATAAAATATGTTTTGCTGTTTTTCAGTGGTCTCCATTTTAACTCTTTAATTTCTAGCAGCCACCAGCAACAGAGAGGGTTTTTGCAGCAGAATGGAGGACTACTGCTTGACTTGGATATTAGAAACATAAATATTATCCCACTTCATGTGAATTCATGAAGCCATTAAATTGAGTTTAGGAATTTTTTTTTGTGTGTGTGTGTGTTCCCCACTGGGGATGAATTTTACACCAGAGAGTCTTTGGGGAAAAATGAAGGATTTTTTTTTGGACATGTGTAAAACATATTGTTTAAAATATCTCCTGACTTTTTTTTTTTTTTCTTGAAAAACAGAAAAAGTGTCAGCACCTTCACTTCATCCCATTAACTCAACTTGTTTTCAGCTTCAGCTGCTCAGTATTTATCACCCTCTATTGTGCTGTATTACACAGCTGCATAATGGCAAGTTTTAAGCAAACAAACAAACAAACACAAAAATGACAGTCCTAGTCCAGAAGTGATGCTTGTGGTAGGTGGGAACGCCATAATGAATAAAATGTCACGAAGAAGAAAGTGTTTGCTGAAGAATTGTAATGCCAAAGTATTGAGTTAGATGATTTTGAAGATGAAAATGAGAGGAAAGGTTTGAAGTGTTCAAAGCCTGAAGTTCAGTAATATTTATTTCCCATTAACAGTCATGAAGTCAAATTACGTAGTAGATTTGTATCGAAGTGACAAAGTCAGAAGTATTGTGAATTAAGTCCAGCAGTTTTCTTCCCCCGTTGCTGCTTGGCATGGCCCAATTTAAAGGTTGCTGAACAGTGAGATATAAATCCTGTAATATTTCTGCTGCTCTTCCATTCACACAGGGCCTTAAATGTTAAACATTTTCCATTTCCTTCAATTTAAATGGCCAGAATTTAGCAATCATCTCATATAGTGCAGGCCGTAACTGCTACAGTGCTTTTCACAAAACCATCACGACGCTAATGTGTAGCAGCCATCTTTGTATAGAGATTTGAAACCTTTTGGTACAGATGCACTGCACAAGCAGTTACAAGTGCATCTACCAGCCCCAGTGACGGCCAGTGGGTCATTCCAAAGCAGTGCCAAGCACTGCAGCTGCTGTTTTCCCAGCACTGGGATTGTGATCAGCTGTCCAAAAGAAGGTGTCCCCTGCCTGGTACTCATATGGACAATTTCTCAAGTATGAGCATTTCAGCAGCCTGAAATATTTTGGATCTGTGGGCCAGGGCCCAATGAAAAGTTGGTGTCTTTTAGTCTTTTCCCATCATGTGTTCTTCTGAGGATGCCGAACCTCTTAGATGAGAGGCTAATACCAAAGCATGTGCAACAGTGTCCATGGAGAGAGGGCATTATCAAACACATTTGCTGTGAAAATAATTTGAAATGATTAAAATACCCTCATAAGTTAGAGCATCTGTCTCAAGAGTAAAGCATCATGCCACTCATACAGCAGTGAGACAGAAATAATCATGCTACAAGTCATGTTTTCTGTTGAAGGGCCTGGTATGACCCTTTTCAGTCTGTGGAGAAAAGAACTGGTAGGCATCTGACGTGAAATAAGCCCCCTGTGTTATATTATTTTTGCATTAGCCAATTAATTGATTCAACCACTTAAGCAGAAACAGTGTTTAAATCACATTTGATCATGATTTGCAAACTTGCCTCCTGACTTAGTGCATAGAGAATTTACATGGCTGTGTCTTTCTAAAATAAATTAAATTACATTTTTCTCCTGGTGAACATTCCTGATTCTTTGACTCTTCCTTTAGTAGTCTGCATATGAACAAAGACATGTACATATGTTAGTGTCAGGAGTTGTTGGATGTAAGTCAGGCAAGCCCAGCATTCCTTTACTTCAGAGGTGAGCCTCCAGATCTCTCCATCTCCCATTCTCATTAAACAAAATCCCAGAAAGTTGTGCTCTGTTGTTGCCTTCTAGTATGAGGAAGTGGTGCGCGGGATGACGCACGAAGTGGCCTCCAGGGGAGCTGAGAACTGTTCCCAGCTCTGCCATTTGCTGGGTAATATCCTGCAACTCATTTAACTTTTTTGTATCTCAGTTTCTCCAACTGTGAAAATGAGGCTAGTGGGCCAGGATTTCCCACTGAAATCAATAATAGATTCCTACTGAGTTCAGTGGCGCTTCAGTGCTTAGAAATCTGTGGGGGAAAAAAAAGGGAATTGTTGCTTTTAATATGTTTTCGTCAGTTGTCATTCACTAGTTCTGCTTCACATGAGCACTGTTCAGATTTATTCCTAGCCTTCTCCTTTTCCATTATGAAGTCTAGCCATTTATGTAAAGGTTTATCAACATTTTTATAATCCTTAGTTCTGCTCAGTCCTTTTCTTATATTTTGTCAATGTTTTTCCCCTTAAATTTCTACAGAATAGTGAAAAAATACTTCCTTACTCTCATGTAATGTAATACAAATGGAAGGGACAGGACAGTATTCAAAAATTCTCAGCTTATGAAATAATATGTATTAGTTGATATGCCCCAGAGAGATACAACTGACCAGCTGCTCTGGGTGAAACAAATAAAAAGAAAAATCCTTAATTAATGATGTACTCTGCAGTAGACTGTATCTTGGGAATTCTGTAGAGAATGATTCTTTCTTCCCTACAAATGAAATAAGGAGGAGATTCTTACATGTTTAGCAGTCACATATACAGCTTATAAAAACACAAGGAATGGTCATATTCAAAGACTGTTTCAGCTTTGGTAGCCACGACATCTTACATTTTCTTTGGCTTCCTTTAGCCAGCTAAAGTCTGTGGGTGAGACTTTCCAAATATAGGCAACCGAAATACACACATTCTCAGGAGTGGATTAAGGAAGGATTCATGGTTCTGGGCCCTGGGTTTGGAGAGAACTTGCATAACCACATTGTTTGTATAGAAGTATTGGGCAGTTGGGCTCAAGTGTTAGATAGGGCTGTGGGTGGGAGGTAGAGCTAACAGGCTATGGAGGCTGTTGAGTCATGAGAATTTTTATTGTATGTTTGGATGTATTTGGTTAGTTTATTGCACTGCTCTGGCTTGCTTGAGGCATGCTGGTTGCCTCAACTCCAGCTCTTCTTTAGTCTTACTCCATCCCAGCAGTGGGTCACTTTGTACCACAAATTGTAAACTTGCAGAGAATGCACTGACTTTGCTTTGACATGAGATGGAAGACAGGGTAACAGTGAAAACAGATGAACTTTTGTGTACTAGTCTAAACTCACTGAATATTTTAGGTTGGAAGGTCCCTTTGGACCTCCTCCAGTGTGGTTGCCTGCTTGAAGTATTGCTAACATCAAAGTTGGATCATATTGCTCAGGACCTTTCCTGTCATGTTTTGAATATCTCAGAAGATGAAGATGCCATGGCCCCTCTGGGCACGCTTTTCCAACTTTTTTGCCAATCTTACTGTGAATATTTTTTTCCTTGCACATCGTTGGAAGCTCTCTTGCTGAGACGTGCATCCACTGCCACTTAGTCTTTTGATGTGCACTTCCCAGAGCAGTCTCTCTGCAACCACACATTAGGTAGGTGCCTATGGTAGTGTGGCCCTCTTCTTTAGCTCTCTCTTCTAGGCCAAACAAATCCAGTTCACTCAGCTATCCTTACATGTCACATTTTCCAGCCCTTTGTCCACCTTGGTGGCCCTCAGCTTGACTTGCTCCAGTTTGTCAGTGTCCCAGAATTCGATACAGTACTCCAGATGTGGCCTCACAAGTGCTGAATAGAGGGGACTAATCACTTCCTTTCAGTTGCTGGCTATTTTTTTTTAATAAACCAGCCCAGTGTGAGGCTGGATTTTATTGCTGCAAAGGCATACTGCTGACTCATGTTCAGTTTCTCCTCCAGGAGTCCTCGGTCTCTTTCTGCAAAGCCACTTCCAATCAGTTGGCATCCAGGCTGTTCCAGATGTAGGACTCAGTATTTGCCTTTGTTAGTGTCATGACTTCAGGTATATTTGTAGGTACAGATGTGCTCGTTTTGCACACACAATAGATACCTGCAGTACAGTTACCTGTTTGTAATTGTATCCACCAGGTTTATAGACATGTTCCGCTATCTTTTTTGTTCATAATCTTATTTTTTTTTCCTGGAGAAAAATAACACAGTTTCAAAAACTTCATATGCATGTGGGGAGATTTCTTTCTATGCATTTTGAACACTTCGAATGATAAACTTCTCCTTTGGGTAGGGTTCTGTTTTGTTTTTCCTTGCTCTCCTTGACTTTTCCCATTCTTAGATAAAGGCAGTGAGAACTGCACGAGGTGTATTGGCATAATCAGTAACACAGACTTGTCTGGACCTCAGGAGATAAGTCTGCACTGTATCAGCAGACGGCACCTAAGAGTGATTTTCAAAGAAAAAAGATCCCGCTGTCTTTCAAAGGGAGCTTCCTTCTGTTGTCTTTATTGGAGGTCAGATTGCTGATCGGCCTCCTCCAGAGGTGGAGAAATTCCTCTGAATACCCCTTCAATTGCACTTCAGTTATATACAAGGCCCATTTTACTTCCAGGCTGCCCTGTGGCTTCTCAGAGGTGATGTGGTTTTGGAACCCTTGTAGCAGGTACAAAACAAAACCCCTCTGAAACAGAAAAAGTTCCTGAAAAGGCACATCTGATTGATTTAGAGAGTATCAAATGCTCCCTGTAAACAGTGTTTGCACAGTGTAAATCACACGAATTAGACACTCAGAGGAATGTGATAATCTGCCAGAATTTACAGGAGAGCTTCAATCTTTAGTGGCCAGTAACTACAAAAGAAAAAACATTCAGAATTATTTGATATTTACTGATTTAAAATGTCCAAAATTTTATTTTACGACTTAACAGTGCAAACTAAATATTCTGATTTTCAGATGTGCTGGTGGATGCTACGGATATGAAAATCAGACGATGTAGGAGAGATCTAAGTATGATCTTGCAAGCTTAACCTGCTTCAAAAAAATAAAATAAAATAAAATAAAAGATAGAATGAGATGGATTGAAAATATGCCAGACTCCAGCCTGGGTTTGGGCTGCGTGTAAATTTTGTTTGGTCTTTCCCAGCTCCATGAGAGGTGAAGTTTCTAGCATTCTTGTGGGAGATCCTGTATTTCATGCTGTTTTGTCATTCTTTCAGAGATCTGGAGTTTGTCCACTATTTCCTGCAGAGAAGCTTTAGTAAAAATTGTTCAGAGGATCCCAGTAAAGGAAACTGCATTTTGGTAAAAATTAATTAAGAAGTTTTGGTCCAGTGGGTTTATAAGGGCAACAAATTATATCTGTCTTTATTCCTCCATGTAAAATTAGACTTTTTGCCACCTTTGATAATAAAACATTTACCAGTCTCTTTTACAATTGTTATTGAGAGGAGACACTGTAGTGTATACTGGTAGTACAGGACTAAAAGTTCTGGGCAGAAAGTTTAAGAGAAAGGTATGAGTGGAAGTTAACCTTTGTTAAGTGCAGCTAACATATATGAAAACATGAAATGTTTGTTTTTCAGTTTCCTATCACATTTTCCATCTGTTCTCTGCAGGGTTCTTAAACTTCCACTTCCTCTGTGTAGTTCTGTAATATTCCTGTGCACAGGAAGTAAGAGGAAGAGCTTTATGAGGGATATGTTACAAATAGACTGTATTTAGGTATTGGGATGAAATAACTGGGCTCTGATACAGACTGAGGGCTCTTCAACGGGAGAGTGAAATCTAGCTTGTTTCTGATATGGAGCTTCACCTTCAAGCAGTAGCATTATTTCTGGTTCAAGTGTTTTTTGTCAGCAATAATCAAGTGCCTTAATAAAGAGTAACGAAGGACTTTGCAGTATTTAAACTGATAACAGTAAATGCAGTCTGTGCATTGGAAATGCTTATGTGACAAAGGCCAGGAGCTGTCTGCAGAATTCACTGATGTTCTTTGTCAGGTCTCTTTATTCCCAGACCAACATATCATCAATACGTTGCTTCATGGTCAAACTGAGTTTCATAAACAGAATGAGTAGCAGCAAAGCTCTCATCAGACTGTGAAAATAAGAATGAAGTGATCAGTTATAGCTTTGGGTCTTGATTGCAAAGAGATTAGTCATAGGACTCATGAATGTGACAAGGACATGAGGGCACTGCTGGATTGCATTGTTCTGCTCATATTTCCCTCAATAACAACAGGAACCCCAGATCCCAACAAACAGAGGGCTTATTGCTCTCATACTTTTGTAACAGCTAGCTCTGAGCACTGAGATGATTACACTGTATGTGTTACATAGGAAGGACGTGGACACCTATCTGAAGCCAAAAAAGTCTTTTTTTTTCTTTTTTTCTTTTTTTCTTACAGCACTTGAATCCATCTGTAGTGTGAAATTTGACAGAAAAGCCAAACTTCCTTTAATTTAAATATTTTAAAAGATTGATGAGATCGAATTCTGCATCAGGATTGACATCCAAGTTTTGCAAATGGCATCTGTTTTACTCATTAGCTGATACCAGTCTCCAAATCCCCAAATACAATTATAACTATTCAGCTATAGGATGTTAATTATGCTACTCACTTCATACAAGTTTTACTTTTCAGAAAAGACAACTAATTGTTATAAAAGCGGAGGGTGAAGAGATTTCATGTTGTTTTGAAAGCTTGAAACCACCCTTTCACAAAGCTTTCCTCCCTCATGTGCTGTCTCCTGCCTCCCCTTCCCCAGCCCACAGGTATAACAAAACAAGCTTGCAAGATGAGCCTTACAGAATCTATGAACACAAGCTTGTAAATCTGGCGCTTGAACAAGCCTTATTATTTTTAACTGCTTTTGTGTAAGACAAGAGGCTATGTAAAGAACAGGATGTTTTGAACACTGAACTCTGGTGCATTACCTAATACTACTGCTACAGATTTGACGTAATTTCTCTGCAGGTGTCGAAGGCATCATAAAGAGCATGGTACCGGGACATTAAACATTTAGCATATAGAGCCTTGTAGACTTTCTGATAGTTCTATTATGAACAGAAATGACAAGTTTACAGTTTGTGCTGCAGGCAGTGAAGCTGGTGAAGGGACTAGAAAACAAGAGTTATGAGGAGAGGTTGAGGGAACTGGGGTTGTTTAGTCTGGCGCAGAGGAGGCTGAAGGGATACGTTATTGCTCTCTACAACTACCTGACAATTTTGGTTGAAATATGGCTTATCCTGTGTTCTAAACTCTGTCCTATTAGACTTCATTTCATTTTTAAACAACAGAAGAAAGGGTGCTTAACAACCTTCTGAGATGTGTGAAGTGAGACCCTTTCTCTTCCCTGGAAATGGGGCTACTGCATCTTCCTTAAGGAGGGAAGGGCAGTTGCATCCCACTATACTCCATGAGACTGATCTGCAGCCAGGTTCTTGCTTGTTCATCTTGTCTCAGCCCCTAGGGGAAGTTCACTGATACAGAAAGCAATCCTTCCAAATAGTGCAGGTGTCAGAGATCTGTGTAAGAGAGATCTTGGCAGAATATTGTGTGGAAATGTACACAACATCTGCCCGCACAATAGCTGGCCAGTACTGTCCTTCCTTCACTTTTCAGGTGCTTGGAATATGTATGAAAGAAAACCCAAGGAAATAAACATATTCAAGATTCTATTGCAAGGTTTAAAGGTGGTTATCATTGGAAGTATGAATAAACTGTTGAACTTTTGTCAAGGAAACGGTTCTTTCTGACCACGTGTGCGATAAACTCGAGGTTAAGTGGCCTAGCTTGTGATGCACATATAAACAAGGACTTAATTTCACATTTTAAAGGCATGACTGAAACTAAAGTGGAAGAACACCATTGTTGAGAGTTTGGATCATAATACTGAGAGGGAATTCTCTGAAGTGAGACTGCGCTTTGCTCTCCAGTTCTATCTTTCTCAGTGATTCATTTTCAACACCCTCTTCATGCTTGACTCATTTTGTGTCCTGGCTTCTAGATGCATTCCTCCATGGTCGCTTAGCACTGCCTGATATCATCTTACCATCATACACGGTTCTTTGCAGACAGCTATTATCAGCTTTATGCTCACTTATTCTCAAATTAGTGCCATTATTGTGGTGGATGAGCTAAAAACTGTGCTGTTCTTGGTGTCCTCTGAGTATCATGTTTCCGCTAGGCCAATCATTCAGCATTGGGTGGGAAAAGTCACATTCCTTCCTAAACTCAGCTACTGTCTAACGAGACTTATCTGTATTGCTTCTCTGCGTGGAAATGAAAACACCTGTTTGATTACCCAGCTCACATTTCTGTCAGTAAGGGAAAGAATTCCCTGTGGTCCATTTACAGGTGCTTTGGCCAGCCTCATTTTTTAGGTCATTTTGATCCTACTCTTGCCATCTTGACTCAATACACTTCTTTTAAGTCCATTTTGTCCATCTGTAATGACTTGAAAGAAGAATGTGAGAAAGAAGTGGGAGATGGTGTGCCTCTTTCTGGTTAACAGAGAAGAGAAAGCAGTGTGATGCTGTGCACAGACTTATCCGCAGCTGTATGCCTCCTTGCTTGCTGACTTTCTCTATTGCCCTGCATCTAAGGTCTCACTCTCAGGTTTGTGCTTCTGATGTCTGAAAATCCAACAAGAAATGAAAACATAAGAATAATCGCATTTATTTTAATTAATTGTATGTATTTATTCATGTTCTTCTTAGTCAAGTTTGAAGCATCTTGTGCCTTGCAGGATTTCCTCTGGAGGGAAGAGAGCATAGTATCCTGTCAATGGAGTGCTAAAGAAAATCAAGTCCTATATATAACTGTTTGTTGTATTGCCAAGTCTTATGGCTGTATTTCAAATCTACAGGTATTTGATGTTTTTAAGCCTCCACTTCTAAGATTGCAGGACACCGCAAAAATCAGAATATTTCTGTATAAAAAGTCCCATTCGTACAGTGAGTTGGGAAGGTTGAAAAAAGCTCACAGACTAGGAGACAAGAAAGGACACTGCATATACCCTTTGGAAAATCTCATGACTTTTTTTTTTTTCCTGTGGTCTCATGATTTTCTGCAGCTTTGATTTCCATTTTTTGAAAAATTGGAACAGCTGAGTATTTCTGTCCATTTAAGGTGTTGCCATTTAACCCAGACGTTACCTAAAGGAGTACAGTGTAACAATGAAGAGCCTCCAATAGGCTTTGCTCGTCTTTTACAGTGCACGGCACAGTGAGACTGGGAGCCTCTGCTGAGAATTTTTAGGCGCAACCACCATAAAAATAATAAATAAATGAGGCATCTCATTCCACCCGGAGATGCTGTATGGAGCTGCTGTTAAAGTGCAAATAAAAGCAGCCTAAATTTAACTATGACTCAATTACACTAAATCTGACCCATTTTTGTTCTGTGTTTCAATTTAACACTTATTTACATTCTTAGACTTGGCAGCGTTAGAAGAGAAGGGAGGGGGAGCAGGCATTTGGGTCCTCAGAGTTGCTATAAAAAATTGATGATTAGGAAAACACAGCTATAGTCAGCTCGAAACTGGGTAGCTCATTTGAACCTACTATAAAAGAAAAGATCATTTTCTCATTCTATTAAAACTCAGTTAGCAGCGCTGTGTAGGCGGCAGGAGATCAGAAGCAAACGTCCAACTTGGAGTTTGTACAAGTGGGGTCAGGTCCAAAGCAAACTGCCTGATTAGCGAAACAATTTGTATTTTACAATGACAGCAAATAGGTAAATCTTGTGAGAGTCAGGAAATCCTAGAGGGCTGTGGATCGGAGCGCTGCAGGTTGCGTGTTGATTAGGAGGCGTCGTTGCCTCTGCTTTTTTGTGCTCCTCTTCCCGGGACATAAACAAGAGCGACTCAATTCGCTAAGGGTACTTTCTGTCTCCTTCTCCCTCTTGTTTTTACAATCTACATATAATGACTAATTGGCTGTGTTTTTCCCAGCTATTTTATGTTTCTCTTGCTCTGGTTACAAGTCGTACTAAGCCAGTATATCCGTGGGGACCTATAGACAGCCATCGTTTCCAAATGACATGCAGCATTCCCCTTTCTTTTTAAGTGTAAAACATTTACAAGTAAATTTACAAATGCATTAAGAACATTTCCCTGTCCGCCTGTTAGTGTTTATTTCTTCCCCTTCTCCTCCTGGGAGCCAACACCTCCCAGCCCTCACCTTTCACACGCTGCTCTCCCTTCCTCACCTCCATCCCTCCGTCGCCCCTCTCCCTCCTCCTCCTCCTCCTTTCCCAGCTCAGCAGTGGAGATTTCTGTTTGTGCCAGTGGGGCGGCCTGGCGAGACCGCAATTGCTCTACCCCACAGATTGACGAGCCCTCAGATGCCGATTTACTGTACATGGCAGCCACACTGGAGCCGAGGCACATCTGGAGTGGAGTAAGCTTACTCAGAAACAGGGGCCAGCTCCAGCCGGAGCCAGCGGAGCCGAGCGCGGCACTTGAAGGCAGCCCTCCTGCCTCCCTTCCCTCTCCCCGGGTACATTTCCTAATGTAAACAGAGGCCAGGGGGGAAGGACACAGTAACTCTTTGCTGCGTGCTTGTCATGTCGCGTTCTTTATCTGCTTGAGGTCAAGCCGGAGCTCTGGAAAAACAGAAGCTTTGCTTTTATTCTAAATAGCTGAAAGCCAGCGCCGCTGAAGGGGGAAAAAAAGAAAGAGTTTGCTTTTGTGTTTATTTGTTCCACTTTATGGTAATTTGGGGGATAATTTCATTATCTGGAGCCAAATTGAAAACAAGCTGTTGTCTATGCTAATGATACCAGCGTATTATTTTATGTACAGTAGGCGTGGAGCTCTTTAAACCACAAATGGACTGGATTTCTGCTTACAGCTGTACTTCTTTAACTTTTTTTTTATAGTTGCAAAATGAGACTTTCCTTTTATTATCTGGAAACGAACAAGATTATAGCTGGCTGCTTTGTTTTACAAAACGGCGAATACCTTTCCGGCCCAGTGCCAGCCCGCTGCCCAGCGCATGCATTACAGCCCCGGTACCATAAAGAAAAGGCATGCTCCTTTTGGGGCAGATATGCTGATTTTATAACCTGATTTGCTGGACTGCTGAATTCCAGTCTCTGTAAATGGAAGAGATTTCTGAGGCATTTACTGACTGTCAGCAATGTGGATGAGTACTCTGTGACTGAGGCTTAATAGAGTTTTTCTTTCTTTCTTTCTTTTTTTTTTTTTATAACAGCAAAATGCTAAAGTTTGTAGTTTAGTTGTTCAGATGATACTCAAGTGAAAAGCATGCAATTTAAAAAGGGTTTTCCCACACATTGTTCCTCACAACCCAAAAGATGTTGCAGCGCGTAGAGGAGAGAAAATAAACCTTTGAAGACATTGCCATGGATCACATATTGATGCATGCATTGTTGATTTATCTGTTACTGAATAGTTTTTCTAAGGATGTTACTTCTTCGTCTCCCCTCAGTTCACAGGCTGTGCTCTGTGTTTTAAATCTTCATTTTGGTGGATCAAACGGTGACCCCCCAGACAAGTAGGTGGCTCCCATGGCTCCCAATGGAGCCTGGCTTGGCTGTCATGTAGAATAACTTTGCTCAGGCCACAAGTGAGGGAATGCAGCATGGCTGGGCAGCAGATCTTGTAAGACAGCAGGGTAAAGCCTCATCTCTGTGACCCAGGGGACTCCTACAATTGCTGTTTCATAATCTGTGTTGATATTCCATAATATGTGTATAGAAGATAGTGACAGAGGTTGCATATTTCTGCACTGTCATTTTTAATGAATACTGTTTTAGTTGATTTTAATAATTTCCTCACAATTACATTTTCTCTTACTTCCTTGATGATTCAGATTTTACTAGGAGAGGGACAACATTTATTTTTAACAACCTTGCCTAAGTCTTGACCTTCCCAGTTGGGAAACCATTGGGCATTACTTCTCCATGTCTGCTTGAAACCACTAGAGGTGAAATTCACAGAATCACAGAACTGTAGGGGTTGGTAGGGACCTCTAGAGATCATGGAGTCCAACCCCCTGGCAAAGCAGCTCCCTAGCCCAGGTTGCACAGGTAGGCGTCCAGGCGGGTCTTGAATGTCTCCAGAGAAAGAGATTCCATAACCTCCCTGGGTCCCTGGACAGCCTGTTCCAGTGCTCTGACACTCTTACATGAAGAAGTCCTTATACACATGTGTGCAAAATTCAGTGGCAAAGTTGTTCATCATCTAGGAAAGACTGAACTGTGTACTCTCAAGGACTGTAGTAAACTTTCTGTGCCTGAAACCTGGACCAAGGACAAACCCAGGGAGGGTACACTTCTTGTTATAAGACTTTTGCGATCCATCTGATTACTGAGATAGATAAAAGAATTTATTTGGGGTGAAATTATTTATTTGAAACAAACAAACATTTCTACAGAGAAAATCTGATGGAACCAGTCTGCTTGGCAGACTTCAGAAAGATCTTGGCAATTGACTGAAATCTAAACTTTTCACAAGGACAGTTAGATTTTGGCTGAGATCTTCTAGATGCCTGCAGGGCTCCAGAGGTCTCCTGCATGGCTGGCAGACCATTGCTCAACTCCCCTATTGCCAGGACAGAGAATTAATGGCCTGTCATTGCAGGATGGCCCCACCAAGTTGTCTACCTTTGAACTAGAGACCTCTAGGCTTCCAGATTTTGAAACTGGGGCATCATTTGTTTTGAATCTTTGTTGATACGTTTTGATATGCATTGGAAATATTTTGATTTCAATGAATTACCGAATCCTGACCCTTAAAAATGTCCTGTTGGAGTTTTTTGAATGGCTCTACTCCAGTCTAAGTTTAATGACCCCGAGGGGAAAAAAAAATGGTTTGTCCATAAATAAAGTAGAAATAAAACAAAATTCAGTGAATGACTCTGAAACAGGGTTTCTCTGACTGTTTGTAATGGGCATTCCTGCTTGTAATCTTAGCAGGGTCCTTAGAGATCCAGTAGAACAGTCTGGGCACAGTTTTACAGTTCTTATCTTAATTTTAAATGTGATATCTCAATAGTAATTGTTAAACTTTTTTTTTTTTTTTTCTCAATAAGTGCAAGTTTGAAATTGATTCAAGTCCTTGTTTTGTGCTAATGCCAGAAGTGTCCATAAAGTCTCAAAATGAAATCTTCTCGGTAGATAACTATGTATCCTGCTGGTAATGCTATTGTGATTGTATTAATAGTGTGTTCTCCAACTTAAGCAATGTGCAGGTGCAAAAGTCTCATTCTGCAGTACATAATTCTTTCATCTGCCATTTCTTGCCAGTAGATTTCCTGCCCATATGAATGTTTCTTGTGAAATTTCTGGAGAATAGTTGCTGGGGTTTAGCCAGTTATAAGAAAACAAATACGCAAACAACCCTCTTCCAAAACTCTACAACTTCCCCTCTCCCTAATCCTCTCTTTTGGAAACCTTTGCTATTCATAGTAGATGCTCTGTATCTAACAACAACAACAAAAAAAAGACCAGTCTCAAAAAATAAACACTGTGGATTAAGGTAAAAGTAAAAATACTGCTAAATTTAATGATGTCAACAAGGTCCCCAGAACCTGCTTGTGTGCTGCTATGTGTTTGGCTCAAGCGGTGCCTCCCTTTAAGTGTGTGCTCATGCCTATCCCAACAGTTACTCTGTAGAAGATTTTTTGACTGCTATCCAGTTATTCTAGATTTAAAAGAGAATTGGCCACGACCAATAATAATGATTTTTTAAAAAGGTCTCAACACAGTGTTTCTCTTTAAGCCTACACAAATTTGGGGCCTACGTGTGTGCTCAGGTAACAGAAAATTCCATGGAGCTTGCATTAACAAACTATATTTATTCCAGTGGCCTTCATGCTCTATGACTGTTATCCATAAATGACAACAGGAGAGCACTTTGAAAAATGGAAGAGATTTACAGGGTTGAAAAGTGTACCTGTAGGTGTTAGCCTGCAAATATTTGTACGTGAGAAAAGGACAGTTAAAACCAGCTATTAATACTGCACTTTGCAGGGCAACAGATGCCTCTAATATCTAAGGAAACTGAGAAATCTACCTAAAAGTTTCGATTTTTTAAATTCCTTTCAGTATGCTTATTTACAGTATATCTGTTCTGTGCTCTTTTCAAAGTATGCTGTTGATATATGAGCATCACTAACCTATGCAGAACTGCCAAGACCTACATTTGCAGTATTTTTTACCCTAGGATAAACTGTTGTACTTAAAAAAATTATCCTCTTGTACTTCTTTTGCCTGCTTTCAGTGTTTTGTTTTGTTAAAACAGTGGAGGATTGATCTGTAGCCTGTCATTTATTGTATGTATTTCTCAGAAGAATATAGAAGTTATATATTTCTCCAACAAAAACATATACTTGGTATATAAAAGTTCAGATTATAATTTCATCCCAAACATACATGTATCCTAAAAATAAACCACAATAAATGTTAGGCTAAGCAAAAATAAAGGATAACAAAAGAATGAAGGAGAGGAAAAAAAGGAGAAAAACAGTGGAAAGAGAACCACGGAATAAAAATGCAGGCATCAAGGAAAATAATAGATGCAAAGAGAGAGCTTAAATGTGAAGTTAAGAGAGAAAAAGGAAACTACCCACGAAATTGTTACAAAACCAGAGCTTCTAGGCAGGTGAAATTCTTATCACCGTCAAGTCAGGTGTCCTGAAACACAACAAATAAAAACCAAAGACTTTTAAATGCACAGGATTAATGAAAGATTCCAACGAATTTCAGTGATCATCAAATGATAATTGAATAATTACATCACGCCAGTCTTCCACAGAATCAAAGGGGTTGGAATTGACCTCACGAGATCATGGAGTCCAACCCCCCTACTAAAGCAGGTGCCTTGAAATAGTTCACACAGGTAGGTGTCCAGATGGGTCTTGAGTATCTCCATAGAGACTCCACAGCTTCTCTGGGCAACCTGTTCCAGTATTCTGTAAAATTTAAATGAACTTATACAAATAAGATTTTTAATTTTCTAAATAATTTAAGTCCTTCACTCAGATTTTTCTGAAGGAATAAATGAGGCTTGAAGCTCAGTTTGGTGAGGGAGAATACAAATAGCTCAGGTTCAGATTTGTGTTTTGAATTTTTACAAAATGGAGATGCATTTTGGTTAGGGCTGCAAGCTACACCTGTCTCTAACTCTGTTGTCCACCAACTACGGAAATACAGTGGACCTCTTACGCAGAGCATGACCGACATTCTTAAACAAGATGAACAACTTGAGGCTCTTCAGTAGAAACAGTGCAACCACAGGACTTGGTTGTATCTTCATGTAACCATATTCAGGTCTTGTTAATTGCAACAGGTTGTACAAGTGCAACAGAGAACACTGCTATTTTTCATTAGAGTTTTAAAGCAAAGTCCAGGCACGGTATGGATATGTTCCTCATTAGTAATAGCACTACTATGTTACTTTTCCAACAAAACTTGCAAAATATTACATTACTTCTTGGTCCGCTGAACTACTGAACTGCCACTTTCTAACAGAAAAAAAGCTGTAACTGAGTCAGTAGTAAAAGGGGCAGGAAATTAGATAAAAGGGGAACGCTAGTTTTACGTGCCTAAATGAAAAGGTGTTAGTTTTAAGTATATAGCCTTACATATATATTCCAAACCTTCAAAAGTCTCTGACTTCCATTATTGAAATGCTGCACTGAACTAACTGACAGCTGCCTCACTCATATGTGGTGTTTTTATGAAAAAGCAAAGTGAAAACTCCTTACGTCCTGACAGGCATCACGGTACTGAAAAAATAAAAATATTATGACTTGCATGATTACAACATGCTTATTGGATAGATAAAGATACGTTGTCTGATAATTATTAAACAAGACATTATTTGGAGGAAGACAACATTGTAATCAGATGAATTTCCTTGCTCAAGCTGCCTGGAACACAGTGGTTGAAAGTTTCTGAGAATAGTATCACAAGCATTGTAAAAAGAAGAACTTTTTGAACGTTCGCTTCTAATAGGGAGGGGGAGCTGTAAAAGCACAGGAAGACATACGTGATTTTGGTGGCAAACACCACACCTACATTTAGCCACCTGTCTTAAGAGCATACCTATTTTCCATTTCCTTTACAATCAATGGAGGATGAGACACCTCCAGAAGGTGAGTCATACTTTGGCTCTTCCAACTGTCAGCTTCTCAGGTGTCTCTCATTGACTGCAATAGGGCATTTACAGATTCCAAAGCCCATGGGTAGCTGCCTCAGTTCATTCCTGATATTTGAGAGGGATTGAAGTAAGACTTCCAGTGTATGCTTTAAATATAGGATGTGCAATTACAAACCTATGTAACACATGGAGAGCTTAGTCCAGCCTAGGAAAACCAAAGTTAAACTTCTCTCAGTTAATACTAATTCAAACTCCACTGCTAGGAGGGAAAGAAAAGAGGAAAGAGAATGTACCCTGAGTGAAGAAATGAGACATTTTCTCAGATGCTTACTCAATAATATTGTGCTTCAGGCTCAGGATGTTGCTTCATTGTCAAATGGCTGATCTTTTCTCGTCAGGCTTTCCTATTGTTCTCCATTCCTTAAATAATCCTGGCTTTCAGCTGCATTTTTATCCATTTAATTCATTTTCAAACCCCTTAAAAAATAGAGATTAGTTTAGCAGATCAGGAATGAATTAGAAAAAAATGTTACATAATGGACCTATTTAAATTACACAGTTGCTACTTGCCTTTACAGAGTAATAAAGATGCAGTTAATAGCTTCCACTTTATTTAGCTGCTAAATTCTGATTATGTTTCTGCTGCTTTGTTTCAGAGATGAACTCCACTGCAATAACTTCATTGTTCTTCACTCATTAATCACTTTTATTTGGTCTCCTTTGAATTGCTGTGAAGTTTCAGAACATGGGCAGTCCTCTGGCAGACAGATGAATGTTTTGATCTATTAGACCTTTTAGGCTCTAGGATTTAGACAAAGTATTACCACTGTAATGGTTTACAGACATTAGTCCTCATCTTGGGGTTTCACTGAGCAGCCCTTGATACCACAGCAGCTCTTAGGTGGAATTCCATTGATGGTAGTTTGTTCAGTGCAAAAAGATAAAACAATAACCTAGAGCTAGTTATTATGCAGTCAGCATTTGTCAGCACTTTCAAGACCAGTATGCTTGCAGTTAGAACAGTAGCATCATTTAAGATGCTCTCACTTTTGGTCAAGTGTGCTTGCTGCGCTTACTGTACTTTCCTCAGGTGGTTATAAACAGAAAAGACAGCCTGAGGTGACACAGGTGGGATCCTACATAGAAAACATATGAGAGAAACATATTAATTAGTCTTGTATACAGTACCAGGACTCCTCACAATGAAATTACTTAGAACATTTATTCACTGTTCAAAACATAAAGTTGGAGCTGGTGCCAGACCTGCTGCATCTAAAGAGTAGATCTCAGACCACATGGGAGGGACTGTGGTGTCCCACTGAACCTGCACTGTGCCTCTTTGACGAGAAAATTCAGACTCTGGATAGCAGTAGTCCAGAAATCCAATAGTTCAATGCCCCAAGTTGTATTTTGCTCTTCAGATTAACTGCCATTGAACACCATCAAGTGAAGCTACCTTACTCACCAGTCTGGTAATCTCATTCTCTGTGTGTTTATTTGAATTTCTAAGGTGCTTCCTGAAAAAAAACAAAAACAAACAAACAACAACAACAAAAAAAAACCAAAAAAAACCCACCATCTTTTAGAAGGATTCTGCATATGTTGAACTATTTGGAGGCCTTGCAACAGTCCCCTTACAGAGCCATGGTCTCCTTCTGTGAACACTCATGAGAGTACACCCAAATACTTGAATATATCTAAGTGGACTTTTTAGCTGTACAAACACGAGTTCCAATTTAATTCAAAAATTAAGGGAAGTATTTATGAACATTATTTGCATGTTTTCCCTTCTTCAGTTGAAGCTCTGCCTATACCATTGGTTTTGAGTTGCAGTTTAAACTAGTGTAATAAATAATCCACAGTCACTGAATTTGAATTGCCACTGTGGACAGTTTACTTCGGTTTGCTCAGCATTTAGAAACAGTATTTCTCACCTCCTCTACACAAGTCCTTTCACTATCCTGCCCACCTCTTGATGGGAAAAATAACTTCATTCTGGTTTGAGGTGTTTCAAAAGTTATGTGAGGAGAAGCTTAGGTTGTTTTTTTTTTTTCCTCAGGTATGCATCTCATTTCTAAATAAGCTACATTTCAGGAAGCATCTATTTAATTTCTCTCTAGAGCAGGAATGTTCAGAAACATTTACAGTTGAAAATGCCATTGCACCAGTCTCAGTATCTAAGTAAGTCCGTGTGAAGAGCTTAATCATTCACCATGTCCAAAAAGCTACTGCCATGCTTGGAGTAGAATTTATTTTAGCATTTGGAAGTTATTTGCTCAGCTACTTTCGTTTTCTGGAGTTCTTCTACATTCAGCGATGTGCAAGTGAGAGATCCTTTCACTGAGGTGCCTGTGGAGGTGTCTGTCTGCTGATTACAGCAGACACACTTACAAACTTAGCATCTTCCACTAGATGCTTAACTTAAAGACTTACGAAGTCAAGTAAGTTGAATCCTTCTGCCTACATTTGCATAGAAAGCTTCTGAAATGTGGGTTCCCAAGACTTGACCTTTCAAGCTTGACTTGATACCCAAGCAGGTGACTGAAGCCAGACTCACTGGCTTTTCCTACTGTGCTTCCTGGGTGTGAAAAGGTTCAAGGACTCACATCCTGAACAAGAACACCTATTTACCATGCTGTGTTCATGTGGACGTCAACGCTTAAAATCAGCATTATGCAAACAAGCTCTTTTCCTTAAAAAAAAAATAAAATCACTTATATTACTAATTAGATAGGTCTGCCTATCTTCAGCTTTCCACCTACTGAAAACTTTTATTTCTTGGCTTACAACACAAATATTATTTGCCTTCTTTCCATAGAGAAGACCACAAGTGGCTCTCATTGTCACAGAGAACTGCTTGAAGAGAAACCAAGACAGAAGATAAGCATCTCTAACTCAGCATCGGATGAATACCTTTACTACAGAAACTTACAGTTCTGTGCACTGCAAAGTCTAGAGTTGATTTACCATGGATTTAGTATGTCAGTGATGAGTAATTCAGTTCAGGAGGAACAAGGATGTTGTAAACCATGAATGAATCAAGCAATGAGCAGAATTTCTTTCTGAAAAAAAAAAAAAAAACCAAAAAACCAAACCAAAAAAACAACAACTGATCTTCTGCAATAATAATAAAAAAGCAACAGGAAGGGCCTAGTGTTTTGAGTTATACAAACGATAGCATCATGCCAAAAGCAGTAATGCAGTGGCACATGAAGAATGATCAATCTTCAATACCAGTAACATTCCACAGAAAAATGGGAAACTTTATGAACTTTGTGCGTGTACAAAACTTTGGAAGTCATATGAGCATAAGATTAAATATATTTGATCAGACCTTTGAGACACCATACTGGAGGTGTTTAAGAAACATTTAGATGTTGTACCTAAGGATATAGTTTAATGGGGAAACATTGATGGTCGGTGGAAGGTTGGACTAGATGATTCTGGAGGTCTTTCCCAACCTTGGTGATTCTATGATTCTACTATTCTACTCTTCATCGTTTTTATTCTACTTTCATTTCAATTGCAACAAGAATTTGCAGTAAAATCAAAACCTTCTTGCCTAAAAGGCACTCTCTACCCCAAAGAATTTACAATCTAAAATTGTGAGAATCTCCAAACTGTCATGGTTTACACTACTGCCGTAAAATGAACTGTCTTAAAAGTTCAGTCTGGCAAAATATCCTAAGCATCTACTTAAGAGGTGCTGAGTGACCTCATTTAAACCAATCCCTGGGATTAGGCTCAATGTTTGTTTAAAGTATTTTGAGATCCTGAGATATAAGATGCTTTAGAAGTGTAAAGATTTTTTTTTTTTAAACTGGCTTAATGTGTTTTTGTGTTTATTTGTAGATGTAGAACTTACGCAGTGTAAAATTTGACAGCTGAGACTAGACTTGAAATTTCTCTAGGAAAATTAAAACCTGTTAACAATTTGCTGACATTTGTGAAAACCCCTAAATGCTTCCAAATCTGCTTCCAGGTATTCATATGCGAGAATGTGAAATCTTGTGCAATGCAAATATTAGCAAATGCATTTTTAAACATTCACTTTTCACACACCATTCATATAAGAGCTTTCTGAGTAGCAGCAAATTGTATTCCTGTTAAATTTCAGCTTACATTCATGCTGTCACTTATGCCAAAAAATATGTTTTTGTGAGGAGGGTGTGAGTGGGTGGGTTGCTGTGTGTTTTACAGACAACTCATGAGTACATGTCAACCATTAATGACCTGAATATAGAGTTACAAATAGGAAAATATGCTACTAATAAAGTATGGATCAAGTCCTGTGCTTTGCTCATGTGAGCGATTCACTTTTCCAATCACTTTATTTGAACAGAAGAAAACTGTGCATGCCATTTCACTGCCTTTTCAATTTCTCTATCTACATGTGAGGAGTGCAGCAAACAGAAAGAAAATAAACAATTCATTTTGGAGCCTTGGGTTAATTACCAACGGTCGCTTTGGATAGCATTCTGTTTAAGTCAGCCATTGAATTTTTAAGGATATATATTTTCAAGGCAGCAGCTTTTAATTTTGCGATCCCAATTCTTCTTTATGGGTTTATTTCTAGGGTATTCATCCTAGTTTAAATTTATCCATCTGGAGAGTGTAAGCACAAATGGGAAATGGGGAGAAAATGTTACCCTTCTTTCTTTCTCTGGTGGATAACAAGGTTGTCAGGCCACCCAGTAGTTTTAATAATTTAGTCTCATTACTCATTAATTCACTTGAGATTATAATGTTTTTTGATAATTTACAGTTTTGCTTCTTAAGGGTTCTGGGCCATGGAAATAGGAATGTTTGCAATTAGGTAATACAAAATGAATTCAACTAAAAGAATGACTGCTTCTCTTTATTCTTATTCATTAGTACCCCTTTTGGCCCCTTTTCCCTATCCTCTCTCACCCATCTGAATCTGGGCTTCAAGTAGTATTGATTTCTGAGATGTGTGCATCCCTAGGAGGTTCACTGAAGAAGTGGTGCAGCACAGGAGCCCCAGCATACTGCTGGGACTGGATCCACCTCGTATTTCCCACTGATTCCTAGGGACAGAGGAGGTGGCATCACAGACACCAGAACCAAAATGTACCATTGGAAATTGCTTCTGACCGTCTGTCCTTCATTCCTGCCTTTCTCTCCCACCCACTCTCAGGATCTACCTTCAGTTTGGAGATTTTCAGGAAGAATTTGATAGTAGGGTTTGCCTGTACCCCTTGAATGCACTTAAAATGTCCCTTCATGTTACCTCAGCTGCAAAATCAGGGGTGCTGTCTGCTTTCTCCTTCAGCTGGGCTAAGGCTTGTCCTGGATATGAACCTGCTCTGTGGGCAATTTTCATCCACTAAAATGCCACCATTGGAAGCAATATAGTTGTGTCAAACAACTCCCCCAAATGCACTGGGAAGAGCAAGAAAATAAAAAGAAAAGCACCCCTGCTACTGCCTTGCAGAGCCTCTTTTCCCTGCCCTCGTCATTCCTATAAACAACTTTTGATGAGGAAAGTGGGAATTTGCTGGGGTGAGTGGGAAAAACACATCAGCTTGGAGGAGGTAAAGGAGACAGGCAAGCAGGAGTCTGGGAGGGGGGTAGCAAGTTGGAGCCTGGGGAAGAACAGCTCTGTCTGGAAAAATAGGCAGTACAGAGCTCCCTGGGACGAGGACGTGTGGCTGCTGCCAGTGGGCTTGGTGGCCCAGGCTGCTGTGCCAAAAAACTGAGAGCATGCTGTTTCCTACAGAGCATTGTTAAATCAATCTTATCATTCTCTCTGTTTGTCCAAGGTATTTTTCTTATTCTCTTTATTTCATCTCTGAAGGTCTACTCCACGAGCACCAGGGGGTTGAAGGACACCTTAATTAACAGCAGCAGTAACGGATGGCAGCGAGGTAGCCGCACGCATCGCCTTTCCTGCCCTGCCATTTCTCCGGTCAAGGAAATCACTTGCTCTTTCTTTCATCATTTCCTCCCTCCCTCTCTCCCCCGTGTCCTGACTCCCTGCCCTGGTTCAGAGCTGGAAGGTCTGCTGGTGGTAGCCGTGGTGGCTGCAGGGAGGAGGGAATGGGGGAAAAAGCAGAGGGAGTAAAATAAGTGTCAAGGAATTCATTGTCTGTTCTCCACCTGTTGTTATTCTGGTCCCAATCAACCTGCTAGCCAGGCTGGAGCCAGTGGCCATCTGGAAACACTGCTCTGTTTATAAACTTGGCATGAAGCAGCACTCCCGGGCCCTGACCTCCCACACAAATCTGGAAACAATTAGAGCGAGATGATAGGCAGGCAGGCAGGGAGAGGAGGGGAGAGAAAAGGAGCGCGTGAGAGAGAAAGCTGCAGAGAAGGGGAAAAACAGGCAGGGAGATGGAGAGCATGGAGAAGGTGGCAAATGTTTCTGAGATGCAAATATTTGTGCCCACCATCAATGACAACTAGCTCGTTAATTGCTGCCCTTGCCAAAACAGCTTCTTTTCCACGAAAGCTGTGGCATGCCTCTTCGCCTTCCCCAGCAACACAGCTTTTCCAAATTATATTTTATGTTTTAGGCTACTAAAAGTTTGCCTTTGCTGCTCCTAGGAAATTGAGATGGGTCTGTTAGATCCGCATACTCAAGCCGATATGCGTTCTATACGTGGTGTCCAAACGTTGCAGCTCCCGCCCATCTTTATTAGAAGCAGTGCCTTTCTCTGCTCCTCACACAGCCCAGCACACTGCTTTCCAGAAAGGACGGCTCCCAGTCTCCAGCTCTCCAGAGTGTGGGAGTCATTTGGGTTCAATTCTCTCAAGCCTTCTCTTGCTCCACCCTACCCACCCACTCGTATTGCAACTCATCATCATCTTGACTGTGAAGCCTGAACTTCTCCTAGTCAAACCAGACCTCCAGTCGCTGGGTAACTCCCTAGCTCAGCTCCTCTTTGGATTTTGGAGCCTCTCCCAGCCCTGCTCTGTGCTGATTAGGTAGGCAGCCTGCCCATTGTCAACCTGTTCCAGTGGAGCCTTGAGGAGAGCAGGGAAGAGCCACAGCTCATCGAGAAACAAAACCATGCATTTCCCTTCCCGGATACACGGTATGGGCAATTCTGTCTGCGCTTCTGGTGATTTTAATGTAGCTCATACAGACACCAGCATGTTAATTCATTTCTCACAATGTGCCCTTTCAGCATTAGAGCTGCTGGAGCAAGACTAGCCTTCACTTCTGCTGCTAAGGGGAAGATCTCTTCTGGCTCACCTGACAAATATGTTGCTGAGAAGATAGGCACTGTGTGTCAGGTGCAATTAAACACACTTGTTCCTAGTGTATGCAGCTGCTGATTGAGATGTGTGTTCTCTCAGATGACGGCCACACTGAGTTTGCTGGGACAGCTGGGCTTGAGCTGGAGTAGCTGAGCATGTGGCATTACTCATACTATCTTGTTTCCACCGTTTACTTAATCTTCCAGGCTTAGGCCTGGACCAGTGCACTTTGGTCCTCAGGTGCATTAAAGCTTTATCTGCCCTGGGATTTTGCTGTAAAACTGTAGCCCAAAATGACTACAGTCAGCTGAGTCCCTGAAGTAGATGTCAGTGGACTTGCCCCTGCTGCATATGACAAGGCAATGTCTGGGCCCATCAGTTCCGAAGCTAGAGGACTGCCTCTGCTATCGTCTGTTGACCACAGTGTGAGCATGGCCCAAGTAAGACCAAGACGACAGGTGAATGGTCATAGAGCCAGCAGCCATGAAGAGAAGGAATGTGCCAGTAGGAACCAAGGGCTGTTTGAGTTTCACACTTCCTAAGGAGATGTGTGTTATGCAGCAGTAGTTGTGGTTGGTTGGGAGACTGTGCCTGTAAGGGAGGTGTGCAGGTCCAACCTGTGCCATGCTGCGTAACGAAGTCTCAGTTATCCAGAGCTTGCTCTCCCGGATGGGGATCTATCACCATAGGACACACACTTTTAATATCTATCGTCTAGTTCTTTGGGGTGCTGAATTATTCTGAGAAGCGCTTGAAAGGACTATTTCTCTCTGAGGGAGATGAGCGATTCAGACCTGTTTAACTGAATGAAATATTTCTATCATAATTAGTGGTAATTGGCAGCTTTTTGTGTGCTGCATCAAGAGCCAGTGATTAGCTAAACAGAAAGGGGAGGCTATAAATGCGTATCTATTCCATATAAATAAAGAACTTTAAAGTCAGTTACTGCTAAACCAGCCCTTTTCAAAACACTGTGCTCATGTGCTGCCTCCTTCCCTTACCAGAAATTTGTGTTTAACAACAGCTGCTTACTTTTCTCATATTTGCAGTAAGCATCAAGTTATTACGTTGATGTCTGGTGTGGCTATTCCTATGCTGACCCACTCAGGAATGCATTTTGTTTTGACACGACCTTAGAAACCTGAAGGAATACAAAATGCACAACATGTAGGCATGTAAAAATAAATACAGGGAACCCAGCAGACATGTGAATAGCAAGGAGGCTAGGAGCAATTCAGCCATAGGGTGAAGAAACAAATGGTTTCTTTATGTGGCTCTGGCTGTTCAGTAGCTGTACTTCAGAGCAATGTAATGGGTTTTAATGTTCATAAAAATGTTCAATCTGGTAAACCAATTTTTAGACTCTTACACAGTCTTGTTGAAATTGGATTCATTTGAACTGTAATATAAAATATTATGTTTATTTAACCCTTGTAAACTGATCTCCTTTGTCTTCACAAACTTGCTGGGCAATTAAGGACCTAACATTCCTTCCACAGTTAATAAAATTTTTCATTTTTCTCTCTATTCATAAATTTAATTACACTCAGGCTCGGTTAATCAACATCAATTTTTTTTTTTCAGTTTTTTTTTTTTTTACATAAGATAGCTTTTGGTTGAAAATAAACATGAAGGTCATGCATTGAGGCTTTGTTATTTTATTAAGTTCCTAAAATCAAGTTACATTTTTCCTGCGTGCAGCCCTGAAGATAGTGCAGCATGAATTGACTGAGGTCCGATTGTACCTCTGATGCAAGCTTTAAATCATGTCAGAGACTTTGCTCTTTCTAAAAGGTGATAATCCATTTCTGTCCTCAATTTTGACTGAAAGTCCCACTGATGTGAATGGCAGTTCAACATTCAAAGCTGCTCCTCTGTTCCTCTCTCTACCCATTTCCTGAATTTTCATCTGTCTAGCACCAGGCCCCTGGAGACATTTCATACAGGCATTTCTATGTTACTTGCAAGTGGGCAAGAAAAAACGACATTCCATATGGCCATTAGGTAGTCTTTTCGCTACATGTACATTGCATTTCCCAAGGCTCTCAGGATTTACAGAAATCCTTGAATGGTACGGTTAATGTTGATCAAAGAGTCCCAGATTCAAGAATTTATGAAGAAGGATTTTGAGGTTTTCTGTCTGAAATTTTGTAGGGAATACAGTGGCTGGTACAGTGTTTATAAATCCTAAAGATTTTTCTGGAAGTAGCTGGTAGGTCTGAGTGAAATCCCTTTAGAGCCTTAAAATATGATATAATTTTGTCTGCATTTTTGTTAATTAATTTAACAATGAATGCCTGGCTCTTGATTTGCTATGCATAGATTATTGAACTCCTGGGGACCATTTCACCCCAGTCTCACCGTGGAATATTAAACAAAGTGCTGGATGAGAATTTTAACTAAAAATGAACAGTGAAAGGACATAGCATGTTGGAACTTCAGCTTTCACCTCAGAACTGATTAACGACTACAGAAGACAAATGTAAAAGGTCAAATCTATCAATTCTAAAACAAGGAGCAATAACAGATCTGCCATTCCTTAAGATCAGGCTTCCTGCTACTTGGGGTCCTGCTTCCTTGCCTTACACTCAGTGCTCAGTAAGGCTTATGATGGCACTCTGCTTAAAGCTGACTTTTATCACAGCGAGCTTTCAGCTGTGAATCAGATTTGCCTTTGGACTACTGCAGATCTTAAGTGCATAAATTCAGTATTCTGGTGCTACTGGAACAGATGTAAAACTGTGCAGAATTTTGCCCAAACAGCTACTGAAACGAGGTAAGGAAGTATGAGACCATTCTGTGCACGTGCGTGTGTAATTTAAGATAGATTCACCCTGATGCAGCATCTGTGTTTCTCTGGGGGTCTGCGTTTCACTCATGCATCTGACATGACTGATGGAAGCATCAGCAGCTTGAATGCCTTCTTCAAGGCTATGGGTTGATTCAGTAGCTCCATCTCAAATCTGGATTTCAACACAACTCTGACTTTTTAATAACATTGCCTTGGAGCTTCAGTTCTAAAGGCAATACCAGTGGCTGCATATGGTGTAACCAGCACAAAGATTTTTTTTTAATTTGATGTTCTCTTTTAAAGGAGTATGTAGAGAGAGGACATGACAAGAGGCTAGAAATGAAGAAAGAGAGCTGTGTGTTCAGAGAGCGATAACAGGAACTAGCACGAGCTGCATTCATGCCCAGACTGTGAATACACAGCTTGCACATTTCAAAGTCTTTCCACAGAGTGCCTTGTAATCACTATCCTCAGCATCCTGTTTAAGAGGAGCTATTAACTACTTGCAGTACTTTCCTTCTATTTTTCAGTAAGATAATATGAGGCAAAGGCCAAGAGCTAACGTCAGGATCTGTCCAAAGCACTTTTTTTTTTTTTTTAAGAGCTCTGTTAGTCGATATTTTTGAAGTGGCAGAAAGGAAGCACCGGGGCAGTGTCCTTCCTGGCTCTGCACAGCTTCCTGCATGCTTCCCTGCTGGAGCGTTAGTCAGAGCCCTGCAACAATTCGTGCTCAGCCTCCCACGCTATCGTCTGCCCGGCTTTGATTTTCTGACCTCGCGCTATCGGCCGCTCTGAGCAAGCAATGAGTGCGCAGGTGGCAGCGCACAGAGCCCGCCGTGATTCAGAGATTGCGAAGGATCCGCGTGCGCGTCTCTGAATGCACCTGCCTTAGCGCTGCCGGGGACAGCGTTGCGCAAGGACGCAAATTAAAGTCTGCAGGGCTCTTGGATGAACCTCTTGTGGTTTAAAAAGAAAAAAAAAATCGTGAAAGATTGGAGGTGACTGATTGCTGACTAAACTCTTTTCACGCGCGCGTTTCTCACATCCTCGGTGATGAACTCTCTCCAAACTTCTTCCCACCTGTTTACGGCTTGGCTCTCTGGGCCAGGTACTGTTCCCATTGGCACAAGTGCAATTCCAGTTACCTGATGTAAATTAAAACCAGTTGGGCTACTCAGGCTTCCCATCATTGTAGTCACTGTGGAGCCACAACCTGTGAACAGAGTGATGTCTAGCACCATAATTTCCTGCAAATATTGGGAGATGCTGATTTTGCCTCTAGCAACAGCTGCTAAGAAAGGGCGGGGAGAAACCATCCCAGGAGCAGGAGGAGATAACAGAGGCCGTGTACAAGGAAGAGTCAGTCAAAGACCTTGGTTATCTCAAGGTGTTTGTTCACTGAGAGAAGCTGGGATTTGCAGGATTTCTTGGTTTTCACCCCTTTGTGGGTGTGCTTTTTATCACATTTCCTTTTTAAAATATATAATCAACTTTTTCTCTCTGTTACCTGTTCTAATATCTTAATATTTATCAGCATTATCTTAAGAACCAGAGTAACTCAAGTCCAACCTTTGTTCCCTCTCTCTTCTTTTTAAAAATCATTGAGATACTCCTTTGTAAAAAACAAAAACTATCTCCTCAAGGAAAGCAATGCTGCTCTGATTTCTACAGCCACAGCAGCAAGAAACTTGTTTTTTCCTCCCCTTGGCAGCAAGGAAAGTCTAATGGAGAGCTTCACAAGAACTCATTTCAGGGGAAATGATCAGTGAGATGCAAAGTATGGAAGCAGGAGGGATGAAGACAAAAGGATGCTGCTGTTACCAGAAACACTTGGCTCCCTGAATCAGTCAGGGTCAAAGAAACATCTGTTTTCTTCCTTCCACATATAGATATATGGAGTATAATTTGAATGAAAAGGCTCAGCAGCTTAGAAGAGATCAGAGCTTTTTGCACCTTCTCCCTTGCTCTTTTTTGAGCTCCCCTTGCTGTTTGCAAGTCAGGCTGCATTTGTGCATGTTGCTGTGAAGGGTTTTGCAGCAGTCTGTAGTTGATTCTTGTTGTTTTGTGAGAATTAGCCACTATATGCCAAAAAAACCCACCCCCAAAAAATTCAGTGAAGAATGGATGTATCAATGTACTTAGTGTTTTTACATTATCAAAATGAGCAGCTGTCTAACCAGATTCAGTGCTGCTTGTTTGGTCAATTCCTTATTTTGTTGTTAGTTTTGATTCAGCCAGAAAACTGCCTACGTTGCTTTTGTACTAGGAAGAGTTCACTGTGCATTTAGTGTATTCCCAATACAGTCTAAATGTTGGTGTTATTATAGTAGCTTGGACATGTTCTGAAACAAGATTAGCTGGGCCTAAAGGTTCACATGATGTCCCCCAGATTCCTGCCAGGAGACCTCAGCGACTCTATTTCTTCTTCTTCCATGAAAGTGTTTTGTGTTTTGTGGAATGTTTGAGATGTGTGGCTCTGGCGAGTTACATTTGCTGTTAATTCGGAAGAAATCCATGAGCTTTGTGAAAAATGACGCAGAGAAAACTCGTGTCACATGCTGTCTGTTCTGCTGCTCTGCTCACTACTGTGCCATGTTCTTTCAGATGGGCAATGGCAACTGTCAGGACATCAAATCTGTGTTTGTGTCATTGTATATGTTCATTTCATTATTTCATGATAAAATTCTTCAGTGCCCAAGGTACTGACAGCACATATGACTTTTGAAGAGTGTATTTGTCTTCTCTATTACCATTTCATAATGCTAAAGATGTTAACACGAGGCTTCTTTGCATATTTATGTCTAAAAATAGCCACTCCAGACTGTGCATATGACTGTATTTAGTGGTGGGGAAGAATTTCCCTGTATCCTAATGGAAAAGAATGGCAGAAGAACAGAACTAGGAAAAAATGTAGCTCCCTGGCCAAAAGTTTCACACCTTGAACAATTCTGACCAGTGTCTTTACAATATACCACTGTGATTAAGCTGCACTTTGCTTGTAAATATCCAGTGTTAAGGCTTAGTCTGGAGATTGCAAGCTGTGGCTCAGGTGTGTTGCAGCTACATCAAGCTGCTGCCTTATTATTATTGCCTCTGCTGCTTTATTAACACTTATTAGCATAGACTAACATTTCTCTGAGACTCTCTTTACTTCAGCAGCAGGACCTGCCTGCATATGTCATGGCACACAACGGTGTGTGTTAGTTCTAGAGGAACTGCTTTGAGATTGGCAGTGGCAAGAGGTTTGCTGCTTGGCTGTAGTGTACCCTACAGCAGCTTTTGCTTTTCAGAAACAGGTATATAGGACTTTTTTTCTTTTTCTTTTTCTTTTTCTTTTTCTTTTTCTTTTTCTTTTTCTTTTTCTTTTTCTTTTTCTTTTTCTTTTTCTTTTTCTTTTTCTTTTTCTTTTTCTTTTTCTTTTTCTTTTTCTTTTTCTTTTTCTTTTTCTTTTTCTTTTTCTTTTTCTTTTTCTTTTTCTTTTTCTCTTTTCTCTAATAACACTTTAATTTTCTTAGTTGTTGCAGGACGGCAAAACTTTGCTTTATGTTTCCTTGGTGTTTGCCAGTTTCTGCAGTGATGTAAATGTGATGTTTTTACAAAGGGTAACACCTGTCATGCTTGAAAATCCAAATAATAAATCATGAAGCTTTTTTCTTTTTTTTTTTTTTTGGTGGGCTATTTCTGCCTAAGTGTTGCATTCTCTGTGCACTTGAAAAAACATGTTTCCTGACCACTAAACACCTTTTCCGTTTCATGTAAGTTGACACTTGTGTTTGCAGCACCAGAGAAAAAGTGAAATCAACCAGAAGAAGGCAGGTTTTGTTTTTTAAATAGTCTGTAGGGCACAGATAATTTATGCATCATCATCATTGGGTTACATAGGAATTTTCTTTCTTAAGTGCAAACCAGTTTCTTGAATTCCAAAATAAAATCCCTGTTTCCAGCAATAGCCAGATCTTTCCATTTTGCATGTACTGCCTCAGGAGATCCTCCTTTATGGAACTCTGATTGCAGGAAACACTCATTTTTCCATGAATTTTCTTCTGCCTTTTAGTGCTTTCATCCACATTCCTTAAACACACATTTATTTATGATGGTTTGATCTTTTATTTCCCAAGCCATAAAAGATCTTCCTATAGCTCAGGTTCAGCAGCAGGAATCTCAGATATAGAAAGGGATGTGTTTTGTACCATTATTTCATTCATTAACATGAAGATTACAAAATAGTTATCTGAAGGTAGGCACCATTCCCTCTCTGCTGCCTATTTTGCTATCCCCAGGGTGATTCATTATCAACCACCTCTTCCCATGACCACTGAAGGCACAACAGTGATGGATGCGGGCTTTAATCCTGGAGCTGGACTGGATGTGGGGAGCAGCAGCATTTCAGGAAAAAGAAATGAGAAAGAAAATTGTGAGATTTAAGCTGTTTGTGCTCTGGTCAGAGCTTGCGTATTCGTAATCCAGATTCTCTGGCTTAGTGCTGCAGTGAAATCATAACTCTGTGCTCCTGACACTGTAGGCTGTTGCCAGCACAGAAATGATTGTGATATCACAAATCCGCTAGGGATGGGCAAACTACTACAATAAAAATAGCAACTGCCATGAACCTGAGCCCAGATTTTGAACTCTCTCTTTCCCCTCTCTTCCTAAAGCTAGCATGATTTCAATAAGTACGTCCCTGAAATTAATCATATGGACTCTACAGTCTTGGCTGTCTTTGCTGATCCAGCTGCTGTCCTCAAGTCTGACAATTTCCAACGCTTCCCTTGGGTTAGAGGCAGTGAGTACATTTTGGGGTATACCTTTGACCTGCGGAATGCATGGGATGGGAAGACATCAGCCAGCTGAGCCCAGATGCAAACGTGCCAAAACTGAGGCTCCCCTGATAAAATAGTGCTTGGACGGGGAATCTCTTGGAAGTCAGAGGGAAGAAACTGTTTTAGGTTGGGGGGTGGGCTAGAAAGACTCTGTTTATGTTGGGAAGAATACATTCGGAACAGAAGAAAGAGATTTCAGAAGATTTCCATAAGCCCAGGATGATCCAGATTGTCTGAGATGAAAGCGTGAATCCTTAGGGTGAGAGCAAACAGAGCATTTCCCCTTCACCTTGCACACACTGTGCATAAGTGAAAGGAAATAGCACCACAGATTGCACACACGGTTTATCTTCTGTGTACTTTTGTGGTGGGAAATCATCCCAGAGCATGCATAGGATGAATGAGTACAGCATGTCTGATCCCATGAGAGCTGTGGTGCTGGGGGCACTTCGACATACCGAAGGGGTGTATATATATTTGCATACATACAAATGTATATGTAGATAGGGAACTTGAGAAATCCCCTCTGCCTCTGCTCAGGACATATGACAAGAGCTGTAAGCTGTACCCCAAGCTGGTCAGATACAGAGCCATACAGTGCTTTCATAGCCATGCAGCTCATGGATGCAATGCAGCCACTGCTCCTGCAGCTGTCTGCAGAAGTTCAGCTGCAGAGGGAAAATGCAGAGGGTGTGCAAGAGGAAAGCAGCTTGTTTTTGGACGCCACTAGAGTGAGTAATTAGTGCCTCTGCAGAGACTAATGAAGAATGGTATGGGAAAGGTGGAGGAAATTCATAGCTGATTCCGGTGCACTTGTGAGCTTTCCAGAGCATGGAAGTTTCTCTTTAAGCCACGTACATGCTGCAGAGCAGGCGTGTGGGAAAGGTTACAGTGAATTTGCCCTCACATAAGGATCACTTTGGAGCAAATAACAGTCCCAACATGAGAAAATGATTTCAAGCCATGAGAAGCTGCAACATTGTTCAAGGACTTGTCAGCTCCGCTTTCTGCATTTCTTTCTTCATATGTTTAGCTTAGGTAGTATTTACAGTTTTAAGCATTTGGTTTATTGGCCACGGTGTTCACTTTAATCAAACTATCGCACTCTGTATGTGCCTGGCTGCTGTCGGCATTGCATGTAATTAGGAGGTAGCTGTACAAGGCTCTCCCAGCATGAAATGTGCTGGCCTTTAGGAGCCACGCTTCTTCATCACTCTGGTGTTTAATTGCATGCCAAGTGTGAGAATGAATCTGTTCCATATAAAAAGTAATGGTATATACACAGTGCCATTGATCTTGCCTTTCAAAATATGGTTACAAGCAACGCTGAATAAATCCATAGCAAGTACTCCTGAATGTTTTTCCTATGACTAATGGAGGGCTTGCTTGTGCCTGACAGCAAGGAAGGGGACTGCCAAGACAGAGGGAGAGGAAGGAGGCAGGATCCCAGGGTGATTCCCATGGGTCTGGCAAGAAGGAGACTAAACTCCATTATTTTATTTTTATTTTTATTTCTTTTTGCCTTGACAGTCTCCTGCTCCATGCCAGCACTCAGCAATGCCCAGGGAAATACTGTCTCCTCCCTTGCAGCTCTCTCTGACAGTTTGCAGCATTCACAGCTCACAAAGGGGTTTATCTATAACTTATGGCAGTGCTGATGGAGGGCAGTGAAAAATGGCATTACTGGGGCAAGCAGGTGGGCATTTTCTTAGCCTCGGAGCCTCTGTCCTGTGGAGGCACTTTGGGCCACCTCCGCTGAAGAGGACATAACTGGTGTGAGAAGCAGCCAGAGTCCTTGTCCCCTTGTGTCCCCATCATAGTGCTGGGGTGGATGTGTGAAAAGCTGGGGGTGATGGCTCTTCCCTTCTCACTGCTGGGGCCAGCCACAGAGAATTGGGTACTAGCATGGGCAAACTTCGGAGAGCATGGGTGGATCTCACTGAAAGATACAATGAGCACTTGTTCGTGCATATGTTTCCTGAGTTATTAACCATCTATTTTGGGTTCTGAAGGATGTCTTCTTGTCAAATAGGTATGTGTTCCCCCAACACCGAAAAAAAGAACTTATTCCTGACTGTGAAACTAAAGACTCTCCCAGATTTACTCACACGTTTCTCTTTCCTTCTTTGTGCCATAATAATGTAAGTAAGGTTCAGGTGCTCGGTACCAATTTTTCAAGGGGTGGAGAGAGGCCAGCACATTTCAGCGCTGTTAGATGTGCATGTGAAATTCGTGGATGCTAAGCCATTAGAAGTAAACTGTGAGGCCAGTCGTTTGTACCTGCAGAGGACGAGTTTGATGTTTTCACCATAATTCAGCGCTATGTCAGAAGCCTGGATGTGAGGCTGTTGTTCTACATGGGGTAAGTTCAGGTGGAGGTCATGGCAGGATCATTTCCAACAAGATGCTCTTTTCCGTGTTCAAATGCTATCTCAGTAAACCGATGTGGATACCAGTTATGGTTGGACAAGGATGCTGTCATAGATGTATAAACTGGGGAAGCTAAAACTCAGGTATGTATCCTCCTTGCCATGTTTTGAGATCTACCATCTCAAGGGTTTGCCAGGCACCCTGTATACTTTGACCTTCTGTGTCCTGAATTCAGAATATTTTCCACAAAACAACATGTGTTTGTGTGGGAAGGCTGAAGTTAAGCACCAGGAATTATAATTTGACTGTGTGTGTAGCACATGGTTTCTAACATGGCACTGTTTCGGGAAAATTAGAGGTAAATCAGAATATGCTGGGCTGATAAACGAAATCTCTTCCCATAAAATGTTTATCTGGTCATGAACTCTTCATGATATTTTAAAGCACCTATTTTAAAAATAACAGATTTTTTTCCTTCTCCTTAATGCTTATTCATCTTTATTGATATCTGTATTCATGTATGATCTGTAGGTGAGACCATCCAGTCCTGGGTGTGGAGCTTGATTCTCTTCAGATGTCTGTATGACCACATCCCTCTCTTCTTTTCCAAAGGTCTGTAACTCATCTGAAGGAGTTCAACACTCCATTATTTACTCTGTTCACATCTCTCTTTTGCTTTTTTCTTTTATACTGGACTTTCTCTAGAGTATTTTATTTATTTCTGAGACTAGAGGTGCAGACTTTAAAATCACGCTTTTTTGTGTATTTCTTTTAGTAGTGTTGAGAGCTTGAGTGCATTACCAAGATGTCTGAATTGCTGAGTAGCTTTGGCACCTGAATCTCTTCATAACGACAATTAACATCAACATTTCTCATGGGTAGGGTGGAGAGATTTGGGACGTAGAAAGAATTGAAGAGATTGAATAAATGTGCATTCAGTATCACGTTCCAGGGTTTGGCTAATCTGCTCATCATGAAATTTAAAAGGGATAGTTAAAACTCTCCTAAGACTTGTATCAGCCTGATGTCTTGGAGTAAGGCTGCTGAACTTAATGCTAGTTGCCAGTACGCTCAGGAAACAAGGACAGTGGCTGGATGCAGAGGACACATTGCTACTCCCTGATTCCTCACAAAGTAAGGTCACAATTCCTAACAGCTTGACTGTACACATCTAAGGCGTCACTGGGCAAATCTTCCTCAAATGGTGAAGAAAATTCTGCTGTGAAAGCAGTCATGCTTCAGAGATGCAATGCAGAATCTGCCACTGAATTTTTTTCCCCCCTTACTTCAGACTAACTCGGTGTAATTTGGATCACTGATACTGGCATACCCAGGAAAGTAAGTTTACTGTTGTGATGGTCCATGCTGTGTGATTCTCTACTGCCCAGATGTAAAGTAGAACTTCATTTGTCTGAGTTTCTCTCTTGAAAACCTGGATCACTGGACCAGATTATTTTACAGCTGAAGTATTGTTACATGAAGTGCAGTACATGCAGTCTAAAGAATAAATAACTGGCATTGCATAAATAAACTGGGCAAAACTCAGTACACAGTGAGGCAAAAGATACTGTGAACAGTATAATAGAGTATGACTATAAGTCCCACCTATGGCTACTATTCCTATTTTGAGTCTTCCCCATCTTTTCTCTCATTTACAAATGACTGACACTAATATTACCTAAATTTTTTAGATCTGTCATTATTTTACCTGTACATTACACATTTTGTCTACAATTTTTTTGTATAAAATTAAGTTGGACTTCTTCAGCCATACAACCCACCCACTGGAAATTTGAAACTGAATAATAGAAGAACATTTTAGAATGTTGAAAATCAGATAACTCATAGGAAGGACATCCAATGGACCCTTCCTTGGTCAAAACAAGTATCTCCAGCCTGACAGCCAGAGTAAGCTGTTTCAACTGGGATCATATGGCATAGTAATTATTAATAACACAGACTGATACAAAACTAATGCATCAGGTGAAATAGATAAAGTCTTTGTTGAGTAACATGGCTCAAATATAAATTGAAATGGGAAATCATCACTATGCGAACGTGTTCCCATGGGTGTTCATTAAAATTAATGATATCATCAATGGCTTGGAAAAAAACCCTATGAATTAGGTGTTATGAATGATTGCTAGTAAAAAAATAGATTGAAATAATGAATTATAAAAATAGGTCATATTTTTTAGTATAAATGCATTTAAAGTCATACAGCAAGAAACATATATCACCCTTCAGAAGAGCACTGTGGCTGAATTTTGGGAAGCTTGGAAGAAAATTGTAATGTAAAGGATGGCAAAATATTCAACACATATATTTACTCATCTGAATTAAGGAAAGGAAGTATATTGTCCCTATATAAGTTATTGGAAAGTTCAACAGAGAAGAAAAACAGAAAATATGGCAATAGATGGACTTCCACACTTTTCAGAAGAGTAATATCTGCTGAGATTATCTAAATGACTTTCTTACATTCAGGTTTACTATACATTTTAATTTATGGAAAGCTTTTCTTGAATATTTAAATTTCTCCCCTAACCTAAAAATGTCCTCTTCAGAGGAATATAGGAATGTGATTAAGTTATCACTAGTTTCTGTCTCACGTTAAGCAGATTGTAAAGGTGTCTGTGCTATTGTCTTCTTGTAAATTGATAAATGCATCTTTGATAACATATTATAGTAATTTAATTCCCTTAGTATTATCTAATATTCCACTGCAATGATTCTTACAGGATATATAAAAAGTGGAATTATTTTTAGATATTATGAATCTTAAAATATCCTCAGCTTCTCTGTGGATTTTAGCATCCAAAAACATTTTCAGTTTTTCAGTGTTGGAAGATGACCTGGTTCTGACACAGAAGTCAGTGAAGTCAAGTTGAGGATGTGACCCACTACATGCATTTACTTTAAATGAAACAAACATTTTCTTCTACAAACACAGGATATAACAGCATGTGTGTAAAGTATTTATATTATCCTAGGCCTTTCCACTGGCATCAGTAGAAGTTGTGTGTGTGAATATAGGGGATCTTGCAGTTCAACCAGCTTCCAGACTTATATACTTAGAAAATGCTGTGTTTGAATCAGATTCACAGTGGGTGTGAATCTTCATTGAGTTTCTTGATATTTTAGTGATGTATAGCCATAAAATATTTGGTCTCATTAATATGTTCTATCATTTAGAAGATGTTCAGCAGATTGATTTGACAAAACAAGTGGTTTGACAAACTGAGTCTGCTTTTTAAGGGATTTGTAACTTGCTGTTGACTTCAATGGATGTAACTGAAGGTTGGAGCATAAATTTCTCCTTTATGAAAGACAAGAGAAATGACACAGGCATGAGACATAAATTCCCTTAACATGTGAAAATCTTGACCCAGTGTCTGAGATGAGGGTCGATTGACCCAGGTAGCATGCTTAGCAATTGAAAAAAATCTACTTCCTTCATTTATAAGTTGCAGGGGATTTTCCTATGCAAGTTATTAAAATTGAAGCTTGTATTACAGTTGTTCTTGAGATTTTCTTGTATCATCACTGAAGATCCCCCCTCCCTCTCATAGAAAAGAGAGAGAGATGTAGAAAGAGAGACAGATGGGCAAGGTTTCTGTTAATGGCTTACACAGGTCATGCAAAGTGCAGAGTGGGGAGTTCAATGGAGAATTCTGATCCCAGACTGCTGAGTGAGCCTTTCTTTCTTTCTGAGGTTTAAGTAGGGTGAAGTGACAGAGTATGTACATCACCATTTCAAGCATGCAAAATGCATGTCCATATTCAGTGTATTTATGCCTGCTGAATCCTTCCACACTGTTGTATTCAGTCTGGAGATAAGGAGGCTGAGAAGAGATCCTGTTGCTGTCTAGAACTACCTGAAAGGAGGTTGTGGGGAGATGGGTACTGGTCTCTTTCCTCAGAAAACAAGTGACAGGACATGAGGAAATGGCCCAGGTTTATGTGGGATATCAGGAAAACTTCTCAAAAAGCCCATTAGAATGGGCTGCTCAGGGAAGTGGAGGAGTCACCATCCCTGAAAGTATTTAAGAGACATATGGATGTGACAATTTTTGGGGCATGGTTTAGTAGTGGACTTCTCAGTGTTAGGTTGATCATTGGACTTGATGGTCCTAAGAGGCTTTTCCATCCTAAATGATTCTATGATTATATGATAATGGGGTCTCCCTTGACTCCTACTGAAAGGCAGCAACTCCTTGAACTACTTCCCATTTGTGACTAGCTGTGCGAGTTAGAAGCACTACTCTGCTTCTGGGCAAAGTCAAAAAGGAAAGCTTAAATTCTTTCTAAAATATGTCTGTGTAATGTGGTGACACCTGTAGTCTCTTTTCCTATGACTTCTGTCAGGATGAAGATGTGCAGGACTCTTCTCTGTATAAGTGTAATACAGGCTGGGGCAGGGAGACAGTTCTGGTTCTTCAGAACCTTAGTGAATAAACAGCTTAGTTTGTTCTCTGAAATAATTTGTAAAAATATGAATTGCCTTACCATCTCAGTGTGTTTCACTAGCTACATTAGTGCTCAGCATTATGGTTCACAACATCCTGGATACACTGCTGATACTTTTACTAAAGCAAGGTAAGAAACGAAAGTATATATCAAAGCAACATGCAACATTTCGTTTATAACTGTTAGAATTAGTCAGCTTGGAGCTTAAACTTACATACTGTGCTATTATGACTGGAACTCAGTGGAAGTGGGCCTGGGATCATTTATTTACTAATTAACTGTTGTCATGGAGTGTACTATGCCAACTTTATATTGCCACATCACCATTCCTGAAAGTCACACACAGGAGAGCATGTGAAAGTGCTCTGTATTAAAAAACACAACAACATTATTTCCAAACCTGCTAAACTGGCATTATATTCTCTACATTATTATCTTTGGCTACAGATTATGGATGGAAGAATCAGGAACCTATAATTTAAAACCTTGTAGAATACCATGGTATAAAAACCTGTAGTGCATTTAAAGGTTTTATTCCATTTTGGAATGTGTTAGACAGAGAAAGGATTTTTTTTCCTATGAAAAATATTTTGGGCTAAAATGATATTCAAAGTCAAATTTTTTTGTATCTTCTGGAAACCCCTAAGTTTCTCCTGTTTTCCCTTCCAAGTTATAAAATTTTCAGTTTTTCTACATTGCAGAAATTAATCCCGTTACAGAGGATATTTCTTTTGCAAGGCATAAATATGGTGTACACAGTCTTTTGCAGGCTGAAGTCTGAAATTCGTCTTCCAACTAAAAATTATAGGAATGCCTCCAATGATCAGTAATATCAGACGTAAAAGTTGACATCAAGCTTTGGCTAGTAGAAAATTTTCATTGAAAATGACAAATTTGTTTTATATAGCACAGCTAACATGCACTTGAAGGCTCTGATTTTCAAGAATTACCAGCTTTTCTACAATATTTGTAAGAAAATGGAGTTGAGCAAATGCTAAGAACACTTGAAAATTGCACTGTAATTGTGCTAGTAGTGTCACTCAGCAGGGCCCACACTTCATTGTGAAGTAAGGAAAATTCATTTTGGTGGTATTTGAAAGAAGTCTTCTACTCCATCCTTCTCTCAAGGCCTCAGCTAGACCATTTTGGATACTATACACCAAGAAAGATATAAGGCAGTTGACAAGGATCCAGACTAGTCTAGGAAATCTGAGATATAGGGAAGACTGGAAATAATGAGTTTATTTAACTGGAAGATGAGACTGAGAAGAGATTCAGTAACAGTATTTAAACGCATGAAAGATATCAAGAAGGGGGAAAGAATAAATTGTACCCCAGAGTTATTTAAATAATTCATTCAGAAAATCTTCCTGATTGTAGTGACAACTGAGCTCTCAAATACAAAAATTGAAGAAGGTGCAGAGTTGCTATACTGGAGATGTTTAAGAATAGGTTGCATGCACATCTTATCAAGATTAGCTTGAACTAAATAGACATAGTCTTGTGTTGAGGAGAAAAGTTTTTTTCTAATATATATTTCTTCAAATCATCTTTTGACTTTTTTTCCAACGTATTCTCTCTCATGCTACATGGCAGAACAAGGTCTTCAGAATCAAATGGAAAAGGAGTTCCATATATTCTGTGTATTTTCTAATACTTCCTTTTTGACCTGTATCCACATGCTGTCGTGTCACGCAGAGAACTGGGCTGGGAAGCAACTGAGACAGATACGCAACTTAGGCAAATAGGTTGAGTGAGAGGAACAAGGAGGGACAACCTAGAGTCAGTGACCTGTTTGTCTCATTCAAATGCTAGCAGTGATGAAAAGGAAGGAACATAATCCCGAGTATTTGAGGGAAGTTTGGTAACAGATATCAGAAGATGGAAAACTCTGTAGAATTCAATGGAGAGCTGAGAAGAACCTCCAAGGGACAGATGAAGATTCATGAAATCAATTGTTTTATGTATATGAACATTTCAGGAAATAAATTTGTGCTACATACGCTTCTCTGGCCATCATCAGCATCTTTCCTCTTCTAGCAAGACTGCTCTCACTGTTAAATCTCATTGTCTTTCTTTCTTGCCAGACCTTGCTTGCTATAAGCTGTGTTTCAATCAAGGCTTCAGTATGTGTGAAAAATATATCATTCCAGTTCAGTATGTATCTTACTACTCAGGATGAGGGCCAGCTACTCACATTCTTGTCTACAAGATGGATTGTGCTGCCGATGCACCTTCAAGATGTGATCGAAGAGAAAACTGTTGTGCACACTCAGGTGAAAACCATGAGTGTATAAGTGTAGCATAAGAAGCCAGAGTCCAGTTTCGTACTGATTGGTGCCGTGCTTTTAATTGTGGTAGAGGATGGAAGCCTTTTGCCCATCAGCCTACTTCCATGCTTGCTTCCTTGATTGCTGCTGGGGACATAAAGCAGCTAAGTTTTTCCAGTCCAGTGGATTACACTGACACCAAAAGTTAGCTGTATGAAAAGGAAGAGTCACTATACCTAAACCCATCTGTAGATTTAGTCCCACATAGCTAATTGAAAATATCCAGCTTGCTAATGCATAGGATATGAATTTGTTGGCTGAGTATATTAATGATAAGATATGAACATGCTGTATTCTCATTCTGCTATGTGACTGTGCTTGTGAATGATTACTGATAATTAGAAGGTATTTTCTTTTTCTTCTGAACTCTAATTAAAATTTAATAAAACATTCACCTTTCTGAAAATCCAGACTAAGCAGATACCTAGCTCAGCATTGTGTTTCATGTAATTCTGTATATCTCAAATTATATGAAGTACACCAAATATGAATGGATTTCAAAATGATCATGCTAAATTGTTCCTTCTCCTTTTGTTCATCCCAGAGATGTGTGCTGCATCATATTTTACTCTTTGACTCCCAAAGTCACAAATGACTAACATGAAAGTAATGTTATATTTTCATGGTAGTATATTTTGTGTGGTCCTGGAGGGTATAAGTACTGCACTGAGGAAGAAACATTTCATAGTGGTGAGGGTTATTACAATTATTTAACTTACTACCTGACTGTAGAAGCAGATTAAACAAAACCCATTGTGTATCATTTTGTGCCCTGAAATACACAACTAATAAGGGAATAAAATGCTCTAGAAATCAAATTGGGAACAATGATCATGTAACAATTTCAGTGGAAACTAACCCAGAAATTAACAACTGATTTACTGAGAACCAAATGCATTATGAAACCTTTTCAACCCACATCCTGTTCAAAGTACTATGTGACATGAAACTTGGAATACACCAAAGGTATGTCTCTTTAAGAGGTCCCTGGTGTAGCTATATTAATAGGCTTTTTGTTGTGCTACTTCTGCTTTAATTTGTTCTGGACTTTATTAAACTTCTTTAAAGCATAAGCTTTATTAATCTCCATTTATAACAGACACCCGAGCATATGCCAAACTGTTCCTGGAAGACTGAAATGCAGGATAAGTAGAAAAAGTCATATATTAAACAAGAGGTACAAGAAGTATTTTTTTTTTCTGGGTAGATCTGAAGAAATACCAAAATGAATTTTATTTTATAAAAATAGATATTGGTGTCATTAATGAAGATTTTAAGATAATGTGTTCTTAGTTATATAGCCCTACTTCTCAAACACTCATTATAAAAGAAAAATAATTCCTCCTTTTTTTTTCCTTTTTAAGTGAGAGATGTAATCCCCCAAGAATTTTCAGGATTCTTTGAAGAAGCAGTTGAAGGAGGTAAGCCAAGAGACTTGGGGACCTAATCCTGCCATCTTTTGCACTTACGTTCCTCCATCCAAGGTCTCCAGTTGCAGAGTAGCTTCATTCCATTGACACATCAAAAAGTCTTCCGTGAAATAGAGAATGACAAGGTTTTTGAGATACTGAAAGCTAACTGTTTGTGGATCTTCAGGTCTTGTGTTTCCTATCACTTACAGCATGAGGAAAAGTATCTGAAGTGGAAATGGAACCATGCTTTAATGAGATGACATGCTACCTCACCACCAGTAATCTCAATGGGAAAGCAAATATTAGGCCTACAAGAGACTATTTTTTGCAGTTTTAAAAATTGCTTTCTCTGGAAAACAGGTACCATTAATGTCCTAACAGCACACATAATGAAACTGTAAATAGTTTTGTTGTGTTTTTATCTTCGCCTGATTTAGACTGTGAACCATATGTAAAATTTGGAAAGAAAAATTCCCCTTTCTCCATGAGAAGCCCGGACATGTGGCACTCATTTAGCCAAAGAATTCATGCAGAGACATGGAGAGGTCCTTCTGATTTTTAATTTCTGTTATGAAATATGCCATTTTTGTTAAGCAATCTCATGCCTGGAGAATCTCTTTCTTATTTGTCTAACTTAGTCCTTTCCAAAGTGAAGACATCTTTCTCCAGTGTACGTGAAGAAAGGAGACATTCATGGCTGAATGAGGTGTAAGGAACATGGGACAAATGTATTTTACTCAGTGAAGAAATTAAAAAAATAATATTCCATTCTGTAAAAATGACCCACCCTATCAGGTATTAAGTGTGAAATTATTTTTCCTTTCTCCCATTTTCTTCACCTCCACCCCCTGAAACTTCAAGTTCCAGACCATAAAAAAAAAAACAGTTCATGCTTCACGGAAATCCAGAGGAAAAAAAGAAAAGGAAAAAAAGGAAATGTTAGGGAGGTCACCAACATAACCCACTTATACACAGGAACGCAAACATAAAACAAAACAATTTGCTTCACAAAACAGTCTTTTTGGTCACTCCTTCAGAATGAATTGTGATTTTTTAAAAAATTATTCTTTTTCTAAACAAAAGAAAGTTTTAAAACCAAACACTTATTAGACTGGCATGGTTGCTCAGCTCATTAAGAGCCATACCAAAAATAACAGAAGACAACCTCATCACGGAGTAATGAAATCCAATTGAAACTGTTACTTTTGGCATTTCACTTAATCTCTTATGCATACATGTGATGTCAAAGTTTCTGGATTTGAGAAAAAATGTATTTTTTTTCTACCTTTTGGGTACAGCCTCTACGTTCTAACATGCATGTTTACGCATCATGTCCTTAAGTCTTTCCGATGTAATTTTAGGAACAAGTGTTGCATGTGGATTACTAATCGGAAAAGCATGGAACTGGATTTTGCAACACTATGTATTGAAGAAAAGACTATCCCACAGATTAAAAAACCTTCTGCCACTTCTTTTCCCAGCCTAGAGCCTTATGGCTTAGAGCCTCCCTTACTCGTTACCAGTAAGCCTTCTGGCATGCAAGAGCCAGGTTGGTGTGGGTGCCAAGGGGCAGCTGGAACTGGGTCTGGGAGTTAACTGACTTCCTGCAGGTATCTTGAATTTGGCTAATGGATGCTATCTGCTTTCTGGCTGGTGGCTCCACAGCCCTTTCAAATGCTGAGCATGTCGTTTTAAGGTGGTGTTGCCAAGATGAGGGGTCTTGCTCCTGCACAATCTGACTGCTCCCTACTGCTGTGTGCAGGAACCAGCTGGGCACTTGCAAAGCAGATACAGTGCATGCAGCCTCAAAAAAAAAAAAAAGAGCTACATTCATGGTTTTGGCTATGGGCACTAGTTTCTTCAAATTTCTCACAGTTGTTCACAGTGTTTGGACTCTTAACCTTCTGAATTGTGCTAATCAACTTATGAATCATGGTTCTAGGGAGTGTTGTAGAAATAGCAAAGTCCAAATCTATGCTGTCCTTAATCTGGGTCTTTTTGTCTCTTTATGGCTTTACAGCAATTTTATTGTATTTTTATTGGTATAAGTCATAATGTGACCCTCAGCTGAAAACAGACAATTCAGTGAACAGGTCTAACGACGTGTTAGTATAGCTTTCTGCTACTATAGCAAATTACCAAAGACAGCTTTATAAAACTATAGCATCATCATAGGACTACTAACTGATTAGGTTTCATGAAGTCAGTTGTTTATGTAAACCCAGCAAACACCATGTTATCTGCAGATTCTTCTTAAAAGATTTTTGAATACAGCTTTGATCTCAGCATTGCGGCTTCACTGCCATGCCTTACAAGAGCCACTGTATATGGCAAACTTACATTATTTACCCTATTTTCTATCTCAAAGAGGATTATATGAACTAGACCCTATCCTGTAGTTTCTCATTCACACTTAGTAAATTGTGCAAGTAAAAGAAATAGTCTTTATCTAGTATTTTTTAAAGGTCCGAGACAAAGAAAGATAAATTTTTCTAGTCTTCTTACACTTTCTGAAACTTGTTATGTTTTTTTGAGAATCTGGGAAATAAACAACAAGAAAAATGCTGGTAAACTGAAATAGCATCTAAAAATTGCAATTTACCATCTCTGAACAATGACAACTTTAATTTAATGGCCTGTCATTTATGACAGATTGTGGGCAAATGTGATGAGGAATTGTCTCTTGCTTGTGTCCATCTGTACAAATGCAATCTGTGCAAGTGCAATATGTGAACATGCTTGCTGTAGGTACTAGAAGGCCCCCAGCTCTGCCCATATGTATATTTGAATAAGACTATTCATGTATAAATCCTCGGGGATTCTCATGAGAACACACTTACTCATAGGTGTGCATAATTTGAAGAGCTTTCTTCTACGTTTATACTGCAGCGTTAGCAGAAGATCATTTAAACCTGGGTGATCCATCCCTGAAAGGATGAGTTGAGGTCTTAGGATCTTTCTATTCCATCTCATAAGTTCATAAGTTCATAAGGTTGGAAAGGACCTATAAGATCATCTAGTCCAACCATCCTCCTATCACTATCTCTACCCAACTACTAAATTAAGTCCTTTAGCACCTCATCTAAACGCTTCTTGAACAGCGCTAGGGACGGTGCCTCAACCACCTCCCTAGGCAGGCCATTCCAGTGCCTGACCACTCTTTCAGAAAAGAAATGCTTCCTCAGGTCTAATCTAAATCTTCCCCGGCGCAACTTGTGGCCATTCCCTCTCGTCCTGTCATTACTTATCAGGGAGAAGAGGCCTACCCCCTCCTCACCACAACCCCCCTTCAGGAAGTGGTAGAGTGCAATAAGGTCTCCTCTGAGCCTCCTCTTCTCCAGACTGAACAATCCCAGCTCCCTCAGCCGCTCCTCATAAGACTTATGAGCCGCTCTCATAAGACTCATAAGACTCATAAGATCTCCATCCCAGTGACAGTCATAACAGCCACGTGTACCACAGAAGGCTGCACAAGGGCAAGAGATGCAGAAGTATGAGGCTGCTGGTCACCCAGGAGTGCCACCAGCAGAAGACAGCATCTGGCTGCCCTTCTGAGCTTTCCCTTTTTCCCAACCAGCAATCTGGACCAGGCCCTTAACTGGTGCAGGGAGAGGAGTTTGTGTATTTGGGCAGTGCCTGCAGTTATCTTATCTGAGACCAGACGTGGGACAGGGCTCAGTGAAACTCTAAGAAGCAAAGCACTGTTGATGTTGCCTTTGGTCCTGTGCAGATGCAGCTGAGTGGTCCCAGCGCACGTGTACTTTTAAATAGTATAATATAGACCAAATGTCAAAGTGAGAGGATTTGGCACCAGGGTGCTCTAAAGAGGAGGCTACAGATAGAGATGTTACAAAGCTGAATGGATAATTTCTGTCACACTAATGATCCAGATTTGGCTTCTCAGGACCAACCTCTGTCTGCTTCCCCATCATCCTCTTCCCCAGCATCTTACAGATGGGGGCTGGATGACTGATTTCATTCCTGATGTAGAATGTGCTTTGCTGGCATAATCCTTGTGATCTTTCAGGCATTTCTGTCAGGTGCACATCGGAGAGTGCATGTGTGCAGGTGTGAATATGCATGTTGAGTCCTGATCTCTTAAAACAGATCTTGCATAAAAATTCTTGTGCATCCAGCATATCCTCCAGGCACGTGCCATAATACAATATATCTGGATATATGTCTATCAAGTAGCAGGGGAGAGCACAGCACGTTGACAGAAAAATGCAATGTTTCCTTTTTCCTTTTTTCTCCCTTAAAAACAAACAAACAACAAAAGTTTTCCTTTTTTTCCTTTTTTCTCCTTTTTTTTTTTCCTTTTTCTTCCCCTCCCCCCCTTTTCTTTCACTTTATCATTTTGCCTTATAGTGACTCTATGCATCCCTTCTATGTGCACCAGAAGCAGTAATTGCTGAGCTGGCTCAACGCAATCAAGAATTCAGCACACCGATGTAAGCCCTGACAGATCTTCCAGGGGGGCTTATCTGATAAACAGCATTTGCTTAGTTATATGGCTGTGAATGAACTATCTACACTTCCTGCCTTTGCAAAAGCAGAACAAGTTAATGTGCAGAGAAGACTTGTTCTTTTTGTTGTTTTTTTTTTCCAATTTTTCTTTCCAGAAGGATTTTTTTTTGTTGTTTTTAAGGAAACCCACAGTCCATCTTTTTATTTTTTTTATTTTTATTTTAATAATTTGTTTGGGTTAAGCCTTTGAATCGAGATCTGAATGGTTTATATGTAAATCTTACTTTGGATGCGGCAAAATGATACTGTAATTCTAGTGACATGTTCAGTGGATATTTGCAACGAAAAAAATCTGTGTTTAAATAAAGTGAAGGTTGTGACACAGGCTGAAAAATTCAGGAAATCCACACTTAAGGCTGACACTAATGCTTGTGTGGAAAATAGAAGGCACAGGGACTCGAGTTCGGCAGGGAATGCCAATGATAACCATGAATTTCCAGGCTTTGTGTCAGGTTCTGTCAATATAACATTATTTAAATAGAGTTTTTTTGCCTGCAAATTCACTTGCAGGATTATTTTAAGAGGCATAATAATAATAGAAGAAGTCTTCTTAGGAAAGGTAGCTTGTAAAATGTCTGTTCTTACACATGACAGATTGGGATGGATAAACTTGTACCAAAGACATCTGTAGGCAACAGGCTGCAGCTGGCATCATTAACTGGCCTTGCCACATGTATTCTGGGTGATCTGAGTCAAGTCCCTTCATTTACCTGTGCCCTAGTTTCCCTGTCTGTGAAATACAAAGAATAACACTAACCTTCTTCGTGGAGTGCCTCACAAATCCGCTTTATAAAACAGCCACATTGACCCAGGTTTTAACAGATCAGCACAATCTGTATGCATCCATTTGCCCGTGGTAATATTGCATCCCTCACACCTCCGAAAAGACGCATCTCATCCATCTTCTCCTGCTGTATGCATCTGTGCTGTGTTCCTGCAGCCTCACAGGCCCCACATCGGTGGGACTTCCACCTGGAGATCAGCACCAGTGCAGACCACAGCGTGTGATCCATCACTGGGCCATCAGCCTTCAGCTGTGGTACGCCCAGCACCTGTGCAGACTTCTAGGAGAGAGCTGCAGGCAGCCAGCACAGCCTCCCCGATGCAGTTAGAGCTTCTTCTTCCTCCAGCTGTTCTTACAGAGGGCCTCCTCCTTTCTTTTTTGTTCATAGTCTCCTCTTTCATGCCTTTGCAAGGCCTTGTGCCTTTCGGGAGCTGTCTGTGAGACCTGAAGGTAATAACAATGCCGTAATATCTTCACTGTTATCAGGTAGAGTGACGAAGAGAGCTGTCATCTCAGCTTGTAGTAGAAATCCCCATGTAGCTCTATGAGTTCAGCTTCTGTAAGAATTTAGCATGAAAGAATACATTTATTTGACAATTTGGATAAAGAAATTGCTCGAGTGCTTTTTGCTCATATTGGAGCTCTGTCACTCTTTTCTGGTAGCAAGTAAATTTGTTAGGAAAACACGATCATTTATGTATTGATCTGAGTAGACTGTTTTTAAGAAGATCCACAGAAATAAGTGACAGGAAATTAAGCACCAGTGAACATAAATCCCATTAAGATACAGTAGGAATTGCATTAGAGGAGCCACAGAGAATACAGAACAATCTTGATGCCACAGAACAAGTAAAAGGAGAATTCAAGTGAGACAATAGAGCTGTTGATTCCCACCTCGTGAACCAGGGCTGCCGTAAGGAAAATACCTTAAGAATAGCATAGCAACTCCCGTAGGAAAAGGAGAATAGCAAATATCACAAGTTAAACTGTTACTTCAGAAATTTTCACAATCATCTACAAAACAGTTATGAAAAAGGGACCATAACTCAAACATTCTGCAAAACTGGCTTTTTGTAACAGCATGAAGCAGCTGTCCATGATCAAGCAGTAACACTCTTGCTCTTTATAGCTTGGCAAAGTTTCTACCCCCTTAATGAGCTGAGCAAACAAGCTCCTCTCTATGTACTTCGTAGCTGCATCAGGACTTTCCCCCTAGGAATCTCTTTGGGTGATTTGTTCCTTCTAAGCACGCTAAAATTAAGAAGGAAGAGGATATAGGAAAGCAGAAGACAACTGTGAAAAAAAAAACCAAACCAAACCAAAACAAGAGGAATTGGAGGATTTGGTGTTACAGCCTGTGAAGAGAATTAGATTTGGGAATAAGTAAACAATGGGGAAGGTAAGCAAGTAAATCCACAGTTCCACAGTGCTAGCTGTCTGCTGCCTTGATATGCATTCACCTGAAAGATGTTTTTGCCTAAGCTACCATTTGCTCTCTCCCTTATGAAATGCATCTGGGAAACTGAGGGTTCCTGGGGGGAAGAGTATAAAAATGAGTCATGGGCTCCTACTGAGACTTGGAGTGGGGGAGGGAGAGATTTCTGCATTTAGGGACAATATAGGATATTGAATAATGAGGTAGGGAGAGTTCTATAATGAGAAAGAGCTGTCAAGGAAGCACAGAACTCAGGGAAATCATTGTATGAAGAGGGAGCAATCAGAAAGCTGTTGGATTGAGATGCTGTTACAGCTCTCACTAGAATTTCAAGCTTTGGGGAAATAAAAATACGTTAGGAGGGAGTGGTACTATGTCAAGTCAACAAAAATTATAGGGAGAGAAATATATGCTATAGATTCCATCCTCTCAGCTATTAGATTCATGTGAATCTGATACTGAATCCTCTAACCTCAGCTAAATATAGGGGAATTTGGTTTATATTGAAGACCTAAGTTGGCTTTTGCTGGCATAAATCTTTGCTGGAGTAACAAACATCATGTTGAACCTTAGTCATTAAAGCCTTTATTAAAAAGTCTCACTGAGGTATTTTGTTGCTTTTTAAATTTTATTTTATATACTTGATTTACCTGGCCTATCAAGGGGGAGATAGGAGTATGCAAAGAAAACCAAATGCTTGTGACAAGATTTGGCCTCTGTATTTTCCATAGCTAAAGTACTTGAAGGCAGAAGCCTGTGTCCCTTTTGTCAAGCTCCGCAATGCTCACTGACTTAGATAAGAACACTGACTTTTTCCAACTTAATTAGACATAAAAAAATTGTTTGTTTGTAGTACTTTAATATGGAAGGCTGAAGTGATTTAGAGCTGTGGACAGCTGTTCTCCTGTTCCTTTCCTCTGGTGTTGATATTTGTTGATACAATATTGAATGTTATAGTTTATTTTATTTTATTTTTAATTTTTTGTAGTTCGAAAACTTTCTAAAATGTCATATTTTCTGGATTAAGTATATTTTAACTGTCTAAGACTGTGAGGGCTGTGTCCTTTTCGCTGCTCTGTGTGTGTTCCTCCATAGTTCTCTCAATACCTATTTAAGTCAACCAGACCTCTTTTCTAACTCTGATGCCATTGAGATCCATGTGGCCTAAAACAGTGTGTACCTTTATGTGGGACAATTTGGTTTACACATCCAACATCTACCAGGTGGTTTTACACTCGGAAGTCTGCAGTCTTCAGCCTTTTCCTTACTCTGTGGCCCCAGATGGGCTTAGGTCCTTGGAGTATGCCTGAGCAAACTTAGCAACACATAAAGTGATGTGCCTCGCGAGTCTCACTTCATTACATCAAAATGAAGTTTACATGGAGTGTGCTGTATATCCTGTCTACTGAGACTTTTTTGTGGTCTGTAGGAAGGCATTTTTTCTCCCATGAGACAAATGTCCCCTGCCAGACAATGAAAAGCAGCCTCTCACCTTCCCCTCCAGTTGGAGAAAGGAAGCAGGAGAGTTGCCAGCTAGAATAGGGGAGGATAAACACATCACATTATTTTGACCTTAATGACTCAAAAACAAAACAAAAACTAAAAAAAAGATTGCTGCAATACAGTTTGGGTTTAATCTCATGGTTTTACAAGAAGTAGTTGATGCCATTGTCAATGTATTGAATTATAAACGTCCATTCATTGTACTGAATTCAAAATGTACATTCAGTCTAAATGTCAGATATTTTTGCATTTAAACTGAAATTTTAAGCAGAACATAACAATTATGGGAGACCAGCATCACAAATGCTTTTGTGATAATGAATTTCAAGATAAAGGGTTTTTAGGAAGGCTGCTGCTGGTACTCAGTCTTCGTTCTGCATCTCTTTCTTCTTTAGCACTACTTTCTTTTCACGTGAAATTAGTGTTGTCAAAAAAATCAATGAGGAGAGGTACATTTCTAATGATTATGTGTGTATCCACCTTGTGCCTTGTTAATACTAGGATGTTCTATGTTTCTTTAAAGAAAAGGGTTTATGTTAAACCTTGAGCTAGCCTGTATCCTTGGATTTAGAGTTTGGCTTTTCCCATTCCGTCATGTTGCAGAGATAGAAGCAAGGTAGATTAAGAATATGCAACTGGTTCCAGATATCCTTCACATTTAGTTTGGGCCAGCAATTAGATGTAAACTTCCTCCAGGTGCATCCTATCCCAAATTAATTTACTTTTATTTTCCTGAAATAAAGAAATTTGTGTCCCAGGCTTTTGGAGTTGACAAGATTTTGTGAGTATTTAGTATCTATGATTGTTTGATAGTTCAGTAAAAATCTCTGTTCCTCACAATATTATGTAAAGCAGGCAATCTGCTTTTAAGATCATATTGTGGGGCACTAAAAATATCACTGCAGTAGAAGAACAGGTTAGCCATCTTGAAAACTGGAAGTTTATAGCCCAATAATGCACGTGTACTAAGTGACCAGGTGATTTCTGGTGTTTTATTGTCATAATTAGAAATACAAGGAAATGTTATTGTGTGTTTTGGAAGAGTATTAACTCCATATTAGGAGTTAATCCATTTCTGCTCAGAATCACAGAGAATATCCAGTGAGCTATGTTTTCCTTAATTGTCCTCAGACAGACCAATTCAGTCTCATGCACTGCTGTTTGTGGGCTTTTCCCTCTTATCTTCAATATCAGACCCTTACACTGAACACTTAAAAGGGAAGTCCTGACAAAGAAAAGGTCAAACCAAGTTAAAGGAAACCACTGTAGCTAGCCCTTGATAAAGCCAGGAAACTATAAGGGTTAAACTATGAGAAGAAGGTACCCTGATCCAAGCAATGAGGTATTTTACGTGGAATTTCTTGTAACTAATTGTAAGCAGGTGCATCTGGACTGCTGGATGCCAACCTGCCAGAATGTGTCATGGCTCTAAAACCTAGCCAGATCCTAATGCATGGTGAGGTCTGTCTGGTGCTGGTGAGCTGGAATCTTTCCAAGCTAGTGCTCAGAGCATCTCCATCAGACTTGTGAAGGTGTCAGAGACAACTGCAACTTCTGCATGCCTGTCAGGTCTGCAGTAGGAATACCCGGTCATATTTTTCCTTTGAGTATAGCTGCAGTTTGACACCCGCAAGTGCTGAAGTGGTTTGAGGATTCTTTCTCTGTCAGCAGAAATGACCATTTGCAATGTTTTTGTTCCACATGTAATCTTCTGCTTCAGCAGTGCTGCTGTAAAGCAGCTCCTGAAATCAATACCAAAGCTGTGTAGGAAAATGCCGTGTCTTCAAGTTCTCAGAGTTAGCCTCACCACACCACACAGACTTCTTCTGTGTACAACAGACTGGCTGACAAATCAACTGGTCTACCTAAAAATACACAATCATAACATTTGCTTTATTGCTAATAAGTACTTAGAAGCACAGAATGGTTTGTGAGTGCTGAGCTCACTTGGAGCTGTTGGATTGGCTGCCCTTGATGTCACAGCCTTGCCGATAATGTCAGTAAATCTGTGTGGGTAACTGTTTCCTTACTGTGTATAAATTCCATTTCATGACAGCAATAATACATTCCAGGCAGTGCATTTCAGGGTGATAATTATACATCTTGGGTGGTTAAAGTTACTCCACCTTAGTTGTGTGAAAATAAAAATTGTACCGCTGGCAAAAATGGGAGAATTACTTGGTTTCCATGAATTTAAAAAAAGGAAAGAAAGGGGAGAAAGTTTCTTTTGCCATATTTCAGTGAGATCCTGGCTGAATAAAGGTGGGATGTAAAATGAGTTCAGACATCAAGGTAGGGCCTGTGCCAGTTATCTCCAGGCTTTTTTAGTGAACCAACCACTGCCAAACCTCACATTTTTTTGTGGACCACTGTCTGCCCTTACCATTAAACTTGTGTGAGAATGGTATTACAGAGATGCACTGTTTCTTAAGGGTCTAGAGATCACGAAAGTGGTTGCAAGTTTTCTGTGTGCTGTGGTTTCATAGAATCACAGGAATGATGGAGACCTTGAAGTATTGGACAAGGAAGGACACTATTAAGTCACATTTTTAAAAGCCTCTTGTGACAAACAGTCCACAGCCTCCTCATGTGCTTACTCCAGACCTTCACTGTTGATACCATCGGAAAGCCTTTGAATACATATAATTTAAATATTTCCATTAGTCTAGTCATATACACCAAGAGATAGAAAACATTCTTTCTCTTTGTAGCTTTCTTTTATACATTTTAAGGTATCTACCATGTCCCTTACATGTTAGTGAAAATACTCAATAAAACTTGATGTAGGAAAGATGCTTTTAGCCATTGATTGTTCCCTTCTGAAAACAGAATTCTATTTTCTTTTCACCTAGTCCACATTGCACAATTTTCTCTGGAGCACATCATATCATGTCTGTTTCACTCCTAAAGCTGAGCTACATAAAAACTATGACTTCTTTATCCGCAAGTTCTGTTATGTGGTTGTAGGAATTACTTTGGTTTAGCACAGTTTGTTCTGGCAAATGTAAGCTGGTTCATGCTTATCACATTGTTTATTTTCTAGGTATTTACAGATGGTTTGTTGATTGTTTGTTCTAACATTTCTCTGGCAACCTGGAGCTGCAGTGTAAAAACTTGCTCTGTTCCTTTTCTACTTCCTCTCTAAAGATGAGCACTGTGGTTGTTCGTTCTGAGTCTTTTGTCTCACCTCAGAGACATCCTTCCAATGACATCTACCAATGGTTTCAAGATCTAATTGAAATTTTGTGTTCTGCATTCCAGTATATTAGGCAAAACAATTTCAAAATTGAAATTATCCAAACCTTTGCTAATCCATTCCTGTTTTATTTCAAACTCATGCTTTACACCTTTGTAGAAATCACTGTACTGATTTTTTTCTGAGAAAAAAAAAAGTTTGTCAGAAAATCTAGGTAGAATGTAGATTTCTAAGAAAATCGGTATTGTTACATTGTCATGTGTCTGTGTTTATAGTACATCTCACCTAGTAGAGAGAGCGTACTACTAAGGAACAGTCAGGGTGAGAAGTAAAAATTAATCCCAAGTGGTCTCCCCAGGCTTTTTTTTTTTTTTTGGCAATATATAACTGAACTAAAGAATAAAATATGATGACTGCATTTATATTTTATTTATTACGTGCCCTAAACATTGTTTGGAACATGAGGAAGCTGGGATGTGAAAGGTTCACTTTCTAAATTGTATGTAATCAGAACCTGTTTATCACTGCTGTATTTCTAAGAAGCCCTCTTAGACCTTGCTAATTGATTAAAACACCCTTCTTACTTGGATTAGAGCAAAATTCAGAATGTGCAATGGACTTTGCAAGCCTGTGAAATGAAGAAATCACTGGTCTTTAATCCTTTTATGCCTTTGGGATCTTTCTGTGTATATACCCCAGGAGAGATGTACTGGACTCAGGACACATCCTTTGCTACTTCTTCCATTGATTTTGCAGAGTGATCTTGTCCGTACACTTAGGAACATTATAGAGACTTCTGTTTGATGGGTCACCCTTTAAAAACAAAAGATATACTAAATAAAAAGAAAAAAAATTACAGCCTTCAAGCTGAAAATAATACCAACTAGATGAAATTTCTAATGCAACCAGAAACCCTGGGGTACTCTTCTAATACAGTGCATTTTTCCACTCCCCAAATTATTATGAATGTGTCACAGAAATTATATTATTTAATATTTCCTAAAAATCTTACATTTTCTTCTGGTTTCATGCCTTCATGTTGCAGACCCTGAAGAGATCTGTTATACACAATTCCTTCAACTTAAAATACTACATTTTTAGAATTCTCTCAGTTAGTGGTATCTGAGAAATTGTTTGGTGGCATTTGTTGCTTTCAAGTCTCCTCCTACTGCCGTTTTGGCTGTGAAAGGGCACAGTTCTCTGAACCAAATTCAAGATCTCTGTTGTTTCAAGTTGGGCCTCATGGCCAATCTTGTCAGGGGTCACAGTGCCTCAGTGGATGGTAGTCTTTTTGGTAACAACACTACTAATAAGTGTGTATCAGTTTTATCTTACATGCATTTACATCCAGCATCAGTGCTTCAATGCAACAGTGCTTGTAGTAGCTATAGTTAGAAAACATTTATCCCAGAGAAGCTTTACTAGACTTCGGCATTTTCCCAAAAAATTTGTTTGCAAGGAATCTCAGAAAGCTGTTGCCAAAAATATATTTTGTAATCTTGTAGAGCCAAACTTAGATTGAATAGCAATCAGGGAATCGTGCATCAAAACAGGAAGCTGGGTGCAAGTTGACAAGGAGGGCACTGCTCTGCTGACTTTGGACAGGCACAGTGTATGAAGAAGTTTTTGTTTGCTGCTTTCCCCACCATGCAGAGCTGCTGAAAGCATCATGAGGCTGTGGTGCCACTGACTGCTCACTTGCCAGAGGCCGTCCTGCCTTTCATCCCAGCACTAACCCAGAGGCAGGGCTATATCCACAGGCAGTTGGCCCCATGCCTTCCCCTACATCCTTGCTACAGCCAGACCTACGTCTGTGGAGTAGGAACTTCGAAGAAGAAAAAATAAATGACGAAGGATTAGTGGAAGAAACCTGTTCTTACACAAAGTTCAAGGAACGCAAGAGAAGGTAGTCAAGGAAAGGAAATAGGACAATGTGGAAAGAAGCTAGGGTGAGAAATGCAATGTGAGAAGTGCTTACAGACCATCGTTTGAGTTGGTGATAAATCACACTGCATTAGTATCATTGGGAACATCAGGGAGGATAACATCAGAATTTAATAGTAAGGATGGAGAGGGAAGAGCTGTCCCTCCATGGCTTTCACAGCTTCTCCTGTAAATACATCTTGTTTGGACACTGAGATAATGTGAACAAATCAGTCCTTGTATATCAGCTACAGAGTGAGCTCTGTTGTTATCTGTATGTTAGAGAACTACACAGTCTGACACTGGGATCCAGTGCTGACTTACATCTGCTGGGATTCAGGCCCATCTGCTGATCTGTGGACTCTGGAGATTTTATTTACAGGATACTAAAGATTTTAAAGATCTACTTTTGTCCAGGTTGAGGGTATAAAGAGGCAGAGAGAGTTTGTCTCTCAATGTGTGTCAGCTAATCTCTCTATCTAGAAGTGGTTTGATTCTTAAATCAGTTCAGTGTTCAAACTTGGTTGCATAGCTCTTTCTGTCACCTAGGGTCATAATCTGCCTTAAAATTCAAATTTTCCCCTATAGAAGAACAATGAGTGAGACAGGTTGTTTAAATTATAGTTTTCCTGTTCCTGGAAAAACAAGGGTTCAGAAGCTACACTGTGCAGGTGGAACTTTTTTTTTTTTTAAGTTTATTTTTTTTTAACCCAGAAGTCAGTAATTAACACCTTTGCTTCATGTTAGCCTTCAGCATGCAGACCTTACTGCTTTGTCAAATGTATGTGGGCCCAGCTGGTTTTCGTCTGCTAAACAACCAAGTTTGACAATGAGGAAAAAAAAAAGCAAGCTTTGCTAACAGCAACGATCTTTTCTTGCCCTCCCTTCTCTTTCCTTACTCAACCTCTCTAGCAGCCATCACCATTCCCAAAGAAGAGAATGTGGCCAACTCCATTATCTTTTCTACAGAACTATAACATTCTGTTGTCATAGGAGAATAACAAGAGCAATATATGTTAAGAGAGTATCTCAGCTTTTCCGTCTGGATTGGTCACCATAGATGAGAGACTCATTTTAGGATAAATAAGTGCGCTACTTGAAAAATTAATCTGTGAGCTCTGTATCCTTATCCAACCTCCCTTGAAGGCCTTTTGAAATGATCTTGTTCTCTAAACCCTCCTACATCTTCTTAATGCAGAAACTGTCCTTCTTAGGAGTTGGATTGTGTTTTTATTTTTTGATAAATGGGAATGGACTCTGAACAGCTAATACAAAGCTAGTATAATTGTATGGCTCTGTGCAATCTTCTCATAAAGGATTCTGGGGCTTTTAGCCAGTACCTTTAAAAATTCTCCATGCTCTTGTTACAGTCCTGTCATACACTGGGTCTGTCTCCTCACCAGATCTAAGTTTAGATCAGACCCATCCTGTACCCCACATTTAAGCAAGTAGTCCTCAAGCCAGTTTGAACTGAGGCTACAAGTTTTTTTTTGCCCTCCTCTTCTGCTCCCTCCCCCCTCAACTTTTAGGGTAGGTCAAACATTGCGTGTGATTGATGATGACAGAGATCCCTGTGAGCATAAAGTTCAAGAGTGGGGCTGTTTATTTGTATAAGAAAGTTGTTTTCTGAGTGCTCCTCTGTATATCTAGCCACATGCTCAGTCTGAAATACCCCAGCACAGTCACTGGTTTGTAAGAATATTTTTTTGACAGCAAAAATACTTGTAAACATCCAGGATGAGGAGGGGAAATATTCAGTGTCTTAGGACTAGATCCATTCTCGTGTGGCTTGTTCCTGTATCAATGGCATGAGAGGAAAAGCCTGTTAAATACTGTGTGTGAAAATGCACTGTTTCAGGTGTGCAACTCCAGAAAACAGGTGGGAGCTTGGAAGATTCTGTCCCTTGTTTTCTGCAAATAAGCATTAAAGAAGAACCACAATTCAGAGCTTTCAGCTACAGGACTCAAATTGAGTTCTCTCAGCACAAAGCACGTTAGGGCATGGCAGTATCCCTTCCCTGGTACCCCAGAAACTCTGTTTAATGTCATCATTGGCAAGCCAAGTCATGAGTTTACATAGCTGCCCCCAAATGTCCCTCATCCTATGCCTTAAAAAAGGTGGACTTGGTTTCTCAGGAGCAAGATTTGCCAGAACTTTCCTTCTAACACCTCACACCAAATTTATTAGTTAGCCATGCATCTAACTTTTCCACTCACCTTTCATTTACTGTCATGTCTGACGTCAGGATTTGACTTACAGACTTAAAAGCAGAGCTCTGGGGCACTGGGAAGGCAAAGTAAGACTCCCTTCAGCCCAGTTTTCCCCTGGCTGGCTACTCTCATTTCCCAAGTCTGACTTAACAGTTTAGATCTGTGTGTAACTGAAGTACATACTGGATGTTAATCAAAATAAATAAACAAAATGAGTCAAAACAAAATCTGCCCAATAGAGTTTCAGGTGAACCTAACTGCTTGTTTTCTAAGCACCTCTGCACTTGATTTTTAGGTTACAGATTTTCAGCAAAGGTTCTGGGAAAGGGGATGGTGTTTAAATTATTGTTTCCTTTTAAATGTTATCCCCATGACACATGCTTCAAATTTTATGAGAGCAGTTCCTTTGAAAATTATCTTCTTGTGTTTTCTTTCTTTCACAATTTATTCTAACTGAGAATAAACTGATTTTTCATCATGACACTCTTTTTCTCTGGAGAATAGCATTGTTTTTCTTTTATTATTTTCTGGTTCAGTCCATTTAAGTCATGCTCCTCCTCCACTTCCTTACCACACTAAGTAGAGTCAGGGGTTAGTTAAGGAAAGTTTTGTTTGAGTCCTTCCAATTTTAAGCTCATGACTCAAAAAGGAAAAAAAAAAAAAGAAAAAAGAAAAAAACACCCTTGATTTCTTGTTCTTAATGGGTTGATTGCCAGATCACTTCTTTAAAATTATAGCACTTGTTTCCTGTTTTCAAAGGCTAAAATCATCCACTTAAGCACGATGAAAAAAAATAAGAAATGGGTGCCTAAATTAGTTTGCATAGCTAGAGCAATAACAGCTCTATCAGACTGCAGGTGTCACAATACCCCCACACACACAGAGAAAACTTAAAAACAGGCGGCAGCCTTACTGAACCCAAAAGAATATTTTTGAGCAGAGTTCATGCTGCTTTGCTCATGAGGTCAGGCTATAGAAAAGCAGCTGACACTATGATATTGAAGGCTCCAGTGGTTTTCCTGCAGGGATAGATGGATGACCTGGTTGCTTTATATTGCTGACTTTGTCCATTAAAAGGGCAAAGTAAAAACTGGTCTTCCTCATGTGGGTTTCTTCTGAATGAGATTTGTTCCTTGTCATCAAACTTATTTGTATGCTTCTTTCCCTCAGACTCTTTTTCTTAATACTCTTTGAATTTCCTGACTTCCCAGTTTTGATCATCAGGATGCAGTTCATCCAAGGCTAAAGTGCTCTGACACAATCCATGCCAAAAATAAGGGGAAAATAGCAAGATTTATTAGTTTTTATATATACACCTTATGATTTCAGTGCAGCATTTAACTCCTGTTCAGAAGGATTAGGACTGTTCAGGAATATTTTCAGATAATAAAATTCAGACCTATGATCAATGCCAGGTTTCAGCTCCGGGGCCTGAGTTCATAAGTGTTTTGCTGAAGGTTCTGCTCAGGTCAATCCCCAGAACTTATTTTGAGAAGAGAATCATGTCTCATATATTTATTTCCAGAACAACTTTAATACAATTCCTCTCACTCACAGGTTATATTTGTCTTTCATTATATAATATATATATGCAACCTACATGTCTATGATTTTTTTTTTTTTCCCTCACAGGTAACTTTGTCTTCATGTCCCCAGAATTATCATGATTAGAAACATACACGTTCATCCAGCATCCCATTGTTTACTCAGTGTTATGATCAGATCAGTCATTCAAACAACTCATTATATAATTTAAGGCTATTTCCCCACTCTTCCTGCAGCCATATCATGTTATACATTTGTAGACTGAAGAGCTCACTCATCAAAAACTAAATCCTGTATTTCAGAATACGAAAGCCAAGAAAGAATAAAGCTCAACAAGAAAGAATATTTTGAAAGCTTTTATATGCGATAGTAGCTTCTTCTTTGAAGAAGTTATTTCACCTTTTTTATGGGCTGTTTATGACTGTAGAAGATATGTGAAGAAAAATGCTGACCAGACCAGGATACTTTTCTCCTGTTCTGCCTCCTGATAAGAGGAGCTACATCAGGAACAGACAGACTGGAGATGCAGTTTTCTACAAAGTCTCATGCAAGAGTCAATTTACTGTACATTCTTGTATAAGTCATGCTCTAGGTATTACTCTCTTACTTAAAAGACTTCTTTTTTCCACCTCAAACACCTCCTTTTTACTGGCTGTATAAATTCCATAATTCCAAGTGGTTTAACTTCTGAATTATCTCAGCATTGAAAGTGATACGACTGCCCAAAGCAGCAGAACAAAGAAAACAGAAATATTTTTTTTAGCCAGGTAAAAGGAAGCTGAAGTGAAAGAAATCTGCAGTGATCCCAGTTGGAATCAGGCTACAGATCTGCATCTTTACATGTTTGATTTCCTATTGTTTTCAAATTGGAAGAAGCCTATCTCACTTGCTCCCAGCGTCACGTATACTAAAGTTGGAAATGAAGATTAGCGTGGGCCCTGCATGAGGACAACACAAAATTTTGTTAAGTTCCATTGAGCTGTTGGAGTAGGTCCAGAGGAGGGCCACAAAGTTGATCAGAGGGCACCTCCCCTATGAAAACAGGCTGAGAGAGCTGGGGTTCTTCAGCCTGGAAAAAAGATAGCTCTAGGCTTATACAGGCATTCCAGTAAATGAAGGAGGCTTACAAGAAAGCTGGGGAGGGACTTTTTATAAGGGCAGGTAGTGCCAAGGGAAGGGAAAATGACTTTAAACCGAGAGAGGGTAGATTAGTCTATATATTCTGAATTCTCACAAGAAAACCAATAGTCAGTTGGTTTCAGTAAATTTGTACTATTTCTACTATTCACAGAATCACAGAACCACAGAACTGTAGGGGTTGGAAGGGACCTCTGGAGATCACTGAGCTCAACTGCCCTGCCAAAGCAGCTCCCTAGCCCAGGTTGCACAGGTAGGCGTCCAGGCGGGTCTTGAATGTCTCCAGGGAAGGAGATTCCATAACCTCTCTGGGCAGCCTGTTCCAATGACCCATCACCCTTACGTGAAGAAGTATTCTACTATATCAGAGTCAAACCCTATTTCATTTTCTTTAAGCTCACTTGAAGCCACTTTGGTGCAATTCCTCAGTTTGACTTTTATCTCCAAACCTGAACCCCTGATGAAAACCGCATCTCAAACCAGCTAAGAACATCTCAGCCTACGTTCATTGAGAACTCTGGCAACTCTGAATCCAACTAAAACCTTGTGCAGACGAAAGTGTGTTGCTTTGGGTTAGCAACTTTCCAGCAGTTTCTCACCTGCAGGCCACATCTGTCTAACTCATCAACAGAAATGGGCAAATCTAGGCCTAGGACTGAACTGCTTTGAGACGTTTGTGGAAAAGCTAGGAAATCCCTGTCACTCCCTATAGTGATTAGGCAATCACTTTCCCTGGGAACCTGCTTCTGCTGGAGCAGATGAGCCGTCAGCCCTGCAAGTGGTCTTTTTGTTTGTGTATCTTTTCTGCTCCTCTGTTTACTTAAAGGGACAGAATTGTCAGATCTTGTAAGGTCAGGCTGAGTAACTGATGGCCTGTCCACCTCAGACTTGCATTTTTTAGATTTACTTTTTTTGTTTTTAAAAAAGAGGAATCTTATCCAAACATCCAAACATGAGTGAAATGGGCAGATTTATGGAAGCGAAGAAGAGGAAAGTGGAAAAGGAAGTTTATGCTTCTTTTTTTTTCTTTATTTTTAGAGACGTGCTGCTGTATAAATGCACTGAAAGAGTCTTTCAGCTATTTGGGCTTTTGCATAACAGCTAGAGACACAGAGCAATTAGATTTTCTAAGTGTAAGCAAGAGAATCTGTTTTGTTTATACAGAAAAGTTCCCCAGAAGAGAGGCAGGAGCGGAGACATAAGTAATAAGCACATATGTTTGGAAAGAGTATAATGTACTTATAAATATTATAGTGGCGTCGCTATAGTTAAGGGTCTGGCAAGATTTCTGTTGTAAACCCTTCTTGTCAGAGGTTCAGAATGGAGCTGTAAAAATTCCAGGCTGCAACTTGGCATGTGAGGGCTCCAGGCAGGAGTGCAGGTTTCCCTCCTGCCCCCTCGGCAGCTTGGCATGAGCCTGATTGCCCATGGGGAATGATGCTAGGCAGAGCCTTTGCCTTTCTCTCCAAAAAGCAGATGGTTTGTATTCCTGCCTTGCCAGAAAAGGTTGGAAATGTAGCAGGACCTGTATTTGTGCTGCAGAAAACAACAGTAGTGCATGGAAGTATGGTAGATAGAAACAATCCCTGCAAATGAGTGAATTCTTTCAGATTTAGCCTCAGTCTACATGTCTCTAGATGCTTGGTTTCACAAAGGGAAAATCATGCAACTCTTTAGGAAGTTGCCTTCATAAGCAAAACCACAGAAGAGTGCAAACCAATTAATGATTTTAGAACTGAACGTTTCTTGAGTTTATTCATGGTTTACTGGTTGCACTTTGTTAGTTGTTGAGCTTAACGACAAAAGGAAGCACCAGGGTCTGTTTCTGATCCACGGACTATAAGGCTGTGGTATTTTTGTGTATTAACTGGCAAATCTGGCACTGGTAACAAAGGGAAACTTAACCTTGAATAAAAAGGAATTCAGCTGCAAGAAAGTTAGGCTATCAAAATAGGCAGGAAGAAAAAGAATATTTTACATTTTGTAAGTGTATATTGGACTATATTGGACTATGACTAAATCTTTGAATTAAACAAAATAATGTCAGATAAAGCCCACTGTATTGTGCTAAGCCAAACACCTTAGGGTTCCTGAACCCAGTATCTGAGCTTTCTTTTTACCAGACAGGAGCTGCAAATCAGCATGCAAAGGATCAAAGGGGACACTGGAAGTTTTTTATTTAGGAGATGGTGGATACATATGCACTAAGCATATTGAGAGCTGAAATTGCACAGGGACTTAGGGACCTGGTTTTGGAGCTTACTTTTCATATGCACGTCACCTGATCTGGTCTGTGTGGCTTAGGTATGTATTACTAGCCATTAAATTATCATTGATGTTAAATTTTGGTAGTGGCTACAGGGGAATGAATTCTCCTCAGGTATCAGGTTGACAAGAGCTATACCACAAGAGACATCTCAAACTGCTAAGGCAAAAGGAAAGATCATCAAAACAATAAATCAGTAAGCTAAGCAAAATATATCAGCTGTCCCAGAAAAAAAATGTAGGCTACAAAACATTTGTTTTTATCATGATGATTGAGAATTTAAGCTGGAAAATGAAATGTCATTCATTAATTTTACTATAAATGGTTAGTTCTGCAAAAATGTAATCCACTAAAGGCACTGTCCCTTCTATTTCCTCACCGTGTGTACGTTCAGTGCCTGCAGGCCAAGTTTTGCACTGATGTACATCCTGTGCAATCCCACTGAATGGAGTGATAAAGACCATCAGGCAGCGCTGCAGCCATCCCCAAGGATTCAGTCTGGCTCCAAGTAAATGTCACCTGGAGAAGCTACCGAGTCCTGTGGGTTAGCAGTGAGTATATCTGAAGCCAGAATGTTGAGATCAATTGCTGCTGGTCTAAAAATCCCCTTCGAATGATCTTGGGAGTCTGATTTAAATGCAGAAAATTTGGAGCCAAAATCCACTGTCCGGTCTACACCAAATCTGTTTCGCAAAATGGTGGGAGATACAGAAATAAAGTGGAAAGTAGTACATAATAAAGCTGTTGATATTAAGATAGATCCTTATGGATTAGATGTCTTGCTTCTGACTGTATGAATAAAATCACTTGAGGGACAAGTCTAATCTTTTCTGTTTCAAAGTAATTCCATTCAGAATTTACTCCTGATTTATGACAGAAAGGGGGAAAACTCTGAGACTAAGGTGAGAAAGAGGTTTAATTTTTTGGTCTCTTTAAGGAATTGCATACCACTATCTGTAATTACTTGTGTAGACCAGTACTTTTTAATTCTGGAAGATAAAAGAAAAACTAGAGATCTAGTGGCAGGAAGCTGAAGTAATATTAACACAGGAAATAAGGAACATTTTAAACAGTGAAGGTACTTGTCCTTTGGAACAAATTATCATGGGTATATGATGGATTCTTCATCCCTTGAAATGTTTAAATCAAACCTGGATATCTTTCGTAAACTATGATCGAAGTCAGCTTAGAGTTCTGGGTTTACAAGAATTACCAGGTTAAATTCAAAGATTGGTGTTATGCAAGAGGTCAGACTGAAAGCTCATAGCTGTCTGCCTTCTGGCCTTAATAACCGCTATTGCTAGTGAGAAAAAGATATTCATGTTCTTACTTTTGTACCAATAGCCAGAAATGGCTATAGTCCCATGTCTGAATCTCAAAAATAAAAAATGGACCTTTGGAATAGTAGTGAGCTGCACTTTGAAATGTCTTTGAGTAGCTCAGTATGTAACGTCTTCATTCACACCACTGGAAGAAGATATTAGTGGCCTTCGGCCCATGTTTTCCATGAGATAACAAAGATAAGTAGAATGAATGATTTTTAATTATTACTATTGTTTAAATCAAAGAATCTCCTTGGAACTGCCTGGTTTGGCTCCTGTTTTAGAAGCAATTATAATTCCAGTGGTAACTATTCATTCCTTTCACCTAGTTTGCTTTGGAGGGGACATAGGCTGTATGTAATATTTAAGTTGAAAGTAGCTATTGCTGCATAGCTAAAACAGAAATTATACTCTCAAAAATATATATTGAGGTGTGGAAATTAATTTTCTCCCCTGCAACTAAACTGCAACTAGATAATGTGTAACGTGATCCTTATTCTATATAAGAGCACCTTGTGTGTATGTTTATACATTTGTACTTATGCATGAGACGCATCCATGTAGTAATTTCAGTAAAACAAAGAGAGAGGGAAACCATGGAAAATCCGATCCAGTACTGCTGAATTCCTGGACAGGTAGTCCATGCATCAATCTCTCCTCACTTCACATTCTCAGGACAGTTCAATGTGCCTGAGGCCTCAAAGGAATTTTTCTCATATGCCTCCAATGTTTTTATAAGACTGCCTTGGCAGGAAATACATATGTTCTTAATAATGATTAAAAAGAATAAATTCACCTTTCAAAATCAAAGTGCAAATGGCAAAGCAGGTGTAATTGAGGCAAATGATTATAGTGCATATCTGTCTTTACAGAAAAAGCTCAAGGGAATTTACTATCTCCACAAGGATATAGTATTTTCAGTAGATATTGAGTAGGTGGTTTGCCAAGAATTCGAGGCCGAGTATAAAACATGCCATTCAAACAATGAATACGAGCATTCAACTCGGGTGAAGAACAAGTTTTAAAAACAGAAAAACAATAAACATAATTTGAAATAACCCAGATATAAACTCCATATGTGGAATCTAAGAGGTTAACATGGGATGAAAATGAACATTCAAATTGGGATCGCTGCACTGCCAATACAGTACAGAAAGGATTTTTATGATCAGATGGATAGCCTAAAATCTATTTGATGACATGCATTTTCCTGTGATTAAGTGAATAAGATAGGGAATATATGCTTTGCATACAGGTCTTTAAGTATCTTTAGGTAACATGTAGGCCACTATGAGCATAGTTCTACTGGATGAGGAACTATTTCTTTGTAAGCCTGATGTATATTTCCATCATGATGTGAGAAATCCTGGCTCCTAGCATTCTCTAAAATTGTGATTTTTGTGAGTTGTGATATCGGACATTCGCTGTCCATCAACCTGCCTCTTCCAGCTGGCACTGTGCAGCAGAAGCATTGCAAAGCAAATAGGAGAGGAGTGGACAAGCTTCAGCTCAAAACATGGTTAACCAGATCTTTCCTTCAAACTGGAGTAAAGAGGATGGAAGAGAAAATAACGTTGTTCACAGATTTCACAACTTGGATTCAAGGAATGTTTATTATAATTATTTATTTTATTTGCCTATCACCATGGCAGCTGAGTTCTTCACTTAAAAAAATTGGAAACACATTGGGGCTGCATTTCATGAGATCTTGAATGTTATTTTCTGCTGTGTAATTGTTTCTCCTTCATTGACTAGTAATTAAGCTGCAGTATGCCTAGGTTTGCAAAACCTGCAGACTTGGAAAATTCCTCTAATTTTTAAATTTTGTTTGTTTGCCAGGTATTTTTTTTTTCCTCCAAGCTTGTCCAGCTCTAAAAATTACAACTTAAGTAAAACCAAAAACATAAGTGTCATGTATCACTGAGGGATTACCTTACCACATTAATATTCAGTAATGCCAGCTACCCTTGTTCAGCACATGAGGGCCTCGATTCAACTGAGTGATGAAATGGGGCCCAAAATTTGAGTAGAGAGAGAGTAAGGGCTTTCTCACAGAGCTGGTCAACATTTTCAAGGATAGATTTTTTCTGGGTACACAGACAGCTTACAGCAGTTTCTGGTAAGCAAAATGCTTTGATAATCTTCTAATATGTTATGATTTTAAAAGTTGAAAAGAAAATCCAACAACATCCATAATTTTAACTCCTGTCCAAAGGAAGTTGGACTTTTTCAGAACTTTTCTATCTTCTTTTTTTGTCTCTTTCCTAGCTTCCACTGACCAAGCTCTGCCTTCGTGATGTGTGCATTCTATAAGCTGCTGAGGCATCTGATGCACACATAAGGAAGAGGCAAGGCTGTAAGTGGGACACCTAAATATTATGTAAAAGCTGTTTTAGGCCAGGCAGTATTTTGCAACATATGCATTTGCCAAATCATGCTCTGCTGACAGACCCTTGGCATGCAGTGTGTTGCTTAGCTGAGAGATTAAGGTTGCTGAAGATGAGAACAAATTTTACTGGACTTAGCAGAAGATCTACAAGGTGCCAAGCAAGCTGGGTAGTTTGTTGTTTACTCATTTCTGAGGAAAATGAGCTTCAGCTCAGGAGTCGTATGCTACTTTAAATCTAAGACTGAATGGTAATCCTGTGAACACAGCAACATGCAAAAGAGATGATCTGCTTGGGGGAGGCAATGCAGGGCTGTTGAATGCTCTCTCTAGAAGTCTCCCCTCTCTTTCAAGGCTGATTGCTCCTGATCTCATTAGAATCCCATTACCCATAGGATTGGATCCCATCCCATGTGTCTCCTCACAGAACAATCAGCAGAACATAGGGTGAGGACCAACATGGGGTGATCTTTTCATTTTTCAGGAAATGAAGATTTAGCGCCCTGGAACTGCATCTGGATGGGAATGATCTGTTTTGCCAGGAGAGATGAGAACTGGAATTCTGGCCTATCTGCCAACTCAGGGGCATTGGCACCAGGGCATCCCATCATGGAGGCATCCAAACTGTGCCTGTGGCCATCTAGGCAGACAGTTCATCATGGCCCTTGCCCCTCAGTTTCTTGTGCTTGAGACCTCAGTGCTCCTGCAGCACAAAAATGTTTCCAGATGAATGGATCATGTCCAATTGTTTGCCTTTTGGCTATTAGCACTGCAATAGCAAACAAGTTTTGTCATGGTGAGTGAACTTCCTTTGGTTCCTTCCCCTCAGAAATTCGCATCTTGTTTGCTGTGCCATGACAGCATCTTTGCGCTATCCTGAGTGAATGTGTTAATCCTGGAATGGATGAATTGAGGGATTTGGCTGGCAATTTTTAAACTCCAGATGGCCATTCTCCAACTACCTGCTGGCTTGAATAGGAAATATGTCTCCTGACAGGATCACTTCCTTCCATGTGCATTGTTTTCAGCAAAAATAGATTTTTAATAACTCCCATAATAACAGACTTGCAAGGTGCGGCCTACAAACATTAGCTCAAAACAGGACAAACATATTGCTATGTCTGTTGACTTTTCACCTATCAGTGGCCCATAGCCAGTGGGCTGTGGCTGGCGACTAACAGTAGAATAGGAAACAACCTAAGATTAAATATTGCTAAGAAGTGCCTGATATCCAAAATTAGAGTCCATAACTTCAGCTGCTGCAAATTAGCTCAGATTGTTTAAGGATCCTGATGAAATGAATTTTGTCACTGATCTTTTCTAACTCATCAAATCCTTCTTATATTGTATTTCTTCTCAGACGTTTCATACCTATTTGCTATGCATTAATGCATCACAGCTGAGAATGTGTGGAGCCATAGTTGGCCTTGTTTTGTTAACTTTTAAGCTGGCTGCAACTTTTCTTCAAAGACTGCTCTGTTTCTTAGCACTTGTATTTTCTCCTAGTCTGCATATACTTTCATACCTTCTGCCAAATTTTAGCAACATTTCTAAGGATTTTCAGTTATGTGGTAGTGGTACTGGATTTTGAAATCTGCACTTCAAAGGGCACTTCAAAGCTCTTCTGTCTTTTCGTTCTGTCTCCCTTACTTCCATCACTTGTGCCAAGAGTTTATGATTAGAGCCAGTATGCTTAGACAATCATCCCAGAGCTTCTAGGAGATTATTATTCCTCTCCTCTCCTCTCCTCTCCTCTCCTCTCCTCTCCTCTCCTCTCCTCTCCTCTCCTCTCCTCTCCTCTCCTCTCCTCTCCTCTCCTCTCCTCTCCTCTCCTCTCCTCTCCTCTCCTCTCCTCCCCTCCCCTCCCCTCCCCTCCCCTCCCCTCCCCTCCCCTCCCCTCCCCTCCCCTCCCCTCCCCTCCCCTCCCCTCCCCTCCCCTCCCCTCCCCTCCCCTCCCCTCCCCTCCCCTCCCCTCCCCTCCCCTCCCCTCCCCTCCCCTCCCCTCCCCTCCCCTCCCCTCCCCTCCCCTCCCCTCCCCTCCCCTCCCCTCCCCTCCCCTCCCCTCCCCTCCCCTCCCCTCCCCTCCCCTCCCCTCCCCTCCCCTCCCCTCCCCTCCCCTCCCCTCCCCTCCCCTCCCCTCCCCTCCCCTCCCCTCCCCTCCCCTCCCCTCCCCTCCCCTCCCCTCCCCTCCCCTCCCCTCCCCTCCCCTCCCCTCCCCTCCCCTCCCCTCCCCTCATTGGATCCAGTAACAGACCTTGGTAGAGATCAGTCCTTCGAGGTACAGTAGCCTTCCTGTGTGTTAATTACACTTTTCCATTTATTAGTTGTTTCTTTATCTAAAGTCTATGAAGGGTCCCATATGTTACTGCTAGTTCACACTGTAGCTAGGGATTTTATTGTGATCTAAATATAGCAAGTAAATAGTCCAGATATGCTCAGATTTATTTTGAAAACTTTAGTCTGGGTAAAATGAAGGATATGACATTCAGAAGTAAATTTATGAGACTAGGAACAACAACAAGGAGCAGCTGGGAAGCGAGTCAGGAACAGAAGTGTTATCTCTTAACAACCTTCACTTGTACAGAGTGCTGATTACTTCAGAAAAAAATCCAAACTGCCCTGTCCATGTTTGTTTCTTTCAGGATTCCTGTTATGCCCTCTTTCTAACTGACAAAGCCTCCCAGGATTTCTAGATTTGCCTCTAGGGCAATGAAGGCCTCAAAGCAAATTAATAAAATATAAAGCTAGTAGAAAGGATCTGATAAGAATAAGTTAATTAGGGAAACTTTAGCTGACGTTTCTTATCATGTTTGAAACTCCAAACTGTTTTTTGTTCTGTTTATTTTTCTGGGGGGTTTAACAACATGAGATGCAAAGTGAGTTTATAAAACTTGGGGATGACTACTGAAGTTTTCCCTTGCAATTGTACTGAGTCTGAAACAAGCTTTTTATGGTGCGATGAGAGTCTTTAAATATGCACTGCAATTGGGGTAATTTTGTTCTTTAAAACCACCCCAGCTGTGTACAAAGTGATACCTCATCACAACGTTAGCATATGGTTGCTATCATGTACACCACAAAGTCATACTCTAGCTCCAGTCCTGGGCTTACCTGTCTACAGATGCCCTGAAGTTCAGTGCTATCCTCTCATATCTATCCTATACAGACATTAGCTACAGATCTGGTTTTACACCTACCAAACACTTCCAACTTGCATGGAGTTGCTTCTGATTCCTTCTAAAGAAGCAGCCAGACTTATGCTTTACTGTCTCTCCCTGGAAAGACTTAAAAAAAAATCAGTGTTCAGAGGCTTATCTTGGAATTTATGTAAATACCTTTTAGTTTTGGTTTTCTGGCAATTTAAAACCATAAATAATCAGTATTGCAAAGGTTTATAATGATATTTTAAATGATCTTTGAATGAAGAGTTCATGGCATCATTTTCTAAGGGAGTTTATAATATAATAGTGTTACTTCAGCTACAGTAAAGCAAACTGCTTCTAAAAACTTACGTTGCTTGTTTTTGTTATTTATTTTTAATTTTAAACCTTCTGTTTTCAACTGGTACCAAACTCTCTTCTTTTGCCTTTCCCATGGTATTTGCACAAAAATTTGAGGCAATTTTGGTCAGGAGAAAGACTTTCTTTCTAGCAGTGTCCAATTGTCACAGAATCACCAATTGTACAGTGTCAGTACAGAACTTCATCCTCTTTACCTTTAAGTCTCCATAGAAATCTGGATGTTTGCAGTATTACATACGCTCATATGGACAGAAGAGTAATTTAACTTTTGAGGGGCTCTGAATGTCTTAGTGGCACTTTGGTCTGAATCTAGTTGAATGTAGCAAGCAGACATGAAAAAAAGGATTGTAAGAAATGTATTATATAACATTCACACCATTAGGTATATTAATGAAATGTAAGCAAACAGCCAAAATCTCAATTAGTCAAAACTTTGTATGGCTGTCAAACACCCCATCCTTTTTAGCTCAAGTAGGCAAACCTTTAGAGTTATAACACAATGGGAAAAGTCTAATTAAGGAAATGAAGTAAGATTTCTTAATATTATACTAGTGACATAAAATCTTGGTCTGTGCCATCCCTTCCATATGAAATACTTTGTTTTCTTGAGCTCCAAGTAACTGTTATTTCACTTAACTGTCGCTTTGCAGTCATTCCAGTAGGCTGGCAAATTGTTGTACAGTCTATATGTATGCATATATATGTGCAAGTATTAAGTGTCCATACATATGCATCTGTAGAAACACAGAGGCTGAAGCAAAAGAATCTTTTTAGACTAGAACAGCAGGGGAGGGGGCCGTGCAGCTGTGACTCCCATATGTCATAAGCAGTGAGGCTGAACTGTGCAGTGCTAGGGGGGAAATCAATGCCCTCAATAAATGTACACACAAGTAATTGTGCACACACTTCTTACATTGTGTACTTGGTAAGTACTCAGTGTTAGGAAAAGTAAATAAATGAGAAAATGGAGGTGTAGCAGAAGAGATTTTTGTATTCTGAGAAGAGTTAAAATACTCTATTAAAATGCAAATATACTGTAGGTTACTACCATAAATTTTGCATTCAGAATTCTTCTGGACAGAGAGAATAAATATGCTCTTGTATTTTCATTCTCTACGTGGCATATTCCATTGATTTTTACCTACTAATTCCTACAGTTTTCAGCATCTCATTCTGTGGGGTTCTCTTGGGGCAGTTAAGAGTGTTGTCTTTGCTTGTCAATTATTAGTTTTGCTGTTGTCTTTGTCCTTTGTTGCAAAGTCTTATTATTTGTATTTCATTTCCTAGACAGTAAAGGACTACCGTATAATTAAAGTCATTTGAATATAACCAAGAATTCAGAAGAGTGATGAAGAATGTATGATTAATGTACAAATGAAAAAGCAGTCCTACTCTTTCCCTCTTATCAGCTTTTAATCCCTCTGACGTACTTAACTGGCTCCAGTTGATGTCACTGGCAGTTTTATGTGGTCTCAACAAATTTTTCAAGGAGCAGCTTCAAATTCCCTTTAGCTGGAGAGAGAGAAAGGAACAGAACAGCACTGCAATAAAAATGCTGTCATGAGAATAATAATAAAAAAGAGTGTATAATGCTTAATGTTATCAACAGCAGTATTTTATACAGGCAGAAGATTTGAGAGCCATGAGATGGGAAACAGATTTTCTTACAAAGTTAGCCAGAAATATACCCATGGAAGGATACAACTAATTATGATACTGTGAAGCATAAGTGGTTGAGGTACTAACAAAGAGCTGGAGAGCAAAGAGATGGAGAGAGATCTCATGAAGGAAAGGTGACATCTCTCACCTGACTGAATAGGCAGTACTGCATCATCACTTCATAGACTCATAGAATCTTTTGAGTTGGTAGAATCTTCTGGTCCAACTCCCTTGCAATGAACAGGGACATCTACAGCTACATCAGGTTGCTCAGAGCCCTGTCCAGTCTGACCTTGAACATATCCATGCCCAGCACCACCTCTCCGGGCAAACAATGTCAGTGCCTCACTACCTTTACTGTAAAAAACTTCATCCTTATGTCTAATCTAAATCTCCCCTTTCCTTTAGTTTGAAAACATGTCCCTGTTAGTTTCCATGTTAGTTTGAAACCATTTTCCAGTCTAGATCCTGTATTTCCCCTTCCTTCTTATAGCCCAACTTAAGATATAAAAATGCTGCTCTCGAGTTTCCCTGGAACCTTCTCTTTTCCAATCTGAACCTCAGCTCTCTCAGCTTGTTCTCATAGAGAAGGTGTTCCATCCCTTGCATCATTTGTGTGGCCGTTCTCTGGACGTGCTCCAACAGGTCTATGTCTCTCCTGTACTGAAAATTCCCCATCTGGATACAGTACTCCAGGTGAGGCCTCACCACCACAAAGCAGAGGGGCAGGATCACCTCCCTCTTCCTACTGACCACGCTTCTTTAGATGCCCCTCAGGATAGGGTTGGCTTTCTGAGTTGCAAGGGCACATTGCTGGCTCATGTTCAGCTTCCCATCCACCAGCATCCCCTGGTTCTTTTAGGCAGGTCTGTGCTCCATCTTTACATCTTCTTGCTTGTACAGATAGTGGGGGTTGCTATGACCCAGGTGCAGGACCTTGAAGCTGCTTTTGTTGAAACTCAAGTTTTACCTGGACCCCCTGCTCAAACCTGCCTTGGTCCCTCTGGATGGCATAATGTACCTTGAGCAAGTCAACTACACCCCACAGTTTGGTGCCATCTGCAAACTTGCTGAAGGTGCACTCAATCCCACTGTCAAAGTCTTTGAAGAAGATATTAAAGAGCATTGTCCCAGTACTGATCCCTGAGGGACATCACTGATCTTCATCTGGATATTGAGCCATTGACCTCCACTGACCATCTCTCTCTGGGTATGATCTCACAACTTGTTCTTCATCCACTGAACAGTCTACGCATCATATCCATATCTTTCCAAGGATGTTATGGGGGACTGTGTCAAAGACCTTACTGAAATCCAAATAGATAGCATGAGTGGCTTTTCCCTTGTTCACTGATGAAGTTATGCCATCACAAAAAGTGACATGGTTGGTCAGGCAGGACCTGCCTTTGGTGAACCCATGCCAGTTATCCCACATCACTTCCCTCTATTCCATGTGCCTTAGCATAGCTTCCAGGAGGATGTGCTCCATGAGTTCATTCATACCTTCCTCCAAAGATTGGAAAGGCAAAAGTGACTTCAGAAGTTCTATATTCTGAGAGATTTTCATGTATCTTGGGGAAAGTGCCAAGTACATTGGAAGTGGAGGAATGTTAGCTGTCTCTAAAGCACCAAAAGGAAATGGAGAAAAGGGATGAATTGACCCAAACAAGCAGGCAAAATTACAATTCTGTGGCAGGTCGCTCTAGGTCTCTTTGACCTTGGCAATAACACCAAGGTCATTTTTTATATGAGTGAACTGTCCTTGAATAATTTCTCCAACATCTACAAACAAACTTTTCTTCCATATCAAACATGCTTGTCATGTTCTCCTTTCCAAAAAAAAAAAAAAAAAAGACAAAAATAGGATATATTTTCTTTTGTAACTTGGGAAAATATAGCTTTTAGCTATCATTCTTTCACTTAGCCCTCCTTATAATTTATCTGAGCACTAAATATTATGTCTGTGCTTCTATTTTCTCTCACAGAAAAAAAGATACAGTTGGGGAACTGAGTGTGTACAAATCCTTTGGAAGAGAGCTTTAACTTTGTAAGTGAGAGGAGAGTATAATGTTTTAGATGACTGAAGTAGGAGCACTGTGCATTTAGTACAAATACTGAGTAAGGTCTTTCACAAAAATGAAAATAAAATCTAAGGAGACAGTCACTTCTCCTTCATTTGTTTTCCACCCCAAATCCCAGATTTTTCAGAGTGGAGATCTATCTTTCAGATACTCTGAATTACACTCTGGAAATTTCTCTCTAATTTTGCAGGAAGCTAATCTTCCAAATTAAATACCCGTGGCTAAAAATGACAATATCTGTTGATTTTCAAAGGTGGAAGTGGCCGACTAATTTCCTTTCTTGTCTTTGAAAGCTTCCCTTTGAATATATGTGTACATACAATAGTCTGCAGGACAGGAGAGTTGTATGATCTTTCCTCCTGCATGTAATAGTTATTGCCTTTATCTGGTGACCCTGTAGATAATGTGTACTACCTATTATACTCTGAGCAGTATGTAGGGCTAGAATTCCAGCTCCATGATGATCTTAATCTCTGAACTCAGAATGACCAATATACCACATAGGGAACAATGTGTCTGCTGAGTGGCAATGCTTTACCGTATAAACAATTGTGGTTCCCAGACATGGGAAGCACAACATGGGAACTGTGGCATAGGAAAGGCTGAAATAGGAAGGCAATACCTTTTGTTGCCTTCATCATTCAAAGGCAGAAGCCATTCTTCTGCATATACTAGTAGAGACTGGAATGAGAAGTTAAGTTATGAGAGAAATTAAGTATTCAGAGAATCTGGTAGGAAACATCTAAAGATTTTGAGAGTGTCTAAATGTCTGACATAATTGCAAGGGAGCTATCTGTCTTTAGTTGAAAAGTGTGGTGACTGGGGAAGGTTCCTGATAACTGAAAAAAAATAACATTATATCCATCATCTCACTGGTCTGCCTTACTTTTATATCTGGAAAAATCATGTAACACATCCACTTTGACTCCATTTATAAGCATATGAAGGCCAAGAATATAATCAGGAGTAGGAGATCTAGAAATACCCAAGGCATCATGCTTCACCAACCCAATTCCTTTTTATGATGAAATGATTATGTGAAAGGGAGGAGAATAATAAATGCAATATCATCCTGCAAGGCTTTTGATGTCACTTCCCACAGCATTTTCAGTAATATGTTGAGGCAATGTGGGATGGATGAATTATTACAAGAACTGAAATTCAGCAGGATTAGCAGGCTTGTAATTGATGGCTTGAGGTCAGGCTGGTGGATAGCAACAGGTACAGAACACAAATGACACCAGAATTCCTTGTTTAATATCTTCATCAATGACCTGGATGACATAACAAAACATATTATCTAGAGATTTGTAGAAGATGGGTAGTTAGAAGTGGTACATATGCAGCGTGGCAGAACCAGAAGAGAAACTATGGATTTGGGCCAACAAAAGCTGCATGAAGTGCAAAGTTGTGCAGCCAGGGTGGGATAGTCCTCTACATCAATGCAGGCTGAGTAGTGACTAGCTGAGAAACTTCAGAAAAGGACCTGAGGGTTTTGGCATGCCAAATTGCAGATAGCCAACAAGGTGCTCTCAGTTTTTTAAAAAAGAAAACCACATACTATATTAGGAAAAGCTTGGACAGTAGGACAATTGGACAATTTTATCTTCACTTGTCATTGATGAGCCTGCACCTGAACCCAGCGTAGTCATCAGCAAGGCAGAAATATGGTTTGAGTGTCTTTCTGGGACTCAGCAAAACTTTGTTCTGTTCTCTGGGCAAGCTGCTTATATTCAGATCTGAAAGACCACTCAGACCCCTTGTTTTCACAGAATTCTATATGAATAGCACCCTGAAAGTGTCAGCCTATTTCTGTTTTTACAGGGGAATATCCTCAACCTTGTTTTTCATATAATAGTTTTTGTCTAAAGACATTGAAATGTGGAATGGTCTAGTATTATAATTTTAATATATATACAAGTAAAAATAATGTAAAAATAGAGGTAAGGACAGTTGCCATCCTTTAATCCTATAACAGGAGAAATATAGTTCTCCTATCCTATCCTGTCCTGTACTGTCCTCTCTTTACTCTCCTTCTACTCCAATTTTTTCTTTTGTTCTGAAACCCTCAGCAGCACAATATTACTTTGTACTCATTTGCTACTTTTAAAACTCAATATTTGACTGGTTTGATTTCTTTCTTTTTCTCTTTAGAATAGCAAAAGGGATTAAAGCATAAACTGGATTATGTACTTGTCAAATACGATCCTTTTTAAAGTGAAGCTGTATTTATGGGGGTGGGATGGCTCAGTGAATTGATGATGAGATACTATTCTAGGTCACTTATTCAAATTGGTGCTAGTCTGGTGGTGGCTGAAAATTTGCTTTCTATCTGGGAGCCAGTAAGAAGCTGGTAGCAGTCAAGTCCTGAGGGGACGTCTTTATCCTAATATATGCACTAAAATGACCAGTAACTGCCTCTGTCTTTGACAGGCTTAATGGAAAGATTAAGTGCTAAATAGGAGTAGAGAGAGATCCAACACAATAGACAATTGTTTTAAAGCAGCCAATTCAAATTTTACTTCAGATACTTTGGTAAGACAGTGTCAGGACACTTGTTCTATGGAGTTCATAATGCAAACTTTTTGGTCTGGAATTTCTTTGCATGTTGGGATGCTTTTTACAAAGACAAAGAATGAAATCTCTTTTGAACTGAAAAGAGAGCAGGCTTTTAAAGGCATGTGACTGTCAAGAAAAATCGTCTGAAAAGCAAGACTATTAGGCTGAGTAATTTCCAGAGAAAGGTAGTGGACATGTCATTACTTGAATCATGTAGAAGAAAGATGAACTCCGCCCATCACTGTTATCTAATTACAAGGATGAGTAAATAGGTATGGGCAACATTTTCAAAATTGAGTTCTGAACATTTGACACAATATCCAAAGGAAGATCTTATAAAGGCGGGGTGATTTCCACAGACTGAGAGTAGTGAGAGCTCAAGGTCTCAGCCCGTTTCTCAGGGAAGAAGTGAGATGAAAAATTAGAATTACATTGCCTTGTAACATAGGCTAAACAAAGAACACTATTATTTAGTGGACTGTACTAAACAAAAAAATATAACCAAATAATTGTCAAAGCAAGAGAAAATTGAGTTACTGCATAGTTGGCTGAGAATGCCACTGAATCACAGAATCACAGAGTGGCTGAGGTTGTAAGGGACCTCTGGAAGTCTTGGTCAACCCTTCTCAGGCTGAAACACCCAAAGCAAGTTGCCCAGAACCATGTTCATACAACAATTTATCTTCCATTTGTTGGCAATTGTTGAGTAAAGATTTGACTTAAAGAACTGTTGGTAGGAAAGAAAAGGTCAGCAGCTGAACAAGTAATGGGAGAAATACAGTCATTGAGAAGTCTCAGTAAAGGGAACAGAAATTACTTTCTCTACAGCTTTGCAAGGACTGTACAGGAACTTGGAGGCACACTCAAGAAAAACGGGTGGACAGACTGGGAGGAGAGAGCATTGCACCAGTTCTGAGCAATTTTGGTCTTTTCAAAGAATGGGAACTGAGTACCCTGGTTTCCAAAGCAGGTGACAGAGGTAAGGGCATAGCCATGCCTCACAAGGATTCAACCTTCTTCCCTTCCTGCTCCACTAACCCTCAGGGGAAGGACTCTGGTAGGATTTGCCAATGAGCTGAGGCAGTTTTGCTTTGAAGAAGGCCATGTTGTTGCTTCCCAACATGCTGGGGAAAGTGGTGTCCAACCATAAGGTCCAGTTCTCCACTGCCCCACTGAAACCTAGTCCTACTGACATTGCATGCAGTTAGAAAAGCATCTACCAGCTACAGGACTGTCCAAGTTTGATTCACAGTATCATGGTCAGCTGGTGAATTCTGCTGCTTAGAAGCCATTTTCACATTTGGGCCATGTCTCTCTGTCATCCAGTGTTGGAGAGCACAGCTTTGCTGAGAACAGAAGTGAATAGCAGAGGTGGCTCTCATTCAGGTGCTGCCATTCACACAGTGAGCTCCTCTGCCTCACAGGCCTGGCCAGGCAATGCAAACAATAAACAAACCATAATAACTCACAACTGCGGCTGAACCCAGCCCTTAATGACATTATTCAATACAGCTTCAACACTGTGAAGAAATTCATCTCCTCGTTCCCATGCTCCTCGGAGCATTTCCAGGTTGGCTTTACCAACAGTAACTCCAACAGCTTATTCTAATTGTTTTGCTAGTACAGTACAGGGAAGCTAACCTGCTATGAAACCTGATGCTTTCTGCAGGAACAGGTTATTGCAGGGTAACAAGTGGCTTTTCTTTCCTAAACTGGCAGCACCGTTCCACAGGGGGGCACTCACAGGAGCACATACACCTCACAGCAGGTGTGCACAGCTGGATGCAGGGCTCCGCAGGGCTGCCGAGGAGCCGGGTTGGACAGTTGGGTGGGTGAATGATGGGTGAACCCATCTGACACGGTGTTGGGTTTGGGCTATGCTTTCCTTTTTGAATAAAAACAAGTGGGGAAAAAAAAAGGAAAAAAGAAAAAAAAAAAGAAAAAAAGGAAAAAGAAAAAAGAAAAAAAAGCATTGTCTTGCAATTATTATTATTATTTTTGATTTTTTATTTATTTATTGTTGTGCTTGTGACAAAGATTTTTGACACTGGGGAAAAGATATCAGGAAAGTCTAAAGGGAGAGTGGTGAAGGCATTATTTCTGATTTTCATCAGTAAGAAAGCCATTAATGGAAACCCCCCTCTGAACATACAAAAGGAAAGTGTGCTGCAGACAGATATTGCTGGCAAGAGTTGAATAATCACTGTGTGCAAGAGCTTATCTGCCAGTAACTCCCAAAGTGTCTGAGAACACTATGGCTGATTCTGAAGGCTGTTTTCTGGCAAATCTGCGGCTATTTCAAAGGAAAGTCTGAGCTTACAGTCAAATTGTTTCTCATTGTTTCTACAGATGGTGTGATCAAATGAAAGCATGCACCGCAATGCACACATAAGAGCTAGAGGAGTCAGAACTTTGATGTTTGCCAGAATATTTTAATTCTGTTTAAGAAGTGCTTTTGGATTATTAAATGATGCAGATAAAGCAAGTGCTAAATGTAAGACAGTTATTTCCTGAATTTTTAAGCTCAAAACTGGAGTTGATGCAGCTTATGAGATGTGAACGAATGAAGAACTAGAGCGAGAAGATTCCACCTGAAAATCTCTGAGAAATCAAGAGGCAACATTTCTTTTCCCTTTCCCTTTCCCTTTCCCTTTCCCTTTCCCTTTCCCTTTCCCTTTCCCTTTCCCTTTCCCTTTCCCTTTCCCTTTCCCTTTCCCTTTCCCTTTCCCTTTCCCTTTCCCTTTCCCTTTCCCTTTCCCTTTCCCTTTCCTCCTTGTTCTCTCCCTTTCCTTTTCCCTCTTCCTTTCATTCAGCCATCCCCTCCTAGACAAACCACTAGCTTAAGTTTTATTTCTGAAAGTCTACTTTTAATTTAGGTGCATCACGTTCGGTCCAGAACAGAAATTTGGGAATGAGATTTTGTAAGAATTTTGCCAATCACTTTGCTTCAACTTCACACTCATTCCACTGTGGAAGCTGTGTTGGCCTAAAAATAGTCTCTTCTGAAAATTTCACCTTTGGAGCCAAGCAGCACTGAAGTTATAAATGAAGAGGGAATGTGACAGAGATCAAAATCTGCCTCACTGGTCCAGACAGATAAATATCAGGCTAGCTTGAAGGTTTTCACCTCTTTGCTGCTGGGAGTTACATTTTTTTTTCATGGCAGAGCACTCAGGGCTAATTTTGTAGCTGGTATAAATCAACATTACACAATATACATCGGTGCAATGATGCTGATCTATGCCAGTTAAGAATCTGGCTGCTCCTGCTAGCAGTGCTCTGACTTATAAATCTTCCTCTTGGATGAACCAGAGGAACTGTTGCAGGGAGCTGCATGTTTTAAAATTGGCCTCAAGAAGATAGGACAGCCCAACCGTGACAAAAAATATAGGCACGGATGTGGACTTTTTCCGAGAGGTGATAGTTTAAGCTCTGCAGAAACCAGAATCCCCCCAGCACCTGTGAAACCTTGGGTCGGGATGAAGAATTCAGGTGTTCAGATGTGCTCATCTTGTATTCCTTTTGAGTTTTGAAATGATTCACCTTTTTCCCCATTAAACATATCTACATGTATATATTTTTAAGTCATCCTATTGCTTAACCACTGCTTCTTCCTTCTTTGCTTTCTTTCTTTTCTTTTTTTTAATGCATGCATGTATACCTGACTCCTTGGAGATCACTTAGTCTGCCTCTGTGATTACTGGAGTCAGCCAGCAACACGACAGGACTTGCTTGTTTACATAGCTCTGAGGGTTATGACAACACATCAGAATGTACAGGTGCCATGTAGAGATGCAGCTTGCAATTAAGATCAGTAAAGCTGACTATTTAATAAAGAATTCCTTCATTTTATAACAACCTGATCTCATTAGCATGCAAAAAGCAAATCAGCTCCATAGAACTCTTGAAAATTTTGTTCTCCTTTGGTAAGAAATATTTAAGCTAAAGTCAAGAATTGCGAAACAATTGCATTAACTGAACAGAAAATTAAACCCATAAAACATGGTTAATTGCAATTTCCTTGTAATTGTAGTAAATGTACTGCCAAGATCATTACAAAACAGTTTTAATGTGTTTTTAGTCCATTTGGTGGCATTTCATCCCTGCACTAGAACAGGCAGAGATGAACAGATCAAGGGAGCTCCCTTCTGATTCTGCCTTTACTTGGGCCTTTCAGTGTGGCTTCAGGGACTAAAAGTGCTCATTCAGAGAGCACAGTGGGAAAGACTTCCTGGAAAAAACATTCCACGCTTTTTAACATTAAGCAGAGGAAGCTTCAAGAGCAATCTGCATCTTTCAGTAGCTTGACATAGCAGCTCTTCATAGAAAAGCTCAGTCCCCTCAGGTATATTTTGAACAATAGCTTGAAAAACTCTCCACCTATCTCCTCTTAAATTTAGCTCAGAGTAACAGCCACATCCTACTACACCAGGATCCAGATGATCTGATTGTCTATAACTTATGTGTAGAATTTTCTTTTAATTTGTTATTATTTTTTCTTCTCCCGGTATTTTCCTCTCACCATGTTATAGGTACATATATAAGCTGGCTTGATTGTAATTAATTAATTTTAATTAATTAATTATTTATTTTTTAATTAATGCTACAGTCACTGTTTCTGCTAAAAATGCAATAAGATACTATGTTTGTACCCACAGTCAGGTGGAATGGGGGGGTCTCTGTACTGTCAGTCCTTTCCTGAAGAATGGGAGACTTGTGATGTGTGATATGCCTTGTATCCCAGGGGAAGGCAGGAACAAGGTTTGAGTTCACTCTTCTGGAATCAGCTTTTCCTTTCCCCTTGGTTGTTTTTTTTTTCCTTTTTTTCTTTTTACCTTCTACTATTTGCTTGAGTTACCTTCTCCTACAGTGTAATTAGGTTGATTTTCTCTGGAGCTGTTGCTTTCACATAGCAGCCAATGAATTGGATGACTTTCCTCTTCTCTGGAAGAGGCCTGAGTTTATTGACATAAGTAATCCTTGGCCCAAATGACTGAGTGTGGACAGGCAGGCTGTGAACCTGGACAGAGATTCTGCTCTGAGATCTTGGATCGCACTGTAATTCTGAGTCCAGTGTTTTCTCTCATCTCCCCTGCCAAACTATCTTCCTTTGCGTTGGAAAAATCCCCTGCTATCAGTGAAGGTTTACATCTTCCTTACTTGGCCAGGCCTCCCTGGTGTATCATCTTATTTATACTGTAGTTAGCTCTGTACAAAGGTGATCAGAGACCTTTGCAGTTATGGGTGGATTTGTCTCTCGTGGTCTGCAAACAGGGCATATTCTAATGTTCTGTTCTCAGTCCATTTGTTTCCATAATTTCTAAGTCCTTACACTGTTTTCAGTAGTTTTCTTTTGTGTCTTTATTCATAATGCATTTTCTTTTCTTTTTTTTTCATAGAAATTATCAGTCACAAATATCAACTTTTAGGCATTTCATAGAATCATAGAGTCGCAGAATGGCCTGGGTTGAAAAGGACCTCAAGGATCTAGTTTCAACCCCCTGCCATGGGAAGGGACACCAACCACTAGAGCAGGCTTCCCAGAGCCACATGCAGCCTTGCCTTGAATGCCTGCAGGGATGTGGCATCCTCAACCTGTCTGGGCATCCTCTTCCAGTGTGTTACCACCCTCTGAGGGAAAAAAGTTCCTCCATTTTCTAATTTCAAGGGTTTATTTCAATAAGGCTGTCCGAATAAAGATACATTTCCCTGGACGTGTGATTCTGAATTCAAATCTGAACGTGCCGGAGTCTGAAACTCAATTATAGACTGAAAGCTGTATTTACCTGCCTTTACCAGTATTGAGTCTTAATGGAGAAGACCTACAGCAATGCAGTGACTGCTAACACACATAGGCACAACTGTAGGCTGGATAACCTTATTTATTTATTTATTTTTCCCTGAGCTCTTTCCATGCACTGGCATCTTGCACAGCTGAAGCTCTGCTCTCAGCTGCAGTCGTTGGCTTATGACATGTGGCCCGAGTCCAGGCAGCCATCACAACTGCCTTCCACCCAGCTGGTAGTTACAGGCTTGAAAGCTGTGCCGAAAGCAACGTAGTATTTTTGATCTCTTCATCCCTTGGCTTATCTGGCTCGAAGAGGGAGACTCTGATCAGTGAGCTATTTCAAACCACACACCTGAAGCTGAGAGGAACTTGGGATGGGAAACAAGGGGAAGAGGACGGCGGGGAGGTAGAAGTCAAGGAGCATTTGGGTTTGATGTGGAAAGATCAAGTGAGCTGTGGCCTGCCTTGCGAGGAAAGCAGCGTGCCTGGGAGGCTGGTGAACGGCAGCCTGACACGAAACCGCTTCACAGCCGTGCTACGACCTCTCCGCAGTGCACTGTCTACCTGTAGGCACCAAAATTCCTCTCTCTGGGGAGCACGCAGCAATCCATTTGGTTCAGCAGCTGCCAGGGAGTGTGAAGGCCTGCTGGGACGGGAGGAGCTGCCGACCGGAGGGGCTCTCCTACACAACTCTGCCGCTGGCTGTGTGCGGGAGGGAGGGAGGAAGGGAGAGACAGGTGTGTGTTTGTGTGTGTGGGCACCAGGCAGACAAACAAACAAACACAGCACCACATCCAGGGGGGGAATTTTCTTCCTGGCAGAATTGTCTCTGCCATCTGCTATGAGGAAGTTGGCTAGATGGTGGAGTCCTCTCTGCACCGCAGCTTCAGGTGAAAAACAGCTCGGGAACCCATGTCCTTTGGGCTTGTGTTTTTTCAAAGGTTCCTCTGTTTTCCTGTCTCTTACTCATATCATCAAGGGCTGGGACTGGAAAAATGCGTGCAGGTCAGTGCCTGCTTCTGAGTCTTCCAGGTACTGCTGTGCTTGAGCAATAAAGTATAACATAAATTTGGCTGCTTCCATTTTTTTCTCCATTGATAGTGAGAAGCTTAACTTGTTTTTAAGTACCTTTAATTTCCAGCCGAGATTAGTAATTTCCTTTAAACTCAATCCCCATTTTTTCTTACTTCTCATAGGAGCCTTTAACCACTTGCAAACAGAGGCAGCCAGTAGAATAATGAGCTATCACACTGCAATGAGTTTGGCCAAACAAACAGCCATCTCTGTACTCTTCTGATACCAGTTGAAGTCTTTTGTCTTTTTCTTGGTCTGTTTTTTGGCAGCTTTGGGAGGTTCTTCACTTCATTAGTCCTCAGATCTAAAGAAATTTGCTTTACAAGAGCTTCCTCTACATTCAGCCTTGCTTTATAGGCACTGAACTGAACAAGTCTTGCTCTGGCGTTGGCTGTCGTCTCTGCTATATGCACACAAGTTTTACCTGAACAGCACATCATGTGGTGACACTTGCACTCAAACTTTGGTGCCTTTGTGGGAAAGTTCTGGAGGTGAGAGGGCCCTCAGGGATGTTGGTCCCCAAGGGAGCTGTACTGTACTGAGCCCTCAGCAGGGCTATGCTGCATCCCCACTGCACAGTACAGCCCAGCCTGTAGACAGAGCAAGAAAATCTGCTTGTAGGAAGAGCTGGTGCAAACCAGGGCACGCTCTGAAATGGTGATACTGATGCACATGGAAAGCAACTGGGCCAAGCATGTCTCAAAAGCAGCAGGACCTGAACACATAACAGAAATAGGAAACCAAGGAAACCAAACACTTCAAGGCTGCAAGCAGCGGCTGAGGTGAAGCTGACATTTTTCCTTCAATCCATGTGCAGAGTCAGACAGACGTGAGTCAGCCTCAAATATTGTCCTTTCTCTGGTTTACAGCAGACACATACTTTAAAACTCTGCCATATCATCCCTGTCATAAAAAGAAATCTCCTGATTCAGAGACTTCTCTAAACCACTCAAGATTTTTGTGTGTGCTGTCTCTCCCCAATAGCTTGGAGCCCTGAAAACCACAGCCTTTGCTGGCAGACAATAAAGATACGACCTAAAGTATTCAACAAGGAACAATAAATAAATAAATAAATAAAAAGAAAGAAAGGAAAAAAAAAGGAGAACGGCTGTTGATGAGGCTTAGAACATGTCCCAACATTTTCTGCAGGTTTTTTCCTTTCTTGAGGCAATCAGAGCACTGCCTAAGTTTTGCACCTGCCATGGGCAAGTGCCTCTGTCTTTTAGTGAAATAACTTTATGCATTTTTAGTGCAAGCCCTGGCCTGCTTTGTATCCTGCTTTACCTGAATGATTATATCTTCTTTACTTCATTAACTTTTCAATAGGCTATGAAAACAAAAGCTGTCACTCTGATACTTGCTATTTGATATCCAACAATGCCTTCAATACAAAGAGAGCCCCTCCGTCTCCCAGCCCCCACCACCAAACATCACTTGGCATGATCCTGCTTGTAGCAGTTCATGGTATCAATATGTAAAACCCTCCTCTGTTAATGTTTCTCTGAGAAACAGCCTGATCTGACATCTGCAAGTATAAGCTCTACAATGAGTGAATTTGATGGAGAAATCAAAATCTACTGTCCAGTGAAATATCAGTTTGCTAGGATTGTTAGGACATCTCAGGGAAGAACTCATTTGCAGACACACAGCCACGAGTCCTGAGACATGGTCCCTGCACACATAAACACTACGATGTTGTAATTTGGTATGGTTGGACTTAGGGATTCTTAGGATTCCCAGAACTCTATTTTGTATTTGCTGAGACCATGAAAACTAGTTATGGGCTTAGCTCATGTTCTGTGGCAAGAAAGAAGACTTCTAAGTCGATAAGTTAGGTTTTATTCGCCTTTATGCCTAATTTATTAATTTATTTGGAAACCTCTACAACTAGCCATGTTAATAAAAGGATTCCATTAGGCTTTTTCAGTCCAAGACCAGGCTTTTGGCTCTCTGTGAAGGCCAGCTCTTAGAAGACAGATAGGGGGCTGAGGGTGGGTGGGCTATATCATCCTCATTTATTCAAATAATTTTCACTTGAGAGATTCTTTAGATGAGGAAAATCTGCCTGGAAAACACAGAGACCACATAATAGAGCAGTGTACAGCTAAACAGGCAGGAGGGCTGGTAAAAATAAACAAAAGGATGTGTGTTTTGGGGGAGGAATATTTTTTTGGATGGATTCAAGCTGGAGGTGTAGAGGTACACAGAAAGCCACAAATTGCTGAGGACAGAGCAGTCTGCAGATCAAACAAAACTAATGTTGCTCTGGGATGTAATGGGCCAGATGAAATGATTTTCCAGCATCTTCTTCTGAGAAGAGACAGGAGAATGACTCTGAATGTGTTCATGGTGGGCTCCCATCTACCAGTCCAGGGAGTAGCTTCTCCAGCCACTGACTCATTTGTAGTCTAGGTTCCAACCCAGGTGCAGAAAACAGAATCTCTGGACTTTCAAGTGAAATGAACGCTTCTAGATATCCCAGTTCAGGATGAGTAGCTTTAAGCCCAAGTATTAAGACAGCCGGGGCTTGAGGGAGCATTGAGAGTGTCCTCTAAACTTTAATGTCCTTTCAGGTTGGGCATTACAACAGAAGAACGGGTTTTGATAACCCATATTCTAGTGCCAAGATAAGACAGTTGTGGAAATGTAAATTTAGATGTTTTGAATGCATCAAGTTCCCAGGGATGTGAATGGGAACTAATAGGCCTTTGAGTTCTCAGCACTTCTCCAGCTCAGGCCACTTCTTCTTTCTGGTTTAATCGTAGATCCACGTCATGGCATTCATCCTTCTCTATTTCAGATGATTCTCTCTAAAATCTAATTTTCTGGCATCTGTCAAATAAGATTGCAGTGACACATAAACTCCTTGTTTTTTATCAGATAAAGCAAAAACATTTTGTCTTTTAATTATCTCCTGAGGGAGCTGGATGATCTCTCTGGAGAAACTTGACTTTTCCTATGGGATGCTGATTGTTCTCATGGCCTATGCAGAGACCATTGTGGACCCTCTAGATAAGCACAATCCAAGCCTAAAGGAATCAGGCACTATCATGATACAGGGTGTGGTGATTTCATTCATTTTTAGGAAGTGTTTGCAGCTGCATACACTGCACAACTCTGAAACTGATCTGAAACTAAGGTAATATTTATTCCTTGAAAAAATACCACTTAAATTATTAAAATAGTTGTTCATCTTCTTTCACTGGAGTTAGCACGCTGTAAATGGTTCAGGCATGAATCAAGCATCTGCTTTTCTCCTTGGTTTTGAATCTCTTCATGAAATTTGACTGGATCTGTACGACCAGTGCTGTTAATTCCCAGTATGGTTTTACTTAGGGTATTTTGTGTGAAAATCCTGGCAGCTGGACAGTGTATAATAATTCCAGGTCAAGAAATATGCTCTTAATTATTTCACAGTCTCAGTGTCTTTAGGGAGGACATTGAGCAGGCTCTGAAGTAAGAAATTAAAATGTTAAAAAAAAATTGAATTAATTTCTGAGCTTTTGATAGATTACAGGTACTCTGTTATTTAAGGTGTCAAACGTGTATTTCTTTGTCAAACTCTGAACTGAAGCCCATGGAGTAATCCAATGAAATCCTCAATTTGCTAGAACCGTGTGGGCATCTAATATCTCTTCTTAAAATGTGGAAAATAGGGCATATTTCAGATGCTTCCACTTGAATTCTGAAGACCAGCTCATGGCATATGTTTTTGAAAGCGTGACTCCAGCATTTCAGGGGAATGTGATTCCAGTTTAAAAACTGGATTCACTGTTAGAACCTGTTGCAAGCTGGTGGTAAAACTCCTCTTTTGGCCTCCCAAATAGTGGCCCTACCTACAGTACAAAACATTCCTAGTTCTATCATCTTGGCATTAATTATCCTAATCTCTTTTCTAATGTTCAGGCTGTTAATTTAACCACGTTGTCTAAACTTGCATTGGAAGTGGGGCTGGATTTGTTTCCTTGCATGTGCAGACAGAAAAGCTGAAGGTAACTTATCAAAATGAGTAAGATAACAGAACTTGGGGTAGGAGGAAAGAAAAAGGGGAAAAAAAAAAGAAGACATTTGTGAGATATTTTCTCAAATTGCAGAATTCTGTGTTTATCCAAAGCTGGATTTAAAATCAGGTGGAGCTGCAAGAAATCTGTCCTCCTGAATATTTTCTGTAATAGATGTGAGGGTAATTTCTCAGCTCCATCTGTGGGTAATTAAACACAGCACACTGTGCTATGAACAGGAGCCATGATTGTCAGCTTCTGCATCTTACACTGCCTTTTATGGACCATGAGCAACTATTCCTGTTCAAATTGAACAGGAATACTTTTTTCTACAAATCTCAGTTTGGTCACAGATGTTTTGTAAGCATCAGTGAGTGAATTTAGTCTCCTGGTTGTCTGGATAAGGGGTCCAATGCAATGCAGACAGGATAGCTTTGCAAGAAATTGGTAAAACCCTATAAAATCCTGGTGAACAGGTGATTACCACAGGACTCGTTACAATAAAACTGCGGGCCACCTTAGTAGAAGTGGCAATGATTGTGTGGGATGTGAAGTGATTTATCCTCTCCCTTCAGAAGGTGACAGCTATTAGTGATATAGCTGTCCTACAGCTACAGCAGTTACTTCAGTTTTCAGTGCTGCCAGTTCAAAACCTTGCACAAGCACTGATCTAAAACTTTGCTGGCTTTTGGAGTCTGGAACTTCAGAATTATTATGGGTATAACTGTAAAAATCAGTGTGTGGCAGTGTAGGAGGTCAGACTGGACAGTAGCATCTTCTGGCCTGAGATGGTGTAAACCACGAGGAAAATATGGTCTCCAATCTGCTCGTTTGATAATAAAACAGTATGTATGTGCAACTATACTTCCGTATAAATAATAACCGGCTCTATTAATTATACATAAAATATGTGTTTGCATGGAAAGTATAATACCATATAAATAACAGCTTGTACCAATAATTAAATATAAAACATACATTCATATGGAACTACCTGTTGATATATTATACAGAACTTATTTTCTGCCAACAATGTCAGCCAAAAATGCAGGATAGGAAGGAACTTCTGGTGTTAAAAAAAACCCACATATCATTCTCTTCTTTTTACTACTTTTCCCCTGTCCAAGACCGAGGGCATAAGGTCTGTCATAACGGTGTCCCAGCAGGGCTTTTTGAATGTGGCTTTTTGCTTCTTCTTCTTACTCCACACTTGGCTGCCATTCCCTCTGACTCCAAACTAAGCAAGTAGAAATTAAAGAAAGAATGCAGCCCTAACGCCTACACCCAGGAGCTTTCAAAACAGAAGGCTGCTACACCTGTGGGGATAGAACAAGTGTATCAGTGTCCTGGGCTCTGCCCTGGCTCGTCTGCCTTTGTTAGCTGGAATGTGCCGATGAAACAATCAGGTGCAGTAGGCGCGTGGCAGCCTGCTTAAAAACCGATTCTTTGGAGACAGGGAGTGGGCTGTGAATCATGCATCCACATAATCTGATGATAACAATTTTAAATGTGGTGATTAGTGTATAATGGAAAGTATTGTGCTATTTGTCTGCCACTGCACTACCCAGTATTTAAAGGGTTCCATCTTCTATGCAAATTGTGGTGCATTCTAGTAGCGAATGCGTAGGGCAACTTTAGGATTGTTTTGGTACTTGCCCCTTCCTCTCATGTATATACGCACACGATTACTTTTTGGGTCATGGTATTGAAATCATGAATGTGTGACAGGATTCTGATGGTACTGGGCAGCACACAAAGCCATATTCCTTGTGGTAGAGCTTTCAGGCCTGGCTGTGAACTCTAGGTCCAGGCTAGATTGACCTTCTATCAGTAAGAGTGCATCCAGTGGTATGTGGGAGTGGTTGAGAAAATCAGCCTTGAAATCAAGATGCATTAGACGTTCAGATTAGTGAGTGAGGCCAGCAAGATGCAACTACCTGACTTGTCCTTTGCTTGAGTTACCTTCACCAGACTACACTTTCAGGTATTCTTCTGCTCCCCGTGAAGACCAGGAAAACATGAGGGACATCAGTGTTAAAAGCATTGAAAGGAAACCTTGCTTCTGTTTGGTGTGAAAACTGTGAGGTAGCGAGGCAATGTTCTAATTGTGACAATGGTTAAAAAGCACAATAAAGTTCTATCACATCAGGACTGGAGAAGTGTTGCATTTACTTGTGTTGAGAATAATTCTGGTGGTATCTTGTAGCATCAACTTTTCATTTAAGTTTTTAGCTTACTAGGCATTTATAATCCAAACAGATTCAGTGCAAATATCTGTTGACAGGGAAGAAAAACAAAGGAAGCAAACAAAAACAGAGAAGAAAAGCCATGGCAAAGCCAGGTGCCCTTGTGGAGATGTCCTCTGACAGGATGAATCATGATCTGGGAGAATTAATAGCTGTAGACGGCGTCAGATTGGTAAGTTTTTCCTTTTCTTAATCACTGAATCTCCATGTGTCCTTGCCATGAATACATAACAAATAGGATCAGGAAATGGATTAATAGATCACTTGCTTCTATTTATTCATATAAAACAGTCCAAACAGAATAGCTATTTTTCACATAGTTTTAGTGCCAGAACGAGTTCTTTTTCGGTCCAAATTATCCATCATGTATGACATTTGTTGGAAACCTGAAAGTGAAATGATTTTTGTTATAATAAAAATATAAATAAAATACATGAATGTAATTTATGCTCATAAATAGCAATTCGTGCTTATAAATATATTTATGCTTATAAATTGCAACTTATGCTTATAATTTGTATCTCAGTTTTAATTCTGAACATTGCAAGCTCAGATGGAAGATCTCCATCCAGCACTGGCACCCTGCTTGTATCTCGCTGACTGATAGCCCACTGAACTGGCTGGCTAACCAACTCATATGAATCTGTTTAAAACTCTAACCTGATTAGAAATGCCAATGGCCAATTCTTATACAAGCCACTTGGATTGTAGACAGAAGAGTTACTTTCCTGGAAATGTTCGTAATGAAGGAAAAAAAAAAGGAGAAAAATGGAGAGACTGTGTAAAAAGGGCAGCTGTTGCTAGTGACGGAAAAGCCTTCTAGGCTCCACCTGCCTTGCTCGTGCCAGTATCTTTAAGTACCACCTCCCCTGACATGCTGAATACACATTACTGTCAAACCTGAGTATTAGGTGGATAGATATGCAAGCCCACACTAGCAGCCAGTACATTCAGGGGAAGTGTCAACAATTTTCTGCAAACATTGTACGTGGTATCTTGCTGGGAGTTTGCTCAGGAGCACATGCACAGTGTGAAGTAATGTGCTCTTGTTTTACAAGCTGCAAGTTGAGCGCCAATCAACTGCACTGCCTGGCCATGGAAAAAGTGATACAGATGGGGGATCTCTGACAGCCGAGGATCAGACTGTTGAGTCGGATGCCAAACAAAAATAAATGTACATGTTGAGAAATCTCTCTGGGTAACAGAGGTTACACTCTGACCTAAATGATAGAAAAATAAGGGAATAAACTCTTTTGCACACTAATCTCTAAATCCCCAGACCTCATTGCACTATAATAAACCTGACTTAGTAATGCTTGTTTCCTTTTGAACACAGGGTTGCAGTTTCACCAAGGCTTCAAGCAAGCCAAGGCCAACCCTTCTGCTGGAAGGTGTGATCCTGCAGCCCCTTGGAAGCACCTCAGGGCAGGGACTGGCATACACACCCCATTTTGAAAGAGCCCTGTGACCACTAGGTGATCATCAGTACATATGGCTCAGTCCTGTTCATTGGGCTGTGGGCCCAGCAAGGTAAATACTATGTTTCAGGAGGTGCATCTCACCTGAAACTTTGCTTGTGAATGTAAATGGGAAGAGCACAAAGTCCAGCACTGTGAAGCGAGGTGGGAGTTAGCCTAGGCTCAGGACCCTGCCAGAGAGGTTGGGTGGGGAAAAGTGATGGGCTTTGAAGATAAGGCCAAGAAGTTTGTTCCGGATATAGTGAAAAGGGAGACAGGCTTGCACTGGAGTTAACACATATCTAGGAGCAAGAAAGATGAGGTTAGAGCAACATTTTGAGTTAACTGGAGGGGATCCTGTGGTGGCTGTCAATACCAGAGCAGACCCGATTGCAATACCTGATGTCAACTGTCCAAGGCATGGACGAGCTCTGCCCTTAGATCTGGGACTGGAAATCCTTGTCAGTTATGCTTGGCAGGCATGGAAAACATGCAGGGATAGACTTGTTTCTTAGCCTGGGGAGCTTAAACAGATACACAAAAACCCCAACAGCTTTCAAGTGTGGCTCTTCTGTTTGTACTAATCGTTGCAGCCTACTCTCACTGTTTCAAACCTGATAAAATGAGGAAATGAAAATGAAAACTAGCTCTGGTCTATGACTACCTTATCTCCTGTAGACTACAAGGCTAATCTGGCTTTTTAAAACAATAGATACTTGCTTACAAAGCCCCTTTTAATTAATGGAACAGGAGAACATCTCCCAGAGCACAGATGTTAACCCCTTCAAAGTAATGTCAGTACATTCAGCCTCTTGTGATGATACACAGCTCTCCCAGAAAGCGTTAGACAGAATCATATCCACTAAATACCAGGGCTCAGTTAAGCCTGAAGTATGGAAATAAATCCACATCTGTTTCAAACGCTTCTCTGGTTACTCTGTTCTTTTGTTGTCCTCTAAAGCAGAAAATTGTCCATAGTGCATACGCAGTGTTTTGTATTGAACAGCAGTAGTGTTAATAATAATATTTCTCTTCTATTACATAAAATAACTGTCACAAAGAAAATCAGGATGATAATTCTATTTTTAAGCTATGGATTTTAGTTCCGTCGAAAGAATGGAAATAATCACAATCTTCTCTTTACAGATGCTAAAACAAAAATGAGATGGGTTATGTTATGTTGCAGTCTTAATGCATTGCTTAGATGAAGCAGTAGAAGTATCACTAACAATAAATAATAAAAATCTTACACACACATTTTTGCATAGAATTATCTCAGAGATAAGAATTGTCTAATATTCTCACCATTATGCAGGGAATATGTAAATTGTAAATTAGCAGTGTCTAAAATGCTATAGAGAAATATATTTTTCTTGAGTTAACTTAGTTTTGATGTTCAAACCTACAATCTGTGGGAGATCAGGTGGACAGAAGTGTCTACACATTATACAGCTTAATATTCCATTCTTACATGCCTAGAGATTCAGTGCCCAAGTCAATGCATTGCCAGCAATTTGAGCCCTGTGTGAACAGGAGCTGATTTCCTCCCATTTTCTATGTTTGCCCAGTGGTAGCACATTCGGATGGATCAACTTCTGAAAAGACCATGGTTATATGAGGATCCCTCTCCTGCACTGTGCCAGGACTGTGTCAAGGTGGTGGTTGGGGTGTACTAGGAGACAGATGCAGACCCCTGGTCCTGCCCCTGGCACTCTTGAAAGGAGGAAGAACTTTACCTCTGGAGAAAAAGTGGCACCTCAGATGGGTGGGGGTCTTTGGGAGGCTGCTCTTAACAACCTGCTGCAAACACCTTTATTCGTATTAAAGTAAAATCTATTGCTTTGCTACCTTTGAAGTCCTCCCATGTTATTTTGTAGAAGAAAATGTTTATCTGCCTCAACAGAAATATTATTGACAGATGACTATATAACTCAAGGACCCATGGAAGAACTTCAGCATTGCTCATCTATAACTGAAGACAGACTTAAGGCACGCTAAAAAAGAATTCAAAATTAAAATAAATTCCTCCCTTCTCTCATGCCAACACACTGTTACAGCAGTGTGACCAAAACAGTCAGGAGGGGCCCTTTTGAGTCACCTAATGCTTGTATATGACTACACTGTATGGTATTTCTTTTGTTGGGCATGTTATTTCAGGATGCCACGTTTTTCTCTTCAAAAGCTTCTACGATTGTTTTTTGGGTCTAAGGCTAAAGAGAAAAAACTGGCATTCCTAAAAAAAGAAGTTGTAAGCACGACAGTACGAACACAATATTTCATTACACACAGGCATAACCCTCTGTTTTTCTTATCTTTACATTCATTCCACATATATCTTGTTCTAATGCTTTATTTCCTTCATGCAAAACCATTTGTTCTAGGAATCAAGCTGTTCAATGTATTGTGTTCTAGTGAGAGCTGTCTAATTTTGGGTTTGCCGTTTTACCGATTTAGTGCCCTTAGGAAGTATGATACATATCCATTAATTCATCAGCTGTAAAAACTTGTGGAGGTACATCCTAGCCTTTCATTAACGTTAATGGTGCCCAACCCCTGAATGTACACTTTGTCTCAGCACTACACAAGTTAACTGAGTTCATGCCATAAACATCTTGTTTTTGTGTCTGTAGCACAGGCAAGCTCTCTTGGTGGGTAGAAGCAGAGCATAGAATTGCAGCTCTCTGCTCACACTGTATACCTGAGAAGCATTTTCTAGTTCTTAAACTGAAGAGCTTCCTGAGGGTGCAGCATCTGCTGTTCTGCAAAGGAAAACACAGTACTGTTTGCTTCCTTTCCAAGCATGCCCCTGAAATCTTGTCACTTTAATTGGTAGCAAGCATACTAGACTTCTCATTTTATTTGCCATACTACTGTAATGAGATGAATACTCAGCATATTTCGCAGAGGGCTGCTAGTATGAGTCCAATATTATATTCCCAACTGAAATAGTATATTTAAATCATATGTGGAGATTGTCATCCAACAACCAGGGCAGGTGAGACCTTCATAAATTTTGAGTTGCATGTTATATTAAGACAGATTCAATTTGTAGATCTCCTTCCCTTCCCTTCCCTTCCCTTCCCTTCCCTTCCCTTCCCTTCCCTTCCCCTTCCCCTTCCCCTTCCCCTTCCCCTTCCCCTTCCCCTTCCCCTTCCCCTTCCCCTTCCCCTTCCCCTTCCCCTTCCCCTTCCCCTTCCCCTTCCCCTTCCCCTTCCCCTTCCCCTTCCCCTTCCCCTTCCCCTTCCCCTTTCCTTCCACCAAAAAGAACATTTATTCTATTTATTACCAAGCATATAGAATCTCCTCTGATGAAGTAAAAGATCTGCTACAGCAAAGTTCAGCACAGATGTAACCAGTTGCAGCATCCCCTATAACAGTGGGCAGGAATTTGATGTGACCAAGTCACAGAGAGCTTATTTGGCATAACACTCTGTTGCATAATTCAGAACTTCAGCCTAGGGATTCTTTAATAAAATACTGATTCTACAAGGGCAATGTAACTTCCTCAGCTTGGTAAACATTGGCCTGATGAGAAATCAGGCTACATTTCTCCTAATCCTCCTTCATCTCTGCAGAAATCACTTTCTGATTGAGGTCGAACTTGTGCTTTGGCAAGGCATGCAAAGTCTCATTAGGATCTGATTGCACGCGTATGATTGTCCAAAATGCACAGTAGGTGAAGGGTCAAGGATACAAAGGCTGCTGCTGTTTTTATTTCTTTCCCCCAATGCACCCAGCATGTGGAAAATATTTATCAACCTTTTGTCTGTGTCCCTGAAGCTTCACTCCTGATATGTTTTTATTTTTTTTATTTTATTTTATTTTTTTTGAGTCCTGCAAGGAGTCTAGTTTGGACCCACACATCCTTGGCAAGATGGCAATGGCTCATGAAAGCTAAACGTCTCCATATTCCATTAGGTTTATGCTGTGAGATGTCTGTGGCACATGACACTGAAATGCATTTAATTGCTTGAAATAGGGACACTCTTTGGACAGAAACTTCTGTTACTGAGGAGAAAAGTGCTGAGTGACAGTCAGTCCCACTGGGTATTTTGGGACAGAAGCCTCTGTATCCGTAGGGTAAGAAAAGAAAAGAAGAGCTCATGATGTGTCCATGGCATCCACTCTGTTACTCAAATATCTACAGCTGTTGCTTACTAGACATGGAGAAGCCTCAGATGAAACTACGAAGCCACAGGAGCATTTGGGATGGTTTGGCCTGGTCCCATGTGCTACCTGAGGAGCAGGAACATCCATATGGAAGCAAACATAGAAGATATTTCTGACTGAGGAAATGTGCATTCTGCAGATACAGATGCATGTTCTACAATGTGTCCACACCATATACATTAAATAAGTCATCACCTTACTCTAACAAGGCTTGGCCAAGGAGCTATATGTAAATTTATTCATCATACATGTAATTATTTAGGGTTTATCTGTTTACCTGAAGTCCATTCATTTTCCAAATGGCGATTGTTCTTTCTCATATTACTCTTATTATTATTTTATCTATCTATCTATTTATTTGTTTATTTTGAGGAGATAAATCAACACTTCTCACAACACTTCTCTGGAGAACTGGTAAACTCACTACAGGCCAAAAAAACAAAACAAAACAAAAGGTCCTTCTAGGGTCCACTGCAACATGCTTCCTTTTTGGGGTGCTGTTTTAGGTGTTGTTTCAAGAGAGGCCAGCCTTTTGCAATCGTAAATACAGGTAACTCAGATTGAACAGAAATCCTTTCAAAGCCCTCCTTTTAGTTTTTATTTTTTTTCTGGTTTATGCTCTCTGAACAGTTCCTGAAAATTGACATTTAATAAGAGGACTCCAAAGGGAAATCTAAACTACAGGCTTTTTTTTTCCATGAAGGAAATATCTATTCCAGTTGGCTTTTCTGTGACTGCTGCCATTTTTCTTTTTCTTTCGCCTTTCTTTATATATATGTTTTAAAAAATTAAATGGGTTTTTATTTTATCTTAAAAAAAGATATTGGCAAAAAAAAGTCATTGTTTCTTTTTGTTATTTATAATCATTTTTAGTTCCTCTTTTCTATTATGGATGCTTGTCCTATTTTCCTTTATGATTCTTATATGGACTATGAATGTGCTTAGATTTTGAATGTAATTCTGCTTCTCTGTTCATTTATTCAAGCTGAAGACTCCAGCAGAAACTCTCTAATAGAGAAATCCAAGTGTTACCGTGCTGGTAGCCAAGACATTCTATTATTTCAAGTGGAAATACAGCCCTGCAGATTTTCTCCACAACTTCTTTCCACAAAACGATTTTGAAGCAAATTATAGTAATAAAAAAGCACACGTCAGTGAGCTGGTCCTGACTTAGCACATGGAATACAAGATGTCACACATGCTAGTGGTGTAAGAAAACCTTGGTAGGGTTAGACTAAAGGGAGTACAGTTCTGCAAATAATAATGATTCCCACAATGCGGTTCTAACGCACAGGCGTACATCAAATAAATAAATAGGTTCCAAATTTTTAACTAATTGAAGCTAATTTGAATGACAAAACTTTCTTCCAAAAGAAGATGATCTGCAGCCCAAATTTTAGTCCCTAAATGAAAACTGATGTTTCCTCACTGCAGTTCTGTTTGTTAAAGCATCACTTTGATTTGCAGCTAGGAATCCATGAGTACCTTTTACTGCAACAGCTATAGACAGGAGTGGAAAGCATTCAAGGTGACAACCTCCATTAGACCAATGTGAAGGGTTTGAATGCAGCTACAAAGCATAAGCTGCCATAAAATTCAAGCCAAAGCTCTTTAGCTGGCTGTTTTAAAATCTCATAACTTTTGTGGATCAGACTCTTGAGACTGGGAGAGTTTGTAATGTGCAGTAACTAGTGGGTTACATGCTCCAAGGCAGCTCTTCCAAGTATGTGGGACCACAGCAGCCTGAGTCTGGGATCTTTCCCAGTGTGTGTGTCAGCTGCCCTCATAGCTGACGTATCTGGGACCTGAAGTGAACAGAAAGGTTTTAGAGCCTGAGTTAAGAGCCAAGGCTCTGCAGCTGGGGGGCTTTAGCAACACATAGTCAGGGTGGACTGACCAAAGAAGAGGATTTACAATACATGCTTATTAGCCTTTAACCTAAGAACCTTGTGAAGGTCCACCTTTAGGAAAAAATAAATATCCATGTAGAGGATTTTTTTGGTGATTATTATTTTCTTACAAAATGATTTCTCAACAGTGTAACCCCCCTTTTTCTTTACAATTCAAGTTCACCTTAGCACTAAGCATGCTGTTGCTTGACTGACAAAATGAATGGGCTTGAGTATGTCTTTTGGTGGTCATTAAAATATTTCTTTGAATCAGAGTGAGATGATGAGTGCGAGGGAGTAAGAACTGGATTATGCTAGATCATCCTTCTCTTATATAATCCACAAGGATTTTCATGTTCTGAATTTATTGGATAGTAACTATACTTTTGAATGCTATCAGAAAAAAAAATGTATAAAAATCCATGTCAAGTACCTGGAACACACAACTGTATCCCTGCTTGTATGCATTTAATCTCTGTTTCTTCTCTCTTTTTTTAATCACGAAAAAAAGCTTATAATACTGAAATTTATAAGCTGTGTGCTGTATTTATACAGAATGGAAATATAACTGAAAGAATAGAAAAAGCCTGGCACCATGGTGTATTTAACAAATAAAGGTGATAAATGCCACCTTTTTTTTCCATGAAAGACCTACTTTTTTCATATAATTTCCCAATCTATATATATATGCAAACACCAGCTGGCAGGTACTTTAACCATAATTTATTTTTACAGGTCTACTTTTTGAATCAGATCAGGTGTTCCTTGTTTTTATTTTCTCTTGGGTCACCTGAAGCAATTCTGGACAAAAAGAGCTGAATTCCTAAAAACAGTATCCATTAGATAATCTCCCTTGGAGAAACATTTGTAATGTTAACTGAATTATATCTCTATCATGTCATGTTCTTGTGAAGGCATTATCTAAAAGAAGTGGACAGTGAGATGTTACTCACCTATTCTGAAATACATACCCAGAAACTGGATAAGAGTCTCAGTTTTTCTGAATTTGACCATAGTTTACTGTTTTTCTTTCTGTTGCACTCCTTTTGCTACTTACTGGAGCTAATTTATCTATCAGAGCAAACTATTTATGAGTATTCTGTTCATCAGCTGCTTCTGAGAGTGCTCTCTCATACTGCCTTTCTAGACGCTGTGGTGATGGGGTCAAGAAAATTAGCCTTCCACCTGTATATTTCTCCTTGGTTGATCCTTCTTGTCTTTAGGATCCTTAATACAGGCTTTTTTAGGCCTAAAAATTTATTTTGGTGCTGAGTACCTTCTGTTATCTCTCATGTAATTATAACATCTTCCAACTGAAGTCAGAATTATGGCCCTATTCAAAGCAAATTGAGCTTTTTTGAGGTTAATGAAAGAGGTATTTCTCTCCGCACTTGTACTCCATCTTTCTGTGTGCATCTCCTTATTTCTGGGGTGTTTTTGTGAGTGTGGCTTTACTGAAACATTGCCATGACTCTGGTAGTTTGGGATGAATCCATCCCCAACTAGGTACACCTTTCCTTGGTTTCTGACTTAACACGCAATATAAACACAGTTTGTATTTATGTCGTGAGGCAAGTCTTGAACAACTGATCTGTTCTCATGTGGATAACACTTTAAAACTGGCTAAAATGTTTGGACAAGAGCTGAAGAAATAAAAGAAAGCAAAGCTTTATATAGTGCCCTAATTTGAGGAAGAGCTTAGTAACGATATTGAGTAACAAAGGCATTGTCAAATGCAATGAATCAGTTTTTTTGAACTCAGTTAATGTTTGCTGTTAATTTGACTGGATTCAATAAATTCAGTTTTATGCCTAATTAGAGAACCATCAGCAGTTGGCACTACAGATATTTCAAGGATAGGTTTCTTTCTTTCTATTTTTTTTTTAAGAATATAAATAAATCTCTTGAGTATTTTAATATTTCTTGCAACAATCTTAGGAAATGCAGATTTCTATGTTTGGTGAAATGAGTCACTCACATAAGGTGCAACTTCATGATGCTCAGATAAGGATTACATTTTTTTTTGCGGGAGTGAATAACAAGGACTTTGGTTTTTTTTGTCTCTGAATTAATTTATTATCTGTGCCAAACATGACTGCTCGTTCTTCAGACCACATTGCTCTTGGGCTATGCTGTCATTTTCTGTCATTTTGCTGATGATATATATATATATATATATATTAATTTCAGTTCCTATTTGTCTGAATCAAAGGACTCTGCATATGGTGAATATCTGCTTTTTGGGTAAAAGACCAAGCTTTTATGCACCTTAGATATGATATGGTTTTAGTACATGACATGAACATATTCTTGTGTGCCAGAATGTGTATAGACATACACATACATGCATATACTCCCTAACCCGAGTATCCTGGTTTGAGTCTCAGTCCTGTGTAATTTTTTATTAATCTTTACTCTTTTTTTTTTTTTTTTTTGTAAAGGTGTGGTATCTAGCACTGAGATGACTGACACAGAGTTAGGTTTGTAAGAAGTGAGATTTTCTGTAAGAATCTACAGAAACCGTGTCACCTGTAGTCACCTAGGAACCTAGTAACTGCCATAACTATACATAGGCTAAACCTCACCTCTGTGGTTGTTCTCTGACCTTTTTCTGTGGTAGCACTAAAAATAATTAATTGCTATTTATTATTTTTTTTTCAATCTATGTGTTTGAGAAACATCGGTCTTGATTTAAAGAGTGAGTTTGGAATTTCTGAGCAGTGAGCATAGTGTGACAGAAAAATTATGTCCCAAATATAAAGGTAGCCAGACTTCTCCAACAGGCAGCAGACCACCTATGTGGCAGCTTTAAGATTCCTCCAGAGCCACTAGCTGAACTTTCTGTGTGCGTGCCAAGGGAAAAACACTAAAAGAGTGGGTATTTTTTGTACGTGCACATTAGGGTCTTCTGCTTGCTGCCCAAATTGGAGGAATGATGTCCAGCAAAAAAATGTTAATTGCATATCCCAGTGTTGCTCAGGGAAAATGCAGTTTAGAAAGTTTGCTGTCAGAAGTTGTACTCTGAATGATTATGAAGTTGTGCACAATTTAATACTATAGTAATACTATAGGATAGCCTCTCAGCATTTGTACTTGTAATGGACTTCTGCCAAGTCTCTAAAACAGCAGTTGATTTTTTTTCCTCTTCTCTGTTTGTATTTTTCTATTTGTGATTCAACTGCATTATTGGCGCGTGCAAAAGGCACTACAAAGGCAAAAAAAAAAATGTAGGCTGTGATCTCCAAGTAAACGCTACTCTTGTGGAATCTGAAATGCATGTTTTGAGCTTTGGCATTAGCAGAAATAAAAGCATAACTTTTTACATACATTAAGCATTCCCCAGCCTCCAAAATACATCTTACAGTCTGTGCCAACTCACCTTAGGGCAAAAGGTTCCACAGTTCTTTGGAACTTGTCTAATTTCGATAAAAAGCTGTGTGTACCCCTTTACTGTGTAGAGTGTGGATGTTAAAACAGTATCTTGACCATCATGGTATAATTTATGTTAGGATGAAACATGTGTAATATTTTGTAATGATATTAATCTACAAAAGAAAGACAATTTTATGTATACACCTGAAATACAGACTGTGCGCAACAGCCAATAAACTTGGCTGATATTATTAAAAAGTAAAAAGTATGCAGCATGCTAGATTTCATCTTCTTAGATAATTACAAATACCTTCAAATTATTGTGGTTATAAATGTGAAGACATGAATCGATCTAATTCAAATAGGAACGAGCTTGGAACCTTAGACTTTTCCTTGGACCAAAATTATAATTTGTTAAGTTTAAAAAAGTTTTGGATAAAGAACCCATAATCTGTTTCCTCAAACTTTTAACTTGGTCTTCCCAACCCCAGGTATGCACTTGTCCACAGCATCTCAGCAATGCATTGACTTCTCCCTCCTTTATGTGAAATCCAATGGGTTTTCCCCAGTTTCCTACCCATGAAAATTTCTGTAGGTTTTTCCATCTGATTGGAAATTTTCTGCATTTCTTGGGCAGCTCCCTTGCCTTTGCCGAACCTCACAGATGATAGATTTGACAAAGTAACTATGAAGGCATATTCTTCCCTTACCCCGTCTGCAGATAATGTTTCCTTTTGCCTTCCCTGATCAACCACCTACTATTACGTACTATCTGCAAATGGGAAATCCCTGACTACCCATGAAAGAAACTTTGAGGGAAATACCGAGATAGTGTAGTGGTAGGTAAGAGGAAGCAAATCATGTTTTTGAAACCCTACTAAAATCCTCAAATGGATGACAGGAAAGGCAGGGGCAAAAGGATTCAAGGAATATCTTACTAAAACTTGCAATGAGTGAAGAGATCAAAAATCTACAACATTAAATTCCTCTAGTAAGTGCTATGCAACTCTACAGTCACTTGCATTAGCACTGTGGAAATGTGAAGGTTGCTCTGAAAGTAATGCCTCCTACTTATTTCCTTCAAAATGACAACAGATTTGAAAAGCACAGCAATACTATTTGATAAAGCAAATTCTAGCTACAAAATATTATTTTTCAACATAGTCACCATCATTAGCTATACATTTTCACCAGTAATGAACAAGAGCCTGCATGCCAGACTCATACAAATCTGCACCAGCAGAGGTGACTCACTACTGTTATTGCCCCTGCTGAAATGCACCACCCAGCCCTCACAGTGCTGACATCCACTGTTTGGTCTCCATAAATGTTCAGCAAGCATCACTGAATATCAACGAGTGCAATTTTTTTTCTACACAGGGGAATTCAGTAATGCATCTTTGCTTCATATGCACTTCCATGTCAGACGCCATTTTGTCAGACTGCCCTTCCGCTGCCACCTGTCACATGGCAACAAAATGTAATGGAATACTGGTGGGAGGGTTCAGCCGGCATCTGGCTCTGACGTTGTAGGCCAACATAATAAAATAGGAGGTATTACTTTTGGAGCATCCCTTATATGTAATGTTCCGGGTCTGACGTGCCCCAAGGGAATGACAAGTTATCTGGAAGCTGAGTAAACTGTGACCACAACTCAACACTCTTCATAGAGTTCTAAGCTTTTGTCTCTTTTCAGTATGTTTGCTTTAATTAGTGTACTAATTTTTATACTGATTTTTAAAATCTACTGACAGGATTTCGTATGAATTCTTTCATTTTCCTTCTTTTTAAGCAAAGCGCTCATTGACAGAGTTAAATTAGGACTCAGTAAAGATGAAACCATGACCCTATCAGTATACAGAGTCTCTGTGTATGTGCATGTACATATATACAAATCCTTGTAAGCAGTTCTCAGAAACTTTGAATGGTAACCGCTGGGTAATGTATCCATGTACCCCACCAACCACAGCTGAGGTTCTCACCAAGAAGCTCCTGACCTGGTCTAGGTGGAGGGTTTTGGAAAGGTGGTATAAAGCTGACTTTGTGTCTGTGGTGACTGCTAGGCTGGTTCCACAGTTTGAGTTTGAAGACCTCAAGTAAACAGTGGCATAATGTATTTGGCAAAGACCTGTTGCTAGGAATGAAATAGGAATGCTACTCGAGTGTCCCATCAGAGCTCCATATGCCTTTCTCCATATGCACGGCCCACTGTGCTGAGCCCTCCAGCCTGTGGGCCTTACTGCACTGTGTGGTATCCACATCCAGCAGTACATCCCTGGGAGCTGGGCTGTGTTGTGCCACTGTTTAGAGCTGTAACCTTGACTGCATGGAAAACAGTGTTAACTTTAAGACACAAGTTGCCAATACACCATCTAAGCTTTCCTTATGTGTTTTCTTAATAGAAAAGTGACACATAATCTTCATGAATATTTTCTCATGTGACCACGTTGAGGTAGGGAAGCATAGACTAGGAAGAGTTATCGGTTAATGTTAGCCATCTAAAAGTTGGCTATCAAGTCCAACCTATCCATGCAGTCATTATCTTTAGGCAGAAGAAAGGGAGAAGTATTTATAAGCATATCTGAAGACAAAATGAATCACCACCAATTTGCTCATAGGCACCCTCAGTACCTAGAGTGGCACCTACATTTTGGATGGATAAAGCAAGAGGAATTCCTTTCTGAACATTTTCACAAGGTACACGAAGAAGAAGCATGTGCAATTAGACCGGACTTCTCAAAACAAAGGTTAGATTCTGAACCTGTGGGAATGATGCATTACCAAAAAGCTGCACAATGTCATTATCTGGTGTCCATATCTACTCTGAATTTTGCACTTATTTATATGTGCACACACAAACACAGATGCCCACATACATTTAGGGCACAAAAGGAAAAGGATTTGAATCCTTTGCAGTTTCTGAGGAGCGCTGAACTGGCAGAAGAAATATTAAAAATCATAAAGGACTTTAAATAAACCCTCTGTAAACCATGACCAGTGGGCATTTCATTTGTCAGTAATTTATTCTGAATTGTTGATCCATTCAGACCTTGCTGTAGTGACCTGCTTTCTGTAACTACAGCACACAGAATTAATATCCTCATGGACTCTCATGCATTTGGCAATATGCTCTTGCCCAATTTTTACTGCCCCCCTAAGGAAATAAGAGCACTGTGTATTCTAGGAAAAAAACACACTTTTTGAAATATTCATATTTCCATGGTTGTGTGTGTCTGTTGTGTAAGTTTTCCTTGGTGGCAGGGAACAAAGTGCTCTTCTGTGGAGCAGGCTCTCCTGTCTCCTTCAGCAGACTCAGTGTCTGTACAGGGAATTCCTGTTCCTGGCCCAAACCCACAGGCCCTCGGCACTGGAGGACAAGGTCGGCCATCTCACACTCTCTCTTTCTCTCAGTCTGATAGCTGATCTGCGTGCTGGAGAAATGGGCTCTGAAAGACAAAAAGAGGGGGGCTGAGAAGAAACGAGCATGTGTACTTCCAGCTCACTCTGGGAACCTAAGCAACCATTTCCTCCTTAAAGCAACTTCGTTCAACTTCACAATAGTCCTGATAGGCTCCGATTTACTCTGCTCTTGATTCAAATTGTCAGTGGTACGTGGCTGTGCTGCTTCAACAGCACTGTGACAGCATCCTGAGCCTCATTTCACACCTTCTGTCTTCCATCCCGACCACGAGGGCTTTTTTTTTCTTGCAGTGGCAGTGACTGAGCAACAGCAGCCAGCGCTAAGCAGAAGGCTGCCTGCAGAGAGCTTCCTCTGTTTAGACTTTAGTCAAAGGACCCACAGAGCATATTTCGTGGCTACTTATGGTCAGAGAGGTATGCATATTTTTTAAAAGTTTGCACTTTCAAGACAGGTAATTGTGTAACCTTAGCTGCACTCTTTTTTTTTTTCCTCCCCCCCTAAGGCTTGAGTGGCACCTTGCATTCCAGCTGGTGCCACAGGCACCATGTAGCTGTGCTGCTCCACAACCAGCTGCAGTGCTTATGTGTCCTTCTGTGTTCACCGGGGACAGCGTCAGTCCTTTCAGGCTGCTTTTCCCAAGCTGGCTGCTCTCCCTTTTATGCACTGTATGGGAAACTGCAGGGTACAGTGCATGAGGCTCCTTTATTATCCTCTCCAGCTATGCTTTCCATTGAGAACAAGGGTAATTATTCTATTTCTGTTGCAGTGTCAGGTACCACATGGTTTATGCATTTGTCTCTTAGAAAACATGTTTTGCTTTGATGTTTGCTTTTCTAATGGGACTAGTTTGCATAATACCTTCTGCTGCAAAAGAATGCTGAATCTACAGATGAGCTATCACTTCTCAAAATACTGATTGCTATCAGATGGCTTGCCGAAGGCCTTGGCTGTGGATGTGTATGCGTGTGTCTGTGCGTGTGTGCACAGTCGGGGGAGGGAGGGAGGGTAATTTCCTGTCTTTGACCAATTTTGACATAATGTATGAACTAAAAGAGCTGGATTCATCAAAACATTAAATCTACTTGCTTTTCCAAAGCAGCATAGCAAGTTTGCTACCTGCAACGGAATGGTTTCATGTGAGTAGGAGTATTATTGTAGTGAATAGGGAGATACAGCAATTTCTACAGCACGGTAACAGCATCTGTCATATTCTCTTTAGGTGCCTTTTACAGCTGCAGAGTATCCTCAGTGCTTAACTTTGATAGGGAGGAAACTTCAGTTAGATAATAAAACTGTACAAAATGATGTTGATCCAAAAGTACGAACAGGTGAGTTATATATACGTGTGTGTGCATATATGTATATACAGACAGAGATATGAGTTTGAATGTAAGATTTTCAGTGTGTTTCTTCCCTGTTTCCAAATGCTACACCACCACTTTCTGACATGGACCTACCCCTAGTGAAATCCCCTGTCTGCTGCCAGCTGACCTCATTGCTTTCTGTGCCCAGACCTGATGTCTGACTAACTAACTCCTAGCAGGTAGTGGGTGCATGGGGAGGGAAAGGATTGCTCCTTTCCTTCTCTCAAGAAGGAACTTCAGCCAGAAGCCACCTCTTCTCCAAAAGTGCTCCAACATACCCAGAGCAGAACAGAGAGATTCCCCGTTGGCAGCAAGCTTTGAGAGTCAAATTTGAACATTTGGCCTTAAAACTTTGCTTGCTAAACTCTGGGGGCTTTTATCAACATTCAGCGTCTGTTCTTTATGGAGTGTAGCATGCTCCCAGTTTCCAGGACTCGTTCAAACCCCCAAAGATTCGAAGGTTTATTTCAGTAAATATTCCCACATTCCAGTGCCATCTGAATGTATCTGTTTCCACATATCTTTGGACCAGAAATGGGGTCCAATCTCCAGAGAAGAAACTTTCTCACCAGATTTTTGGAACTTCTTGGCTTTAGTGAACAAAAACTATTGGAAACACCATGAGAATGATAATAAATAAGAATAATTTGTGCTGACATAATGCCTTCCATCTGTAGATTTGAAAAAGTTTTATGAACATTAATGAAGTAGTCGCCTTGCTACCCTGTGAGACAAAGATATTGTTATCCTGGCTTTGCAAGAGGGATAATGAAGAGGCTGCTAGGAATCTGAGGGCCTGATCCAGCATTTGCTGGAGTCTATGGGAAAATTCCCACTGACATTACTGGAAGTTTTATCAGCCTGTCAGTGGACTGCCCAAGGCCACACAGCAAGTAAGTGATGGCTTTGGGAATACAACCCAGAGCCACCAACTCCTCGTCCTGCACTATGGCCACAGGACTGCTTTGTTCCTCTCCAACTCTTGACTTCCTTCAAACCTTTCATTCCTTTTCAGTCTGGATGAGGTGCCTGAAGCTGAAAGCAAAAGCATAGAAGGTTCATTTATAGCATTTCAATCCTTAACAGAGAGCTTGGCTCTGGTTTGGTCTGAGGGAGGAGTTTTTAGAAAGACCCAGTTTTTAAAGTGGTATCTAGACACTCATTTCCCACATTTATAGGCAGAAAGAGCCTAAAGAATTAAAAAAAAAAAAAACAAGCTGTAAGTATGATATTGCTTCAGCCAGGTTAATTTCCTCTCTCACAAGCTCCTGGTGAAGCAGAAGAGAGCTAAAGTCTAGGTGGACCGGACCCTGCAAACAGGTCCTCTCCCTGGAGAGCATCCCCATTCCACTATGCCCCGCTCCCACCAGGCTTTAGCCACAGATCGAAGCCACTCCTGATGCTGCCAGGAGACACCTGCTCCACTCAGGGCACCAGCCCGGCTGCTCTCCAACACCAGGGTGGCCCTAGCAGCCCCCACCACACAGAGGCCTTCATCACCACTCCCTGCCTGCCTGCTGGCCTCTTTCAGGCTTTCTGCTATGTTTTTTTTTAAGTCTTTTTGCAGCTGGGTTGCTTTCCACCTGCTCCCTGGGTTAACCCCTTCCTTGTCATTATAAACCATGTGGCAGATGCATGTAGATGCATGCAGATGAAATGCAGATGGGCGGAAGCTGAAGTCAGCACTGAGCAATGTAATGCAACCTCCTTAAGTGTGCTGGTGTCAGTGAGAACATAATAACAGGCAAGATTGCTGATTTGTGGGAAATTACACTTTTTAAATATTTTAGGACGTTTTTGGGGCTCTGAGCACACAAGATGAGGCTGATCCTCCTGGGGCTGATGTTTGCACAGAGCTGTGATATGGCATTGACTCAGACCCACTCCAGGGCAGGGCAGTGGGAGATGTAAGCTGCACCTAGCAGAAGTCTGTAAAATAAACCACATGCATTCAGTTGAAACTAGAGAATTTCTGATCCATTTCATATGAAAGTTCATATCACAGTATTTTAATGAATGAAATAGAAAAAAAAAAAAAGAGAGCAGCTAAAGTTTTAATTTGAAACTGTGAGCTAAAGGCAGAGGTAATGGAATAACCCTGGAGACTTCCTATAATTGAATTCAGTAACAGTCTGTTTGGCTGTTTTTTGAAGGATTGTAACAAAATCGCACTACCCATAGGGCAAGTACTTACACAGACTCCACAGTAGTCCCTTTCTCGGGCACTTCATACAAGGGAAAGTTGTTTAAGAGTGAGCTGTGTTGCTCAGCAACACTATGTATTTAATTTTTTTTTCTTTTTCAACATTTCATAGCTCATGGGATTTTAGGCACTAGAGCTAATTTATAAGAAGGCTCCACTGTAGTTTTCTGAAGTTTATTTAACTGTATGAAAACATTTCCAAACAAATTATGTAATCTACAAGATATGTATGTTATTTGTGTGCTGCTTTGCTGGTATTTCTACTGAAGTACTACTGGATAGGGATTGAAGCTGAACTGAGATATCATCTGTTCATTCACTGATTGAAATAATTCTTTGGATGGTTTTGCTTCTCGCCGTACTGCCCGCTAAGAGATAAGAAGAATCCTTCTACAATTTTGCCCATTAAGTATCTTTATATGTTTTATACAGAACGAATGAGAAACTGGTTGAGGAAACACACAGGTGAAGGAGCTCTTTGTGGCTCTGAGAGAAGACTGCAGTTACAAGTATGCAATCTGATTACAAGGTCACAGTTTATCCTTTTTTTCTCCATTTAAATAAATAAGATGGATGAATCCCAAATCTTTTCCCTCTCTTATATATCATATTTATGGAATTACAAGATTTATGCGGAGGTCTATATGCCTGTGTTCACCTTGAAGGCACAGGAAAATTAATTCTCAAGGGATTGAGCCCCAATGAGTACCTTTTCTTAAGAGTGACCATTAAGAAGAACAAATAAAGTCTGAGGAAGGTTCGTGGCTGCATATCGGTAAGTCAAGTTTTCTCCACCCAGCTCCCACTGCTCCTGGAAAGCTTCCACACCTTCTGGCCTTGTTACCCATGTTCCTAGTTTCCTCATTACTTGTTCTCATCTACTGCAAGGCAAATCCTGCAGAACAGTATTCATAACATCTGTTCAAAGACAGCCCACACTATAACTGGCATGCTGCTTTAATGTGCTCTCTGTGAATAGGGGGACAAGCAAATATTTGTTCACAAAAACGCTGCTGAAAGTTCCACGGGTAACCACTGAAGTTGTTAATTGATTGGGGGCAAGGGGAAGTGATGCAAAAAGGAAGGTGGGTTTATGCAGTCACTTTGAAAGCACTTTGTGAGTTTGACATTTAGGAAGTAAAGCCATTGTTATGTGATATCTTCTGCTGCTCACACCGCTTAGTCAAATCCCTAAATCCTCCCTTTAGGAAGCAAATCCTATCCCAGAGGGAAGTCTGAGAGCAATCTGTGGGTGGAAATAAATAGCAATAAACTATCTGGTGTATAACTGAGAGTAACAAATTACTCTGTACCAACACAGGCCTTTCTATGGATAGGTTACAAGTGGAGTCAGAGCCTCAATGAGACACTGGCACAAAATGCTCTCACTCTTCTTCCTATCAGTTAGAGGAGTCTCGGTGTACATTCAGCTGTAAGCTGGCCAGTACTTCGGTCAGATGACCTCGTGGCCCTTGCCTAGGGCCTCTGACATGTGATAAATTGAAGGAAGCTATGGAGCGGCAGAGAGAGTAATTTGGAACAGGAGACAGTCATTGTAATGTGGGGAGAGCTTAAACTGTGCTGTTTTACTAGGCTCTTATGATATAGTTAGCATTTATGAAAAAGGAGTGTTAGCTACTTGAAAACAAGAAGGGTTATCCTTAGTAACTGTGCATTTGCATTTCAAAGTGGTAATTATAGCCATGTGTATACACAATTACATAGGCTGCACAGAGTGAAAATAAACAATCAGTGCTATTAGCCAAGCCCTAATGAACTTTTTTTTTATATATAATATATAATATGTGTTCTTTGAAAGGACAACAGAATTAAATATTTCTGTTGGAGGTTCTCAAGCATTACACAAACAACAAATGAGTTTAAAAATTACAGCTGTTTCACAGCTTGGTACTGATACGTCCTCTTATATAGCCAGCAATTGTACCTGGCCAGCTACCCTGATGCAAGCCTTTTCATTCTCGTTGGTAATACATTCTGCAAGTTCCTCTGAACTCCAGGCAATCAGAGACATAGATGGCATACCTAAGGCTTGCTCCAGCAGGCTCCATTGACGTTTGCACTGTTGGAAGCCATTCTAACACAGCTATTTATGAATATGTAATATGCAAACTGGAGCTTGCCCAAGAACTGCTCCAGTTTTAATGACTCTGCTTCTGTTTGCACACAGGCATGACAAGCTCTGTCTCCTTAGGTGAGCTAAACACATTCAGGAAACGTTAGCCATTTCAGCTTTGGGCTTTGGTGACAGGAATTGTACGCAAGCTGCTGTTTCTTGCAAACATTCCTCGCATTTTTGACACACAAGAGGGTGGATACATGTTGTGTAAGAACTTTTTAACCTTAGCATTAAACTGGTCAAGTGACAAAACTCTGAAAGAAAACTAGTGTGTTCAAATGATGTTGGCCAATTCTTATCTCACATACCAAATAACCACTCTATTTACTGTGACTAGTCTTGAAAAAGAAAGAAAAAAAGCTCTTAAAAAAAAAAAGTCTTTGTAAAGCCCTGTCTTCACTATGCCTTACTGCCTGAGGACAGCAGCTACAGCAGTGTGACCTGCTGCAGCCACATGCCTGAAAGGATAGTCTCAAGACAATTAAAGTGTAGCTGAGACTCTGTGTCCATTCGGACTGTGCCTTCAGCACTGAGAAGAGATTTTTGTACAGAATGTTTTCTTGACTAGCTGAGTCCTGATTTTAAGTTAAAAATCTAGTAATTAGACAGTTTTGCCCTCTCTCACATAACATTTTTCAGGGCAGTTCCCTACACCCCCAGTTCTCTTCCTATGTCTTCCTTTGGTTTTCGATGTTGAGTTCAAATATGTTCCAAGGCTGTTTGCTAAACCTCATCATTCTCTTGCATTCTCAGCATGCTATTGTACTGCTTAATCCTTGGTGGTAATCTGCCTTTTCAGATCAGTGCTTGCCTGGTATTATCAGAGAGATCAAAAAGAGTTTTCAGCTGGCTGAAGGCATCACTTAATGCGCTAGGGATATCTGGACCTGCATCTACCTATGTGTCTGCAGTTTTAAAAATGAGAAAATCCCTTTGGAATAAAACAATATAATGTAGATCAGAGTGGTAGCTAAGCTGAGCACTTAGCAAATGCAAAATAAATAAGAGGTGGAAAATAATTACTTTTACTGTGTCACTTTCTAGACAGCACTTTATTCAAGCTTGCCAGTTAGCATTCCCATTTCCAAACCAAGGTCCCTAAAGATTCTCAGGAGATGGGGTCCTAAGTAGGAGGTGTGATGGGCAAGATATGAATTCTCTTGTCTTTGAAAAAAAAAGATTCTGTTTTTCCAATTCACATCAAACTACGACTTCATTCCCCACTTGCCACTCCCATCTCCATGCTTTACATATAAGCCTAGAAAGGTTTTGGTTTTCCCTTTCATTTGGGAAAATAAAGAACATCTTTCACAAACCTTGCCAATCCCTTTCCTCTCCTAAATAGCTGTTTTTGTTTAAAAAAATATCTAGAACTTCTTTGACCAACCCTACCTTTTATGACGTGAAGAAAATAGTTTTTTGTTTCACTATTCCTAGGCAGCCCTGAGAATATAAACTATCAAAAGCTGATAGTAGCTTCTCACTGGGATAGAATTCAAGGGGTTTAACTTCTTCAGAATGCGAATGTACAATCTTGGAAGTCTTACACAGATTTGAACTTCTTGTAGAGTACCTTTCCAAAATGAAGTTTTCTGTCCCCAGTCTTAGGTCTGACTATAGAAATGCTCTGATTTTGCATGCTGTTGCGTCAGGTTATGTCAGATAAGGGTTGGAGTTTCGTTGTGCAGGGAATTCATACACATTCAAGGAAATTATCAACTTTTGTACCACAGGTGACTCCTTAAGAAGCCACGTGCACCTTCTGTAGTGACTGTGAGTGCTGGCTACACATGTTCCCCACTGTTAGGAGATTATATCTGCAGTAGGTGCATCTCACAACAGCGCTGCTGGGATCCCTGGTGGGTGCACATTAGCACACTTGGCCCAGACAGTACAATAGTGAGCTGGAAAATGCCTGTGAAAGCATTTACAGGGGGCTCCTGCTGCTATTCCTAGAGCCATACTTTCTTTTGAATCTTGAAATGAGCTGCACCATCTCTCCTGTACACATTTTGACTGTGCAGTGCTCTTGACGGATAGCTCATACAGTTGAGAAGTGTGACTGAAGAGAAGAGTGAAGAATAGCCACTGCCTTAAAGGTTTAGTAGTCCAAAATTCCTAATGAAGTGGTTCTGTATATAAATAGAACATAGAATCACAGAATCACAAAATCACAGAATCATAGAATCACAGAATGGCCTGGGTTGAAAAGGATTTCAAAGATCTAGTTTCAACCCCCCTGCCATGGGCAGGGTCACCAACCACTAGAGCAGGCTGCCTAGAGACACATCCAGCCTTGCTCTCAGTGCCTTCAGGGATGGGACATCCACAGTTTCTCTGGGCAGCCTGTTCCAATACGTCACCATCCTCTGAGTGAAAAACTTCCTCCTAATATCTAACCTAAATGTCACCTGTCTTAGTTTAAAACTATTCCATCATCTATGTCATTGATGAAGATGTTGAAGAGCACCGCTCCCAAGACTGACCCTTGAGGGACACCACTTGTGACTGTCCTCTACCCAGACATAGAACTGTTGATCACAACCCTATGGCTGTGACCAGCCAACCGGTTCTTAATTCTTGGTTCTTAATTCTCCAATTTAGAGAGAAGGATGTGGTGAGGAACCATGTCAAAGGCTTTGCACAAGTCCAGGTAGATGATATCCATTGCCCTTCCTCTGTCCACCAGTGCCATCTGCCTTCACTCCATCGTAGAAGGCCATCAGATTGGTCAGGCAAGATCTGCCCTTTGTGAAGCCATGCTGGATGTCTCGGATCATCTCTTTGTTTTGTATGTGCCTTCACATGGTAACCAGGAAGATCTGCCTCATGAACTTTCCAGGCACAGAGGTGAGCCTCACCAGCCTTTAATTCTCCAGGTCATCCTTTCTCCTTTTCTTAAAAATGGGAGTAATATTTCCATTTTTCCAGTCACTGGGGATTTCACCCAACAGTCATGATTTTTCAAACATAGCAACCACATCATCCATCTCTCTCAGAACCCTGGGATGCATATCATCCAGCCCCATGGACTTATATATATTCACTTCCATGATGAGGTCTCAGACTTGTTCCACTGTTACAGTGGGATGGAATCTGCTCCTCTCACCCACACCTAGAGGCTCAGGGTCCTGGCAGACATGGGGAGCCTGGTCACCACTGAAGTCCAGTTCAAAGCACAAATTGAGCACCTCAGCTTTTTCTATGTCTGAGGAAGCCAGTTCTCCATCCTTGTTAGTCAGAGGGGGGATAAAACATACTGGGGGAATGTAAACTCTTCGCTTAGCCCTCTACTCATCTTTTTACAGGCCTATGTCCTATACTTCGATGATCAAAGCAGAAGTTCAGCCTGCCTTTCTGGAATCAAGATTTATACTTAGAAGATGTGAAGAAGGAAGGGCCAAATCTGATATTCAAGCTTGATTATCCCTAAGAGCACCACACTATCCCCTCCTCCTCACTGAAGTAACATTGGCTGCTGCTCAGGACAGACCCACCAAACAAAGCTCAGAAAAACCTGTGTCTAATGAATGCAATACCTGGCTTATCCAAGTGTGCTTCCATTGTCTTTAAGGGTCTGTCAGGATGATATACTTTGCAGCCAGCACTTGCTGCTCATGGTGTGGTACAACCTGTTTGCGAGTTACATGTATATTCTTGCACAAAGTCTGTGAACGTGCATTGAACTCCTCTGCCTTTTCATCTCCTGTGCAGGGTACTTGCAATGTTATTCTCATTTTCTAATCAATTGCACTTGTTGCCTGGAGGCCTTTAGCTTCTTCTTGCTACACTGAGCTGGTTGTCATGCCTATTTCTAGACACTCAGCATTATTGTACTCAGTAAAGGATGCATCTAAGAAGTCCTTCTTTCACAGGCTGTTGTGTTGGGTGAGAGCGAGCTGTCCTACTGTTCCTTTATAATAATGATGACTTGCTAAAATGCTGCAATAGTGGTACTTTGAGAGTATATATATATGCAAATGTATCTGAATTTCTTATGTATGTTAGGATTACCCAGCAATATAACTTGGATTGAAATATCACTTTATTTTCCGGTTATTTTTAACATGACACTTTCAAGTCAAAATCAGTACAAATCAAAATTAAACCTTCCTATAATGTGATATCAAAGGTGCTAACAAAGGAAAAAAAAAGAATTTATTATGACTGTTGAGACTACTATGACAGGAATAGAGAGGATTAGTTGTCTGAATAATCTAGTTATGAGATATCTTTCAAAGTAAAGTTCTCTAGTCAAGGATTGTGTGTGACCTTGTAAACAGAAGCACGAGTCCATTTCTTTCTCAGCAGAGCTAGCTTTTTTTTCACCAGAAGCAGATTTAAACATAATTGTTCCAGGCAAAGATAATATAGTGATCATTAAATAGGATGTTTCTTTAAGCATTGTACTTTCTGCATTAAAAGAATTCCTCTATGTTAATATATATATATATATATATATATTTTTTTTTTTTTTTTTTTTTGTGGCATGAGGATTTCATCACAATTACAGGATACAGTTACCAGAATATTTTCCCAATACCTCTAAGAGGAGCAAAATTATTATTTTGTTTGGCAGCTCTCTGGTTCTAAATGTTCTTCTGAACCCTTTAGTAGACCTGCCTATTCACTGCACTAAGGTCCCTGCAAGGAGGCAGAAAAGGAATATTTACTGCTGTAGTTTGTACAACAAAAAAGGACAGAATTACAGAGCAGAAGTATGTGCCCAAACCTTGAGATGTGTTTGTGTAGATGTTAGATGCAATGTGACTAAGAAGTACAAATTCTTTCGAGTTGGTGCTGCTGCCATGACAATCACTCAGAAGAAGGTTGGACTGGATTCCTCTTGCATATCCTACTTCAGTGGTGTTTTACATACACTCTAGAAGTAAACTAAAAATGATACCGAACACGGCCAGGCAATGAACAGTGATGTGTGGGACCAAGATCCATTAATTCAACTAAAAACTTGTGTTTGGAAGTCTAGAACCAAACTGAAGTGTTTTGCATCTACATACTATACCTTAAATTCTTGAAATATTCTGTCCCTGAAAAATATTTGCAATATGTATGTCTTTTTTTGTCATTTTTCATGAACACAGAATCAAGTCCTTACATTTTTTATGTTCTACAGAGTCCTTCTCCAGGCTAGTTAAGGGTCAATAGAAAAGACGCTGATATTGTAGACATCAAATCTTTGTTACAAAGAAAGATGAATTTGTGCATAGAATAAAACAATTTTAACATTCCAGATAGTGCTTATGTGGCACAGCTCACCTAGCAGACATTGTAATTACCTGGGATGTAAGAAACATAGGTCCAAGTCCCTGTTCTGAAGCAGGTGGAGCTGAAACATGAACTTAGCTTTTCCCACATTCCTAACAGGACCTGACAAAAAGGGCAGCCTGGATCAGTGTTTCCACAGTAGTTCCCAGCTATTTCTTAGTCTCTCTTTCTCCCTCGCTCCCCAATTCTCTTTTATTTTGACCTGAGAAACTTCTCTTAAAACAAACTTAGTGAAAACTCTCAAAAATACTGTTGATTTCAAGGAAAGTATGTTTTTGTTTGTTTGTTTGTTTGTTTGTTTGCTTTAAATGAAGAAAAGAACGCCAAAAAACATTTAATTGAAAAATTTCTACAAGGCTCTACTTTTATGTTCAGTGTCTGGACTATTCAGATTCAAGGTGAAACTGGAAAAATAGTCTGTGCGACTGCCATGTATATATGATTCTTGCTTTACTAAATGTACAGTGTTTTGTATACCTGGAGATACACTAAAACTCACCAAACTACTATGAAATCATCTGTACATTGAAACAACCCTCATTTGTTTCTAAACAGCATGTTTGCCTTTTTGTTTTGGAAACTGAGGCAAGAAAGAGGTAATGATCAAAGGGCCAAGTTTCAAACGCTGTCAAAGATTTGTCTATCTCCTTTTCAGTAGATGATACAAAAACTAGATTAGTTGTAAACCATTTCATTTTTCTCATCATGTTCCCAGAATGAGGTATTTTAACCTTTGTGGGGCGGTGGCCTTTAAGATATGAAAATTTTGGAGAGATACTGTTGGATTTCAGTGTTACAACCTCACATTAAAAAAGCTATGGAAAATAAAGTGAAAGTGAAATAATTAACTCAGATCTCTTTAAAGGATGTTGCAGATGATCACTGTTAAATTATAGCTTCTAGTTTGTTAAAGTGAGTGAACAGACTCTGATATCATGAAACAGGCCATTTTCCATCTTTGACTGTGCCAAGGAGCAGGAGTTTTCTGCCTTGAAAAGCTGAAGTAAAAATCAAATGAATGGCTGTGGAGAGGAGACACTGGAAGGCCTTGATGTTCTGGGAGCTGCACGAGGCCCCACGTGACGTCCAACAGCTCTGCAGACTGGATTTGGCCAATCGCCACTCTGGGAAAAGCCATTGAATTGAAATCTGAAGAAATACTTTCAACAGACTCTTCCTGCCTGTGTACTGTTATTGCTAACAGTCATGAGAACCAGAAGCCAGTCATGAGGTTTCTGATAGGCTTAGAGCAGAGAAAGGTATCTCATCATCTGTCATTCATCTCTGCCAGATGTGTGTTACTCGCAGCTAGAAGCGATGTCAGTGTATGACTCACGATGTGCCATTTCATTCTGTACTCAGTGCAAGGTTTCTTGAGTCTGCCAACTTTCCCTGTGACCAATATACATGTGTGATTCCCACCTATTTCTTCCCTCATTAGCAGTTTTAATAGAATATCCCATGACTCTATGAGTTACACCCTTTAATGAATGTCAGAACAAAAATCTTGACCCTCAGACATTGTTAGCATTTGAACTAAATATAGAGCTGGGAAAAAAGAAAAAAAAAGTGATAGAAGGGCTGAGAATTTCACTTTGCTCAATTCCTGTAGGAGGGATTCAGCTTCGTATCCAAACAGTCTACACGAGCACAAGAAAAATAAATTAAAAGTCAACAGCATCTGGCAGTACATCTGAGATAGTCATGTGCCTCAAGTAACGATGGTCACATGAGAAGAGAGAATGAATATTGAATTGTCAAATAGAGGATGTTTGCTTAAAATTAAATACACAATCATAGAGTAAAAGAAAAAAAAAGAGCAAAATTCAGGTGTAAAATATTCAACTTATAAGTGTCTAAATACAAGCAAACAATGTTTAGATGTGCATATCTAGTTTGGAAGATAAAGGTCTGCTTCTAGGCTGGGGCAAAATTTACAACTAGTTGTGTTCCCTTTTGATTTTTATTCTTCAGAGAACATTTCAAATTTTAATGACAATCAAAACAAAATTTCAGACTGGGAAATAGAGAATTAATTTGAAGTGGTGTATCACAATGTACAGTTCTTGACAGCATGCATCCCAGAAGTGTAATCACAGGATCTCTTTCCAATTGTCCCATGGAGGATGTTGCAGGAGTCTTTGGCCATAATAACTTGCAATTGAAAACTGAAAATTATTGCAGAATGGTTCTTCTGTCTAGTCACTTGGAAGATGAAGTTTCCTGAAGGTGGGAGAAACTTCAGGTATAAAAATCCTTGTTTTATCGTAAACTCCACTATTCTGCTAGAATATATTTTAGGTGGAAAAATTTCAGCTAGCTTTAGCTAATTTCTATTTCTGTGCTAGCAAAAGTCCTCATAAGAATGAAGAGAATGAACATTAAGCAACAGATCCAGCCGTTAGATAAAAATGTCTTGTAGTGGGTTAAATTAACTTTGAATTTTGCTTGCCAGTTGGAAGGTATAATAAAACACATCCCCAAACCAAAGGAGAACAGCAGGTCTAATTTTAGGGTTACCAACTGTTTATATTTGACGATGCCTGTCATTACAGAACAATTTCTGTGTCTGTGGCTAAAGATTCTAGTGCCAGACTGAAGGGTAATAGAGAGAGAAGCAGTGAAGACTGGTTAACCTTTCCTTTGTGGCAATTAGATTATCCACTCATTGGCATTATACAGTTAATAGGCATTGGCCATTGTCATAGCCACTTGGCTAAAACTGATCCCCTAATCAGGTTTCTACATGCACGAGCAAGACTGAAATCTTACTAGGGCTCTGTGCATAATCCTGTGAGATTCAAAAGGGAGACAAAAAGGCAGAGAGGAAAGAGGAGAAAATGAAATTTGGAATGGACCACATATACAATTGAGTAACTCAATGTAAGTTGCTGTTTGATTTTAATTTGCTTTTTTAATGCCTAAATGAGCCATATATGTTGCCAGATATCATGTCATCTGGTTCTTCTGTGGTATTCCCACAAGCTGGGAACAAAGTCTCGTGAAAAAGCCAAATGTCATAGTTTGTTAGGGCTATAAAACACCAGACTGTGGCAAAGCTATGAAGAAAACTTAAAATCATAAGGTCTCCTGTCTTTTCATGGTTATTGTCTTCTTTGACAGTTCACATTTCTCAGAGGCTTCTAATATAAGCCTTTCAAGAGACATTTGCAAAAGCCCTCATATCAGTTCACTCTAGTACAGTTTATACTAAGATTTTACTAAGAAAGCATGTTGCTCCAGTCTCCTAATGATTTTTCAGACATACTAAGATTTCACAAAGCTGCTATCCCCAGCAAAATCGTTATGAGATACTTGCAGCTTGTGCAAAGAACTGATTCATCCTAAACTTTGCAGAAGAATCATCGTGAGCTAGTAGGGCATTTCCAGGGTAGACATCTACCTTTGTTTTTTGTTTTTTGGTTTTTTTTTTTAATGCCAAAGATGATACTAAGTGTATTTTAAAGTTCTGTAAAAACACCTTAGGACTTGATTGTTCTTGTTGTTGCTGTTACCAGAGCATGGAAAACTGTTTCTCAACATGAGTTCTAATACGCTATCCAGTATGGAAAAGAGATGCATTCAAAAGAAACTGGAGTTTAGACAGACAAGAACCATGCACAAGCTAGAAGACCAAAGGAGAACCCTATTTCATAGCCAGAGAACTGAGATAGATAAGATCTGAATGATTTTTCTCCAGTTTTTCAGAAAAATCCTGGAATGTACATCATAAGAAGTAGATTTATGGTGATTTATGAGAATTTAGAAGTGGAGATTTATCCTCAATTAATGTTTTGATTATTCTTTAAACCGCACCCAGAAATTTATACTGACCATTGTGGAGAATGTACGATAAGAGTTTTGTAAGCGTACACTGATTCACTCAAGTCAGTGAAGTGGAATTCACTATAGTACAAAGAATTTGGCTATAATGAATTTTCTTATGCAGTGAGAAGGGAAATAAGAAATCTGCAGCTGTGGTTGTTAGTTTTGAAGATATTTGAGCAGGAAAATCTCAAGCTTCTTTCAATGTAGAAAAATGTCAGTGTTTCACTGATGTGCTCACAGACATGCAAAGATAGATATTGCTACTCTCAGAAAAAGTAGCTGAAGTCTGTATTCTGTATGCTGTGCAGAGGCCAGCATGAGAGAATTAGTACTCAGCTATCAGCAACTTTTTCTGAACAGCAGTTGTACATTTGTAGCAGACTAAATTAGCCCTTTTAGGGTCTATGCTACACTGGTGGATTGACAGAGAAGATTGCTCGTCATGTGCTAACTTCAGGTTGATTTCTGTTTCTTCTGTGAATGAACAAGGCAGAGGGCTTTTTTAAAACCAAAGAAAAGAAAGTTACTTATGCAAGTTTATGAGAAAAGTCTATAGCAGACCACTAGGAATACACTTGGGCCTTTATTACCAAGTCTCACATTGTAGAGTTAGAGTCTATGCTCTGATGTTAAAACCTCCTGCCACAGTCAGCAATTCTAAGAACTGTTCCTAGCAAAAGGTTCTTTAATATTCAGAGAGAATTATGGATGTAGAAAAACAAATAATTCACATTAGACTCACTTTCTCTCTTTGTAGTTCTTTTTCTTCCTCTTCTGCTAACATTTATGTACATTCTGTGATTGATTCTCACACCCCTCTTACTCACTTCAACTTACCTTGGGTGTCTCCAGTGACACTGAATTTGATCATCCTGGCAGCAAGACTTAGGGAGTTGTCAGCTGTGTTAAGAATGGCAGAGAAATGGGAAGCTTGCTGCCTTTGTAGTGGTTTATGGCTGAAGTGTGCATGGCACGTCTGTCGAATTTCCAAGGGAAAGGCAGCATGTGGTATGGCAGGCGGGCATGGTCCCAACAGGTTACAGTGAAGTATGTCATTTCAAAGCATGCAATTTCCTCTTTGAGTCATTTTTTTCAAGAAAGGGTGATTCACTACATCCTCTTCTCTATGGCCCTGCCTCTGCACATCAGTGCTGTGACTGGATCTGAGGTGGATGCAACTTTTCAAAGCTGACAGGAGGTGAGCACGACACATTTCAGAAGAATCTCCAGCCCCTTTGCAAAGTATGGGGAGGATAGCAAAAGGGTACTTTCTGTGAACCTGTGACTTACACAGCTGATTGAACCTGAAAGCAACTAGGTAAAGAATACCAGATGAATACATGAAAATCGAAGTACTAATGTGCTTTCTTTTGCTTTAAATTTTCCATGTGAAGAGCTGAATAATCGTCTCTCACACCTTCATTCACAGAATAAGATTCAGACAGTACTGACCTACTCTGTCAAAGGACAGATTCCCAAGTGTTAGCAGCATGATTTGCTGTTTTCAAGAGTCTCGCCACCATAAAAAACCCAAATACTTCGCTCTTTAACTTGGTGAGAATCTTTTCTTTGTTTAGATATTGAAGAATTTTCTGTGTCACTAAAACTCTCAGTGGGACTGGCAGCTTTGACATCTGACATCTGTTTTTTTTCCCTGCATTTCCACAGATAGGTAGTAGCAATTCCCAGTGGCAGCTTCCCAGAGCAGAGGGAACACCTCAGTGGATAGTTCATTTGTTATTCAGCATCTGGGATTCTTTTCAGTGTCTCCAATTACTGGTCTGATCCAATTCCCACTAACATCAAGTAAAAGATTCCCATGACTTCAGTGGGGACTAGATCCTAAACTTCTGTTGACTCAAAACATTGGAACAAAAAGTGGACAACCTTTGCTGAGTTTTGTATAGAAACGTACAGAAACTCTATGTTCATGTGTTATAAAGGATACAGAATGTAAATGCATGGTGTATTCGGTTATTGTTGTTTGTTTTTTTACAGTGTTAGAGATCTAAAAGAGATCTGAACTCTGCACTGAAATACTGTCTTCCTGCATGCGAGACAGGACTGTGTTTGTTAATGCTCTGTTGCCTCTATGTAAATCAATGCCAATAGGAAAAGACAGCTCCATTAAAAGCAAATGGTTGTAATGCAATACCTAATGACAGGTACTTGCAGTGCTTTGGAGGCACTTTTTCACTTCACACCTTTTGATTATATGTGATATTTAGCAATGGTGACTTGTCACTTGTAAATAGAGATATTGGTATTAAGCAAAAATTAAATAAAAGGCATTTAATTTAAATCTGAGGCTGTTTTTTATTAAGTACTGTCTTCCTGCTGCATGCAGCTCCAGCCCTGCTCAATGTGCAGCTAAAACACTGCTGTTTGTTGGCAATGTCCAGAATCATAAGCAGTGGCAGAAATACCCCCATGTAACGTCCTTGGGACACAAGCAATGTGATCATTATGAAATGGTGCACTTTCAAGTTTAACACATACGGTATAATTTAGATTTGATGTATACTAAGTAGGAAAAATTACGTGCGTAATGAGAGTGAAGTCATCTACTTGAACAGAGACTGCCTAGCCAAGTGTGCTTGCACCCTTCCCACAAGGATTCTTCAGATCACAGCTGGGTGAAATAGCTTGCCCAGTGCCTGTTCTTGAGTAAGGCAGAGGATTTTTGCTCATGTAAATATTCAGGTTAATTTCAATACATCATTTCCCCCTGTGGATAAAACAAAAAACAAAAACAACAAAAAAATTTTTTGTTAAGTCTCCTCTTAAAAAAAGATGGTATTTTGAAGCCTTGAGAAATGACGTAAAAGTAACAAAAATGTGGAATTAAAAGTATTAACAACCACCTTGGAAATAGATTTGTTCTGGTGGAGGTTGATCAAGTCTGGCTAAATAAAAACCTATTCTTGCCTGCTTAAAAACAAATCAAGAGTTAGGTTGACCCCTAACAGATAGGGCTTATTTCAGCCATTAGGTTTCACTCCTTGAACTGAGAAAAACATTTTGTTGTCCAGTTCAGACCAAGAGGCTTTTTATTTTAGCTAACTTCTTGAAAACTCTTCAGACTGCTTTATACTAGTCTCTGTGCTCTGGTTTTGCTCTGTGAGCCAGAAGAGAAAATAAGTCTCCTTTTGTGCCCCTCAGGGCACTTCAGGAGCATCATGGTTGCAAGATTCCCTTCCACTCTGGAGCATGTAATGTGTGCTTAGGTGGGCCCTTCTGCAGGTTCTGCAGCGTGGGAGTAGCGCAGTGTGCTTTTGCTTCCATGTTATATACTCAAAAATGCAATTAAAGGCTTACATTATTGTATGGAATTCTGCTAGGAAGGTTATAAAGATAGGGGCCATCTGCAAAACTCAGGTCCAGGCCTGGCTTCATATTTCAAACACATGCTAAGTCCAAGGCTGTTTGGAATGCAATTTTTGCTCTGCTCTCAATGGTCTTTCCCCCCAGCTTGCTGTATGTGGTTGTGCATGAACACACTACACCATACATTTCATACAACATGTGGGTATGTGTGTGCTTGTTTATGTGACACTGATAGACAAATCCTTCTGCGGACACCCAGTGAATGCCTTAAGCATAGGAGCACACCAGCATTTATTCTTTCTGTTAAACAAGCAGCTGTGTCTTCTTTATGCTGCTGAACCCAAGTGTTAAAGGAACACGTCAATAGGATACAAGGACATTATCTGATCTTCAGGTCTTATTTAAGCAAATTGCTCTTGCTGCGAAACCAATGAGTAGAAAATCTATTTAGACCACAGGGCCCTTTGGAGAAGGCCCACCCCTGCCAAGCAGGCCCATGAAACGGGAGACATCATCCCTTGGCAGGAGGCAGAAACGGTCTCCTTCTCCCCATGGGGCTGTGCAGGCAGTGTGGGACAGGCAGGATGTGTGGTGGCTGAGGCCTCATCCCTCCGCTGCCTCCGGCTCGCCTCAGCGGCTGAGAAGAAAGCAGGACACGGTGCAGCTGCCTCCCCAAGTATCACCACTTTCAAATTCCACTTCTTATCTCAGGCCTTCTTCCTTGTTGCTAATTACCACCTACTCCAAGATGTCAAGAACGTACTCCCAGGAATAAACTGCTAGATAAACAAACCCCAGACAAACATCAAAGCTTAAAACAAACTGATAAGTCTCTTTGATTGATTTTAAGGGTTGGTGCGGAGAGGTGTGTTTGGATTGGAAGGTGCAAATGTTGAGCTGAGCAGCACCTGCTGTCCTGTGATCTGACCAAACCATTTGGCTTGAAAAGGCCAAGAGATAGGGAATCAGAAATCCATTTGGAGTTACAAAAGCAGCAGGGGAGGCTTAGATGAACAAAGGGGCTCTCCAGGCACTGCCGTGTGCTGCTTTTTGTCAGCTTGGTATCACATTCCCTGCCCTAGCGTGGCAGACAAATGCCAGGCCAGATGATGAGATACAATTGGCCTTGTGTGGAAGAGGTCTGTACCTGTATTATATGATGGCAGCAGATGCTGACTCAATATGAGGGCAAGCACAGAGAAAAATAGAGTCCAAACAGCTCAGCAGAAAGAGCTTAGAGCTACATGTCAGCTGGTAGGAAGGGAGGAAAGATGAGCAGACTTGGGACAAGTCAGAGTGTGGATTGAACACTTGAGAGAGATGCTCACTCAGAGAATAGCATAGAGAAAACTGAGCTCCTGAACACTTTCCCAGGTATCACAGCCTCTCACTCCCGCTCTACACAGACAGTAATGCCACTGAAATTAAGGGCTTGCTCAGTTAAACAAATAGAATCTGAGGACTCTGACTGCTGTCAGCTGGTTTATAGTGTCTGTATCTGTCTAAGAGTGCCTAAGGGTGTTTCAAACCCTGCAGGGACAGGTGAGATGTCTCAGTAACATTTGCTTTTAGGAACTGCATTTAACAGGGACTCCATGGGAGAGAGCAGTCACTGTGGAATTAAAGGCAGTCCGAGTGGAAATTTTGCTGAGATTGTGCTGTGAAGTCTTGCAAGTAAAAATGTGCAGCCTACAATTATTTTACTTGCTTTGGTGAGCAATGTAACTTTCTGATTTCACATTAGGGATTGTTCTATTTTTCTTCTTGCAATGAGCAAAAAATGGGAGGAAATAAGGCTGTCTCCTTTCACTCATGAATGCACTGTAACTGGTGGAAATTCTAATGTAAAGCTCGTGTTTACAAAGCTCAGAAGCTCCGAGAATATGGGCCCAAGCCCTTTATGCTTTGCCCCATATTTCTTGCAGGGAAAGCAAAGGAAATGAGGCAAACTAATGCTGGGTGGGTGAAAAAGAGACAGTTCACGTTTCTGAAAAATAGAAGTTGGTGGATACCTCAGAAGTACTCAATCAGTGTTCAAGGGAAACAGGAGCAATTTCTAGGAAAGGAGTTTACCCTTAGGAGTAATAGTAGAAAAACAATTTAAAATAAACTGAGAAAATACTGAAATCCCCAACTTGAGTTTTCATGATACAAATCCAATTCTTGGATTATCACTTTGCCAGTTATAGATTGGGTGACTCTGTGCTCAGACAAAAGTAAGCAACAGAGGTTGAATTTCTGCAAATGAGTTTTCAAAACCATATACATTTGAGGACAGAGCAACTTGTCCAGTTCTATTACTGGCATTACCTACAGTGTATAGATGGTGTTTTAAGACGTCCCTCTCCATACACAATAATGACATCTAAAATTCCCAGGCATGCTTCATTTCCCAATTTCTTTCCTTGAAATCATTTGGAGCCTGTGCAATGACTTTAAAATAACTGAAGAAAGGTTGATGCACACTGAAGAGATCAAGGAGGGACATGTTTTCTGACTTCCAACTTAGAAATAAAATAAAGCAATATCACCTCTGTGTATGTTAGACTTTCTGTCTACTGAAATGGCACAGAAAGAAGATCTCTAAGGGCTTTCCAGTGCCAATGGGAATGATTTATAGCTACAGACCTATTTGTTTTAAACTTGAAGGGAGAGGAGGAGGGAGGGAGTGGATACGATGATACATAAAGAAACATTATTTCCCAAAGGTGGATTTCTTTTCTTTAACAATTTATAAAGCTCCATAAGTGAAATATCACTATTTTGGGACTGGTGTTATATATCAATGAGTTTAGCAGCTGCCAGGCTTATGTATTTATTTTGTACTGTACATATAGTGCAAAGCCCATTGATTCAACAGTGGTAACAGGGCCTTTATTGTCATTAGTGCAATGCATCAACAAATTTGATCTTGAAAGACAGACTGTGCACTGAGAAATGTCAAAGGCAAACTTATACTGTAAGCCAAATCAACTCTACCTCTACTAATCACCTTAATAACTTCTTCAGTAACTGCATTTGTCTTATTCTGCTCTTTATTAATAACACGTATTATTGCTGCAGTTCTGTTCATTCTACTAGCATCACTAACTACGGGGACATATAAATGTGACCAAGTAATGAAAACATTGATTAAAATTTTCTGAGAAGCTAGTCAGGGAAGGTGGATGTGCAAACTGGGAAAGGTAGAGAAAATAAATCTTTTACATCTTATTGAAGTTGCGTGAGCTCTATAGCTCCTTACAGGCTACTTACAGTGAGTACCTGGATTTACAGGAAAGATGTAGGCAACCTGATCTTGGTAGAAATTTCAGAGAGAAGTGGTGATAATGTTTTAGTAGAAGAGGGGTTTCTGAATCCAAAGCACAGTTACAAGGAGGCCTTAAAATGGTAAAAATGATCACATACAAATCACAGGTAACCCTATTATCCGAGGAGGATACCAGTGAATGCCACTAAATCTGAAAATTAAAAGATGGAAAAAATGAAAAGTTTCTTATTTAAATGTGAGGGATCCTGAGCAAATAAGATAGATAAGACTTTATTTCTCTTTGGGGAAGTAAAGATGACATGTTTCATTTTGGGATTTTATGTATGTAGAAAAAAACCACAACTTTCAGAGGGGCACCCTGGCCTCTCCTTTACCACCCTGTAGTAACTGCCTGTATTACCTCTCTCCTCATCTTTAGAGGGCAGTTGAGGTGAGAAAGGATAGAGCTCTGCTGAGATATATACACTGTCCCCGTGTGTTTTCTCTCTTTTAACTTAAGTCATGTTTGAGTTGGAGAAAAACCTAGTTTTCAGCTCTGTGACTACAGAACCTTTACTGTCAGCAGAATCAGCGTATTTTCCTTAGGCAAACACAAAAGAGACAATAGAAGGGCAATATACACAGTCTGTATTGTTACATGCTCAGTAGGAACTTCTTGTATGGGATTGATTATGGTGATACAGTGTGAGGCAGGGCCATATTCTTTTCTGAGAATGTGTTGGGACTCCGGAAAGCTATTGCAGACACTGTTGCCTTTTTCATTGCTTTTATTGGGTGCTAGATCTCTGGATTTAGCTTGTTATTATAGGATGTTTGTGTATTTATTTGCTTAGAGATAATTTAGTCCAGAGTTTACTTAATATTCCACGTGTTCACTTGAGATGAAGCAAGAATGAAAAGCTATGAATCAAAATTTTACTTTGTGTTGATGCCTTTCTTTTGCTTTGAAAACCACTTGTTGTGGCAGGAAAATGGGAGGCAATTCTACCAATTTCTGCTGGGAGCTTGCAAAGCAGAAGCCTGCTGATTTTTCTGTTCCTAAGAATGTCCACATAGTTTGCTAATCCCTGGAAGTGGAGAGCTAGCTTTTAACAACAGCAGGAGGAACTGGACTTTTGGTATTCGCTAGCTCTCAAATTGGGATTTAGCCATATTATTCTTCATTTCTCCCAGATGGGAGTCACAGTGCTTGCTAGAGCCAAATGACAGTTGTGGGAGCTGGGACTTCCATTTACTATATAAAACAGCAAAGCTAAGAGGAAGCCACGGCTGCCAGATGTTTGTTTTACATAATCCAGAGGATGCAGATGTCTTTCTTCAGCAGCGGAAGTTCTGTGATGTCCTTTAAAGGATGGTACCTAAGAAACTTTCCCTAGGCTGTGACCTAGACTATGTGTGTGTGAGAGGAAGGGAGTGAGGATCCTTTCCTCTTTGCAGGTTACCTGAGGTTTGAGTCCTTATGACAGAATAGCTAGGACGTTGTTTCTGCTTAAATCTACCCCAGAGGACAGTGGGTGGGGGAATAGCTTAAGTGTTGGCTTATTTCCTGCAGTAACCTGCACAGAACCTGAGTAAAGGAGTACAGTTCGTTAGGGGGAAGAGCTTGGAAGGGGCTTGAGGAAGTCAGCCTTTGCACAGCTGGTGGCCTTAAAGTGCAGAACTTCTGAATCTAAGTCTGTCAATAAAGAGACATTTGATATGGGCTTGTTTGTGTTATTTCTTAGAATGGTGTTCTTTAAGACAAATAAAACAGTGCTTACTTGGAGAAGAAATAGAAAAGGCACAGACACTGGGACTGGTGATTTTCCAGATTAAATTGTCCTTTGCTTCAATGGAAGAGCTCAGAGTCTCTGTAAAGAGTAAAGAAGGGGGATTAGAAACGAAACAGTGGAAATAAAACAAAGGATACACCATAACACATACTCAGAATGTGAATGTATGACTGAAAAGCACTGTGTCCTCAAACTTCACAATGTAGATAGAAACCTAGCTGCAATCTTATAAAAAAATGAAGGAATGTGAATGCAGAAAAATAAAAATGTTCATTCTGCGGAGAAAAGGGTTTAATCAGTGTCATGATGAGCAGATTTATCTGAGCATTACAGGTAATGCCCATGCTTGCAAATAAGACAGGGTCAAGCCTCGAGCAGTGGGTGATGATCATTCAAACAGTTCAGTTGTTTGCACGATTCCTGCTATTGCTCAAGCAATTTCAACAAACATTTTCCAGATAATCTCTACATGTGAGTAGAGAGATAGCACAAAGCAGGGTGTTACTAAATAAACAGTCTGGATGCGGCCATCTTGTTGGGAAAATGAGTCTGGCAACCATACTAAGTAGACCAATATTGAGCTGACAGCTTGGGAACTCCTGATACTGCTCACAATTACACATGATCACGTTCGTAACTTCATTGTACTTGCTCTGAAACAACTTTCTCCACTTCATCTGATGTCCAGAAATATGTCTTATTTCAGCTAAATCATAGAACCAGTACAATATAATACCAGTAGCTATGAGAAATAATAGACTGAGACAATGTAAACAACAGCAAGTGGCTGTCACACAGAAATGCCATGTGTGACTTCCCATGTAGGGATCTAGAGAACTGCACGTCTTTGCAGACTTTGTTGGATACCAGTTCAACACCAAAATACTTTCAATGTGAGAAAGAAAGGACAATTAGCCTGTCTTTCACTCAGCATTCAAAGCAAAAGAAAACATACTGGAGAAGGTAGGGGAGGATACCTCCTGGTGAATTGAAGATAGAAACCTGACATGTAGACAGTGAGACTACAGAGAGTCTCATTAACTCTGATGAAGAATGGGCAGAAGGAACTGTCAGTCCTACAAAGAAGAGGACATTACACCTGTTGAAACAAGCACAGAGAGCTGGTGAGCAAATTTGTGCTTCTTATGCTGGACATCTGTTGACTTTTGAGAGACTCCAGCTGCACTCTGAAAAATGTGGAGTGTTTAGGAAATGCTCAGACTTAAGGGTGGGAAGAAGTTCAGTGATTTATAGGGATGCCTAACTTATCTTTCTAGATTCTGCACATGCTTATCAGAAGCCTGTGAACTCTTGAGACAGTTAGCACATAGTGGGCGTATGGTGAGATACTGAAAAGCAGGCATTTGAAGGAGTAAAGAAAAATGTAAATGATATATCAAGCTTTAAGTATTATCAAGCAGAGCAGCCCTGGAACTATGGTGGCTATGTCTACATGGACACACCTTTAAACAACTTGGACTGCTCCTTGGGACCAAGCACACAAATTTATGCCCAAGGCAAAACCCATCAAAGTGATACTCTACTGTTAATAGTCTACTACCCACTCCCTTAAGTATCTACAATAAATGAATACAAGTCATCTGCTTTTAAAATTTAAGAAAAATAAAATATGTTAGAAGTCTATAAAAGTAAACAAAGGCAGAGTCAGTTAGATTGGGTAATACAAAGCTGCTTTTTGTGCTTTCTGTGCCAACGCAGACTGGGGATAAGGCAGGTGTAAGAGAAAAACAGATGTGTAATAGCCATCTGTCACTGTCTTTCACATGAGCATAACATGGTGATGTCCTTCAGGATGTGTATCTTGATTAATTTTTAAGCATATCTGGCACTAGAAGGAGTCTAGGAGTCGGTATAGAAGATTGTCCAATTTTCCTAGGGGGACAGACTTTCAAATGCAGATCTCCAGGGAAGAGATTAGAAGGGATTAGAGATTCTCAGCTGAGAAGGGAAGTGTTTTTGTGTATGTGGGCAGGACAAATTTAAGTACCTACTAGAATTCAAAAGCAAGGTAAGATGTTATATGGACACAGATTGTGTGGGATCTCTGAAGGTGGGCTATAAGGAAACACAGAAAGGATGCAGGCCACAGCAACTGTCACCAGATACACAGAGAAAGAGTCCTTTTCACATGGAAAAGGATGAAATGGCTGAGTTTTTTGGAATATAGAAATCCAACTACTTCACTTTCAGGTACAATATAACGTGATCTCTTCATAGCTCTTTAGAAAACAATATGAAGAAGCTGATGCTAAATACATCAAACCAAGTACTCTATGTAGTTGAAATTATATTGATCATGGAAGAAATAGTAATGTTCACAAGGATTTCTAGGTCATACTCTGTATATTCTATTGTGAATATAGAGGAACTGGGTCCCTGGAACAGGAGATAAATACCTGAGCACATTACAGTTCTTTCCCACCCATCACAGGACACATCAGGTAGTTGAGACAAATTTGATAGAAATAGTGAGATGACTCATGTACCAGAATTACACAGGATGTTACCTCTTATTGTGTGGTAAGTAGTGACTTTGGTGGGCCACATGTTCTTGCATGCACAGGGCCGAGCATTCATACTGATGAATTTAGGACATGACACTCTGACATAAGTATAAGGACCACAGAATCACAGAACTGTAGGGGTTGGAAGGGACCTCTAGAGATCATTTAGTCCAACCCCCTGCCAAAGCAGCTCCCTAGACCAGGTTGCACAGGTAGGTGTCCAGGTGGGTCTTGAACATCTCCAGAGAAGGAGACTCCACCACCTCTCTGTGCAGCTGTGCCACTGCTCCGTCACTGCACTGGGAAGAAGTTCCCATGCACATTTGTGTAGAACTTCCTATGCTTCAGTTTGTGGCCATTTTTCCTTGTCCTATTGCCACGCAGTGCAGAATAGAGTCTGGCTTTGTCCCTTTGCCTCCCCCTCCTTAAATATTTATAGATGTGGTTCAGATCCCCTCTGAGTCTTCTTTTTTCAAGGCTGAACAGACCAAGGTCTCTCAGCCTTTCCTCATAAGAGAGATGCTCCACACCCTTTATCATCTTTGTGGCACTCTGCTGGACTCATTCCAGGAGATCCTTGTCTTTTTTGTACTGGGGAAGCATGAATGCTTAAATGAAAATGCAGGTCTTCCAGAGATAAACTAGGAAATATATCCGATATTCAAACAAGAAAGGCATACATAGAACAGTAGACAGAGAGTAAGGGGCTGGCAGCTGCAGGAGATGGCTGCCTAACAGCATCCCAGGTCAACACTCTAAAATGCTCTGTTCATAGTGAATGGCAAGAATTTCATTGCTATAATGAATTATATACCAATCTAAGAACTGGTTTCTCTTTTCCAATGAAATCTTTGTCTTAAAGGCTTTTATTTTATTTTATTTTATTTTATTTTATTTTATTTTATTTTATTTTATTTTATTTTATTTTATTTTATTTTATTTTATTTTATTTTATTTTATTTTATTTTATTTATTTATTTTTTTTATTTTTCCAGTAGTTACATATAATTCAGTACTTCAAATAACCAGGAGCCAACTGCCTGCTGGGAAGACCATAAGCCAGATAACTACTGACTTTCAGCACAGTGAAATCTGGGCAGAAATGTTGACTCACAGGTGTGTCACTAAATCACTGTGCCAGCCAGGATTATTCCTCAGGTGATGCAGACTGAGCACCACACCTGTCTAAGAGCTATGTCTGCACAGACAAAGAAGTATAAATCTAATTAGTTCATGAGAGGGGAGATGAATTAATTACTCTCAGTACACACATGGAAGAAAGAAGCCTCTACAAGGCAGAATAGTTGTTTTAGGTAAAGGACAATACTGGCACAAGAGTAATTATTCATAAACTGGATGTAAATACGTTCAAACTGGAAATTAAAATGATCTTCCTATTGACAAGGAGTAGCAGAGATTAAAAAAACAAACAAACATAGTGTAGTTTAGTAAGAAATTCAGTTAGCTTAGGAAGGTTCTGTATTGGTTAAGATTGCAAGAGGGAGGTTCACAGCTCCAGGAGTTCCCTTCTCATCCCACATTCCTATATTTTCAAAAACAGAGAGCCAAGGTCCTCATTCAAGTATAATAACTGTAAGTATCTACAGCTGTAGGTATTCCTGCCAAGAGTGGTCTGTAATTGGGATATTTATATGTACAAATGACCACTTGCCCAGCTATCTTTTGGTTTGTTCAACCATGTGGCTTGCACTTACAGAAGTTTTCTGTGCACTCAAATAGACATGCACAGTGCTGTGCATATACAGTCTAAGCAAGTTGTTACCTACTTAAAAATATCTCTAGAAGATATTAAGAAACTGTGTCTGCTGTAGCTGTTTGTTTCAGTGAGCATTAGATATGGGCATTAGTGAAACTGTAACACACTGATACCATATAAGTAATTTTTTAATTATTACTCTGTCTTTCTGAGAACATTCCGTCTTAAGACTGACTTCATGACTTTCCAAGAGCAAATGTTTTCCTATATATCTTTTTTTTTTCTTTTTTTTTTGGATTTCTTTTTAACCAAAACAGCAGGCGGAAGTCTTGATGCTGTCCTTCAGTGAAATACAGACTTAACATGCTACTTCAGCTAACCCCAAAGTCATTGGGAGTGAAGACCCCAGAAATCTCATGGGCTCCAGTTCAGAAAAAGGCTTTAGCACATCCTTAACATTAAACATGTGGGCTGTGCCTTTGATGTCAGTAAGTGTACTCACATGCTTTAGTCTACTGCTGGATTGGTCTTTGGCCACCTGTTTTTTATCTCAGCAGGATAGAGCATCCAGTCATTCCTGATATCGCCTTGCTCATAGTTGTGGTTCCTGAGCAGTCAATACAACTACTGTGAATATAAGTCTTGTTCAATTCAGATCACATGAAGCTCACCAGGAACACTGAATGTCACTTACTATGTAGCATTCTGAGTGAGGTGAGGAGTTTTTTTTTGTTGTTGTTGTTTTTTTTTCCTCTCACTTCTCTATATGAGTTGGGTTGCTCCAGGGATTCTTGCACTCTTCCCCTCCAAAAGCCAGCCAGACAAGTTAATAAACATTCATAATTACAGGCAGTCCAAGACACAAATTAGATTATTCTTTGTAATTCATTTATTCACTTGCTTCTAGTCAAGCTTATTTTGTTTTTCTTATACCTACAGAAGGGTAAAGGAATTAAACCCCTCAGCCTCCGAGATGCATATTCAACACTTTTTTTTTTGTAAAGTACCAAAATACTCAAGGTTTCCTCCTCAGCCTGCAAAGAAAATAAGGTAATGGAAAATTAACCCTACTGAAAAATCTGAAGTGTGTAAGTGCAATGTAATGAAGAAGATTTGTTCTGGATATCCATACATATGGCAGCTTATTTTTCTGGGGCACTAATTCTGAATGTACCTTTCTTTTGGGCAGTGGCTGTATGCCAGTAGTTTGTTATCAGTAGCTGGTTGTTCCCATCTGCTACTTAGAACCTGACAACTCTCAAGTTTTCCTGTATTATGAACAGAGTCCTTGACCTAGTTTTGCAGTTTAAGTTCTGGTTCTTCTCTCAGACTGATTTTGAGACCAGTGCTTTTTTATGGCATTTGTTGGAGTTACTACTTCTTCAAAATGATGTGTAGAGAAGACAGGATGACTAATGGATGCAGCAACTTCCTTTTTGCCAGTAGTGTTTTTCGGCCTGGACACAGTTGATGGTTCTCTGTTGTGCTGCTATCAAGTTCCACAGTCTTCTGTGCGGGCTGCTCTGGATATTCACGTTGCTTTATAATACCATAGACAGATGCGATGCTGCATCCTGATGCTGGCAGAGCTTGATCTAATTTTGGTGCCTTAAAAACATTAGTGAAAAGCAGGGAATTTTCACAGAAAGACAGTGTCAGGATATTGCCATTTATTCCGTGTTTATGAGAAGAATATCCATGTTGCCCTGGATCAAATTTGCAGATGCTCCCTGGAACACCATTCTTGATACATTTGTAATGACCATGTTTAATTTCCAAGCCTACATTTTCTTGGAAGAAGTAATGTAATTTTGGACCATGGAAAGTAATCTGTCTAGATAGAAAAAGTAAAAATTATCCTTAGAGAAAAAAAAGAGAATAGAGGTGTTTACCAAGACGATCCAGGAAAGAGCTCCTAATTTCAAAATTCTGTGTTATGAGATTTTCTTGTTTCTTGTGACTAAATATTAGCCATAAAATGCCATCTTCTCATAACCATAAAAACTAAGACTTAGTTTTTCATTTTGTTTTACAGGGGTTGTGGTATTGAGAAAAACAACCATTATAATTAACTTTGAGAAAAATAAAATACCTAGTTACAGAAAATAAATTACAACAAATTGTACTGATATTTAACCCAAACATTCGATCATACTCTACCGTGCTGAGTATGTAAGCAGACTTTGTCATCCTATTTCAAAACTAGCAGCTATCTCATCTCTTTACCCTGTGCTGATTACAGTACTGATTTATATTACCAATCCTTGAAACTAACCCGTCTCATGGTGGTAATTTTAATTGAGAAAGCAGAAACACAAGGATGATATTGGCTCAGAAAAATGGAGACAGACAAGTATGAACTTTCCATTATTCTAATGATTGTAAATGTTTTTCCTCTTATGAACTTTGACTTGTCATGGTTGGAAAATCATTACAACAAGTAGCTGCAGATGCCATTCAATGCATATTACATGACTGCTGGGCTCCTCTTCTGTATCTTTCTGTAGAATTTCAGCCAATCTGTGTTATTATTTCTAATCAGTTTAGTAATTTTTGCCTGAAGAACTTCTTTGCTGCAGTGTAGCGGTGATATGCTAAACCAAAATATAGTGCTAAATTCCTTCTAATTTTCCTGCCACTTTATAGCAAGTATATTTCTTCTCAAAGTAGTTAATTATTCCTGAAAGGTGTTGGCATGACAGACCTCCTGATTCACATCTCCAGCCACATAGCAGAAAGAATGATTAGCAACAGCACAGTCACACAACTACTATCCATTTTAATCTGTTGATAGTTAACATCTAGGGATGAGAATGAATTCAGTTTTCAGGTCCATTTGATTCTTATCTTCTCTGTGATGGCAGACAAAGATGTCAGTTTTGGATTTCTCAGTCTGTTTGAAGTTGGACTGTGAAGTCTCGTGATTTGGGCTTTTTTTGGAGGAACCTGTCTATTAATTAGATGGAAAGGCAGAAATGTCTGAGTGAAAATTCATGGGATCAAAACAGATAGTGAGTTTATCACAAGAGAAAAAATTTGGGACATTTTCTTTCTAGCACTAACACCCTTCTCTAACACCAGGCCCATCCACATGAATGTAGGAGGTTTGGCATGGCTGGAAAGCTCTATAAAACTTGGACTTTTTCTTTGTCATTTCTTTTACTTAGTTCCTCCAAAACACTCCACTTCTGATTACTTTAATCCTCCTCTTTCTATGTCTAGTCATCTGACTAAATATACAAATATTCAAAAAAAAAAGTCTCCAAAGTGTTACATCATTTTGTTGTTATCAATTTCAGTCTCCTTGGATCACACGGACAAAGAAGAAAGCAAAGGAAATGACAAGGGAGAGGGAACTGGTTCTCAGATCAGAGTTTTCTTTCTAGCCATGTATTTTTGGTGGTGAGGATGGTGAGTAGATTTGTTGGCATAAAAAACTGGGCAATTGAAGGAAGTTATATTTCTATGTGATTTTGTATGGAGATCTGTGAAAAAAAGGATGTCTGATCATACTGCATGTATTCAGTTTCTCTCCAGGAAAATGGCAGGGTTAAAAGTTAAAAGCACTAAATTCAGGTCATGATACTTCTGTAAAAATGAATGGAACTGGAATAAAAATAGATTTTAAAAAGTTACACTTTGATTTTGTAATGCTTATTTTCTGTAGTTTATTTAAGTTACTAGCATTCACCAGAAGAAATGATGACTTTCCAGTGTTACAGGTGACAATCAGAAAAAGGTTTGCATTAATTAAGTAGTTTTCAAAAACAATTTAATTTTTTTTTTACATTTCTGTTTCAAAAATTTTCAACTCAGAATTTGAATTGAGAAAAAGTCACCATAAAATTCTTTTTTTTTCTCTACAAACAGATTCACTGTTACTTTATTTTCATTTTCCTTGTCCCAGTGCTTTCCATAGTTGGACTATAGTGACTGTTTGTTGTTATGTCATTCTTTTCTGTTATCTTTCACAAATCTCCCCTAGAAATGACAATAGAAGTTACTGGAATAATCTTCTTGTATAGGATAATTATTGTTTGAGTTAGTTGCCATATTTTGATTTGGTGAATAGAAACAATGAACAATAATTAAAAAAAAATGATAGAATAAAGGTTAGATTAACAACAAAATAAACTCAGAAACAGAATCACATGGTCTCTGACAAAGTATGTGCAGTCCTGTTTTAGGATTTAGTTGGCTGAAGTTGCCTAACTGTTTCCTGGGGATTACTGACTGCAAGTCTCCAGTGTCTCACAGTGACATGATTGCCACTTCTCTGTTTAGTTAATTGAAGATTTGAGTAACTCATGGTAAAGAGAGGCAAGCACAAAGAGCAATTGTCTTGTGGTTGTTTTGTGGTGTAGACTTGAAGGGCCATACCCTTTGAAAGAGTTAACACCTTGTCCCCAGAGTACAGAAGGATAAAAATAAAGATCTGAACAGTATTGTTCCAGCTGAGTAAAATTAGAAGCAGTTTTTAACATCTCTCTTCTGCAGTGCTATTGTTAGAACTTGTTCACTTGCTGAAATGTGCCGCATAACGCTACAGTATGTGCTCCCTCCTCAGTGTAAGAGCTCTTTTCTGATAGCTTTCTGGAGCCAAGAATGTGCCATATAAAATGAAGCAGCTATTAAAATGTGCATGAAAAAACAATTTGCTTTGTGCCTAGTTATACCTTCGAGGGTGATAGTTATCAATGTATTTAATCTGAGCCTCTGTGTCTAATCAAGCACTAGAATATAAAGTAGTTGTACGCATAATAAAACCATGGCAGTAGGAAAGTCAGTGGAGATAGTTCAGTGATTTGTTGATAATGTGGGGTCTGGAAAATGGGAGGATAGGGGAGGAGAGGAAGAAGGGAAGAAGTGAAATGGGAAACAGGATTATCCTGCTGTTCATTCAGTCTGAACATGGCTTTTGCACAATTTGTGTTAGCCAGTTGGATGATTATCCCAAACACTACAAAGAGGAAGGATTTTGTGCAAAATTATCATGAACTGTAACACAGACACCATATGGATTACAAATAACGTGGACCCTCCAAACAAGTGCTCACCATAGATTCTGCCTTTCTACCTAGTTTGTGGAAAGGAGAGATTTCTTTGACAAGTTTTTTACTGAAAACATCATATTTATGTTTAGATGGACTAGTTAGGTTAGAATGAGTCCAAAAGCAGAAATTTCATTCCTATCTCCTAACTATTCTGGACTTCAGTTGAAGTTATTGAAGTGCTTATGTCATTAACAACCCTTAATTTCTTGCTAATGAAGTTATTACATATACTGTTTCCCTTTTCCTTGCAAAATGTAAACTGTTTGATGAAAGAATTAGAATGGTAAAAGAAATCATGCATCCTTGGAAACACAGACAAAAATTCTAGGCATGGAAAAAATGTACATCCTCGCTGGAATTTATCCTCATTTCAGCATGAGTGGATTTTCATGTCAGTAATTCTATATTGCTTCATGCACTCAGAGAAATCTGTGGATTTAAGTAGTCTTCTAGAATAAGACAAGAAAGAATTAATATTTGATGAGATCCTTGGGAGATAAACTTCACAGGGACATCTGAAAATCAAAAGAAAACATCCAAGAAACACTTACTTTTCCTTTCCCTGGTCCTTTTCCTTTCTTTGAATACTCCAAGTAATAGTCTATAGCAATATGAAGATGTACTAGAGTCACAAGCTACCTGAAAATTCCAGCTTCGAAAGTGAAGACCTCAAGGATATACTCAGGCCTAAGAAGATGTCAAAATGGACTTAAAGGCCTACTTTGAAATCTGGTTACGAGACCATGACCAGCAACATAGATGCTGTCCAAAAGTGGGAGAAACAGGTGCACAATAAATATTATATTCCTCTTGAACATAGCCTGAATATGACTCTCATTTCAAGGGCTACATAAGGATCAAGGATTTGGGGTCCTTAGAAGTTGAGGTGAATCACTCCTTGCTTTCCTAAATCCAGGCATAGGAGTCTACTGAAGGTTCCACTATGTCATGATGTCTCCTCTGAAGTTCAGCTGGTCCTCAGTCCTCTGGGTTATTGAAAAATCACTGGAGAATATGCAGGTAGAAATTCATTATCACAAATCCCATTGATTCACCTAGTTCTCACTGAAGGACTGGGATATAATCATGTATTTTTTACATCAAAAATGTATCTCCTTCTGCTCTGTAAGACCCTTTAGTTTACTTTGAACTTTCATTATATCAGATTTTTTTTTTTTTGCAAGTGATAATTAAAACAGTAAGTACCTTTGTCTGGATTTAACTTTGGTGGAATTATCTTCAAAGAGTTACAAATTATATTTCCCATTTCTAAAAATAGCACTGCTGGAGAAAGACCTCTTATAGTCTGTCTAGTATTATGAGGTCTATACAATAAGCTTTGATTTCATCAAGATAGAGGAATAACCTGGTAAAATTTGAGGGAAATACAGACTGGAGAAATTTCTGGGGCATTTGCCTCTCACTTGCTGAAATGTGTTAGTCCTTGAACATAGCTCCTTCTTTGAATATGGTAACACTTAGAGCCTTGTGTTGCCTTTGATCACATACTTTAATCACAGAAATTAGAGATGGAACAGGCATATTCATTCATCTAGTCCATTTCCTGCCACTGCGGGATTGGTCTGCAGTTTATTTTTGAGGGATTTCAAGTGCTCAGATTTCTCCCTGAGATCAATGGGAGTTCCTCACCCAGATCAAGGGCAGTGAATGGCTCGTAACTTGTGAAACTCATACTGAATTGTATTTTGTATGATGTTAGGTCATGTAAGTGGTGGAAATAATGGAATATTCTTCTCATACAGCTTGGAGCAAAGCATCTGCTTGGACTAATCATGGTTCATTTGTGCAGGTATTAGTTGAGTAGAAAGGGAAGGGTATCATGGTTATTTTTCTATGCATTGAGCTTTCTAAACACAAGTGGTTTCCTATATGTATCAGCTGTCCTTTCTGTGCAGCATTTTCAGACAGCTCTTCATTCTTCCTCAGTGTTTTCCTCTACACAGAGAAGATCAATATTTTCCTCTCTGATTTTTTTTAATTAAATAAAAATACTAGATAAGTATTGCTGTAGGAGAAAAAAAATATATTTTTAAACCAAATAGGCTGGTTGCATTATATTCCTGATACATTAGCATTTCAGAAAGGACATCTGAAAAGTTTTGCATCTCCTATGGTGAATTTTTAAGTTTTGGTCTTTGAATAAATTCCAAACAATTTTCCTACCATCTACGTTAGCAAATCAAGACAGATATTTTAACTTTGTTTTTCTGGTTAAAAATATTGTCTAAGGGTGGGATCATGCAGTAGGGGCTGTTTACACCTTTTTTATTACCGAAATTGTTGTAATCCCTGAGTCTTTCCTCCACCCAACATTTCCCTCATTAGTTGTTGTTTCACCTCAGAGGGTTCTGATGATTTGCAATATACCACTGGCTTCCATGATACAGTCTATCTGGCATTTCCTTTCTAGTACAGTACTCTTCAAAGTAATTAAAATATAAGCCACAACATGAAAAAGCCTGAATTCAGCTGTCAGGCATGTCTGCATATCATGGCACTGATCCGACCGTAAGCTTCTTAAACGATGTCCTGCCACAGAGTTTCACAAAATGGAAGATTGCCAGACAGTTTTTAATTCATATAATTTAAACTCGGTGGCATGAATGACTAACTGCAAAGTGCAAAAAACTGTCAAAAGAAGCCCAAATGCTTGCTGAACTGCAAAATCAAATGCGACTTTTTAGCTTTCTCTGTGGTTTGTAGTTAGTTCATCATCCTGTAACAAAACACAGCATTTCTAGTAACTGCTGCTTGTTTAATACCTGTAGAAATGAAGCTCATGCCCTGATCCAGAGGAGTGGCAACAGTGCATTTTCCCGAACAGCAGCAGGAAAGTCGTAGTATGTAGTAGGAAACATGGAACTGCCCTGGCCCTAAATATATTTTAAGTGGGCATCTAATGAGCAAGACCAAAGGAATTCCATGGAGGAGGAAGTCTTAAAATAGTATGGTTGTGAGCAGAGCTGTATGAGGTATTTGGCTGACTCTCAACCCACAGAAGGCAAAGTGTCACACAACAGCCCAGTGTTGCTGGGGGCAGGTCATTGTTAGTCCCTGCAGGAAAGGGATTAACTAGACAATTGCCTTTCTGCAGAGCAGAAACAAACTTCCCCATTAATTGCTACCAGCCCCTTCCTGCTCCAGTAGGTTACTCTGGCTTCTTTCACTGCTCAGCTTTTGCCATCAGAGAAGACAGTACCTATGGGCACAGGAGGCCCATCCCCATTAACTCTTTCTGTATTTACCCTTCTGCACTGCAGCTCGCAGCATCACTAGCCTCTTAGAGATTAAAGGAGTATTCTAAGATTTAATAAGGAGATTTAATCATGCAAAATCTATCATTACCATTATGCAAGACGTGTTGTTATTATTGCTGTATTACAGCAAAACTTAGGTGCAGCCCCAGTGTAAGAGAAAGCCTGTGTTTTATCATGCCTCTTCCAAGAAGAAAAATAATGTGCCTGATCTTTGGCTTAATTTTCTCCATCCTTGCTTGGATTGCATTTACAGGAATTACCATCCTGGAGCAGACCAGGAGTTAGCTAAAGTATATTACTCTCCCTCCAGCTACAGTCTGGGCATGATGCTTCTCAGGACAGAGAGGCTGCATGCCCGCAGTAATGCATACTTTCTACCTTTTAGATTGTTGACTACTTACAGACAGAGCCCTGTGCTTTACCTGTGTGCCAAAACAGAACAATCTTGTAGATCAGATTAATACCACATTACTGCTGCTGAAGAGCCGGCATTTGGGCACAGAGCGCTTTTGTCTTGATCCCATGTTAATCAAACCAACGATGCACTCATGTCTCCATTCAAGCTTGGGGGAGGGGCACCATCCAGTCTAATCTCATTTCCTTTCTTGATTTTTCTCTGTATTCACTTTGGTATGGCTGAGTATGTCTGAAACTGATATTATTATTGACATCTTTTCCCTTGCTATCACTTCCTGCAAAATTTCTGGTTACTCAGGCTGGTATCTGGAGTATTTAAATATTTACCTTTTCTGTCCCCTCTCATGTGTCCTTCATATGCACTTGTAGGTTTTTGCAAATCCTAAGACTTCTTCCTGTGTAATGTGTAAAAATGTTGGCACTCCCCTTCATTCTGCTAATAAAATTTGCTCCTTTGTGGATACAGGGATTTCCTGCTTTTTCTGGATTCTCGCTGTCACTCTGAGCAGACTTTTGCTAACAGTGTCATTCTACTACTGCAATACTGCACATTTAAATATTTCCTGTCACACCTTCAGAGATTTGGTTAGCCTTTTTTGTTCTTCATTGCAGCCATTTTTTCTAACATTTATGTTCCTTCCTCAGCCCAGAGCAGTCTTCACTCCTCACTTTCATACAGCTCTGTAGCTCTTCTGTGTTCATTCACAACCTGGGGGAATAGGTCTTTCTATTCCAAATGATGACATAAATGATGTAATCGCAATTACATATTTAGTGAAATGTACCTGTTTTTATTGTTTCAAGCAACTTTCCTTCTCTCAAAAACACACAGCTCACTGAGGCTGCCAGTGTGCCATTCCTCTCTTACTGAGTCCATTATGGGGAATTGCAACAAGATACAGGAACAAACAAAAACCCATAGAAAGGTCCTGGCTGAAACACATCCAACAAATGGCAAAGTATGAACTTTTGCCTGAAATGCTAATAATAGGTTCAGAAAAGAACACAAAATCTCAATTATCTCCTAGAAGTGTTTGCATTTATTGTTCAAAATGTGTACACTGAACTTGATTCTTCATAGGGTGAAAAATATCCCATTTGGGCATATGATCAATTACACAGTGTTGAAAAAATTAATATGTATTTCTTGTTACACTACTATCTATTATTACATCACAGTTCCCTCTATTTTTAAACCATTTAGAAAATATTTTCTTATGACTTTAAAAGAATAAATTAATTACTGAAAAAATGAATGTCTGCATGTCTGATAAGGCTTTAACTCTGCTGTAATTTCTCCCTCTAAAAACAAGGCCTACATAAATAGCTTTTTTTTCCCCTTTATCTACTTTTCCTACAGAAACATTTAACATTTTTAGGTCTTACTTGTGACCACACAATCCTCTGAATGCTCCATTTTCTATGCACAAAATTGATTTTCTACATTTATGCTAGCATGAAGCATAAGTTCTTATGCAGACAGCAGTCTAAACCAACGACTTAAAAATAATTTGTGAGTTGAGTTTCTGTATCACAACAGCTTTTCCAGTTTAGGTAACATTATTAGTAGATCACAAAACCATGTACAATTGGGAAAACATTTTTTCCTGCTTTATAGAACCACAAATAAACTAATCAAAGAACCCTAATAATTTTGTTTCAAATGTTTTTTTTTTTCTGGAAAAATGGAATTGTTTCCAGGTCTACATCTAATTATGATATAATTATTTAATGAAAACAGATCATTGGCTGCTATGATTTCACTCATTTATTGATTTCACGCAGCATGTATTTGCAAAGAATTGTAATCGGAATACAAAACTGCAGTTTTTCACAGGACCTTCAGTTCCAGATGGAGCTACAAATCCTTTCACTCTTTGCTCAGAGTTCAAGCATACAATGACAATGTAGGTGTAACAAAGGGCTGCCAGTGGTCCCTAGCAGAGGCTTTATTTCTGTCCTGTCTCGAGGAAGGATTAGACTCATTACTATGGGCAAAACTTTGTAATATCCTTTTGTTTATGGAACAGGACATCCTAATGTTGAATTACACACGCGTGTATGTAGTCTTCAGACATACATGCAACTGCAGAGATGCCAGTATCTTCTCAATATTCTGTCCTGTCTACTTCAGATACCATATGATATGAGAGGTTGCTGTTTTATTTGTTTTGTTTTTCTTGGATCTCGAGAAGTCTCTGTGGTCAGGTCTCTGTAACCTTCAGCTTGACCAAGACCACCAAATGAATGCTTTCTACTGAAGGGAGGTCTGCAGCAGAAGTCAATTGCTTGGCCTTTGCTTCTAAGTTCTCACGAGAGAACATATATCTGTATGTTAAAAGAAAGGCTATGAGTTTCTCTTAAAGCATTTGATACACTAAGTCATGAGTCTTTCCTTCTGACATTAGTTCATATTAGCTTGTATAAGGAAATTATCACATGAACAAAAAGTCACAGGAAAGCAAAATGAGGAAAAGTTTCTAATGCTGGTATGAAACAGTTTAAAGTCTGTTTTTCATTTTCAGCTTTATTAATGGATCAGTAGAGGACAAAGAGAAACCCATTAAATGCATTAAACTACGTGAATGCTATTGAGGACATATATAAAGAAAATAAATTATGCAAAATTAAAAGTTTTCCTTGAAGAATAATTGATTATTGGGCTATTTACAGCGATTGCTAAGATCAGTCAGGAAGGATTTTTATTTTCTTGATCAGATCAAGGGAAAGCTGTTGAGCTAAGCCTTTGTATTTTTTTCTTTTTTGCTTTCCTTTGAACTATGGGTGTGGCCTGTCGGTTCCAAAGAATTTTCTCCACCAAATTCATTCTACTTGCAGGGTCCTGGGACATCAGGAAATGCTGTAGAAAATGATTTTCATTTTCACAATTGAAGTTTATTATAAGGCAATGAAGTTACTTTATGTCCTGTAGAGCAATGGCAATAGAATATGGTATGAGCATTCGAGACCCATTTGGATGCCTACCCGTGTTTCCTACTATAGGGAACCTGCTTTAGCTGAGGATTGGACTAAATGACCTTCAGAGGTCCCTTCCAAGCTCTACAATTCTGTGATTCTGTGGGCTTTCCTAAATGAAACAGTTTGGACTACAGAGAACAGAATTCAGTGTCCCTTGTGATGCTCCTAAGTCTTATGTTCTCATTTCCAATCCAAGTGTTACCAGTTATAAGGTCTGTTTGCACTGGGTTAAAATGAAAGTGAGAATTTTACTGAAGGAAGCCTTTCCAGCACTAATTAATCTAACAAATTGATTCTACATTTTGGCAAACTTTGTAGCATGTCACCATTTCCTGATTATCTAAGCCATGAGATTCAAAATGAAATAGTCTTTTGTTCTAATCAAGTCTTATGGAGACTGGTGCACAACCAGTAGGCAGACATTATATTTCTCATTCCAGATGTGGGAGAGCTCAGAAAGACCCAGAAAATGAGCTTGTGTTTCCACAACCCTAGAAAATCAATGGGTCACAGATGTTACCTTGGACATTTGCAGATCAGAGAGGGGTCTGTTAAACCTAGGTAAATCTTAACAAATATTAAATAGGATGAAAATGTTCTTTTTTTTCTTGTCATGGCAAACCAATCCGCTCTAGATACTGCTGAAATTTCTCCATGTGGGTTGCACAGATTATTGTTTAATCTGATACCTTGACACTGGATGTATGAATAAAATGACTCCTTTTTTCACTGTTACAGAGCACATTCTCAGCACAATGTCTGCTGAGGTACCAAAATTAAGTACCTTATTGTTACACAGAGAGTTAACTAAAGGGAATGGGGGCAGGCAGCAACTTAAAGACATATAAACCAAGATGATCGCTAAAAATATATTCTTGATAGATGTCTGTGTAATAAAAAAAAATTGGAGATGTTATAAAAGGCGATTCAAAATGTTTAGAGGATATTTAAAATTGTAATGAATAAACCATACTGTTTGTATACGAGTATTTTGACAGGACTGATCTTCTAAGGAAATAATAAAATGGTTTGATATCATTATTTTAAATTATTAATGTTATGTGTTGCCCTTGTCAAGAAGCATTGATTATTATTATTATTATTATTTAATAATAATAATAATAACAATAATTTATTTTTTTAGGTAAATTCTACCTGCCTTTTTCTCACTATTCAGGTTTTTTTTTTCCCCTCAGAACTTCCAACAGATCTTTTAAAGCCTACGTGAAAGGTGAGATTACAATGTCCTTATTCACAGTGACTAATTCACAGTTTGTTACTTTCAAATTCTAGCCTGAGTCTACACCCTGAGGTGTGTGTGTAGAATGGAATTATTCAGTATGAGTTAGCAGTTTCCAAAGTGATTGAAGCTTTAGAATATTTGGGTAATCAAAATTTGTTAGCTTTGAACACTTATCATTCCAACAGTAGTAAAGAACGCTACCAACAAATAGCAAGACACAACAGCATGCAAATTACTACTCAGTTCTTCAAGGTAAGCTATGAGGCACCGTGCCAAAGATCCAGGAAGAGTGGGTTTTCTGACTGTGAATTACTGCACCATAATTCATTCTCTGGCATACAATGCGGAACTTGCAAGATCATTAAGGAAATCAGCTTTAAAATATTTCAAAATCAAATGTTGATTTGATAATGTAGCATGGTAGATTGAGGTTTTCCCCTTTCAGTTTATAGCAAAAAATATAAGACAAATTAGCTTTACTGCCAGTACAGCACGATCCATTTGTGTATGTACTTGCATAGTTTAGAAGAAATTGAATTTAGGTGACAGCCTCATGCTGCAGATGATTTTGGAGAACAGAAAATTTGGAAGCTAAACCTAAATTCAAATTTAGCACAGTTAACATAAAAATGCTCTCAGGCTTATGCAGAAAACAAAAACATGTCAATGGATAGCTGTCACAGAAGCTTTATAATTTAGTCAATACAGTTATAGCTGTCCTGTCTTAAAAGGGTCCTTTTGATCTTAATCTCAAAAGTTTTTAAGCCCTCTTCACACCTGAGTTCTATGGCTTTTATCAGTGGAAACACAAGCGAGTGGTAAAGAGAATCTTCTTGTTACTCTGGTGAAGCAAATTCAGGCTGTATTACCCTACATGTTTCCATCTGGAATTTTAGAGGGAAATTTAGCAGTGATGTCCTTCCTCAATGGATAAAACCTCCACCTATTGCAGGTCAAGTATGTTCAGATTGCCTATTTTATAAGTGGCAAGACATAAAGTCATGATTCTTATAAGCATAATTTCTGCACAGACACATAATTTCTCACAAAATTAGGCACTGGTACTTTGGAGCACATGATTTTCAGTATTTGTGTACTAAAAGTACTGAACCAGGGGCAACATAATGTTCTGTCACTGTTTTGATCCTTCATTAACTGTAGCCTTTATCTGTAGTTTTTCTATTCTGGAGGTCAACTTTAAAGTATATTAAATAACTTCTCTCTTAAACCATGGTTCTCATAGAATCATAGAATCGTTAAGGTAGGAAAAGACCTATAAGATCATTTAGTCCGGCCATCAACCCACAATCACTGTGCCAACTAAACCATGTCCCTCAATGTAACATCTGCACGTTTCCTGAACACCTTCAGGGTTGGTAACTCTACCACCTCTCTGGACAGCTTGTTTCAATGCCTCAGCACTGTTTCTGAGAGGAAACTTTTACTAATATCCAACTTCAACCTCCCTGGCACAACTTAGCGCCATTACCTCGTCCCATCGTTGTTATGTGGGAAAAAGGACAACCCCCACCTAACTACAATCTCTTTTCAGGTAGTTGTGGAGAGTTATAAGGTCTCCCCCGAGCCTCCTCCAAACTGAACAATCCCAGCCCCCTCAGCCACTCTTTGTAAGACTTGTGCTCCAGACCCCTCACCAGTTTTGTTGCCCTTCTGTGGACATGCTCCAGGGCCTCAGTGTCTTTCTTGTAGTGAGGGGCCCAAAACTGAACACAGTATTTGAAATGTTGTCTTGCCAGTGCTGAGTACAGGGCTGAGTATACTTCCCTTCTCCTGCTAGCTGCACTGTTTCTGATACAAGCCAGGATGCCATTCGTCTGGCCACCAGGGCACACTGCTGGCTCAAGTTCAGCTATCTGTCAGCCAGCACCTGCAGATCCTTTTCTGCTGTACAGCTTCCCAGTCACTCTGCCCCATGCCTGTAGTATTGCACAGGATTTTTGTGACCAAAGTACAGAAGCTGACATTTGATCTTATAGAACCTCACACAATTCAGGTCAGCCCATCAAGCCATCCTATCCAGATACCTCTGTAGAGCCTTTCAACCCTCAAGCAGATCAAGACTTCCTCCCAACTTGGTGTCATCTGCAAACTTACTGAGAGTGCCCCCAATCCCCACATCATCAAAATATTTATTAAACAAGATCCAATACCGACCCTGGGGAACGCCACTTGTGACCAGTCACTATCTGGATTTAATTCCATTCACCACTATGATTCTTGCAGAGTTGATATAAAGACATCAATTTCTCTCCCTAGAAATTCCTTGTTGTTTAGCTGATCACGTTAGTGAGATTTTGCCTGTGTCTCTTTGTGTTAACATTTTCTCACTGAAGCAAGGGATCTCTCCCCCTACAACACAATTGGCAGCAGAACAATCATATTACTTAAAATGCAATATACAGCATCACAAATAAAAACTTGCCCAACTGAGCGATGTGGACTGGAGTTTTGGAGACACATGGAGCAAGGGGCCATTTTTCAGAGCTGAGGTACTTTGAATTCAAACCCTTGCCTGTAGAGAGTAAATGGGTATGTGGAACAGTATTTTTTATTGTCTCATTCACCTTCCAATTATCTTCCTTCAGTGTTTCAGAGACTGGCAGAAACATTTCTCTTCCCCTCCTTTTCAAAGGGGTTGTGTTTGCCAGAAAAAACAGCATTTGACATTTTACCAATGTAATGGAGGGAGAAAATGGCAAAATTAAAACAAGACTAGGTTCACTCAGAGGCTACACTGATACTTGAGGGCAAAGAAAAATCTTATTCCATAGGAACTTGAAGTACGTAAAACAATAAGCCTGAGGTCCCTAACAAAGGCTTCTGGCACTGACAGAGTGTAAATAATAAAGATTAATAAATGTGATTAATTAAATCAAACCAGATTTTGCTAGAGGATACTCTGAACTGTTCAGAAACTTTCCACTATTCCCCACTTACAAACTTTTATTGTAGAAATTGAAGCGGCTGAAATATTTCAATAACTGAAATATGAATATAGTGAAGACGGATATTCTACTAGATAAGGCATCCTTTTTGGAGCCATGCAACATTTAGATCTATTCAACTGTTAGTGATAAGAAAGCCATTCTAAAACTGTAGGAGTGATTTAGATTACTAAATCAGTTTTCTTGTGAAAAACAAGTAAATGAAAATAGTGCTTATAGCAGTGTTCACAATACTGAGAGAAGATCTGGGTTTTCTTTTCTCCACAGACTGTTTTTTCCTTGTAGTTTTATGGTTGCTATTATTATTCACAAAATGATTACAAGTGATATGCATACAATGTATTTGTTGAAAGCGTAAAATGAGATATCTTTATGTAATATTTGTTCTTTCTTCATTTGTGAGGAAAAGGTAAGTGAACTAGCACAGCAGCAAGTGTACGTTATTGAGTATCAGTCAGGGGCACTTGGGAGGTAAGTGATGCCCTGGAGGACCAGAGGAGGAAAAACATAAAGTCTATCTTTAAGTACAGACAGAAAGAAGACTTGAAATATTAAGTCCAGATGGCCTAATATCAATATTGGGAAAGATACAAGAACAATTTACTAGGCAGTCAATTTACAGTACTTAAGGATGATAAGAAAAAGCCAATATGGATTTATCAGGAAAAAGAATGCCAAGTCATTGTAAGTACTTTATTTGACAAGGTAACTAGCTTTATGAATACAAGGATGAGATAGATATGACGTATACTAATCCTGCACTTTAGCCCATTCTTATGCTATATTTTATAAGCAAATTAAAGAAAAACATCTTAAATAAAAGTTACAGAAAGTGGCTGAGAATCAGAGTTTGGGAACAGGTGTGAGTGGCTCACTATTAGAGTGAGTTGTTGATATATCCATTTTGGTCAGCATCCTGAGAGACTGTACAGACTCTTGTTACAAAATCTAACTTTCCCTGAGAATAGGAAAGACTGTGAGCACTTCCTAAAGCATAACTTGATTTAGAAATGACTGTGAATAATTGGAAGGATGATCTGAAGCCACTGAAATGAGATTAAATAAAGATTAGCGTGAAGTACTGTTTCTGAGGAGGGGCAATTTTACAGAGATACAGAGAGGGAGCAATTGGCCAGACAGTGGTGCAACAGAGGAGCCGAGGGTGATAGTGGAGTACAGACAAATGACGACTCAAGAACATAATGTCTTTTTTGGAACAGTAACGTTATTATGTGGTGAAATGAAAGAAAATGCCATGTGTAAGATGGAGTTAGGAATTCCACCGTGTTTGGCACTCTGAGTTTTTAGCTGTGGAACTCGACCTGATTTTGGGCACCATGTTTTCAGAAAGATGTAGACAAATTGGCGAGCGTCCAGAAGAGAGCAACAGGAATGATAAGCAGTTTAGAAAACATGACCTATGAGGAAAGATTGAAGGAATTGGGTTTGTTTAGTCTACAACAGAAGAGCCTGAGAGGGACATGATAACAGTCTTCAAGTATGTAGAAGGTTGTTGTAAAGAGAACAGTGATCAATTATACTCCAAGTCCACTGACAAAGCACAGGAAAAATGATTGCTTTAATTTGAAGTGAGAAGGCTTAGGTTAGCTATTGAGAAAAAAATAACCCAAACCTTAAAAAAAAAACAAAAACCTTTTACTACTCCGAGGATAACTAAGCACTTACGCAGTTTTCAGAAGTTTTAAAATAACTGAGGAATAAAACAAATACGGGCTGGAGAAAACGCAGGTAATTTCAAAGCAGAGGGATGGACTACGTAAATTGCTGAGGCTCCTTTATTTTTCTGTATTTCTGCTTTCTGTGAAGTATGTGCATTATAGTTGTCTCTAATTTGCTCTGAAAATTCTACTTCACCCTGAGAGTTAACAGTGCCAGAATTAATGAGGTTCCTAATTCATGGTAGGGTCATTTCTTTTAATTTCTGAATACAACATCTGCTTTTTATTTTTTAAAGAGAGAATACAGTAGTTTAAAAGAGTTGTAGATACTTAGCTTAAAAAATTCCCACACAACTGTGTAAGAGCACATTGCTACTACCCCTATCAAAAGTTTTTTGTAAATTTAAGTAACTGAGAAACTTAAAGTTGTAAGTTCATCTGTAAAAACACAAAAAGCACTGATAACCTAGGGAGTGGCTTTATTTCTGCTATAGCATGAACTTATTGTTCTGTTTCTGATATACATGTAACTACAGAATTGTCCCTGTAGAGTAATAAATACAAAAATATCATTACTGTCTTCTGATCTTGCCTGCTCCTTAGGAAGGAAGATACCAGAGAAGGCGTTACCCTGGAAAGCATGTTGCAGAGACTGGTAGGTAGATACTCCTTTCTGCTGGTTTTCCTTTGAAAGTGCTGATTTGCACTAGGAGATGGTAGGACAGGTGAGAGAAAATAGCACCTGAAACCACCACAAGAATATCTCCCAGGGCTAAGCTGTCAATAGCTTTTGGCTAAGTTCTTGCCGTAGGTTCAGGAGGTATAAAAACAAGGTGCTTCACATCTATTGCTATTTTAACACCATTCAGTACTGTTCTTTATGATTTGTGCTACTAAGCTTAATTTTAACTCAGGTTAGGTAGTGGAAAGAAGCTAAAATTGTTATATGATAATACCTACAGCTACCTGGGTTGCAGAATCCAGCATCATTTTGCTGCAGTGTCAGGTCATGCCTTGTATAAAATGTTTAGAGAAGTATCTCAATAAACAGTGAATAAGGGGCATAGGAAGGAAAAGGTTTTGTTTTCAGTTGATATTGTTTGCTACCAGAAATACACATGTATCTGTGATTGCATGTATGTGCATGAAATTGCAATTAAAAGGGGTATAATTTTGGTAAAAAATGTTTGCTTAAATTTTCCATCTCATCATCTGAATAGACTGTTACTTTCCTTTTATATATTTTATAATCTTAAAATGCTGTATCACCACTTCATCTCCCCCCACGGATTATAAAATCCCCTCTAGATATAACATCTACAGAGAGAGCATCATTAGCAAAGGTGTCAGCAATGTGAAGTGTTCTCCAGGGTTGAGCTGATTAATGTAAAGCCTTCTTCCTTTCAATGCCTGTTAGTCTACCTATGAAAAATCAGCAATTTACATGTGATTCTTTGGACATAGTTACAATCTACCTGTGGTAAAAGAGCATATCAATATTGTATGTTTAATCAGCCTTAAACTTTGCTCATTTTAAACCGCAAACTCCACAGAAACGGACTACTTTTACCTAACAAATTACATGGTATTGCAAAGCTGCTAAAGATTGCATTGCCAGAAGAACTGATTTTCAGTAATATGTAAATCAGCACACTTAGTTATGATTCAGAAAGCATCTCTGTGATACTACACTGGTGAACTGAATAGGTGTCCTGGTGAACTTTCAGCTCTCACCTTTCTGACCCTGCTTGTAGCCTGTTGATAACTCACATATTTCAGTTCCTTTCACTGTCACTTCCTATCCTAGAGCCCACTTTCTCTACATGACTTAATCCCCATTTTGCCTTGATAACCTCTCTAGTAAGCATTTAATTCTCCTGTAAAGTTTATTTCTTACCTCTACATGGACTGTAAATACTTATTCCTATAAAAAGACAGCAACATAATCCATAGCTAGATCTGCTAGGCCTCATCACATGACATGGTAAAGGTCTATGCATCAGTTATTGGTGATGTTTTCCTTTTACGATGCTGTTTATCCTGTTATAATCTCCTCTCCAAGAAGTACTAAGAATGTCTTGAAGTACCTTAAATATTATGGATACACTTAAGTTGATAAAGCATGGACAAGGACTGTTCTCTTGTACCTGCTGCACAGCGTGTGATGCTACACTTCCTCTGAGCCCAACATTTCCAAGTGGATCTGAGTTACAGTTATTACTTTGTATTCTCTTCCGGGTACGTTCAGTAATGTGAAGATTGTGTTTTTGCCCAGAATCTTGTTTTCATAGCATGAGAACAGTGTGATTGTGTTGCATGCTTTGATGCAAGTGTGTATTATGGATGTGCAAAGGCACAAAGCCTAAGAGGATAGTATTATAGGGCAGTACAGAGTCCAATCTGTGATCTCACTTGTCTGCTGGGAGAGTTTCCCGCCTCGTATGCTCTCTTGTCACTCATTCCTGGGCATTATTACTGAAAACTGCCAGTGAACACAGGCCCAAACTGTGGCAGAAAAGGTATTAATAACTAAGCAAACTGGATGTTCATAGTCCCACAGTCAAGTTCACTCCCTGGCTCTGTTTTATTTAGAGTGTAGATATAGCCTTCCTTTAGACATGCTGTACGAAGCATTATCTGTTTTATTTTTGCTGTAATGCACTGAGGCAATGTGTAACATATCAGACGCTTCCATTTTTGAAGATATTTTCAGCCACGAGATTTCTTTTAATGACAATAATAACAATAATTAAGAACCAAGTGCCAAAAAGTAGCTCATGTTTTGCATGTTATAGCTATTCTTTGAAACAAATGTTCTGTGCTAGGAAATAAGAACCAAAGGGTGGCAGAGTTCATGGACAGTAACTCTCCCTTCGAGCTGGAGACCTCTCTCCAGACTTGTTTGTTATAATTTTGTACTGATTCAACTGCAGGTTTAGCAGCAAAATGAAAAGCTGTCTTGTCTAAAGGAAGATGTAACTCATTTTATGAACAAAAACCACAAACAGCTGCTTCCATATGTTGCTACTATCTGGATAAATTCTTTGTTAAATGGCATCTTTAAGATTAAACTCTGTGCTGAAAATAAACACAACAAAAGTGTGAGATGATTGAGGAGAACAGTGACCCACTCCAGGAGAAAATACACTTTGTTTCAGCTGATGATGAATCTGCATGACCCAGACAGCACGTTCTAATTTTGACTATCGTTGCATTCTGCACTATTTTGACATATAATATAAATGTCTGTGATAAGGGGTAAAAGGCACTTTGGTCCATCTGTGCTAGTTTTAAACCTGTTTGTCCTACTTCACTTTGGGATGATCTAGCCCTTTTTTTTTTTTTTTTTTAATGAATTGTTAACATAGTTTGGACCTACTTCTTTGTTCTGCAATATCTCTATTAGAAAATGTTCTAAGTTCAACCCTCTGTTAGCCAGATTGAAACACAGTTTGGAAAAGTGTCATCACGCTCTCTTTGAAGTTGAAGGGAGACGCATCTGACTTGAATGAGATCAGAATCAAATCACCTGAACAAATGGTTAACTATTCAAATAGTCCCTTGGAAGTTAAGTATGGTTTGAAGCCTTCTGTAAAGGAGAAAGAATTCTGGCTTCAGTTTTAGTGATGAAGTATTTTCCCTTTGTAACAGTTAAGAGTGTGAATCTCCAGCAATGGCAGATCGTCCTCACATCCCCACATTCACACTTAGTCTTATGGACCTTTCTTCTCTATCAAATCCCTAGAGAAAAATGGTATTTGCAAGCCCTGTTAGGGGCCTGTCTTGTTCTGGAAATCTCCTCCTAGTAACCTATGGTCGCCTACTCCTTGCTACACTTTCCAACTCTTGTCTCTGTGAGTTTCTATTTCTTGCTTCAAAAAGTTTTCGTGACAGACCCTAATGAATAATATACTTTGGTATTTAATATGCTATCACTTAGAGATTGTTATATCTCCTTTACCTGCACATCTTTTGCACAGGGAAAATAGTTCTTCAAAAGAGCTGCTTGAGTATTAATTGAAGAAGGTGTGGGAAGGTGGGTATATGATTGTGAATGCTTGCCAAAAAATGTACACATGACAGTATAAATAAGTTACAAGATTTTTTTCAGATCCTTTCTAAAGAGAATTAAACTTGCTTTTACAGTACTGTTTTGCAATATTTTCTTGATATGAAGAACATTTCTTTTTAACTTTGGCAAGCATATATATTTACTTTTTGTTGTCATGGTTGGAGGGGAAATCTTGAAAAGATGAGCCACCTACTGACAGTGTGGAGAGTCTGAAATAATAGCTCTCATGGGTCTGAGCTCCCATCTCAGCATCAGACTGATTCCTACTGCTGAGCTCAACTCAGTGCAGTGATGGATGATTTCTACAGATCCTTCCCAACCCTGCATTTCTACACATCTGGGATTTCAGAAGTGATTACGGTCACAGTATGTCAGTGGGTTACAGGAAACCTCCATGTGAGTGTGCTAAAGGCGCTGCTCTGCAGTGATTAAGCCTTACCCATAGTATTCACTTGTTTTTTTTTTGTTTTCCCCAGTATGATCACAAGCAGCTTATTTATTACTGCAGAGGCTGTCATCTTCTATTTTGCCAGATTTTTGTTCTTAATCATGTCAGTCTTTCTGCTTGTCATATCTCTGCAATCATATGCATGTCATTTACACTCATCTTTTGTGTGAATTGAGAACATACATTGCTGGCTTCTAAGTGCTAAGCAAAGCGAGCAAAGGAGAAACCAAATGTTAGTAACTGCTGCTTTCTATGTCTCATGCAGAAGACTTATCTTGATGTACAGTTCTGTGCTGGTTTAAACAGGGAAGTGACATTTAAAAAAATCCACTTTGGGGGATGTTATTGAAAGAACTTAAATGCATGTTATGATTAACTTGCCAAAGCTACTAGAAGTAAACACATCCTTAATGTAGACTAGAACGTCTTCACATAAAACTCTTTCCCACATCTCCCTCCCTCCCCTACACCTCCCAAGTTTCATCCTACCCTAAGGCAGTAAAATCTGTAGGGTGGGGGTTTCCTTAAACACATTGTATATGAGAGTATGTGACTTATCATCTCTGTGCCTCATTTACAGTGAGACTTAGCAGCTGCTTCGCAACCATGTGATACATTGAGCTTTGTATAATAGTTCACTTGAAGGTCTTTGCACAGTTCAGGCATGTCAGCTGAGTACCTTCAAGCAGTGCAGGGACTTGTAATTAGAGTGGCCCGAGGCTGCTCGCCTTTCTGAGGGGCTTTGTCTTCCCTCGGATCCCCGTGGCATCCTGTTTCCAGAGACTCACCATCCAGAGCTCCAGCACGAGCTCGGCGGGCGGTGGGGGGGGATCCGAGGTATGCCAGGAACTGCAAACAGGTATGAGAGTTCAAGCCTAGACAAAGGTCTTGTTAGTCATCCAAACACGAAGCATGCAGCACCTTGCCTCTCTGCTGGATCCAGCAGCAGGTAAAGAGAGCACCACCCTGTGCTTTACCTCAGAGGAGTTATGCCCTGCTCCCTTTCCAAAATAAACAATCCGCTGTGTTTATCTGCAATGACTTTTGTCACTTTAAGCAAGTTGGATGATGCAGATGTTCTTGGGAGGATGTCAAATGAAGAAACATAATGCTTCTTCAAGTTGTCCTTTTTAATGACAACATCACTTCTGCAGCACTCTAAGCACTTTATATCCTGCCTGCAGCTTCCCATCTATTTTACCCTGAGCATTTTTGGAAGGAGAGACTGAACAATTTAGAAGGGATAGGTCTGAATTTCCTATTTCTGCCTTTCAATTTCTGTCATGCCCTAAGACAGAGGAAAAAAAAAAAAAAAAAAAGGGAGAAGGAAAGAACATTAGATTTTTAAACAGAAGTGTGTGCTTTGGGCATTCCAGTTTGCCAAAGCACTTGAAAGCACAGATTTTAGACAGCTGAACAACAAGGCACTGCTGTTCCAGGTTATGGAAAATCTGATTTTACCTTGCAAAATGGTGATTTCTGATGTCTGGGGTGGGAAGAAAAGTTCCTTGGAATGTGGCACACTTCTCATCTGTCACTCTCCTGTACTGACTCTGTAGAAAGCATAAATCACTATATGAGAAACAATAGGCACATGGACATTGAAGAGTTTCTGAAGAGCAAAGAAATGGGTCCCTTGACACAGGGCCCTTCTGTCTCCCACTAATGCATATAGCCTCAGTTGCTATATATATCCCTCTAAATAAAAAAGAGTGACAGGGCAAACTCTGGCCCCAGGCCTGCTCTGGCTCAGCTGTCTACAGGCCCTATCTCTGGTGGGCTGTACTTCTAGTAAATTAAATGGTTGGATTAAAGACAAGTGGACTGACTGTACTGCTGCAGTGTGAGGCTGGCCCTTGGCTCAGAGCAGTGCCAGAGATGGCCCAGAGGTCGTCATGGCCCTGAGACTGTTCCCAGTAGGCCAGCTGGGCTGGCCTCCCTTTTCTGGCAGGAGTCTCCCCTGCCAGCTGGCTTCAATGCTGCAGACCAGTCCAAGGCATGCTTCACGACTGTCCTAGATGGAGTTTACACCCCTGTGACGTCAAGAGCAGACCTGTGTTTCCTCTGGGCCCTGAGGTATCCCTGTAGGCCCCCAGATAGTATTATCATGTCATTCTTTATTCAGTTCAAAGCAACTGAGATACTTGAGGGCTGTGTGGCAGTCAAAAAGAGCAGTGCTTTTACAGCATGGATGGTACAGATGTGCTGCATATTCAGCAGTGTGCCAGAATGGCATAGGGAGACCTTCAGTGTGTCTGCTAGAATAGCAATGGATGCATGGAGAATGTGGAAGGAATTAATAATGTCTGAACAATACTGTCAGACACAGGGTTTGAAATTTGGGTGGTCCTGTGTGGAGCCAGGAGATGGACTCATTGGTCTTCGTGGATCTCTTCCAACTCAGGATATACTATGATTCTATGATTCTGCAGTGCCACCTTGACCCTACTGCCTTTTGGAATCAGTTGCTGTGGGGAATTACTTCCTCTAAAACTTGCTCTTGTTGCCGACTGCCTTTGTGGTGGCCTCTTGCATCTCTCATTGTTCCTCCTGACCTTAACCTCTGCCACCACTGCCTTGGCTCTGCTATAGTTTCCAGCAAGCCTGGTGGCAGCATTTTGATTGTTGGTAGAGTCAGTGCAGAAGGGACATAATGTCAGGCCCCTCTCTCTTCTCAGGAACTTATCATTTTGTGGACTGTAAATGTGGCTGCATGCAGAGGTTACAAACTCATGGCTCCCTTCAGATTTTCTTTCTCTAGAGATAGACTTTATGGGCAGTACAAACCTGAGACAAAGCTTACATCGTTTTCTGCTGAAACATGTATCCAGTGTTCAGAATAACAGGTAGGCTTGCAGACAAAGGAAAATTTCTTGCTACCATAAAGCTGGCAATTGTAGTGTTAATTCTGTGTTTTTGTCATGACAATCTAGCTAGATATAGGAAAGATCCAATTAGCTTCCATTACTGTTCCTCCCACCTCTAGAAAAAGCAGACTAAAACAGCACACACCACAAGACTGTTTAACCAGATCTGGGGTTTGGATACTGTAACTCACTGATGCTAATGTTGTTATTTATATCTGCCAATAATAGTAATGTTGAATAGATTTTGCTCCGGTATATCCATTGTATGTTCAAATACAGGGAAGTCAGATAAAGAGATTTCCCTGTTTGTCCCTCTGCGTTTGTAACTAAAAGTTTTGACCTCAGGCTTCGCATTCTCTGTGGTATTTTGAAATCAGTATCTCATTTTAGTAACCTGAATGTTCTAGAGCTTACCTAATTACCTATGACATAAGAATATTGTCACTTGGCCAGTTTTTCTTTTAGAGATAATATTTTTGGAAATTCTACATATGTATCACTGAATTGTCTCATGTTTTTTTAGGGCTCTTGGAAATGAGCACTGTATTAAATTCATCACAGAGTTAAACTTGTAAGTTCCCAGGCACAGGGCTCATCCCGCAGGATTGCATCCAGCTCATGTTATTTTAACACTGAACATGTCTGTGATTTGGCTGGTGTCAGTGACAAAATCCCATTGATTTAAAGGAAAGTAGGATGGGGCCCAAAATGCTAATTCTGTTGATTTTTGTAATGGGCTTCAGTTTAACCCTACAGCACTGAAGATTGTTTCATTTCCTATGGCCCAACTTTATCTGTTCATCTCAATACCCCAAGTTTACACGACTTCCTTTTTCATTCCATCAACAAAGAATTATGCTGAATTACGGCTTTGTTACTAAAGGGGAATTGTGTGTTTGAGGTATATTTTTCACAAGGCATTTTGGCCAAGTGGATGAGGTATTAATATGAGAAAATATAAACAAATCTTGGTTTTCTAAACTGCAGATAGAGTGATTGGCTTAATTTGTTTCTGTACACTGCCATCTTGAAAACTAAACTGAAGCATCCAAATTAAACAGGAGATGTAAATACTAGCCAGATGTTCCCTGGTGTCAGAACTCTTTTTTGTTTCTTTCTTTCTATTAAATGGGTACTCTTTTTTACATCTAACATAATGACCTATGTTTTAGGTTTTGGTCCTGGCCTAATGGCTTTTTATCATATGATTATGATATCATCCAATCATGTAAGCGTCATGAGATGCTGTTCAGCTTTGCTGAAGCACATGAGTGTCAAACTGCTTAGTTTAGGCTGGACCATTTGTCTGACTGTCTTAATGTGGGGAGTGAATGTGCTGTTAATTTAGGAAATGCCAACTGAGGCTGAGGCTTTAGCAAGCCAAGCAAAACAGAACACTGACCACAGATTGAAACATTACAGAGTTCCTTAATGGTTCTGTCAAAAAGAAATATAACACTTTTTTTTCTTCCCCCTACAGAAGTTGCAATAATCTACTGGTAGAAGTAGCAACCAGTGGGGCTTTAGCACTGGTAATCATGGATGGAAAAGACAAGCACTTGACTTCACTTTCTGTTGATGCTTTTTCCTGAATGCATACTTGAGTTTAATGATAGCGAATTTTTTTTGTTCTGTTCCTCACTATTAATGTTACCTGACAAATTATTGCAGCTATGGGTAAGTCAAGATTTAGCAGATACAGAAGGAAGGTTCTCAACATGATTAAAATTGCAACACTCACCTGATGGGATTGATGCAAATGTGCAAATCAAGGTGATATCTCTATTTTTTGTTGTTGTCTCAATGGCCTAGTGCAGAAATGTGTTCTTAAATTTCCCTCAGTATAGGTCTGAAATTGTGATATACTGAGAATGCTTGAAGAGTGTTGAATCTCCTGCTAAGCACTGGCAGTTAACCACTGTTAAAATTTCCCTGGATTTGGCCCTGGAGCTTGAACAGTTATGCATTCTGCTGAAAGGGTTTGCAGCATCAGTCTTTACTGCAAGATCCTTTTGTTTCTGAACTGAACATCTGCTAAGACCCTTGTCCTGTCTTTTGCTTTATTATTTTATTATTTTATTTTATTTTATTTTATTTTATTTTATTTTATTTTATTTTATTTTATTTTATTTTATTTTATTTTATTTTATTTTATTTTATTTTATTTTATTTTATTTATTTTATTTTATTTTATTTTATTTTATTTTATTTTATTTTATTTTATTTTATTTTTTATTTATTTATTGCTACTGATCTTTTTTTTAACATTGTTAATCTTGGTTGGAACAATAAATTGTTCTATGGTGGCTGCCTAGCATCCTAAGCACTTTGGTGGGTGGAAGAGAAAAGGCTTAATAAATAAAATTATTGCTATTATTCTTTATCTATTCAGAGCTTTGTTAGGCTGCCTGTGAACTCTCCTCTGCAGAAATTCTCATCACTTAGTCCATTTAAAAATAGACTGGACAAAGCACTAGGGAGCACAGCAGAGGGCAATCTGCACTGTTAGCGACGGGGACTAGATGACTTTCCCATATCTATGTTTTTTATTGTAGAAAGGTAATATGTTACCAGAGTCCTCTAAGGCAACAAACTCAAACAGATTAATCTCAAATGCATATCTGCCCTGGGATTTCCACCACATTCAAGCAACTGCAGTGAAAATTTCAGCTGTAAAAGTCTGAATAAGAATATTGCTGTTTTTGTTTTTCGAGATATCCTCCATCAGTGTTTGAAAGTAAGGCTCTGAGGACCCTTCCAGCTCATGGGAAAGCACTTTACAAATCATCCTTGTGAAAATAACGTAAACTTTCTCTTTTCCCCCTCTCTGACAAAAGGTGTGAATTGCCTCCAGTGACATTATTTCTATCAGTCTTGCTGCCATGAAAAGTATCCAGTCCTGTAAGACAAAGGTGGAAGCCTCTTTTACTCTCCGAAGACTCTCATCACACTGCAGTATCAGGCTTTATTTCTGCTTATTACTGTATTGTCTTCAGAATGTGAAAGACATCAAGCAGTGTTTCTTTCAAAGGGAAGGTTGTATCTATTGAAACAAGTGCACAGTAATGAATGGATCAAAATCTAGAGAGGCCTTTTATTTCATCTACTTAAGCCACTTTTATATTCTGTAAAGTGTGTTTTATTGCAGATAAAATAAGCAGAGGGGGCCTCTAAAATTTTCATGTTTGTTTATTCTCACGTGTAGTGTAAAAGGCTATCAGCATGTTTTGTGAAGCCCATAATAGAGCTGATTTCAAATACAGTTGTTATAAATTCATAATAATGAATTATATGTTCTTAACATGCAGTTAATTATTTCCAAAGATGCAAGACATAAGGCACCAAAGCTGAATTCATGAGATGTGCAGACAACACAGATGAATAATTACCTCTCATCACCTCCCGCTTTTCAATCTCATAATCTTTTATTTCACACTAATATGATACTTCAATAGCTTCATGGCTTGGGTCTACCTCTTTATATCCCCAGAAGGATATTTACTTTGTTAATGAGGACTATTCAGTAGCAGATATCATATCTTCAGCAGGATGAGCACTGTCATTCATTGGCTGACCAGATGCATACTTAATGTGTGTTTAATTTTTGTTCATGGTTTATACAGTTTTTAGAGGTACCATGATGACAGCGAATCTTCCAGTCATGCAGTCCCCAGCAATCCAAAATATAGCCTCCAGTTAAAATGTGTTTCACCCTAGTCTTGTTAAGAATATATACATACAGGAGAGGAAATAACTTGATTTCACTGCGCATGTAGAAATAACAAATTTGTTTTTCATTCCATGCTTCATATTGTCTGTCCAATACAATTCTTTGTCTTAAATATTTTATGATTCTTTAGTCATTCAGAAGTAGTTCAATAATTTCTTTGTAATTAAAGTGTACTGAGAATGTCCTTTTAACAGCTTCTCTAGTCTGTCATTATTTCTGCAATGGTAATTTTTTTAAATGATAGCATTTCTATTATCCTAGGTTTGCAAGCACGGTTGTGTACTGAAGTTTCTCTTAACTGAACTATCTTAAGTGAATTCTTCCATGAATTCTGCTGATAGAATTGTTGCTATTGCCAAAACTCAGTGATAACAGAACCTCTGCTACAGTATCACTTCTTCTAGGATAAACCATTTACAACTTGAAGATAAATAACTGGTTAGGAAAAGAAAATAAAACACAGCAAGCAAAAAACAAAACAAAACAAAACAAAAACCCTGAACACATACAAAATGAAGGTCCTGCGAGAAAAATTGCATAAATATGAGATGGAGAAAATGCTTACTTTCCTAATAGTGACAAAACACTTGTGCATATCACCTTGGGTGGCTTCACAACTACCCGGAGTGGAAGATGGAAATCATTCTCACACTTCTCCTAGAGTGCACTGAAGCAGAATTGAGTACTATCTGGAATATTTTCTGAACTTATCCAAGACAGTAGTTGAATGTATCCAGGTGAAAAAGGTCATAACCACTTCAGACAAGGGCTTTGTGATCTCCTGGCAGCAACTTTTCCAACCACTGAGTGGTTCTTGGGATGAATGCTGCAAAAGAGCCAAAGGCCACGAGGAGGACTGTGAACTCTTAACTTCATCTTCCAGTTTCAAAATGCTGGGCAAATAGTATGAATTATTTACTGGATTTATTCTAGCTAGAAGTTGCATTGCTGATCACCATTACAATCACAGCTTGGAGATAGGATTTCAGAGATTTCTAAGTATTTTAGGGGCAGTGTCCTGGAATAGTCTTCCAAAAATGTGGTGAGTAGAAAATACTACCACATTGCAAAGAGAAAAGTTTTTCATGTTTAGAGAAAAGACAGTCTGAGATTTTAAATGACAGCTCGGAAGTAAGCGATTTATTGGTATTCCTAAGGGTGTGTGAGATTTCTGTTTGTTGATCATTTGTTCTGTACCATATTTATACTTGCCAGGGAGGAATTCCCACTTCCTTTTCTCCCTTAATGCATAAATTGGCCTCTAAATTGTTTATTTATTTGCATTCCTTTGAAGTGTGTAGAGACTGGCCATGGCTAGAGACAGGTGAATGGGTGCACTAATAACAGCTTCCAGGTGTTTGTATGGCTTGTACGGCTTGTACTTTACATACAGCATCAAAAACATGTGCTGGTTCAGCATCAAAACCATCTTCCCTCTTTCTCCATATCACACTGGCATAGAATTTTCAATTTTTATGTTCTGCTTTTCTCTGTAATGGATTTAACCCTACAAATCACCCGCTGTGACAAGGACTATCGACAATGGGAATGCTTTTAGTTGACCTCCTCATTCCCTTGTCACATTAATCATTATGACACACAGCCCCTCTCTGATGATCTTAAGTTTGCTATAGTGTTATAAAAACTATTCAGGAAGGATCAAGATATAGAAAGGCCTTTTGTCTGTCACTTTCTGAACTACTTCATGTTTTATGACCATGAAATCTGTACAAGAAATCCCTGTCATTTGACTTATCTCTCCTAGAGCCTGCATCTCCAAAGAAACTACAAAACCCTTCCCTTTTTAATAAAGGACACTTAATTGTACTTGAAAAAAAATATGTCTGTGAGAATCTCTACAAGTTAGTTAAGGCAGAAATCATGTATCCACTATTACTACTGCTTTGGCAGTCTTACAAAAATATCACAAACATCACTGACCTTAAGGCCAAAAGCAGTTCAGTATGAGACGCAGCAAACAATGAAAAACTGAAAACATTTTGTTATATTTTGCGTTGTGTAATATCATTTATCATGGTTGCCTAACATGGAGAGAAATTATGTTCTGCTAACATGGTCTCTACCTGGAACGTGGCACCCATTTTGCTGAAAGTTTCGAATTCTTCCTAAGAAAAGCTGAGATTAGTATAATAATCTCACAGAGAGGGATACATAGACTCAGAAAGTTTACATTTACATTTGCCAAATTCACAAAGACCCCCTGTTAGATGGCCACAAAAAGATCCTCAGAGCTCCTAGATTCCATTTGCTCACTACAGCCGGAGAGATACACTTCCTCTGACTTAAGCCAATAATTACATCAAGGATATGTTTATCAGCAAGAATTAGTCAAGGCTTCTGTGAGTTTATGTCTCTGTAGCTACTAACTAACATTTAGAGAATTTCTGTGGTTGGTTGCCATTAGGACTTGACTGAAAAACACAACAAAACCTTTAAAAAACATGTACTAATAGGCACATAAATGCACATTAAGGAAAAACAAAAAATCTTGTTGCAAGAGAGAAGTGGAGAGCTTTAATTTATGATAACTAAAGGAATTTGAGATTACTACTGACAGGATTTCCTTCTTTAATAAGATCACAGTAGTATAAATAGAGGTGACATATTGCCTCAGTGAGAACTATAAAGTCCAGGTCTGTCCTAAGCAGTCATTTGCAGCAGTTGTCTGCAGATGGTAAAGTGTAGGAGTAAAGTAAGGAGCTGCAGACAAATCTTAATGTCTGCACAAGCTTCCAGGCCTTAAGGTTTAGGAAATCAATTTTTAAACTTAGTTTCTTTGAAAAACCGAGTCCTGAGACTAATGTTTGCCATTATGGTAGAATAATCTATCTTCTTGCAGTAGTATTTGGGGATTATGTTTCACAGAGAAGTAGAGTTATCTTCCAGCAATTATTCTTCATGTTTGTGCTCTGTTTTCTCTCTCTTCTTAGTAAGGCCTACAGCTTTCTGTATTTCCTGCAGTATTAATTATATTTTTCTATGATGGAGTGACAGCATCGGTGTACAGGGGAAGGGCAACAAATGTCATCTACCTAGACTTCTGCAGACTTTGACATGGTCCCTCACCACATCCTTCTATCTCTAAATTGGAGAGGTATGGATTTCAAGGATGGAGTGTGTAGTGGATTAAGCACTGGTTGTCTGATTGCAGCTAAAGGGTTGTGATCAACGGTTCTATGTCTGGGTAGAGGCTGGTCAGGAGTGATGCTCCCCAAGGGTTGGTCTTGGGGCTGGTGCTCTTCATCAGCTACATAGATGATAGAATTGAGTGCACCTGCAGCAAGTTTGCGGACAACACTATGCTCAGCAGTGTAGTAGATACACTGGAGAGCAAGGAAGGCATCCAGAGGGACCGGAAAAGGCTGGAGGGGTGGGCTCATGTGGACATAATGAGTTTCAACAAGACCAAGTGCAAGGTGCTGCACTTGGGCTAAGGCAATCCCAGGTATTTATACAGACTGGGGGGAAGAACTCCTTGAGAACAGCCCAGCAGAGGACTTGTGGGTCCTGGTGGACGAGAAGCTGGACATGAGGCAGCAGTGTGCTCTTGCAACCTGGAGGGCCAAATATATTCTGGGCTGCATTAAAAAAGGGGTGGCCAGCAGGGAGAGGGAGGTGATTGTTCCCCTCTACTCAGCTTTTGTGAAGCCCCATCTGGAGTACTGTGTTTAGGCCTGGGGCACCCAGCACAAGAAAGAGACAGAGCTCTTGGAACGGGTCCAGAGGAGGGGCACTAAGATGATCAGAGGGCTGGAGCAGCTCTCCTGTGAGGAAAGGTTGCGGGAACTGGTTTTGCTTAGCTTGGAGAAAAGAAGGTTCTGGGGAGATCTCATTGTAGCCTTCCAGTACTTGAAGGGAGAATGTGAGCTGGGGGGGAACAATTATTTACGTGGGCTGACAATGATAGGACAAGGGGGAATGGTTCTAAACAAAGACAGGAGAGATTCAGGTTAGATATTAGAAGGAAGTTTTTCACTCAGAGGATGATGAGACATGGGAACGGGTTGCCCGGACAAATTGTGGGTGCCCCATCCCTGAAGGCATTCCAGGCAAGGCTGGATGTGGCTCTGGGCAGCCTGCTCTAGTGGTTGGTGACTCTGCCCATGGCAGGGGGGTTGAGACTAGATGATCTTTGAGGTCTTTTTCAACACAGGCTATTCTACGATTCTATGATTAAAACCAGTTTTGCAAAAGGCTTCTCTCCTACATTTCAGGAAACCTGCCTCTGTCCAATAAGATTTCTCTCAGCAGCCTATTCTGGGGGTTTTGGTTGCTGGCTTCCCTCAGAGCAGCAGATTCCTTGAAGAGGATGGATGGTGCAGAAGCTGGTGTCTTTCTGCTGTTGCTGGTGAAATGCCTTCTTCCGGAGCAGCTTGCCTAAGTCTGGCCAAATGATCAGCAAATCTTATAAAGAGACTCAATACAATCAGCTTCAGGTGACAAATGTGGAAAAGCAAGGATACTTAACTGGTACCACTCCCTGTGTCCCCCAGGGGGCCTCTAGGGAAAGAAAATGAATCTTCCAGTTTCATGATCCCCTCCTGTATCTGAGTAAGGAGAAGTTGTGAAGGCATTTAATATCCTACATATGTATGAGTGCAATTGTGTGCTGCGCTATCAGAGGATTGTGTACTTTCTGGAACAGGTGACAGCCCTTCACACTCTCCAGAGCAGAGAGGGAGAGAAGCTCTGAATTACAGAAGACCCGCGTATGTAGCATACAACCTACATGCTGGGTGCATGTTACAGCCAAGGCTAGTGCTGGACGTTGTACCCAGATGGATACTGGCTCTGAGGGCTCAAATACTTTCCAAGAGATGGTGTATTCTTCAAAATCTGAAAAGCCCTTCAATTTGGTTCAAATGCTTTACAGTCATGGAGGCCTGTTTTTTGTGCGTTTATTTATGAAAAGGAATTCCTGTATCCCATGATTCATACTGGCTGACTGAGAAGAACACTTGATGTATAAGTCAAGGAGGTCCACCAGTTGTTCCCCTACAAGAGAGAGACAGAGAAAAGTACTTTGTAACTGTGACTATAAACCACTTGTTAGGAGAATCTGAAACAGCCATAAGAAGAAACAAAATATAAATGAGAAAAGCAGATTGGTGAAAAGTACTATTGGTGGGTTGAAGCTTTCCAAAGATGCACATGAAAAGGTATCGCAACATAATCAGAAATAGACTATTTCTTTAGATGGAGTTGCAAGAAGCAGAAGGGCACAAAAGGCCGGATTGTGTTCCAGAAGCTGAGGGTTGTCAGAGCCCCTAAAGTATGAACTCTTTGACAGGTCACAGTCTGTTACCTGAGTCCTAGCACCTGGATGAACTTGGGCTTTTCATGAATCACACTACATCACAAATCCCTTGCATAGAAAACAGGAGTTCAAACATGACCTGTTTAAAAATGATTCAGTGATCTCTTTCCTCTTTTACAGGATTTCCAGCTAACATGACTGTTTTTAATGCTGGCTTCTCTTATCAGCCATGCCTTAGAAGAATAATTTAGCTTTGTTGTCCTTCCCATCTTGAAAGTGCTGTGGTGCCAAATAAAAATTTTTCTTTTCTTATATTCTCTCATAATTGACACACTAAGGCATTCAGCAGTGAAGGGTGAAAAATGGAGAAAGAAACTATATGTAGACAAGACAAAGACTTGTGTATGGTAGAATCATTGTAGGTTTGCTCTAGCCTTTGTCTACAGGGAAATAAAATAAATGCTAAATGGATGCACGCTAAATTTGAAACAGGGGTCAGACTCTTAATTTACAATAACTGCTCCAGATTAAAAAATGTCTTCAGGCAGAGAGTTTCTTTTTGATGGAAAGAACCAGATAAGCATTCTTGATTTTTATTCTTAATATGTTCCTTTTAAAACTTAGAAAAAAATACCTGAAAATGTATGTAAAATGTCCCTCAAAGTATCTTAAGAAGCCAAGGGAAGTGGAACTAGAAGTGATATAGGGTAATCCTAAAATATAAGTAATAAAATAAAGACAGTAAAAACTGAAAAAAATCCAGGAAAGAAACTATTTTTCTTGTCCTTTAAAGATCTTGTATTTAAAGTGTACTTAATTATCTGCCTACATTTAAGCACGTGATATTAGTGAATGGATTTTAAATGCAATAGGAAGCAGCAAACAGCAAACTATGTTTTCAGATAGGCACTGACAGTTAAAATGATTACCTTTAGTCAAGGCAAGCAATGTAGCTTGCTACACTTGCTATAAGGTGGTATGTTTATTCTTTATCATGATTAAATTCTGCAAAACACCTTTACCTGCTTTCCTAAAACAACAGCTCACATATATCTGCTATCTAAAGGTTTTGCTCTTTTCAAGTTAAGTCTGGAAACTCAAAACAACTGCAATTTCATACAGTGTTAGAACAAAACTTTATGGTACTGGGACAAAACCTGCACTTTTGCAGTCAATTGTGGCCACATTAGGGCCATCATCAGCCCCAGCAGTCACTGAGAACACTAAAATAAAGTTTTGCACCCTTTTCTGTACTAATGTGTTTACCAGGTCTTGTTATTTCCTCTGCACGAATCCAGATATTAGGATGCTGTCATGTGGTTATAAAGAAGGAAAAGTATGAGAATAAGAATTGCCTCTTTCTCATCTATCCCACCCTTGCCCCATCACTCCCCCCTCTGATCATTACTGAGCTTCTTTTAGACTGGGATGGAAAGCCAAATTTAGTTCTCACTTACACTGGTGTGTATCTGGATAAAGCCACAGCCATCATGGGAGAAATTCCACTTTTATACTGCTATAGAAGACAGCAAGTTTTGGCAACGACCTTTATATAGCAATGTCCTGGAGTGTAAACAGCTTGATTTTATGCAAACAAATTACAAAATTGTGTATAGTGTAAGAAAATCCCTGCTTTTAAGCTGTCTTGCCCAGGAAAATGAATTAAGACATCCAGCTTGGATATGTGTAATCCTCTTGAATTCTTTAAATTTATAACTTTATATTGCTGTATAAACTTGAGTTTCCTTGTGGAGATGTTATTCTCTCTAATTGTTTGCTTCTTGAGGATATAATTTTAAAAGATCATACTGTATCTAGTCATCCAAACCATCTGATGCAATTAAAAAAAAAAAAAAGATCACTAAATATAGTTAACACAGCTTGGTTCTGTCTTCTTCTAACTCCCCTGCAGGCAATGGAAAAGGAGCCCAGAAAACAATTTGTTTATTATAAGCAGGTCAGTCCTCCGGGGAATCTGTGGAATCATGCAGTGGGAGAAGACAATCACGGCACTGAAATGGTGGGTAATTTTATTTGTTCCACTTGATGGTCACAGTGGCATCATGCTGGCCAATTACTCTTGAGTCAGCAGGTTTCAGAGGTTAAGACCCCCCTGTGGGTTGCAGCACTGCAGGCAAAGTATTCAGGCCAGATTGAAACCGTTTTAACAGCAGAGACGCCAGCCTTCTTCTCCCTTGGAGATCTCCTTTTTCAACTGTGTACGAGACACACATGTGATAAAATAGGCATGTCTCTAACATCGAGACGGCTTAATTATTGAGAGTGGAAAAAATGCCAGCCTCAGATAAAGAAAGGAAGAAAATCAGCCAGAGAGACAGACTACACCGAGGAGGCATGAAATGAACAAATACTGCAAATTCAACTGCAGGTTCCAAAGGAAAGATCATGTCTGGGAATAATCCTGGTGCCAATAGCCTGCTAGTGTTTCAAGACTGCAGAACCTTTAGCAATTTCATCACATTTTTCTCAAGTGGAAATGTTTTAAGCTACTTCTTCGTCGATCTGCAATTCTAAGGGGAAAAACAGGAGCAGAGCATTTGCTTTACCACTAGAGCCTGCCACAAGCGATTGGGCAGAGGCGGATGTGAAATCCAAGCTAGCAGAAATAACGTGTGTGAGTGTGTGTGTGAGGGAATTGGGCAGCACGGTTGTCCAGGACAGGCTGAAATTATTCCATTAGGCTTTACCATCGATGAAATTCATGAAGTGACTCGCATTTCATTTGGAGAGGGGTATGGGAAGCAAGGAAGTGGCATTTTATCCTCAATTATAATAGTAGTGTTACGATCTCGGAAACAGGGGGAGGCTGTTCTCAGGCTTAAGCTCCACTGTGTATGTGACATTTCAAGCTTAAAACATCTCAAGTGTATATTTCCTGTCAGAAATATTATGCTGTGAGTGCTGGGCAATTTCTGAAGGATTCACTGGAGACTTAGGGCCTATGCTTTAATGTTTTTTTGGCTAGTGTCATGCCAGTTAGCAGTTTCTGGAAAACATCTCAAGAATTTCAGAACCAAGACGTAGATGTATTATTATGATTGATAGTGGTGCTAATTCATCCCAAGCCTGTTCCTGAGAAGCAGAAATAATCAGCGAGGCATTAAACTCTGATGTCTTGTTCTGCAAAATTGGACCCACTGACCTCTCTAGTTTAATATAAATGTCAGACTATATGAAATTGCAAAGCATGCTGAGATGAATTGGAATAAAAGAAAATGTGTATATTAGAGATGTTTAAAAAATCATTTTGTTACTAGAAGTAATTTTTCCCTTCTTCTCCAAGATTATTAGGCAACTTTGAATATGACAAATTCTGCAACTGTTGTGTTTTTTTCACCATTTTGTTTGTTTGTTTCTCCAGCCTGATTTGGAAATGATACTACAGGTAAAGGAGAGAGGCAAGGTGGGATGCCTTCTTCATCCTTATTCCTCTAGCACTGCCTTATCTTGCAACAAATACTAACCTTACACTGGAAAAGTGTAGAAAAGCCTTACACTGGAAAGTCTACACCATGGTCAGCATTGATTGTTGATGTTATGGCTGTATCTAGCCCGGCGTCTGGGCATCAAAAGCAGAGTAAAGTCCAACTTACACACAGTTTTAAATCAGGTGACATTTATGTTGTATTGATTTGAACAGTAGCAGAAAGTTAAGTACATACTTTCTTAACCAGCTTTGCTAAGTGGTGGCCACTACGAATGTGTAATGAAAAAAGGGTGTGCAAGAATACATTAAATAGAACAATAATTTTAAGAACTTAGGATAGATCTTTCTAAGAAACTGTCATTTTTATTCAGAAATTCAGAATATGAGTCAGAGCTTAAGAAAAATTTGAGAAGCAGATGTTGTTGGTTTATTTAAATGTTTGAACTGAACTTTTGATTCTTCTGCACTAATTCTTGACAATGAACCTGTGCATGACATTTGCAAGGGCAATAAGCATAACCTATCTAGAAGTAGCCTTAGGTGGAACAGTGGAATAAGCTACACTAGTAAGAATAATGCCATTTTATTTGTTTAACTCTATGTCATAATCAATTATATACATATGATTGATAAAAACTTTGACATAGTTCTCCTTATGAGAGAAAAACCTTCTCACACGTAATATATGCAGCACTTTTGTGATTCAGTTAATGAAAGAACTTCCTTGCTGCTGATAAACATGCTTGCTGCTCCACTGCAAATGTTTAAATAGACTGTGTCCCATAGTAAATGAGAAAATGAATAGGGAATTTTCCTAATGAACTCAAATCAGTATAATGAACTGCTTTCACATCTTTAAGGTTTTTTGCCATAAATAAATCATATATAAATAACACATGGGAATATATTTTTAATCATAAGAACCTGTTTTTTAACATCCAACTTGCTATATATCCCTTATTCTTATTTAATAATTGTACCTGACATTATATATATATATGTATTTTTTTCCCTTGTTCTGGATCTGGCATTAAGAAACATGGCAGTGACCAATAGAAAGAAGAAAGGACAACTGCTCATGGGATTTTCAATCTTCTCATGTACAATTGTCTAAGAATTTATCTTTTTTTTCCACCAAAATATTAACTATTATATTCCACCATTATTATATTATTATATTCCACCAAAATAGTAACTATTGCAATTAAAAAAAAAGTCAAAAACACTTTGGGGAAGTATTAAACTATATTTCAGAAATAAGTTTCCAAATGTTGATTTTTTTGAATGATAAACTGTATTTATTATTAGGACAAAATCTGTCATGCAGAAAAGATTTTTCAGCCCTTAGGTGTACTCATAAATATGCAAAAACTACTTCAACTGCAGAGAGCCTCAGCAAATTGTTGTAAACACGTGTCTTTGCATGTAGATCTTCATGTATGTACAGGTATAGATTGATAAAGATCTACTGAAGTGAATGTTTCAAGGGAAAACAATTCAAGACTTTATGAAATTTAAATAAATCTCAGCTGGAAAATCTTCATTTATGAGATTTCTTGAATCCAGACTGTTAAAACATGGAATTAGCTCATCTTTGACACACATCAAGTCAAATTTGTACTCAGTTTCCTCAGTAAACATCACTTAATTGGGACTTTATTATGATGACAAAAAAAAAAAATCGTGTTTTGCAAATGAAGACTTCTGTGAATGGCTGCCAAAGGAGAAAATACATGATTAATCAGTGCTGAAATGCATCTACATGTGAGGGGAAAGCACATGATTTCACATCCCAGTCACGGTGGTGCCACACATATCCATCAATGCTGCTGTAGCTCAACTGAATCAAAACAAGCTCTGAATTTAAGAGGGTTCACTAACTGCAATTAAGGCCATAACTGAATTTACAATTCTGCAGCTAAAACAAGTGAAATGCATTTCATTTGTGAGATCCAAAATAATTTCATCTTTCTCCAATGCTTTTTACTCACGTGAAAATAAAACACCTCTTTTTTTTTTTTTCCTTTCCTTTTTTTTCTCCCTAAGATTATAGAATCACTTAATTCTTGTGGTTGGAAGACATTCTCTGCAGATTGTCTTGTCCAACCCTCTACTCAAACAGCGTCAGCCAGATCAGTTTGGGTTTTGAGTATCTGTAACAATGGAGATCCAAAGCCTCCCTGAGCAACCTGTTCATTTTTTAATTTACTCTCACAAGTTTATGTTTAATATATGTGATAATATGCTTAATAGATTTAAACCATGTCTTTGGAGATCCCTGCAATAAAATGTAAGACAGTATAAGAGCGCTCACAGAACTTCAGAAGAGTCATCCTCTTTCACTGAGTCATGCACTGCTGTGAGCGCCCGGCTAGCCCCAGGAGCTTCCTGCTTTAGGTATCACCCCACCTGGTAGGATTTGAACCAGTTTTGCACCTCCAAGTGGTCTAACCACCAGTCGACAAGGCATGCAGGTGTGAAAAGGAGGAAGAGCAGGACGGATCATGACTCACACACAGCAGTCCAGGCATGGGCCAGGGAGAATGATTTAAATCTATATTCTACCAGACAGGGATTTCAACCTGAATTTACAGTATGACCTCTTTGGTGTCACTTTCCAACTTGCTTCTCAAGGTAATGTGTGTAGGCTAGATTTTACAAAGGGTAGCATCTAAGCATGTATTTTTTTCCTGAAAGCCTCTGAAACACTGCCCCTTTTAAAAATGACAGTACAGGGTTGGAAAACATTTGCCGTTGAGGTACTGACTGCAATTATGTACAAGTCTGCTGTCCTGTGAGTTTTCCATGTAAACTTTGAGAGCAAGAGCAACCAGCAGAACAGAGCAGCCTGGAAGGCAAGCCTGACAGAGACACATGAGGATGTCCTACAGTCTTTTCCTTTCGCTGACCTACATCTGATGTGTTGCCATTTCTATGTTGCCTATGGAACGCATCTTCTTGACAGAAATATTTTTAACCTTTGGCTTATGGAAAGTATATATATAATGTTATATATATATATAATATATATAATAAAAATATAAAGGGTATAATGATTTGACCTAGATTCTGGAATGGAATCACACATTGCAGTGTTGGTTGTTCCTCACTACAGAGTAGGTGACCTACTGAAATGTAACTCACTCTGGTTTCCCTTTATGATGAAGTGAGGTTACTCCCCAATATTGTGCCCTGACATGTAGTTCAGTGTAACCAGATGTACACCAAAAGACCAGGACTGCAGGACACACAGCAAAATGCACTCACCCTATCCTGTGTATAGAGCCATAAGAACCAGCTTTCCTGTTAGCCATCGGCCCCTGAACTTTCAAACGTTTGTCAGACATGTTCTGCAGGCATTACTTAATGGGGAGCCAAAAAAGAGAAGACTTTATATTCACAGGAACCGGGTGCTTTGCAAACTCCTGCATTAAACCAGCTCTATGCTTGGGAGCTGAGCATGGATTGCACACAGTACAGGGTGAAAGGTTATAATCTGCAGCTCCTGGGCTGAGGTGTGGAAGAAGGAGGATTGGGTTTGTAGTGCATATCCTTTGCATATCTAGGCAGTGTCTTATCTTTCACCCTCATCTGCCTAAAAAGATGTAATTCTCCACTGTGCTGCCTGGCACAGAATTCCTTTTTTCAGAGCAACTCTTCAGAAGAAAGATTCATGTTTTCCTTGATATTCCAGAGGGCTTCTGTAAGTATAGAAAATATGTAACTTTGGAGATGTATCTGAGTTCTCACTTAGGTCAAGAGTTTGTATTTATGCAATAGGTCTGATGTGATGCTGTGAATGTTCTGCATAGCTATATTGCTCACACCTGGTAAGACCAGTGTTTCCTGAATGCATTAAATTTTCTGAACAAGCAGAAGTGTCATATGCATGTGCACAGGGAGATACCTGGCTCCTTATTTTATTCTGATGAGATTGCTAAATATACAGAAGAAATTCAAATTTAAAACCACAATTGTGTCCCAAAATAATTTCTGCTGGAGAAAAGGGGATAATACAGGTGCATGGTAAACCTACACAAGAAAATTATACTCAAATACTACCTTTGAATAGTGAGAGAAAAGACTCAGTGAAGAAAATCAACAGTACTGCACAAGAATAAAGAAAAAATCTTGAACAGTCTGAGCTATGTACTAGGGTCTCCTTTGCAGATGTTGCCAACTGTAGGAAAACATGTTGTCTGAATAAATTAAAACAGTACTTGCCCTTTAGGTCTGCTAGCCACCCTGAACTATATTGGTTTCTCGGCTCTGGAAACCAGTCCATGGGCTGGGTCATTGTACCACACTTTTTTATGTGGCTCAAAGGCAGGAACTGAATAGAAAGGGAGAGTGGGAGATTTTTTATTGAGTATCTCAGATGTCTTCCTAAGTAATGCCATTCTCAGTGGAATTCATTTAATTTTTATAATTGTTATCCAGTAAAATCCAACAGGCTCAACCATTTGTTGCAATGCAGCTAGCACTGAGTTGAGTTTAAGATATAACTATTAGCTTTGAAAGGCCCTTTGAAAGCTCTTTAACTCTAGTGCTGCATTTTTACCTGCTAAACAGTTCTGTCATCTTTTTTGTTTCTACTCCTGCTGCTAGCAACACCAAAGTAAAATGCAACTCAACAAATATTAAAGATCTTCACTGCAGTGTTCTCCCATGCTTTCCTTCCATGATTTGGTCAGCCAGAAAACTGGTTCCTCTGCTAACATTTATCATCTTCTCAAGGACTGTCCTCATAGAAACCTCCCTGAGTGAAGTGGTGCCAGTATACCACTTGAGCTGCCTATCCCTGAGCGTGGTCTTGGCACTATGTTACCTGGCTATTTGAAAGCCATTAGAAGTGTATTGGTTTTGCATTTACCATCAAAACTCTGTTTGTGTGGGCTATATTTTTTTTGCCATATGTATTTTTTTCATCGCCTCTTCTTGTTATTATTTCTGCATAACTATAGGAATAAGAGATTCACCTCTGTTTTTTTAGTGAAAATTAAGAATTTGGAATAGATAAGTGAATTGGAATGTCCCATGTAGTACTGCTCAAAGAAATTGCATCAGTTAGGGTATAATTTTGCTCTAAATCTGTCTTTGCCTAAATACAGAAAATGTTTCTACATTTTCTATTTCTATATTTTTTTATATACATGCCCACATTTGCATGTATACATGCACACATATATTTGTTTAAAAGGACTTGCTGTAATCTAAAAAAGGTCAATGTAACAGAGCTGGAACAGATTAAAATAGAAGAGTTTTAGTGGACCAGAAAACATATTGCACTGATAAGGATTTTTTTGTTTTAAATTCAATCCTACCATAAAGTAATCTATTACCCATTGTTTGTTTTTGTAGAAGGCCCAGTGCAGCACCATTTGCTGGCTGATTGACAGTGCAGCTCTCTTTTTACAACATGCAATTTAAAACAGGAAAGCTGCCGCTCACGACAGTGAAGAAGTCTACAATCACCTGAAAAGATTCTTTTTTGCATAAGGGTATATGAGGTTCAAATGGCTTAAAAAAATCAACCTATCCAATTCAGTTTATTCTGCGCATGTTTAACTATGTGCAAAAAATAAATCAGAAGATTTAATTTTTACAAACTGCTTTTTACTTCAGTTTTCCATTTCACTCCATTTATTTGTTTCCTCCTGAAAGAGCAACCAAATGATCAGTTTACATTCTTCAACAGAAGCTGCAGCAGTGCAAACTGCAAGCCTGGCTTGTCAGCTGAGTTTCATTCATCAAAATCTGCAGCTAATCAGTCCTAGTCCAGCCCAGAAACTTCACAGGAATCCTGCTGAACTATTACTGAGGTGTTATGAGACATGGACATTATTCTTTCTCACTAAATGCAGGCAAGAAGAAAATAAAATGGAAGCAAATGGATTAATGCTAGTAAATTTGCTGTAGTCTCACAGTGAGAAGGACTGGTTTGAACTCTTCTCCTGCCATCGAAGCATACACTTTCCCATCCTTGTGTCTCATCACACGCCACCTCCAAATCCTATCACTTAAACATTAATGTCTGGGCTATACTTTAGGCACAATCCTGGGAGTAAGATGAAGTGTAAGCTGCACTATCTTGAGACTCAGATCAGGTTTGTGTCAGAAACTTATGCCAAGAGAGTAGTGTTGTTTTCTTTCCTCTATTTTTTTTTCTTATTTCTTTCCTCTATTTTTTTTTTTTCTAAAGCTAAAGTCTCATTACAGCAATATTGGTCTTCAAGCACAGTTAGGAGAAGCTGTGCTGCAGTGCACATTGACAACAGGAACTGCATGTTTACTAGAAGAGTTTGCTACACAATTACATCATCAAAATCTCCTGTAGGGAAATCTGTCTCTTGGATTCCTGGCTAACTGCTTGTCTTCTATCTTCTCAGCTGCACCAGGCCAGAGTGCAAAGGCTCTGAGCAGCACTCTAGGCAGCACTACCTACGACATTAATGTACAGGGCAAGACTATAGAACAATCTTTTTCAACACAGTGAGCATTAATGCTCAAAAGAGTGACTCTGTTTCAAGGGAAAAGGCAGTCCTGTTCCTGGGTGGTTTGACTTGGTCATAGGAAATATATGGACCGATATGATGGAGCAATATAAATGCATCATTTGACTTTATGTGGCACCTCTTCAAAATATTACTTCCTCCTTTCAAAATAAGGAATTATATGGAAACTTGGATGCAGTGTACATTTGTGTATGTAATCTATATCTTAAAACTTCAGTTGTGGGCCCCTAAAAAATGTATAATACCAAATTCTGTGATCTTTCTCAGAAAACGACTTCCTTTATGGGAACCAGAGTAGAACTTCAGATGTAAGAATGAACAAAATGATAGTAGTAAGAGAAAATTCACCTAAAATACCTAAAAGCTATTTCCTGTTTATTGAGGGGAACCAAAATCACACATGAGCAAGCGTCCCAGCTCTGTGCCATGGGTGCAGTGCAGGAAGGGGCTGTGCAAGTTAATGCTGTTGGAAAACCACTTATGAATTCTAAAAAAGTGAAAGTTGTCAAGTTGGTGTACTTCTGTGTGTGGAGAGGAGAGCAGCATGGACCTCCTGCTGGGGTTGTCAGCATCACTCGGTGCCTCATCACCCACGTGGGCACTGCAAGGATGTGGTGTGTCCTCACCAAGGGAGGTTCAGGTTAGATGTTAGAAAACATTTCTTCTCAGAATGAGTGGTGGTGCATTGGAACAAGTTGCCCAGTGGGGTGGCAGAGTCATTATCCTTGGAGGTGCTCTGGAAATGTAGATGTGGCACTGAGGGACATGAATTAGTGGGCAATAGGCTGATAGTCTAGATGATCTTAAAGGTCTTTTGATTTTTCTCACCTTAATTATTCTATGATTCTGTGCCATTTTTTATCATGTGTCTTGGGGAATGCTACAGAACAGACCCTTCTTCTTCATTAGTGACCTAAGAAGCTAATAACCTGTGCTTCTGCTTACAGTATCAATACACAACTGCAAACTTCGTATGTGCACAGCTTCTTCTCTTGTGTATGACATCTCAGAATGCAAATAACAGACTCAAAATTTCAAGCTGTGTTCATGAAACATTTGTGGAATTCTTACACTTTGATTAAAATAGGCAGATGTAAACAAGATGGAAAGGCATTTACCAAAGATGCACAGATAAAGCTTCTTAAATTTATGAGGTCTCAGATTTAACATGTCTGAAGTTATCAAAAAATTGCTTAGAAATTAAGATTTCAAAAATCATTTGAATTCACCCTAAATAGGGAGAAAATAAGGTACAATTACAGAATGAAAAACAGAGAAAAATGTTAAAACAAAACAATCTCATAGCTTACCAAAGAAACTCAGAATTACACCCTTGTTATTGTTAGCACAGCAACCTGACGTACAAACTGCAGCAACGCAGGAACACTTAAGAGCTCATTACAGATTATTCTTATTCCTCTCCAGCCTGTGTGGCTGTACAGCAGAAAAAAAATTCTGCCTGAAGAAGGGACCCAGAATACTTCAAACAGGTCAGTGTTTTAGGAAGAACCCTGGCTCCACTTCCTCCCTGACACTGTAAACTGAAACCAATGATGTAGGTGATGTTGTATGTGGGATTGTATTACAGTAAAAGCTTACTGAAAGTTGCTATTTCAGTTATCAAATGTCCCAGTGGATTTGAAATACTGTTGACAGCAACAAATGCAAAGTTTGCTGTATAGGACAACCGCAGAATAGCCTGTGAATAGAAGTCTTACCACCAGAAAGACAGATATACACAAAAAATTACTAAGAGCATATTTTCATGATTTTCAAAATAGCTGCACTCTCTGGGTTCAGACTAAAGTTTGTTAAAAGTAGTAAGACTTCTTTATTCATCAAAACTGGAAAATACACCCAGTGAAAATAGCGATATCCCTGGTCTAAAAAGCTGACAAAAAATGGAAACACAATTTTTGGTTAAATGTTTCAGTTTCATGAAAGAAAGAAGGAAAATTATAATATATATATATTTTATATTTTCCCAATCTTAATTTTTTGCATTTACTTGAATGCATTTTGCATATATATAATTCTGCATTATTTTGGATGTTCCTGTTTTCACAGTTTATATCTGCATAAAGAAACAAAAAAATCTACTGTGTCCTTTCAAGATGCTCTACTTTGTATCAATAAGATCAGCAGTCTGACTTATCTGATTTACCACCTGCAGTCTTAGCTGGAGCCAAAACCTCCTCTCAAAGCTTAACAGCTCTGAACAACTGAGGTTCTCCTGTTACAGAAGCCTGACCTGGAAGAAAATTTATAATTGATATTTACAGCTGGTAAATACCTATTAAATGCCATGCTTGCTCCAGGAAGGCAGACATTTTGATAGTTTTTCTTCCTTTTGTTCCCAGAATCCCTTTTGTCCCATCAATATTACATACATCTTGGGGTATTTGGGTTCAAATATTCAGTACCAGCCCCCAGTCATAGTTCTCCACTGTGATCACTAAACCATTGTTGTCCCAGTGTTCCACTAATACTAAGAAAAAGGCACGTAGAGAACAGGAATGGAGCAATTCCTTGAAACAACCTAGAAACTGAAAGCTATTTTCAAAAAAAAAAAGTGATTTTCGCTCAGTAAAACATGGCTGTCAGAAAATCCTGACTGGTTGGGAGCATGGGCCTTGTCCAGTCAGAACTAGTTAAGGACTGGGCTGACGTGCCAAGAGGTTTCATAAACACCACCAAAATGTCTGTCACGAGTCACAAGATTGTTGTTTTTTTTTTTTTTTAATTTCCCCAGGACATAACAACCTGGCCTGGTTTCATGTATTACGGATGAATAGTGAATGCTTCACTATAAATTGTGGTGGACTCTCTTCCAAAATGTTTTATTTTCTTTTTCTTTTTTTTTTATCTGCTACATTTTAAAATGTAAAATAATTATGATTTAATGCTCACTATGATGTAGCTTCTACAGGGATGGAGAGGACTTTTATTAGTCTCTCTTGAGAATAACACCATTACTTTATATTTCTGGTTGTTTGTTCCATTTTTGCTATAGTGACTTAATAACTGTCAGTTTTCATTCTACTAACCCTTTTTTCATTGTCAGCTGTGGATAATCTGCTAGCCCACATGAGAGGGCAGGTTACATTCAAAGGAATTTACTTTGGTTTAGGGACATGTGCAAAATCTGAGCTAATTGCAGTGCAACTTTATACTTTAACTGCTTCTTATTAGCAACTTAACAGATGTCTGTGACTTCACACCCTGATGTTCAGCAGGTGCTGGAAGCCCACAGGACTCAGTGAGATTCAGGCTATTCTCTGTGAAGGACTTGTTAGAGACAAGCTCCCGTGTTCCCTGCTCATGCCTTTGAAAAAGCTATGAAAAGGAGATGGTAAAGAGCTGTTGCCATTTGATAGATCTGCAGGTCCAGCATGTGACACGTATTTATTTTTCAGACCCACATCTAGGTGTCACTAGAGGAAATGGCAATGTCAGCATCTATCAAGTATTAAAACACCCGTGATGCACTGACTGACCCACTGCCGGCCATAACTGTGAAGGAGATGTTTCCAGTGTAAGGCAGAGAAAGCAATAACAGAAAAGACAAAAACATAGGAAACGGAGAATGCAGAGGCTTGGCAAGGTACAGAATGACTTTCTGTAGTTGTCTTTGTCTAGACAAAAGACTGTTTTATTCTGTAAGTAATACAAAACTAGATTTCCAGGAAAACATTCTGATCCAGGCTTGAAGTGCAGTGATCTCAATCTTTCCTATGTTGAGTGGATGAACAAACAGCTTTTACTTCAAGAAGCTTTGTCCTCCTAGAAAGCACTTTTGAGTTTGCATTTAAAACTGTTTCTTTAATAGAGGGATGGCTCTACTAGCAACAAAATGAGAGATCTTTCTGTGGGTTTTTCTGTAGTAAATTTCCCAAGTTAGGATTGCAGTAAAATGGTTTGCATGTTTGAATGTGCAGGCTCATCAGCTGCATGTCCACCTATATGAAGAGAACATACGGAAGTCTGTGCTTACTTCTGCTGCTCATCCAAGCTTACAGGGTGGAGAATACTAAAAGATGATGGAGGCCATGAGATTGTTCTGATTGTTCTGTTTTCAGTGTCTTCTTTGAAGAAAATTAATGTAAAATATACTTGCATAAGTGACAGATATAAAATGGCATTTATTCCCTTTTGGCAAGGTTTGCCCAACTATGATATTCATCCAGTTTCACCTACCAAGCACATACACTGGACAAACTTCTGGTAGTGCATATAAAGCAGAAAGGAACAAAGAAAAGAGACAGGGTATATTCAATGCCCAGGCAACAGAGAGAGTGGAGACAGATGTAACAGAAAACAACTGGAGGGCAAAATCGCAGCTTTTGTCTTATAGAGACATGGGGAAAACAAGAGAAGGAAGGCCATTAAGAAGCACTTTTTATGTCTTAGTATTCAAAATACTGAATGAAACAGAACAAGAAAAAATAAAATAAAATGAAGGCTTGGATGGCATTCCTGAAGTTTTGAAGAGGCTCAGAGAACAAAGTGGCTAAAAAATCCAAACAATTTAAACTCCTCCACCACAGACTTCTTTTATAAATCTCTAGCCTGGTTTGATTATGTTTCCCTCAGATGGGACAACAGCATAAGGATGTGACATGGCCGCACCGTGGCCTCAAAGAATAAGCAATGACTTTGCTAAGACTTTAAGATACTTTCACATGATACCTCAAAAAGGATATGCCTCTGCAACAATTAAGATTTCCTGGCATAAACCTACATCATGTACTTACCTGTGGTACTGTTATACTGCACTACATAACAGCACAGGGTACCCCTCCCTCTCTCTAAAAGGCACAGTCTCATTCTCTACACCATTCAAGTATAATGACTCTGTAGAAACCAGGAAATAACATTTCTGAGAAGAAAGGATAGAACAAGCAATTTGGATATACATATCTGATAAGTGGGTGCAAGGAAGACCAAGCCAGACTCTCAGTGCTGCCCAGTGAGAGGACAAGAGGCAACAAGCACCATGTGAAATACAGGGAATTCCATTTAAACATTAAAAACAATTTTTTTTTTTTTTACCATAACGACAATTAAACATTGGAACAAACACAAATATCATAAGATGAAATAATGACTCGGTTTTGTGGCAAAGGAAATCACTTGGAGAATAAGACAGGATTAAACTACCAGGTTTCCTACTGTCCTTCCTTTTTTTAAATTGAAATTACATGATCTTTAGGGTTCTTTCTTAGATGATTTCATGGAGCTTAGAGAAATAGGCCCTGAGCTTCTCTAAAGATAACTGCAATTATAATAATCCAAATAAGAGAGTAAATGCAGAAGAGAGTTTTCATGATGCCTTACTCTCAGAGGCACTTATTTTAACCCTCTGGTGAGTGCATCAGTTGTTATTCCAAACTTTGTATTAGTTGGTAGGATAATTGTAGTGCTTTGAGCACAAAAATATACTTCATTCTGCCTTCCTTTGATGCCCATGCTACCTCCTCCTACAGCCACTGAGGTGAAAAGCACACTCAAATGATAGCAAGGAAGGAGAAAAGAGGAAACCAAAGTGAATCAGTGATTGCCCTCAACCTTGAGAAGCTCATACATTTGACATATAACTGCATGTATGCTGTAGAGATTCAATTCTCCTCCACACATTCAAAATATACTCAGAAAGTAAAATAAATTGCCAGACCATACTAAAGAAATAGTCTAGCCCTCATTCCCCAAGATAGATCATCATACAACTAAGCTGATATATATTTAGAGTACTTAGAGTAACCTGCAGGCAAAAGTACCTTCCCAGGTTCAACTGATTTTAAACAACTAATTAGCCAATAGCTAAAAGGAGATGGGAATCACACTGCACGTAGGTTTCTCTCATGCAGGTTCTTCTGAGTAGAGACACACCTTTTGATAGCTTAACTTCTCACTAAAAAGTATTAACCTCAATGGTGTTGTAAAAAAATCAAAGTTTAAAGGGAGTTCTGAAAGGAATGGTGAAAAGATATTAGGGGTGTGGGGAGCATGTTTTCCTAACGAAGGTTTGGATAATAAGATCAGTGGTATCTTGCAAGAAATGTAGCTATAGTCAAAGAGATTCAACAGGTAGATTCACCATGGAGGGAGCTTTTCAGTCACATTTCAAGAAAATCAAAGGAGGTATCATCTAGCAGCTCAGAGCATAACTCAATTTACATTGATAAATAGCTTGTGTATGCAAAGAAGCAGATTTCTAGAGTAATGAGGCAAAACTACTAATGGAAAATGTTTTGGAAGAATGTTACAACAGAACATTCAAAGCAGTCTCACAGGAAAAGCAGAGAAATTCAGCTGCCTGGGAAGTTTATGCTGCAACTGGACAGAGAGCTGGAAGTCTGTGATACTGCACTGTTTCAATTAGAGAGATGAGCCAGAAGAGCTTCTAGCCTTTCCCATCTTTGTGTTTTATGAGTACAGGTGTTACAGGCATGCAAAGTAGCATATCTTAATTGTCATCTCCAAATCAGACCAGTTCCACTTGTGTTTGCTTTAGCATACTGTATTTTGATGAAGTTTTCATCTGATTTCCCTTAAGGACAACAGTAGCATTTCCATTCATTCAAGAAGTCAATCTCTTATGCTATTTCATTTACTATGAGCATAGAGAATTTAAAGTGTGAATTAAAACAATGGAGAAGCCTTTATTACATAAGGTAAATAGCTGCAGGAAAGCAAACCTAGAACTTTGACAGTACAAATAGCTGTTGACTGCCAGAGCTTTACTTATACACTGCTAAACTTCACTCTGGGAAGAGAAAGCTGCACAAATTGCTGCTGGAGCCTAAGAACTTCAAAGTGACTAACATGGAAGTGCAAATCAATACAGTAACCACATGAAACTTTTCAAAGGTATTTGATACCTTCATATGTCCATTCTGAAAAGTTACCTCGCAGATTCCCACTAATCCTATCTTTCTTGAACTCTCAAGCCATTTCCTGAAAATGAAATCTAACAAGTCCTAGTGAATTGTTCTTATAACACAAAGATTTTGTCAGGATATGCTTGGAGGATATTAAAAGCTTCATCTGAGCTGACCTTTCAGTTCAGTGCTTGCCACAAAGAAAAGTTACTAAGCTTCTGTTTTGCATCTACTGCCCAAGGTCTTCCAGCACAGTCCTACTGCAGCACTCTGCAGGTCTCTGCAGGGCAGTCAATGCACGTGATCTTATTCAAGAAGTCTGCCCCTTGTCTATGTCACGCTGTAATCTTCTCATTGAAATGCTGGAATTCTGATTTTGCTATTTTCTGGTCCTACGTAATGTGCCATAGTGTTCTGGGAGCTGTATGCCAGCTAGTGTTTATCTGCTTTCTAGCTCTGTGCTTGTTAAAAGTTGAAAAAGCTGCTACTGGCTTGTTGAAGTCATAACACATCGATGTAGTTTGGATCCTGGAGTCCTTAATCTGAAGTCCTTCATCTGAAGAACAGTATTTCTGATTTTTATTACTGAATAATTATTTCCCGTGATCTACTAGCTCACACAGTCATAATGCATTCACTCGTTCAGCAAGGTAAGATACTTCATTAAAATATTTTGGTCTTTCTGAAATGACTGCGTAAAGTATACTGTACTGTGACTTGAACACTATGCTACAACAGCTTTGTGCAAATAAAAAGCTGAACAGCTTTAAAGCTGCAGTGACTCCAATGAACTTTGGGTAAGAGCCACATTTCCTAATGTCAGCATCTCAGGAAAAGTACTGTAATAAGACTGCACTGACAGAATCTTTTCAAGTGTTAAAATGCAACAAAAAATGTTTGTGTTTTTGTTGAAATATATTTCACAATGTTGTCACGCTCTTACAAGTAACAAAAAAGCAGATGTTTGTAGTGGTGACTCCACAAAAACGCTTCATACTGTTTTAAAGGTTTGAAAATAAAAATGATATTTCTCTTTCTAATGCTGTGAACTAAGAATTCACAGCTAAAATCCACTTTCATCTTCATTTTGACCTGAAGAGGCACTTGCATTATTTGATATTCCATACCCTTGATATACCAAACACATTCCCTTTATTTAATTAGAACAAACAACAGAAGTCTTATTTAAAAATGTTTATTGTAAAAAAGTGGCTAGAAAAAAAAACATAAATTTCACTTCACGCTTTCTTCAAGTTATCTATAGATGCTGCTATAGGCAACAATTCACTTTCATTCATAATGCATTCAGTCATATAAAAATAAAAATATTTACATTATGTCCACATACTTTACAAAATCATCAATAAAAAAAGGCACTTGGAGGGGTAATGCTGAAAATATTGCATTTCCTTTGTGCATTTAACAAAATATAATTGTCAAACTCCCATGAGTCCCCTCTCTTGCACTTATTCCCGTTTTTTAAAAAATATCAAAGTTTAGAGGAACGCTTCCATACTAAAAGATGGTCAGGCATGCACCAGGAATGTTTGAAGCTACAGTCTCTTTTTTTCTTAATGAAGGCACATGCGGTTAATTCGTGGCTTTCAAATGTTCGTACATTCTCTTACATATTTTCCTCTCTTTTATATCCTGCTTTAAAGCATTTTAGATCATTAGTGAAGGCCTTGGCTTTAATAAAATAAAACTTTTTAAAAAGAAACACAGCAATGAATAATATTAAACATTTACTAAGGTAAACTTGGAATACTTTTTAAGGCACCTGAGATAAATGGTGTCTAGTAAAATTCACTTGGGAAGTACTTTTATCAAAAGTTCCATAAAAATACTGTTTCTTTGGTTGAAATGGCTTGGCAGGAATGTATTAGTAACTTTGCAGCCTTTACTAAGAAAGAAAAGACTACACAGATTTGGCTTCATCTATAAAGAAAGCTGATAACGCTTCTTCCTTTAGATCTACTTGAAATGTCATGCATGGTGTCTTTCCCCATATCTCAGAGTTCACACTTAAGAATGCAAATGTGTGACTGAACAGAACTACTTAATGCTTTTTTTCTACTGACATCCTAAGTTCTTCCACTACTTTGTTTGTTTGCATGGTTTTCTAAGTTGTTGGTTTCATTTTTGTTTGGTTGGTTGTCAGGTTTTTTTTTGTTGCTGTTTTTGTTTTTTTGAAAAGTGGAAGAGAAAATGCCTTTGGATTTCCACTTATCATTTGGAACAGGAGTGGAGAAATGCATTGAGTCCAGGTAAACATTGACTGCATGACTCAGTGTGCTACACAGCAGCCAGATTCCTCATGTTTGTGCAGAAGAGACATTCTGGAGAAAGTTTTGGAGCAATTTTTGCACTGGTATTTCTTCACATCCGAGTGGGTCTGCAGATGAGCCCTCAGATTGGATCTGTCTGCAAAAGCCCTGTTGCAGTGAGGACAGGAAAACGGTTTCTCTCCTAAAAAGGAAACATCAAGCAAAAATACAATAAAGCATTAAAAAAGATGTGCAAGCTTAGGACACAAAACTCACTGTTATCCTAAGAAACAAGCAATCAGACAGAAATGATTATGGTAAAAAAAAAACCACATGTGCAATACAAAGTTAATCAGGCCACAGATACAACAGCTTTCAGCACTGTGGATTGCACTTGCAGAACTCAGGCTCTTCGGAATCTGTTAATAAGTGCAGCCTCCAAAGACAAGGTGCTGACACCTTCTGCACGTACAGGTGCAGGCAGTATTCCTAGGTTGGGCTCCTCCCAGTTTTTTCACATATTTTCATTGAGTGTTTTTCTGCTTAGCTCTGCGTGAATGACTGGGGATGAGGGCTTTGACTTACAAGTGGCATACATCTGTACAGATGTTAAATTGTACCCAGTGTTATACAGAAAATCATGCTTTTGCCTCAACACACAAAAACGTTTTGGTGATGAAGTGTTTCTAATTCTTAAGTACTTGGCAAAACTTGCCAATTGCTTAAGGGGTCAGAGACAAGCCTCTCATGCATTGCCTTCCTGCTTTGCTATTTAAGAGTCAGCTGAAGCCTTCTCAACATTATTATTTTCCAAAGCCTGAAAGTTAACATAAAATCCTTATAGTAACACCTTCAGCTAGTGAAAAGAGGTTATCAGAACAGCAATGCTGATCCGTGCCAGAGTGTGCCCCTCCCACCCACCCCTCAAAAAGGGAGAATTTGGCCATTTAATGATACATTCGGGATTTCATGCAAACATTTCCAGGTTAGTCAAGGAACAGTGCTGTTTATTCCACCCATGGAAAAAAAAAATATCAGAAAGCGATAGCAGCAATAGGCTGCAGCTCTTACCAGTGTGGGTTCTGATGTGTCCTTGAAGTAGCCAGGGTCTGGAGAAAGCTTTTCCGCAGATCTTGCAGACACAAGGTAGCGTGTGGGTCCTGATGTGCATCTTAAGTGCTCCCAGGCTGACATACTCCTTGTCACAGTACTTGCAGCTGAACGATTTCCTAGACTGGGCATCACAGTGCAGCTGCTTGTGTTTGGCCAACCCAGAGAAAGTGGAATAGGTCTTGTTGCATAAACTGCACTGAAACTTTTCAGCTTCGATGGCATGAGGGTCTGAAAGCTTGGACTGGATTCTCTCTTCTTCATCGCTAATGGGACTTTCCGATCCGCTGTGATCTTTGGAGGAGGTGTCAGATGGTGGAGGTGGGCTGACTCTTCCCAAGGATGAGGGGTATCCAGAAAGTGGAGAGAGGTCGTTGGGTAGAGGAGATGGTAGCAGCCCGGTTGTAGTCCACACAGTAATGGGGTTGTAAGCTACAGAGCTCAGGATCTCTGGCTGCGGTATGATAGGGACCGGGTAGCTTTCATACAGGTATGGGGATATAATCACTGGAGAAAGAAGAAAATTTTAAGGTAAGAGAACTGAAAACTATTTTAAAAGGTAGCAAAATTAACATTTGGGGCATTAAAAAGTGCCTAAGTCAAACTCTGGTTATGTTCATCTGCCTGTAAGGCAGATTAAGGAAATACAATTGGATACAAACACACTGATGGGTTGAGGCTGCACCCTGGAACAGACATATTAAAGTTTGAGAGCCTCCTCAAGGCAGCATGCTGCTTCTGAATGTATGCAGCCTGATACAATGAAGCAGTGAAACTTCCTGAAGGATTTGTGTAAAAGTTTCAACTCCGCTTCCAGCAGATGTAGAACAGGAAAACTCCAAATCCTCTTTTAATAACCGAGTTCAAGTGGATGAGCAAACTTCATGATTCATTCCGAGCAACGTTGACATATTTGCCACAACTCCCTCATGGTAAGCACAGGAAAAAAGAGCCAGCGGGGAAATGACCCCCTCCCAGAGCCTGGGGAGCAATCCCACCCCTCCTCTCTACCGCCACGCCGCAAACGCAACCTCGGATGCAACGCGGCAGCCGGAGATTTGGTTCTGTTACCTGTATGAGTATCCAGTTCGCTGTAGTTTGGCTTCTTGGATGAATTGAAATGTTTCTTGACCAGGAAGGAGCGTGGCATTTTGAAGGCAGGGTTTCTCTTTCTCTGCAGAGTCTCCTTTTGGGTCGGGGCAGAGGCGCAGCACACACTATCACTGCGAGTGCATCGGTCCCTATCGCATTGTCTGCTCCATGCACTCCGCTGTGTAGTGGCACTGCAGAGGCGCCTTGAAAAGTGCTGTAAATACCCGCAAGTCAGGTGCAGGGGGGAAGGGTTTTCTGCTCCTCCAATCACTTCTGGATGTTCTCAAGCACTTTTCCAAACAGGCTGGTTTCTTTTTTTTTTTTAATTTCTGGGAGGGCTGCTCTCAGGACGGACCCAATCCCCGCTCGGAGGCTTTGCTTCAGGTTTCAGCTCCTCCCGCTGGAGACAGCTGTGCACAGAGGAGCAGAGCAGCCTGGTGCTGCAAAGCGGGTGTGCGGCGCTCCTCGGGAATTTCAGCCTAAAAAAATGCCTTGGTCGTAGGACTTTAACAATAAAAGGTCACTTTATTGATTTAGCCGAGTTTTCTTTTTCTTTTCTTTTCTTTTTTTTTTTTTTTTTTTTGCTTCCCGAATAAGTCATGCACACTTAATCTTTAAGTGTCTCTTTTCCAGATGTTTGATATAAGAATTACAATGGGACAAACTGTCCGTTAAGGGCAGCAAGGGGGACACTGCAAGAGAACATGTTATCCTGCAGAGCAAAGCTTGGGGCAAGCTGGGAGCTGCTCTGGCTGGGAGCTGCCTTTGAAATCTGTGCTCAGGAAATGCTGGGGACGAGCAGCTGCTCCCCAGCCTGCCCCTTCCAGGCACAGGGGCCAGCGAGATACTGCTGGCGAGCCCAAGCTGAGGGAGTAGCCCATGAAAACATTATCAGAGGGGGTGATAGGTTTTGTGTGCTGTAAATATGCAGACTGGTTCAGACAGGCTGTTCCTATGAAGGATACTTTTTTTTTTTTTTTCTTTAACTTTAAAACTCTACAAAATGCAAAACTTCGACCTTTCCCTCCTTGGGAATTACTGTGTCACTCTTTTGCCTGTCCTCTTAGAGCACCGCCAAGGGAATTTTCCTAATTACCCGAAGCAGTTAAAAGATGCACAGATAAGCAACCCCCCCCAAAATTACAGACTGAGTGATGTCTCTTAAATGCATTTCTCCATTTGTATGTTAAGACCTCTCGATATCCTATGAAGGTATAATCTGTGTTATGTATTTCATTTAGGATGAAAGTCTCTCAAATGGGCCACAGAATGTTCTGGTTATCTAAACTGGTTCAGAGGAGGCATTTAGTCACATAGATGTTGTTTATTTACTTATTTATTTTCATTTTTCAAACATTTGCATTTTGAAAATGCGGAGAGCTGAGTGCTGTCGGATTTCTAACCTGGACCACACTGTCTCCCATTCTGCCTTCCCCACCACTCTTCCCCTGTTTGCATTTAACTTCACCTGCCCAGGCACATGTTGGTATGCTGTGTGGTGTGCCGCTAGGGCTGTGTACTGTGTTCTACAGAGCCCACCCCAGCCCATTTTTTGCAGCAGGTGTTGGAACAGAGACGTGGCAAAAAAAAAAAAAAACACCCAACCAACCAAAAAAAAAAGCCCCTCTGGTTCTGTTAAGACACGTCAGAACAAAGTGCTTTGTCAAGCTGCATTGCTTCTTAATCTCTGGGATGCCAGAACAAGTGCAGAGAAAGTTGGCCATTTTCAAGAACTGATTAAAAAGGTTCAGCTGCTCAGTGTCTCCCTTGTGTGTGACAGTGAGAGGTGTCACAGCCTCCCAGGCTGCAGGGAACACACCCAGGCTGGGGAAGGAGACGGAAAGCTGCAACAAAAGGGACTTCCCTGTTACCTGCTCTGAAGCAGAGCAGGAGGGAGAAGTGCAGCTTTTCACAGCACAGAGAGGAAAGCTGCTGCTTTCCTTCACTCTATAGAAACCATGAAATCCACAACATACTTTTGAAAAGGACGTTCGTGACGCTGGTCCCCTCTCAGCTCTTCTGTTCCCTGCCAGCTCTGGGAAAGCATTGCATTTCAGGATGTGAGGCATTAGTCTGTATCTAAATAGTCTGCTACATGAGCTGTGATTCAGGCCTCAAGCTGCTTTAAGTCCCTGTGTTGAAATGAACGGAGCCATGCAGATTTTCACTGGCTCGAGATCTGTTCCTTTGTATATTTGTTAAAAGCAAAGGGTCTGATTCACCAGTGAGGTACTCCCTCTCGGGGCATTTTCACCAGCGTAACACTGGAGTGATGCAGTTCAAATTAATTGCAGTTATATAAATCACAGAAGCATAAGCAGTTAGCCCACTGGCTGAGCCGAGCTGATTGAAGGATGTTAGGAATTGGGTAGAAGGCATGTTATTACACGGTTCTGAAAGGATATTAGCAACACATACTGCCTGAGTGAGGTCTGCTGTCAAAAAAAAGGGAGAGTCTGCGTGAGGGGTGGGTGAGTCAGAGTAAACAGGTGCTCTGAGTGTTTACTGGCAAATGTGGATGAGAGGGCACTCACAGGCATGCAGCATCCATCCCTGAGCAAGAAAGGAAACACAAAGGTCGACCACAGAAAGTGGGAGAGTTCCCCTTGGCGAGAGAGATGTGGGGATGGCGAACAGCAAGGATGGTTTTGCAGGGCTCTGTGCCAGTGGGCAAGGCCTTGTGCTCGAAAGAGACAGCCTGAGCACTTCACCCCCAAGTGTTACAATTAATTGGTCTGTCACAGCTTCTGTAGCTCATCGCTTTGAAAGCTGGTGTAAAGCGTCTTGCTAATGCCACTGTGCTGCTAATTGCTGCTCTGTGAAGCAGGTGGGAAGCGACCCGTGCACATCCGCTGCCTGAAAGATTGGCATGTGCTCTTCATGTGTAGAGTGCTTAGGCCCTAAGTTTCAACCACATAGCAGGATTTGCCTTTCTCTTTTTTATGTGTCTAAATAATAATCCATGAGCCTCTGCTTCTGACAGCTTCACCAAACCTCTTTCTCATTGGGCTTTCTGAGAAGGGCAGCAACTTTTGTTACTCAGCTTTTTGGAAATGGAAAGGTGCCAGAAGTGCCTTCGCTGTCAAAGAGGGAAGAAGGACCAAAACTAATCCATCAACAGCTCAGATTTTTCACATTAAAGAGTTCATGTCCTTATCATGCATCAATTATTAGCAAGTCCATGGATCAGAACATGGTAAACGTCTGGATAAATCACAGCAAAATTCATTAAAAAAATTAGAATATGAAATGAGTTATGCTGGATGGCTGTTCGGAGAGTATGCTGTGTTTGAGACACTGCACTGCTGAGCACATTTTGCCTGCATCTGCTATGGAACCCGATGAAGGTTCAGAGGAGCCCCCAGAGGTACCCAGCCCAGTGGAGCATACCATATTGATGCAGACAATGGCTATGCCCCAGGAAGGGTAAAGGCAGAACCAACTCATGGTATAGCTCTTTCAGCTCATATGTCTCTTACAATTCAGAAGAAAGTATGACATGGTTTCTATGGAGGTGAAAAAAAAACTGAGAAGGAAAAAAGGTCAGTATTCAATAGCCAATTGAATGTGGAATATATCAGCTAAGCTTCAACCTCGTTGTCATCTGGTATATCCTGGGAAAGTAAAGGAGAGGTGTAAATTTTAGAAGCAGTAAGGGTTTAATGGAGATAGAAGATGAAGAGCACCTCAGATGTAATTAGGTTGGATGGCTGAGAGGGATAAGTCTGAAATTAACAGAGCAGAGGGAAGCAATTAGGGCTCCTTCCCCTTGGCCTAACACATGCACCTAAATAAATAAATGTTTTTGAAACACATCCTTAGGAAACCTTCTGTGTTTTACTTATTCTTCTAAATTCTGACCTGAACTATGACAGCAACTTGAGAGGGAATGGTGCGAAATCACATTGAGCCCTGGGCTTGTATACTTAATGTTCAATGAGTCAGAAGAAAATTTTGGATTTTGGACATTTTGCTTTTGAATTGAAGTTAAAATTCTTCAAATTTTGAAGGTTTTACACCTGCATATACAGATTTTCTGAAACCAGGTGTTTCAAGTCAGAGTTATCAGGTTCACTTGTGTAATAGGGTCTAAACTGAGATTCAGTGAGACTGAACAAGAAGTTTGCTTTTAGGACATGTTATAAAGCTAAGTGTTCCTTTGGGTTTTGGTTAATTCAGGTTCATAATTCCAGCTCAGACCTATTAAAGAGACAATGATTGAACCACAGAGGTCTGATTCAGTCTTAACTTTAAAAGTTCTTGAAGTCAAGAAGCTTTGAAGCGGGTGCCTTAGAGGTCTAAGCTCATCTGCAATGTTATTATTACTATTATTATTACTTTAATATATATATAAATAGCACTTATTGTGAAGAAGCTTTCTTTATTAAGAAGATACAAGACAGTCCCTTTTGGACCAGGCAGTTTAAAGAAGGGTGTTTTCTGTGTGCTCTCCTTGACGCCTGTGGAACCTCACTGGGTTCAGAGGGTTCAGGTTAGAGTCAGTGTAGCCCATCATGAAGGGGCCTGGTTATAGTTTTCCTACATTTCTGCTTCTACATGAAGGTATTTTAACAACAGGCCAAATTCCCCTGTCATTCCCATCTGTAGTCTCTCCGCTGCCTACAGCTGAACTATTTCAGATCTACTCGAGCAGATCCGAGATGTGACGGTAGTCCAACAAATACAACTCCGTTTATGCGTGCAGTACCGTGACAAGTATTCATTGAAACAAGTGCGTTACGTCCCCGCGAAGCTATTACGCTTCGAAAAGCGATGCTCTCCCCGTCGCATTCCTTTAGCCGTCCAGCACCGCTGAATTACTCTGCGAGGGGAGACGATGCGCAGCGTTGCGCGGTAGGAAGGAGCCATCTGCTGGCGGCTCAGCAACGTGCGGTGCCGGCAGCCGCAGCCGGGTCGCGGGCGGGCGGACATCACCCCCCGGTGGATAGGAGAGGAAGCCGAGGAAGGCACCAGGTCTGTAATATGTGCCGGTGATTTTTATTTTTGGGATTGTTGAACATGATCCAGCAGTGTGCCGAGGTGGCCAATGAAGCCAGTGGCATCCGGGATTGTATCAGAAACAGCGCAGCCAGAAAGAGTGGGAAGGTGATGTTGTGATGAGGGTCAGCTTTTTTTCCCAGGTAACAGCGAATAGTGGCCTCAAATTACATCACTGGAGGTTCGGTTTGGATATTAGGAACAATTTCTTCTCAGAAAGACTGGTGAGGCATTGAAACAAGCTGCCCAGGGAGATGGTGAAGCCTGGTGAAGATGCTCAAGAAACGTGGAGATGTAGCACTGAGAGACATGGTTAGTGGGCATGGCATTGATGAGTTGACGCAGCGTTGGACTAGATGATTGTAGAGGTCTTTTACAACTTTAATGATTCTGTGGTTCTATGATTATTGCCTGTTGCCCACATCAAACTGAGACATAAAATCACATTTGAGTCCTTCTCTGGGGGTTGCCTGTCTGTCTGTATGGCAGCTGCACATTTGTTTGTTATGTACGTGAGCAAATACAGTACATTTATGTAGCTACTTGTATTTATACATATTCTTACATATAACTGTGACAGACTGCATTTCAACTTTTGACATTTTAATCAAATGACAAACATTTATGGGAGAGAAAGTATTTTTTATCCCTGTTTTACAAATTATTAAATGAAGCGTGAAGAGACTAAAGTGGGCATTTTCAAAAGCTTAGTGTTTAAAGTGTTTTTTTAACTATACTTTGTGGTAGCCTCCTCTCTGATAGGCTATGCTTCCCCCTCCAAAAGCTAAACAGTGTGATAGATCACTTGTTGTTGCATTCCTTTAAAAAGTTTGCTGTTAGCTACGAGTTGGATAGAGTATAATCCATATAGCTAAATTATCATTTATACTGAGGACATGACCTTTGACCACAGCCCACTTCAGCACCATGGATTTTCAAATACAATAAAGATGCTTTCCTTTGTTATCTGCTTGTTCCTTTGCTCTATTTGTTGGACTGCTATACCTGTATTTATCTATCTATGCTTTGTTTGTTTCATTTATGATACTCATACCGCATACGTGTTAGAAAGTTGAAGTGCTCTTTTCTGCTCTCCTTGCAGATGTCCATGGTCCTTTACAGTATAACCAACCACACCAATCACACTACTTTGCTTTCTGATTAATTTTCCTTGAGATAGTTACTGTCTGTCAGGAACAGAAATTATAAACCTTATTATCATACACGCTCTAGTGTTAGACTGGATGGCTCAATATCAGCAGTTTCCCACCTTTTAACTTGCTTTAAATGTCTATATGATACCTCTTCCTCTTGGTCACTCTTGCTTCACACAATGTTTCACTTTTTCCATTTTCTTCCTCTAAAAGTGCAGAAAGTTGCTTGTTTTCCAGTAGGCAAAATTTGTTTAGCAGGCAGAGACTGTAGCAGGAGTAAGAAGCAAAATTAGCTTTTGACATTCAGTTTCATATCGTGGCTGCCTGACAGACACGGCTGTGCCAGGGTTCCATCAAGCAGTAATAAGAGCATGGGGCAGACTACAGTGCTCTGGGGGACAGCAGAGTTATCTCCTCTATTTCTGAACCATCTATTCAGTACCAAAAATGTATGTGGCACATCTGCCACAGAAGTTAATGTTCTGGAGCATCAGTGGGTATTTGTTTTTGTTTATCATACATCTATTTGTCCAAAGGAGTTGAACTTTCCAAAGAAATGTTCTTTTCTGTCTATCCAACTCCTGGCATCTCTGTGTTACGCACTGGTAATAGCTGGGACATTTGTCTTTGAGCTCCCAAATTAACAGATATTGCCACTTCATAGAGCCACTACCCCTCTCTCAGCGTAGATTTATCATTTTGCTGTGATAAATGTTGGATTTATTTCAGTGTTACTTTTCTGTTTTTATCATAAAGCCTTAAGACCTCTGTACTGCTCATCATCTTAGTAAAGTTCTAAGGCTGGTTCTCCATTTGCATTGCCTATTTATTTCTTTAATGTTACACATAGCTTGCACATAGGAACTCAAGCACATGTTGTAATGGCTATTTCTGTAATTTCTTGAATTGCCCTAAAGAACGCTTTTTTATTTTTATTTTTTCCATTTTAAAGGGTCTGTTTGGAAGTTCCTAGCCCCAGAGATTTCTGATAGTGAAGACCTGTGTTCTCCTGAGCTCCAGTTTCTTTCCATTCAGACTAGTACTCTGCTTCTGGCTCTGTTACGCTTGATAAAAACATCCTGTCCTATCTCCTCCTATCGCCTTATACAATAACCATTGCCAGCTACAGGCCTGATGTCTGAAAGTCCTGTTCTGTCTTTATCTGTTATCACTGGAATAGCTTTGAGGGTAGGCTGATGTCTGGAGACATTTGTTTCTGTAGTGGTACCTGGCAAAAGGCTCAGAACAAGTTGTCAGTGGCTGAGTGATTCAGCATGCCAGAACTCATTTTCAACATCACAATCAGTGACCTTTTTAGTTCCAGAAAAATCAAGCAGTATATCTTCAAGATTACTAAGTAGCAACTCCTTTGCAGTACTCTGTTCCCTGATGGGAGGTTTCCCAAACATCTAAGACATTCCTGAAGGCTTTTCACCACTGGAAAAATGATCAAGGCCACAAAACTGAAAAGGCACAGCTGTCGACTCTTTCTCTGAGCATAAGGGTGTCAGGACTTTCAGCTCTCCCTGGTTCCTTCCTCAGCAGCCCTAAAGGGCCTGAGGGATCTCTGTATTTCAGGTTTTGTACCAGCTCCTGTGAGAGTCTGTGGCTGATTACAGCACGTACTGCAGGAGTTGGTTTTACAGTATGTCTCTGTTAGGCTGCTGTCTCTGTAGGGGGCCCAGAGTGGCTACTACCTTTTCCTTTCATGGTGGGGACAGTCAGTCATTGTATTTCAACTGAAATGGTAGACTGGTGAATGGTGGAATATCCCAAGTAGAAGGGAGTCAGTCATTGAGTCCAACCGCCGGCTCCACACAGGGCAAACTGACAGTGTTTTCCAAACACTCCTTGAACTCCGACAGCTCGAGGTTGGGCTCACTGCCCTGTGCAGCCTGTTCAATGCTCATCGCCCTGTGGTGCAGACCCTGTCCCTAACCCCCAAATGTCCCTCCCCTGACACAGCTCCATGCTGTTCCCTCAGGTCTTGTTGCTGCCACACAGAGCAGAGCTCAGCGCTGCCCCTCCGCTCCCTGTGAGAAGCTATGGCCACCATGAGCATCCCCTCTGCTCCTCTCCTCTGTGCTGAGCAAACCCAGATACCTGAGATGCTCTTCCTACATCTCGCTCTCTAGGCCCTTTACCACCTTTTTAGTCCTCCTTTGAGTGCCTTCTTTTGTACTTACGTTGTGGTACCCAAAACAGCACAGTATTCAAGATTGCTTTCATAATGTTCTCTGGTAATGTCATGGCCTTTGCCTCAACTCCAGTACATTACAAATGGTAGCAGCTTTGTTTTCCCCCAGAGTTAACAGCCAATGTCTGTCCACTGACTTACTGTCAGCGCTCAGCCACACTTCTTCACTCATTTGCAGTGCTGCCTTTTGGTATTGGTGGGAATCATCTGCAGCTGTCTCTGACCTTGGCTAGTTCATGGTCTGTCACTGATCCCAAAGTGTAATTATAACTATGGTAGAGTGGCTGACATTTGGTTTAACTAGCTTTTTGCTAAACTGTTATCCTGGTTTCAGCTGAGACATTCTCTAACTTTTCACGATCTTTGATATTTTCTTTGCAACAGCAGCTGTCATTTCTTATATGCTTTTCCTGTTCTTCTTCTCTAGAATCCTTCTAAAAGGATCAGTGTTTCCCTCAGTAATTATTCTCCAGAAGGTAGTATGAAGTCATTGTGAATTAGTTGATGCACGAGGCTTTTTTTTCTTTTTTTCTTTCTGCTTTAGTTGTTAGTTAATTACAACTACTGGCTTCGCTGCTGAAAGAGAGAGAGATCTCTCCTGGACTGATTGCTGCCACCACAGTTTAGGGCTAATTTACTTTATTAGAACCTTGAGAAGACTACATTCCCATGAAGTGTATAAATATAGACGTATATGTTACTATGTGAAAAAGACAGTGTCTTGAGGTTCCTTATCGCATCTGACTCATTTCTGCATGCATAAACTGAAGTTTTTTCCCCAAGATAGTGTGGCTACATAAGCTGCCTATTAGAAACAGTCATGAAAAGTGTTAAATCAGTCCTAAGCCTTAGCTGGGAGCATGCTGATACCCAGAGGCTGGAATGTGCTTAGGAACATGCCAGAAATGGAGAGGTGTACACAGCTGTAAGCCTGCACCTTGACTCTGTTTTATTCAATATTTCAGGGATGGTTCATATTCCTGAAATTAGTCTGATTCTTTGTTAAGGGGAATATTTGCACGTATAATGAATAGTAATACTAAAACACAGTATTTTTTTTCCCAAGTGCCCCATCTACACTCATCTTTAAAACAGTTTGCTTCCATCTTCTGTGTTATCTGTGTTGTACTGCCTGTTAGCTCCTGACGTGTTTGTCTTGTTGGGGGGGCAGGGGGGTGGTGGTGGGTGGTAGTGGCACTGACTATATAAGCTGCTCAAAACTACTCATTTCAAGCAATTATCTATTTTGAAATGGTCTAACTCCTTGCTTTTTTTCCTGTTCATTCTGGTGCATAGAATTCTGATGTGATGCTCAGGATTTTTCAGTGACATGAACAGGCTGTGGAGGCTGGTCCTGTGCGAAGTGAAGGTAACATTGTCTGAAGTCTAAATTTGTCTATGTCCCTGTCAGCAGTGACTTCCAAGTCACCTACATTCTGTGCGCTGGTTTTTCTTATTTGATCATTTTTTCCTTATGGAGGTGTTAAAAAATAAATGTATAATGACAATAAAACTTCATGTAGTGGGGACAGAAGAAAGGAGGCAAAGGTATTTGTAAGAAGGAAAGATGAGAGAGCCAAGTAAATGTCAAGTATCAGTCTCAGAATATGAAAAGTCTTTTCAAAATATGAAGTCTCTTTCAGGTGGCGGAAGAAGTCTTTCAGTTCTTCTTTACTGAGCTTGAAGTGCCAGTATAGTACTGAGGTAGTTGATAGGGCTATTTACTTTCTTAATTGCTTTAGGAGAACTCTTTCAATTTCTTTATATTCTCCATGAGAATCACAGTTGCTTTGTGTTTGGTTTTTTTTTTTCCTCTAAATACTTTTTATCCATACATCTTTGTCAAGAATTCTCCATTCCTTCTCTGTCCTAAATGTTCATACTTTTTTAAATACATTTTCTTGGTTACTTTCACTATCTTTCTTCTAAGATTTGTTGCAAGTTTTCATGCATGAAGATGATGTTGGGTGAATGTGCAACATTGTGTTAATTACTAAAATTGGTCTTAAGTACTTAGATGGCCTTCATTTACCAGAGTAGTAAGGTATTTCTGAAATGTAATGGGAAGAGAAGGCAGCAGAACAGCTTAGGGTTGTTTTGTAGATGCCTGTCAATAATGTACAATAATGTGCAGTGTATGACTAAATCTGGCAAAACAAGATGGGCCCCAAAACTGACCCTTGGGGGACACCACTCGTAACAGGACGCCAGCTGGACTTAACTCCATTAACCACTACCCTCTGGGCACGGCCCTCCAGCCAGTTCTCCACCCAGAGAAGAGTGAACCTGTCCACACCACGGGCTGCCAGTTTCCTCAGAATACTGTGGGAGACCGTGTCGAAGGCCTTGCTGAAGTCCAGGTAGACTACATCAACAGCCTTTCCCTCATCTACCTGTGTGGTCACCCAGTCATAGAAGGAGATGAGGTTGGACAAGCACGACCTGCCCTTTCATTCTGTCAGCATTAATTTTCAGCCTTTGCTGAAGGAAGGAGATTCCATTAACAAACCCTTGCTCTGTGAGCAAGAGGAAAGTAGCAAGTATAAAGGCTGGGAAGGTGAGCAGTGTCTGGATAACACATTTTGCTGTGTTCTGCCATGGAATGACTTAATCAAGTTATTTCTCCAGTTACATACTCTGTCAACTCATGTCTTGTTAAAAGCTAGAGAAGTAAGCTACCTGGAGAATTTGAGAAGCATTTAAGAAGACATGATATTGCAAAAGATCAAGGGGATTCACTGTTAAGAATTGTCAGGGATGTTAACAGAATTACTAGTGAAGAAGAAAAAATGAATCAATGATGAATAATCATGTAGTGCATCAGGTAAGTCAGTGCATTGTCTCTGCAGTAATTAACTGTTCCAACAATAAGGGATGGCAGTGTAATGAGAGAGCAGCAGTGAACATGCACTAATTACATTTGCTTTCAAATTCGACAGAAGCTGAACAGCTGTTAGGCGCAGTAGGTAAATTAAGTGCACTAGTCAGTCAGATCCAATTTTGAAGCGAATCCTTGATGTCACTCTGTGATTAATGTGTAGGCTGAATGTTTATAGGTATGATTCAGCTAAAATATTGTCACTCAGAGTCTTATTACCTCTTGCTGCATTGATCACACCTTCCCTCTCTAAAAATGCATTTCTCTGTATGTGAGTGGAGGAAGTAGCAGCTGAGCAAAGAAGCTTCTGTTCTTGCAGAATTTTCTTATCAGATGTTTTATCCTTCCACTACCCACAAGTGAACAAGTTTTGTTCTCTCTTTCTGTGAAAACAGCTGTTAGGACAGTTTGTAAGGCTTATAGCCTGTTTCTGACATCTACTGGATTGAAAGTAAACTAGAGTACTCATCAGAGAAAAAAGCTGTCCCAGCTCATCAGATCATTTTAAGAAGAATTTCAAGACAGAAAGGAAAATTTATAGCTGAACTGTATGATTATCATACATGAAATCCCTGGAAGTGATTGTGTGGCTCCGTACACTACTGCATCTTCCTAGCTTTACTATTTCCCAGCCACTGTCTATAAAATAAGGATTGAGACCTTGGGCTGGCACGATTAATTATAATAACACAAACTTTTCTTTCTATGTTCCTGTATCTGACATATATTCTGTAATTCTGGTATTGCACTCTCTTTTCAAAAAAAAAAAAGTCCAGATCTCAAGGTACGGTGTGGAAGGGGTTGACACTGGTCCACATAGCTGAAGAAATACAACAGCTTCTTCTTCTCTATGAAAAGTTTGATAAGACAGTCAAAAATCAAGAGAAAACACATTTATTTTCAGCTAAGAGTCCTCTTAGAGAAACACAAACAGGATTCACTTATTTATGGTCTTTACTTATTTACTATTTGTCTGTTTGGTTGATGTTTTTGAAAATAAATGAGTCTTTTATTGAATCCACTCTTAGCACAGTCCAGGAAATATCTAGTGAGTTACTTTCATCTTTTCTATTGGGTTATCACTTCCCTCACATCTCATAAGTAGTCCTGTTGGGAATCAGGACTTTGATGACACTGATTTAGTTACATTTGTTAGCTGAATACAAATGAAAATAAGTTCCAGGATTATTAATGAGTCTGCAAAGACAGAATCACTACAGTGAAAGACGGAAAACAGTCTGTCATTCCCCTTTCCATGAAAGATTGTATGGTTTTGGGAAATGATGCAACTTGGGCAAGCCCTATAATCAGTACTTACAAGGTCACATGCAAATTTATGGTCCTTAAGTCCTTTCTAAATGCAAATAACAGTGGTGGGACCAGTACTTTGCTAAATAATCAGATATTGGCAGTTTCAGCATGGATTGAAATAGTCTTAGCTAAAATGCTTTTAGAGGGATCATACTATGTCTTTAAAACCGATCTCCTTTTCATAGAATTCTAACTTCTCTGTCTAATGTCACAGAAGCATAGAGAGGCAGGAATAAAGAAGTCACTGTGCTCAAAAATTCCTAAATCTCCCTTTTCAGGAAGCATAAAACAAGTATAGAGGAAAAGGTTATGGAGACTTGTTTAGTAAATCCCATATTGTAGTCAAAATACACAGTATTGAGCCAAATTGTACCTATCAATGAAAGCAATTTGCAGTTGCTTTGCAGAGCTCCTTTAAGGTTACCTGAAGGTCTACAGAACCCATCAAGAAGCATAATCAAAACTTCAAAAGACAAAAAAAAAACAAAACACCTTCAATCAACATGAATAAAAAAAGAGGAATATGGAAGTATGTCCACCCACATCTGGCCCTGCCAAAGAGCACTACTTCTGTCACTCATAATCTGTTACATAGACACACTGGGAGGAATACTGATAACACACACAGTCTTAAGCTATGAAGAGTGTTGTGGAGAGTGTGCAGGGAGACAAGATGGTAGAAGCACTGTCTTTTACTTCATTTACAGTTAGATTGTTAATTACACAATTCTTCCTTGAATTGTCTTGGCCTCAGTTATTTTTCAAGTCTGCCTTAGAAATATTTGTGCTAGATGTTTTCTCTTTCCTCATCTATTACTCAGTCTTAAAAACATTCATCTGAATTGGCATAAAATAGATGTGTCGCACTATACAGTACTCATGTCATTCAGTAGTGAGGAAGGATAATATCTCTATGCCAAATGAAAAGGGTTTTTGGACATCTCAAAAATCAGTCTTTTAATATTGCCATGTAGGCATTAACGATTAAAAGAAAAAGACTTAATGGAAATTGGGGTGTAATATCCACAGCTTTGCACTGATATGCACAGACAAGGAGATCAAGAAAGAAAAACAAAATCAAGGGAAGAATGCTGCATCTGTCAATCAACAGAAATCCCTCTGATTAACCTTTTTTCTTGTAGGCTGGTCTTTCTTACTGAAGTAATTTCAGAATTTCTGAGAAGAAATGGCTTTGCACCAAGCTTTGTATGCTAGAACATATATACATATACTATCTTATTCTATTCTATTAAAAATGACTGACCTACTGTCACTAATTTGTATGATATTTACCATGCTAAGATCTGCTACTAAAACTGTTGCTAAATCCAGCAAATTAAACTGTAGATTCTCATCAGCTTTGAAATTTACACAGAAGTCTTGATCTTTAGGCTTGAAATCCATGGTAAAGATTAGTTAAATGGCAAAAAGTCTTTTTGAAACAGTTAAAATAACCTTGTGTATAAAAATAATTTTTGCTTCCTTCTTTCCACAAAGATGAAGCTGGAAAAAAAGAGAATCTGAAAGAAAATGAAAATGGACTCGGGAAAAGTTTAGGTGAAACAGACCATTCAACTGAATGGGGTGTGTAAAACCATGCTGGATGGAATGCAAATGAAATTAAAGGAAAATTGAATTCAAGGAGATAGGGGGCATGAAATAGATTCATGACAAATGAAGAAATATAGACAAAAATGTAAAGGAGACAGACTGGTATAATAAGACAGTGATTGAAAATGGAGCAAGGTAGAAGGATGTGAAAGGGATCAATGAGAAAGTGCAAATGAAGACCAAGGGCTAGGCGAAGGAATATGAATAAAATGATTTCTTAGTACTAAAGTGAATAATTCCAATCATAATGTAAAAAAATATTCAGACGTACACTTCTGGAGGAAAATATATAAAGAACCTTGCAGTAAAGGAGATGTTGAGAAAAGTGACATTCTGACTAGTCGCTTTAGAATCAGAAAGATGGACAAGTGTAAAGAAATTAAGCAGATCTATAATCTTCATTACCATAGTTAAGGATCTAATCTCATTAGCAAAAGAAAAGATGAAACAGAGTATGCTTTATAACAGATTTTTTTTTCCTGTCAAGACAAAAGATTGACAAGACTAACTTACATTTAGTGTTATGAAAGTGAGAGAAGAATATATTTCCCAGCATATTACTTGTGAATCTGATAACCAAAGACATTCTCCTAAACCCTGGAAAATTGCTGAAATTCTAACACAGTTTTACATTCCTGAAGAGACTTGTGACTCATAAAATACTGTATCCATTACAATAATACACAAAAGTTATGCACTTTTTTCTTTTTTTTGGCCATATTTTCCATATGTTTCCTGTAGAAAAGTAACTTTCTGTTTGGAATGCTTTAATATTAAAATAAAACATCAAAAGTTCCAAAATATATGTGCATTTCCAAGGAGACCACCTTGAATACCTCCTACTTTTTCTTTCTGCAGAAAGCGAGATCAATTCATTACATTCTAAACAGCACTGCAAAAAGAGGGAAACCAATCACGTTGACCAGTCACATATTTAGATATAAAATGCAGACAAATATCTTGCTATAAAAATGGTAAAAGAATGATGAAGAAATAAAGCTTTCTAAGCTACTTAACAGCATTCTCATGATTAAAATCCATCATCGGTGAAATTCACTCATAAAGTTTACTATGTGCCATAGTTTACTATGAAGAGAGATGACTAAAACTTGTGTTTACTCACTGTCTCTGTCAGATGTTCTGCTTTGATTCAAATAAAACCAGATATATATCCTGCCAACAAAAAAATCAGCAGGTATAAAATAGAAGTGTGCATCATTTTATATTATTGCTGCAGCAGTGTTCCAAATGTTGAAAAAATATATTGCATAATGTACTTCAGTATACTAATGTTTCTTTACTAATGTTTACTTTTAAGTTGTCAGAAACAATATTTTGAGATCAATACCTCTTCTTAACCACAGTTTTATACTCTTTTAAATGTTGATTATAAATTTCAATCAACTCAGACTGAAATTTATGTTTTCTGCCAAGGTTTTGAGAGATCTATCAGTGTGACTGTGGATAGGATTGAAGAAATGCAATGTAATTCACAAATACTGCAGTTTTAAGACTGATTATTTTCCTTTGTATGAAGGGTAGATGTAGGACTCATGGGAAGGGGCCTTGTGTGTTTTAAACATACGCGTGATTTATTTTCAAGACTCTAATTTCATTGGTAATGTTGACAAGTTTGTTCCCACTCACACTATCTGCCAGGGGCTCCAAAATCGGTGTCATCAAATAACCAGTTAGCCTGGATTTAAGGGGTGAGTTGTGTCCACAGCAAAACTGGAGCCTGCAAATTTTCCTCTATGGTTGGTAAAATATACAATTATCAATTTTGTGAAATTTTATAGAGCCTTTTCAATGAAGGCAGGGACCAATCTTTAGGTTGTGCATAGTGGCATTGAAACTGTACTCTAGTCTGACAGTATGGTGGTGTACTTAGTTAATTCAGAAGACTTTCAGCTTAAGCCCTGCTTATTGTATCTTCAGGATTTCTTACACTGCAGTTTAATAAGTTTCCAGCTGCCTTGCCTTTCAAAAAAATCCTTACAAAACACAAAACAACAGAAAACAAACAACATTGTATCAATCAATCAAACAACAACAACGAAGTTTGAATTGCAGTATTTCTGAAAATTTTGCATTTTGAATGCTAATGATACTTACGGCCATTCCATATTTTTACCAGTGCTGAGATGCTCCTACCTGTCAAAAAATGTAATTTGAAAGCCATCCTACCAGTTTTGGTTTTAGCAATGAACCAGTAGAACACCAAAGAATTAAACTAAGTGGAATTACAAAGTATGAATAAACGTTATTTCCATTTTTAAAAATTGGATACAAGCCTGTAAGTTGAACACTTAACATATTGACAAAAAGAGGATTCACTGTATTAAAGCTCATAGTAGTTGTACTGTGTGATACGAAACTTCTGGCCCACACTAAATGCAATACTATGCACCCCTGTACTAAAAAACAAAGTTTAAGTGTCAGCAGTATACCTTTTTTTTTCTGTGGCTTAACCAATGTAATACTAGAATTCCAATATCCTTAAACAATAAAAAAAAGTGTATATATATTTACTGTTACTCTTAAAAGTTGCTCTTATAGTGATTTAATTCATTGCTCTCTTCCAAAATATTAGTGTATTATTTTTTTTTCAGATATGACAGAAGCAAGCATTAAACATGAATAGTGACAAGTATATACCAAAATAAAGTGAATTTGATAATTGAAAAGAATTTTTCATCCTGAAGTTCATGTATGAAGACTAAACCCATGTAGGTTTAGCAACCCACTGGACTGCTATATCAACTGGCCACATATATTTTTTGTTTGTCAGTACTTTTTCTGTTTGGAGATGGTAGAATAACACAAACACATCATTTTAATTTAGGTGTAATTTAAAATGGAAAAATTTAAACAATGTCAAAGTAAGATAAAGTATAAGCTAACAAAAATATTTTGGTGTCTTCAGTATTTTATCACCCTGATGCCTTCATGTAATAACAAGCAGCACCATGGAAAGCAGAAATGGTGAAGACTGGTTTTCTATAGTCTCGCTTTCTGTTTGATCTGCTGGTGTCAAACTACAGGATTTCCATGGCTGGAAATTTCATAGCTCTTGGCAATAGTTTTCTGGATATTTTGTAAGAGCTGAGATTAGACTTCATTCTCTCAGTGAAGATACTGAGAAAGACATCCTACTCCAACTGGATGTCATCTTTTTTTAGGCTTTAGTAAATCAATATGTCGGGACTTGTTCTGTCAACTCAAATTGTGTATAATATAAGCAGAAGTTACAGAACATGTACAAAACATATACACTATATATACATAAAATGTAATTTCATTAGTCTTGTTTTTTGGGGGGATAAAAAGGAATTACTGCTTTCCAGAAGGAAGGAGAATAATTCAAGAAGATTATGAAGAAAAAAAATAAAAAGTTAAAGAGCTTTACTCATCCTCTTGCTGTTGTTTATGTGCACTGTTCCCTATACACAGATAAGGATTAAGTCTTTGAATTTCATCACTTTCAAAGACATCTAAAGCAAAATAGTAAGTATAACTCTATTTAGTCTTTAATCTATTCGAAAGTATTTTAAAAGATGCTATAACGCTCTAGCTAGAAAATCATTTAGGAAAATATTTTTATGCTCTTCACTTAAGACTTTGAAACATCTTCTTAGCTTATGCAAGCTTAGAGAAGATTACAGTATCTTTGAAATAAATATATCTGCTCTTTAAAAACAAGTTTGTTACTTCAAAGAGATAATAATCTCAAGGAAGAATTTCAAGTCTCATCCTGGTTTACACTTAGTAATTTGACTATTGTCTGTAAAAATGACAATTTACTGCAGGTTAGTTTTCTGTTTCTTTATTTTTCAAGGCTGATTCTCCCAACAGTGATGCTACAATTACTTTCAATTAGTAACAGAGAGGAAAAATGTCAAGGTTATTTATAAACTCCTAAGTATTTGAAGGACAATTTAAATTTAGTGGGAAGAGAAGAGCATCAGGAGGAGAAAAGAGGATTGTTTCCCTAAAAACATATCTCTGAAACTTTTACATGAAACAGGCCTAAATATTACACTTAATATGCTACATATTATCTTTCCCTTAGCGATTCATTTTGTACTGCTAATAAAAACAGTGAAATATAGTTGGATATTTTGTGTAAAGCAAAATGCCCAAATCAGTGGGAGATGCTAAATGTTTACACTTTTCAGTTCAGTTTTTTCTGCCTCCCAGTTCAAGGTTTTCTTCATTCCTTTCTTCCTTGTTCACATTTTTCTAACTTATTATGGACAATCTTGAATCTGGTAAAAACTGAAATGGTCTAGTCTAATTGAGACAAAAGACAGTATGAAAACCAGTCACAGTGTTTTGTTTTTGTTTTGTTTCTTCTCTTGAATGCCTGTAGATCAATGATTTTGGAAGATTGTGAGGATTTGAGGAATTCTTGCTATCGTTATATAAATATGTGAGAGTTTATGATGTATGTTTAGTAAGATGGAAGCAAAGGTTTCAAGTAAGACACAACCTATCTTAAGAGTTTTCTTCCTGAATCTACCACCTCAAAGCAGAGGAGCAAAGAAAGGATTTCCCATCAATTTATCTAATGTTGGTGCTGATTTGAGTTTATAGGAGTTTTTTTAACACTATCTTCAAATAGTTAAGTATTTGGAGAATATTTTTTTATAAACTAACAAATTATGTAACTTGCCCAGTGGGGATTAAGAAAAAATAGAGAAAGAGAGCCCATATGTCTCTAGAACCATCTGTTTTGGCAGATTTTTATGCCTGTGGCATTTTGCTGCATTTTGAGAGTAGCTGTAGTGGCTGAAAGACTAAGGTCTTAGGGTAGAACGTTGTTGGATTGTAGGTGCCTGATCTGACCGCAAGAGAGCACTGCAAATCCAAGAAAGGCCACCTTCGCCAAACGAAGTTCATGAGACCTGAATGTATTGCTTTTTCCTTACTGCTGTTGGAATGCTGTAGAAATAATGACAATGATTATGGACGTTAGTACCAGATATATAATTAATTATTTAATGTTTGTGGGTTTTTTCTTTTTTTTTTTTCTTTTTTTTCCAAAAAGTCACGTCTATTACATGTAACTTTGTAAACTACTGTGATCTTACAGATCATGAATCATTAAAATGCAAGCAGTGATTGAAGTTTTCAGGGCCTACGTATTTGTTTTACTTGTCCTTTCAAGTTTGAAATGTCTACATTATGGAATGGTGTATTTTTAAAAATGGACTATAAGGAAACTCTACCTTAAAAAAAAAAAAACAGCAACAACAACAGAGACTGACATCTCTTCTATTGTGTCAGCAAGGGAGATGGGAAATGCTGAAAGGAAAGTCTGAGGGAGATTACACTGTATTTTTACAACTTAGAAACAAGAGAAGTAACCTAGCATACAGAGAGTAAAGAGAAAAAAGGAGAGAGAATGGAATTCTGGAAGGAAAAATGAGAGCTCTGACGGAGTCACCTTTGGGAAATCCTACACATTGCTTTACGTGCATTTCTTGATGCAGGGTGAAGTTGCAAGAGGGTCTCAGCTTATTTTTTCTCCTCTCTTAGGTGTCATTTACAGATATGGCATTATTTATTGTGCAGGCTTGAAAAAGGAATAATACCATCTCCCCAGAGTGCCTTACGACCCTCTTCTCTACTGTGACATTGAACTGGTGTAGAGTCATGTCACCATCTGCAGAATAAGATCCTTCCTTCGATGTAGTGTCCCACTTAGCCTCCCAGCTCTGGAGAAACGGAGGGAAATTGAAGTAGAGTACAGTAGTACAAATGCATCTAATCAGGGTTTGAGTCAGGGAGGAGACAACAGTTTGGGGGTGGAATGAGGAGACATAAAAAATGTTTTGAAATAATAATGTAATGGATTAAAAGGAGATAAAATCATACATATTATGTCTGCCAGGTTAATGAAGTCTGTTTAAGAGAGTTAACAGAAATTTCAATGAGTGCCTGTCAAACTTGACAGCTGCAGGTGTGCATCTTCCTGTGGTGAATCTAGTAATGTGTGAGTGTACAAGCAGCTTGATATTTGTACCCAAGTACTCGTTCACAATGCAATATTCTGGTACTCACTGTAAATAAACGAGGAGCAGTGTGAATAAAAGGATGTTTCTATTATATTAAACAATAACAATTAGTTCTGTAGGAATTATATTTTAGCCATCAAATGTCAGATTAAAATAGCCTCTAATTTGTTTTATACTTTATGTCTCTTCTCTGGTGACTGGCTCCAGTACCTCAACAAGAAGAAATCTAAAGTACAGTACTGTACAGCTGGAGCTGAGGTTGAGCAAAACAGTTGTTGCGACACAGCAAAGACAACATAATGCATTATATTTCTTGCTAATCTTTTTGTCTGAACAATAAGGAGTACAAAACGAAACACACAGAGAACTTAAAAGTATAATTCAGGGTTGGTTACTGAAGCTGATGGATGTGAAGGGAGTGTTGAGAAGAGTCTAAAGCAGCTAATAGTAATGGTAATAATGTGATGTATCTGGTTCATTCTGCAGGGATATCCACATTTTGTTTAAGGTTATCACAGGATTTGGTGCTGTGACCCTAGCCCTGGTGGTAAGCTGAAGAAGTCCTTAGTAGCATTTGAAAGAATTCCCAGTCCCAGTCAGTAGAATGTGTTAATTTTGGATTTTGTTAGTTGATTTCTTTCATAAAGATAAAGTACAGGCAAAGTTTTTGTGTTATGGTCTCATCTAAAAACTAGTTGTGGAGGAAGAGGACATATTTTGCAGCTATGGAATAAGTAGTAGGGCACATGTGGTATTTAAGATTGTTGGCATTCCTGTTTCAGAACTGGTAGATTTTCCCTTTTACATTAGGACAGAAATTGTCTTTGGAAGAGAAATGGGTTTTACCACTCAGTGGTCCTTCTATAATGGAATATGAGTGCACCATCATTAATGTCAGAAAAAAATACATAATATTTTCAGTATTTATAGAAAAGAAGAAAATACAATGTGCATTTAAATGTGATGGACGTGCCTATTTTGTCTTCTGGTGGAATGAAAGCTTCAAGGCATTCTGACACCATGTTGAAAAGCAGTCTCAGTGGCCAAGTCCATTTGTCCCATGTGTGGAGAAATCTGTAGATTTGCAGAGTGAGATATGAAAATAAAATGGTATCTATATGTCTTCTTTCAAATGCCTGCAGAAGATCGCATGGTAGAATACAGACCAGCTATTCTACTTCTCTTGCTAATATGTCAGGAACTGTGTTATTTACAAATCCTTTCCAAGTGAGGGTGCAGCCCAGGTCTGTGTGCCCTGTAGGCACTCCTGCAGGTTGGAAACTTGCTGTTCAGATGTGGGTTTGGGGTTGGGCAGCAAGAACCTGGCAGGGATGGCTGGCAACAGCACCTTGTTGATGGAATCCTTAGGGCAGATCTCAACATGACAAATCAAGCCAGAGGACATTGTATTTAATTTGAATTTCTAAGAAGAAAATCCAGTGAATACCTGGCTAGTTCCTTGGGTAGCTTTGGTAAATGGGTAGTCCTTTGGTACTGGGTAGTCCTAGTTGTAACATTTTCTTGGATGATAGTGGGGAGTATATTTGGCTTCTTATAGCAAATCTTGGTCAGAAACTCAGCATTATTTGACATTCTTTTTTGAGGTATCAGACTGAAAATGTATAAAAATGATTCAGCTACATTAATTTGATATTCATTCACAGTAGATCACTACTACCATAACAAAACCCTCAATGGTAAAACAAGATATTTGATGGCATTTACCATGTACTTGGAAATGTTAGTCTAACATTTAGTTTCACCATGGATCTTAGATAGTGGTGAAATTTAAAACTAAGTCTGTTCTTTCCTTAGTTTTACCTCCTGATGACTTATACAAAAAATATATTTGAACAATGTTTGAGCAGTAAATGCACTGGGAATGCACTAGTCTAAATTTGATCTTTGATGAGATGCTGTCTAGTAAGACAAAACTCTAGGTCTTGATAACTGAGACAGGCGTGTCTGTCACAGATGAGAAACTGAAAAGTCGGGTTTTCCCCAGAGCCCTAAGAATGTGAAAAAACTATGTAAAGTAGAACTGACAGTGATGTTTACTTCACTGAGGTGCCACAGGCCCAACAAGCTCTATTTTATGATAAAAAAAATGTCAAAAAGTGATGGGTATGGTCTGATTCAGACCTAGCACTTCTGGATTTTTATCTTGGTCTTTTCACTGGATAACTGTGCTCTCCGACTTCCACAGCTTCCAGCAGACAGAAGAAATTGTAGACAGGACTATAAACAATTGCTACTCTCAAGTTCATTACATGCCCAGAATGAAACATGTTACATGACGCTTATTTTCCTAATACTTGAGCCATTATTTGAATAAAAGAGTAAAGCCTTTCTAGTATTCATGTTGAGAGGGTGACAGTCATTAAAATGAACAAGTGCCTTTTACCTATGAAGTAAGCCTTGAAGCAAGGCTCTGATCCAAGCATTTGACTGAAGGAGGAGATGAGAAGGGGAATGATAATGAGAAACTGGATGAAAGTTAAAAAGCAGTTGCCTTTGGCTTGTTTTTGTTAATTTTTGGTTAGTATAGGGAAAAAGGTTGGTTTATTTAGTGAACTTTCAGTGCTTCACAAAGTTAGGATGGAAATAGAAGTTTCGGTAAATAAGTACTGAATTAAAAATTGCTCAGGCGATATTTATATGAGGAGTAAATACTCAGGCACAAAATATTTTTCAAATGTGACTGCTTTGTGCAGTTATCCCATGTGTAGTAGCAATTAATAACCAAGTATCACAGAGTAGTACTCTGTGCTATTGAGTGTGAAATGCCTATTCTGTCTGCTCAATAAAGCCATTAAAAGAGGAAATGTTAGTCACTTTAGTTTTTATTCCTGTGCTAACTTTGTGCTTTTAAGTGTAAGGAAAGCCTACCTTATCCTTTGCAATTGTCCTTGCAGTAGGGTATGACTGTAATTGTTTTAAACTTTCTCCCAGTTTGTACTAATCAAAAGAAAACATTTTGGTATTGCAAATGTAAGGGATTTTTTTTAATTAAAATTTATGTGTCTGAACTTTTGCCACTTTTTATATTCACAGGTTACAGGTCTCTGTAGTAGATTCCTGTTGTTACATGTCTAGAACTCCATTTATTCATCTGCTGGGAACCTCCATGAGAAGTTCAGTTTTGTACTTAATGTTGCAGTACTTCAAGACTGGAGTCTCTTCAGCTCTTTCAGTTTTTAATGCTCATGGCTAGAATTTGAACAACAGTAACCTGATGGTCTGTTTGAACACAAAGGTAACTGTGCTGCTGCTCTCAATGGCCTTTCCATTGCATTTTTGTTTTCTTGTCCAGATAACCAGTTCCTTTGAGAAAGAGGTCCTTTATGTATATATATATATATTCAATCCTCTGTCTAGATGCAATTGTAACCTAAGTACTTTGTTGGGGTTTTTTTTGTGTAGTTATATATTCTGAAAATGAACATATCAAAGCCTTTGTAGTATCCTTTCTGAACTGTTGAAGATTGTCTGTTTTTTTCCCAAGAGGACTTCAACTGTCTGAGAAGAATGATATGAAAAAATTGAAAAAAAGCCCCTCTGACAAACCAACAAAATAATTACATAATAATCACGCAGATCATACAATAGCTTTAGATTCTGTCAGTACTGTGGGATTACTGCCATAACATAATACATTTTTTTGCTTATCTTAGACTTGGATTTGTAATCTGTATAAATCACATCTGTTGCAGAGATGAGATGAACATGAATTGCAGCAAGGAACTCGACAGTCTTTTCTTATGAAAAATATTGAACAGTGTAAGGAAATAATTTATTATATATCTCTTTGATCATGGAAACAGTTTGCAGAGATTCTTCTTGCCTTTGATGTCTGAAGTTCAGTCTTTCTATGTGAACTTTTATGCAATGAGTAGCTAGGCTACATGTACATATGTTACACTTTATCTGAGCATTTTCACAACAGCAGAATTCAATATAGATGTATCTGACCAGTTGAGCTTTTGATTAATTTCATAATTGTACATCAAAAATCCATTAGTTTGCTCTTCTATTTAATTTGCCTATTCTAGAGAGAATTACTTGAGATCTGTATGTTGAAATAGCTGTAAGATATCCATTCAGATGATTATCAGATTTGGTTTTGAATAACCAGTTCCTCAGGACAGGAGCTATTAAATTTCCACACCTCAAAAATTTTGATGACTTTCAATAAATAGTTGTTAAAATAAGAGGGTATTAATGGTAACATTATTTATTTTCCTTGAGATTTCCAATGGTTTATATTAATGAAGGTATTCAAAATCTTTCACAGATATGTTGCAAATTCATTTTAAAAAGTTGATTCTCCGATACATTTATTCTCTTAAGCAGATATTTGTGGAGTCAGAGGACACTGAGAGGACACTCAGTGAAGACAGAACAAATACAAATAATTAGCTTCAAGTATGTTTAATATTGTTGTGATTTAAATATATATTTTACAAGTAAATAAGGAAATTATTATTAATTGTACTAAAGGCAGATTTTGATTCCATAATGATGATAGATGTGAACAAAAATGAGTAGTATTTCACAAACTGACTTGCTAAGGGTTAAGGTGAGAAAAGACAGATTTCAAAAGAATTTGATTCATTCTATTTTGGGGTAAGTCCAAACAAATATGGATTATTTTGTTCTTGTAAAAAAAACTTACTGGTACATACTGCTGCTCCTTACCCTTTCTTTGACACTCTCCTGTCCTACCTTCTCAAATTTCTCTCTTCTGAGTTTCATCTTTTACTATACATCAATAATTTGCTATGTCTGAAATTCATAATAAATGTGTAATTTATACAAGATCATTGTTGTGATGAAGTACATAGCCTGTGTCAGCACACAGAGAAGTCCTTGAAGACGACAAAGGTTTTGTATACCCTGTCAAGCAGAACAGAACAGTCACATTTAGTTCATAGACAAGATAATTAGTCACAGAATAAATGAGATTCAAAGGGGCCACTGGAGGTCAGCTAGCCCTGTGTCCTATCTAAAGAAGATCCAAATAAATCAGGTTGCTAAGTAACTTGTATAGTTATTTTAGGTACTTCTAAGGATGGAGATTCCCTACCATCTTTCTGAATAGAATAAATACATAAATTAATAATATCTAATTGGACTATAATACTGTACACTCTTCATTGTATAGAGTGTACCAAGTCTCATCTCACAGATTGAATATCTGTATGGATATGGTGGGAAATTCCATGTGTGCTTGTGCAGCAGCAATTCTGGTTTAGTTTTATCTGAGGGAATTAATTTAATGTAGTTCAAGACTAGTTTGCTACATGAACAAAGTTGATACAATAACTTCTGAGGAACTCTCCTTATCTCACCTGAAATGTTCATCTAATAAAACAGGGTGTTCTTTTTGGAAGAACTTTCATGACCTTCTGATAATTCATTTATGTTTCTTCATCTTCTCCTTAGTAGCTTTAAAAGGGAAACATGAGCGCTTTCCTTTGTTAGGATCTGTTAACAGTGATGACTCTCCCAGTTTTCATGGGGATTCTTAGCAAAGGTATATAGGCCTTGGATCTCTCAGAAAATTTGGCATGAAAAAATAAGACAGACTTCTTTCTTGATGAAGATCTCAGCAGGAAATGAATAAGAAAATTCTGGGATACTGTAAAATTACAGTTACAGGTTTATACCTGATAAATATCTTAAATTTAAGAACAAAGTAAAGCATTTTTTTTCTACAAAACAAACAACAGCAACAACAAACAAAACCAGAAACCGTGTTGAATAGTAGAATACTGATTATATCAATTTTTTTTTTCTTTTTTTTTTTTTTTCCCCACAGACATATCACTGAGAGAGGCTAGCTTTTGCTCTCACGATGTGGACCATTCCAGGGATGAAGAAAAGTCAATACATCTTTATTACCTAGTTCTAACTCTTCACCATGGTCAGGGATACAATCCATTAGATCAGGTTACCCAAAGCCCCATCCAGTCTTTCCTAAGAACACCACAAGGTATGGAGTATCTACAGCTTCTCTGGACAACTTGTTTCTGTGCCTCACTACTCTCACAATGAAGAAATTCATCCTAAAATCTAACCTAAATCTACCTTCTTTGGCTTAACACTGTTCTCTCTTGTCCTATCACTATCAGAATATGTAAACCAGTTCCTTTCTTTTTTATAACTACTTTTTTATAACTACTTTAAGAACTGAAAGGTCACAAGGAGGTCTCCCCAAAGCCTTCCCTTCCCCAGGCCAAACAACCCCAGCTCCCATCAGTCTTTCTTATGGATTAGGTCATGATAACACTATAGCCAAGTAGTAACTCAGGTGTTCTTACATTTCTCAAAGCTAGATAACACAGTTGTGTCAATCTAAATTCAATTTAAGGAGAGTAATTGCAAAACTGAGGACAAATCTGAATCTTCAGTGGCAATAAATAATTCAATGAATTCAGCATGAACTGGGGATCTGATTAGTGCTTATAAATACCTACAGAAAGGTGGGACGCGAATGGATGAGGACAGGTTGCTCTTGGTTTGTGTATCGATAGGACAAGAAGCAATGGCCTAAAATTTGAACATAGGAAGTTCTATGCAAACCTACAGAATAACTTCTTTACAATAAGGTGACAGAACACTGGAACAGGTTGCCCAGAAAGGTTGTGGAATTTTCTTCTATGGAGATAATCAAGACCCATCTGGGCACCTACCCGTGTGACCTATAGCAGGATACCTAATTTAGCAAAATTGCAGGGGTTAGAAGGCACCTCAAGATATCACTGAGTCCAAACTCTGCAATTCTGTCATTCTGTGATTCTGTGAAAGTTTTGTAACATGCTATACAGTCCTGCTTCACAAATGGCCTTTTCCCCTCTACAAATAGATTTTTGAGGATATATAGATACCTTACCAATGCAATCATTGCAGTTATGTAGCTAAGCATACTTGTTATAATGTGACAATTTAAATATCCCAAGTATGTTTCCACTACATTTTTTTTTCTGCAGTCTTGTAAGAAAATTCAAAAGTTTTGGTATCTTGGTAGTGTTACTCTGGTGCTGAATTCTCTTTCCTCCCATTTAGGTAGGTTCAAAACCCATGAGAAATCAGTCTGGTGGCACGTGGCCAATCCTAATCATACATAAAGCTGTATTACTCTAAAATAATATTTAACACCTTCCTCCCTCCCTTTATTTTTTTTTCCCTTAGCTGTTATTTCATGTCAAACATACATACCTGGTCTTGCAGTAATTAGACAACAAATCATAGCATATGCCATGACAATGTGTTGGGTACATTACCCTTTAATTATCTGAAGAACTATCTTGAAATTCTGTTCAAATGATGAGCAAAATGTTGTTAATTGTTATGCCTTGCTCCCATATATGGTTGACTGATGGTGGCATCTCAGTAGAAATGCCAGGTGTAGGATGAATACAAACACAAGAGAATGGCTGCAGTTGAGCAGGAGTGGGAAAGAATAACAGAAGACTAATTTTCTCACATTATCTGGTACTGTCTGTGGCTCTGTTCCATATTTGCATTAGTAGATTTTCTTCAGTGTCTGGACAGTTTACATGACCCTCCACCAAGAGATACATTGTGGTATCTGTCTTATAAAAATTTACGTATCTAACATCAAAATATTCAATCTAAAAAAGACTAGCGATGTATAAAATATGATGGAGGAAAAAAGACAATTCAGAAAAATAGAAACAGTGCAGTAGAACTGTTTTTGGCTTCACTTAAAAATCAAATCAGATTTAGGAAGACACAGGATGGTCCTACACCACTCTATTTCATCTATTATCTTCAGTGGAATAGCATGAGGGATAAATCTCAACAAAATCCTCAACAGCAAGCAACCTCTCTTCATTAAAAATAAAACAACCAATTTAATAGAATACATCAATTATCCTATGCTTTGTGTTAAGCGATAAGTCAGGACTAACTCTGTAGTTACAGAGTTAAGAGCTCATAGTTAAGTCTCTCTGTTTTGAGACAAGGTTTTGTCAAATGAAATTGTTTCCTAAAATTCTAATTATCAACATATTTTTATGTTACTTCAGTTGTAATTATACTGGAATATAAACTGAATAGGGTATATCATGCCCATAGCCTCTATGTAAACAAAGCATTTTGTCATGTGTGACTTCATTCCTTATTATCGCATTCTTTCTCCTTTTACTTCAGTAAAGTCATTTTCTTTTTTGTTCATGATTTTTTTATTTAGGAGAAATATTATGAATTCCAGTACTCCGCTTAAGGATGTAGACTTATCAAACTTGCCTTCTTGATATCAAAGGCTATGTCTCAACACTAATATACTGTTATTTTTGCATTTGCTGCGTGTAATAGGTAGCAAGTCTTGAAAACAATTCTACATATTCACAAAATTAAATGCTTGAAATTATTGGTCTCAGGAGACAGTGAACACTGAAATGACTGAACAACATCAGCAGAGATGATCTAGACAGACTTGAACAGTGGGTCCAGGAAAAGCTCATGAAATTCAACAAATCCAAGTGCAAGGGCTTGCAGCTGGGCCATTGTAACCCTCACTTTCAGTAAAAGCTGGAGGATGTAAGGATAGAGCACAGCCCTGCCATAAAGGACTTGGGGGTACTAGTGGAGGAGAAGCTGGACATGAGCCAAAAATGTGCCCTAGCAGAAAGCCAACCATATCCTGCGCTGCATCAAAAGAAGAGTGGCCAGCAGGGAGAGGGAGGTGATCCTGCCTCTCTACTCTGTGCTGATGAGACCTCACCTAGAGTACTGCATCCAGATGTGGATCATCAGTACAGGAGACATGTGGACCTTAATTCCAAGTGGGTCATAGATTTCCTCATCATATCCCTGCATGCCCTGACAGTGTTCCTATATTCCTCCCAAGTGGCCAGGCCTCTTTTCCAGTTTCCATAAACCTTCTTCTTCCATTTGTGTTTTTCCATGAGCTCCTTGCTCATGGATGTGGTTTTCCTGTCACATTTGCCCGATTTCTTACTTTCAAGGGTGCACTGAGTGACTTTCTTGAGCTTAAAAGAAGTGATGCTTGCATACTGACCAGTTCTTTTGGACACATTTACATTCCAGTGCAATACCTCCAAGTAGTCTTGAAGAGGTCAGAGTCGGCTCTTGTGAAGTTCAGTGTTACAGTCCTACTCATAGCCTTGTTTATTCCTTGTAAGACCCTGAACACCAACATGTCATGGTCTCTGTATCCAAGGCTGTCTCCAGCCTTTATGTTAACAAGACCTTCTTGTTTGTTAGAACAAGGCTCAGCAGCACAGCTCATTTGCTAATCTACCACCTGCATCCGAAAGTTATCTTCCACACATTGAAGGAACCTCCCAGGCTTTTTGTGTCTGGCAGTGTTTTTCCAATAAATATCAGTGGCTGAAGTTCCTCATGAGAACCAGTGCCTGCAATTGTGAAGCTACTATCAGCAATCTGTAGAATGCCCTGTCAATGTATTCCTCCTGATTAGGTGACCGGTTGTAAACACCCACAATGGAGTCACACATATTAGTTTTCCCCTTAATTCTTATCCATAAGCTCTCCATTTGTTCATCATTCATCTCTTGACAGAGTTCAATGAATTCCAGTTGCTCTCTTGAACAAAGAGCAACTCTACTGTCTTGTCCTGCTGGTCTGTCTTTCCTAAAAAGTACATAGCCATCCATGACAGAATTCCATTCGTGTGAGCTGTCCTACAATGTATCTGTGATTGCAAGGAGATCATGGCCCTGCCAGATCTCGAATTTCTCCTGTTTCTCGTGCTGTGTGCATTGCCACTTCAGAGAAGAAATGGGTGCAGAGGATGTAGCTTTCCCTGGAAGGATGCAAGAGAATCTCCCCACTCTTAAGATGATTGGTGTTCTGGCTTATTTTGTGGGAGGCAACTAATGAACATTTGCCACTGTTCTGGTTGGCCTGGATTATTCCCCAGCCATTTGCAATGCCATGAGCATGGCCATTTTGGATCCCATCCCCAGGTCCTTCAATTAAAGCCCACCTTCCTAGGTTGGCCACTTTGATCTCAGTGAGGTAGGCTTTCAAGTCTCCATTACCTGCCTCCAATATGGCCTAGCAAATCAGAGGCCATCTAATATAGCCTAGCAGCTTGTGAAAGCTTAGCTAACTTCAGTGCTTGCACAGCATCTTTGAAGAGTGCAAGGTGCCGAAGCAAACTGGTTGAAAATAGAGCAGTTATGTTTGAATGCTTAAAAATACATACAACAGTAAGAATGCTTAAAATTATGCCTGTATTTTTTTAAGAATGTAATGAAAAGCTTTGCACCTTTAATCGAGAGCAAAACACACTATATTTGCCTAGAAGAATATGTAGGAAAATATACTATATGGGGGACAATTTGACAAATCACAGATTATTTTTTTTTTCAGAGGAAAAGACAGGGGCAAGCAGGCACAACAGCTTGTGAACAGAAGGAAGGCAAAAACAAGACTGCCTGTGTGCAGACCAAAAACAACCAGTTTCATCCCTGGAGCTGGGACTGAATAAGCTAAGGAATGCCTTTGCAGCCCTCCATTAAAACAGCAGTGGATGTGGACTACATATAGACTTTTTATACTGCAAAATCCTTTGGCAGTAATTCTTTCTTTTTCTTACACAGAATCATACATATTTTTTTAAAGCCTCTGCTTTCCAAAGGAAAGTTAGAACATTCCAGATCCTGTCGGGCTTGTTGAAGGCTCCTGCTTGGTGCAGCATGCAGCAGTCTCCAGAACTTCAAAATTCCATCTGGATTAGTGATGGATGGCCCAGGGTGCACCCAGAAAAACTACAGCAGTGCTCAGAGAAACAAGAGACCCTAAAGCATGATATTAGTAAGTATATAAGTTACAGATTCTCCAAGGGCCCATCACAACCTGCACCAATGCTCGTTTTGATTTTAATTTCATGGTCGTTGAGAAGTGTGTGTATGTGAACACCTTACATTCATTATTATTCCACATTTCAGAAGCTGAGAACTGGAAATGCCATTCTATCTAAGAGTCTCTTATAAGGTGACAACTGTTAAAGTTTAAGTGCAAGATATTTGCATGTGTTTAGAGTATAAGGTTGTCAGCAAGTCCTAGGTAACCAGAAAAGCATGAAAATCCATTTCCTAACTTGGAGGTCTCATTAAACAAAAGGGGCCAGACAATGTTTCATTTAAATATCTGTAAGAGGATCAAAAGCTGAGATAATGGAAGACTTATCTTTGGAATTCAGAGGTGGAGTCAATAGGTTGATCTATAACTTTAAATCAATTTTCTGTTTGCCTCTTCCCAAACTTGGATGCTATTTTATGATTTGTCACATTTTTTAACTTGTTTGCAAGGTGAATATTGGTTTAAAAATGAGGAATCTTCTATCATACAGATCAATACAGATATTGAACTGAAGTAAAAGAAAAGATCTTACACTCTGGCAAATGTCAACTGATTTCAAAATCAGCTTGACAGCAAATACACTTGATAGGATTTTATCTGGTATGTAGCATAGGCACTTTAACTGCTCTATGTGAAGAGAATCAAAAATTGCTTGTTTGATTGTTCATTTGTTTGTAAAATTTTGTTTTCCCTTACTATATTTAACCTTTCCATAATCTAAAATGTATTCACTCCATATATTTGCCAGCAAGCTGCACTGTTGCTGATATCTCTTCTAAAATCTGTAATTCGAATAGAGTTGTAGCAGCATTAGATAATGAGAGGGCTTCTTGCCTCCCGAGAGAGTTCTTGCTAAAGGCTGAAGACTTCAGGGCAACTGTACTCCAGAGAACACAAGTAGCTGCTGAGCTGGCTGGAAATCCAAATTTTATCCTGTGGGAAACTCTGACATTCTGTAATGTTTTTATCCTAAATAATAAAACTTTAATTTTCTCTCAAGAGACACATTTTTTTGAGAGAGAATTTTGATCTGGAAATATCAAAGTGATCATTCTAAAATGCTTCCTTCTCCCTGCTTATGTCCAGATGCTTAATTCTGGTAACGTCTGCTGTAATGAAACTGATTCTGAATTCCCATCTATGACATAGAATTTAACATTTTAGATGAGACTGTAGAGAGAGATCAATACTAAACATTGTGTTTTGAGTTTGAATAACCCTGATAATTTCTCACCAGAAACATTCTCGAAGTGAACATTTTGTTTTTTGAACAAACATTTTGCAATGGATAGCTGGGCTATAAAAATAAACATTTAAATAGTTCTGTTTCTTAATTTCAGTCTCATATTACATAAGCCAGCAATATGAAAAACTCTGCTATTTCAGCATACAGACATTTTTACTAGGTGCTGTCTTTGGTTTTTATTGCATTTTCTTTTTTAATAAAAAAGCAGTCTCAAAACCTAAATATAACCAAAACTCAGATTATCTTTAAACCACCAGAATAATTACTAATAGAGTATATAAGTGATATATACAGAATCACTCTAGGGTATATCTCAGTGTAGTTTACATCTATCATTAACCTTAATAACTACACCATGGTGCTTTCTCATTCCCTCAGCTCACCCATGTCATTATCTTTCTTAATGTTGAGGATGCTTCCTCTTAAAAAGATAAGCTGCTCTTTGCTTAAGGTTTTTTTGTGTTTTTTTTTTTTGTTACTCCAATTATCTTATTGTTTTTGTTAAAAATTTGGTAGGTAGACATTTAGAAGAAAAAACACTTCAGTGAGCCATTGTGATGAAATAAGAGGAGATCATAGTTTAGTTTTTTCTTAAATATAGTTGTTCAGGAAATATTAATGCTGCTAGCAGTACATAAATAATAAAACATGTAAACATTTGGCAAATTTTAGCTTCAATTTCTCTTGAGAAAAGAGAAGCTTTTCTCTCTTGACAATAAGGTGGTCAGTCTTCAGTAAATTCTGGGTGGGAAACCATACGGACAAGGAAGAACTGTGACGTAAGAAAGCTGTTATGTGGCATTAAATTTTAAAGTCTGTGTGGGCTGGCACTTCAGAGGCTTTCAACTTGCCCTTTACAGGACCCCCAGCACCAAATTTCCCATGTGGGTGCAAAACAAGATCAAAGTCTTTACTCATGTAGATATACAAGTAGATGACATTGTCAGCCACCGTATCTGTTAATGAAACCTGTTGATTTTCGATTTTAAAATACTAAATCAACTACAAATTTATTTTAATTGGTTTATCTTCCAAGATACTTTATATTAAAAAAAATTCTCAGTAAAATTTCAATTTCTGTTGAAATTCAGATACGATACACTCTGGACAGTGTCAAATAAAAAAATGAACTGTGGTATTTGACTAAACATCAGACATTCATTTGTGGCAACTTTTAAGTAAATTGCTGTGTTGTGTACTGTTGGGTCCTCAGAGCATATCTGTATCTTCCATTGTGTTTGCACAAGGACAAGGAAATTGAGAGATACAGATCACAACAGATCTTGTATAATGAAAACAATTGGATTTTGTTAGTGCTACCAATTCAAAATTCCTATAGTTATGTAATTCCACTCAGGTTTGGATCCATTGCTTCAATGTGTGGACTACCATAGTGCTGATAGGTATCCAGAGGTAGCCCATGAGGTAAAACAGTAGCAGAAGTCTTTCTTCTGTTATTATGATGGAAGAATATAGCCCCATTTTTAAATGCTTTAAATGCTCAGAACAACTTAGTTTTCCCACACTTACACCTGGATGTGGTGTAGTGGCATGAACAGACCAAGGCTTATATTCATACAACAGTGCAAATGAGGCAGCCTGCTGGGAAGAAGACTGTATGGCTGTATGGTTATAAAACAAACCATACCCCCTCCCAGAGAACAGGCTCTGATCTATTCTATTTAGGATTATATGCATATTCTGTACTCTCAGTATAGCTCCTCTGGTAGGTGGTAGCTGACCTTAAATGACATGCACTCTTTAATAGGTCTCTCTTCAATCCCGCTTTTTATCAGAACTTATGAGCATGTGAGAACAGGAATTGAGGACTTGATATGGGCAGAATAAGAAAAAAGAGCAAACACTGATAAACATGCCTAGCTCTAATTTTGTCAGCTGTGTGGTGGGAAGACTGTCGCCAAGCTCAGCAATTTGTGTCTATCTCAAAGACCTGAAAATGCTTGGTCCATAGTGCTGTCATTCCAGTCATCATGAATCTGACCATACTAATCCCTGCATTAGACTTTCATAAAGAGCTCACAGATCATCTGCAAACTTAAAAAACAAAACAAAACAAAACAAAACAACACAGTTGGTACTGGCTTATGGTGAAGGATAATTTATTTATGTATCTTAATAGAAAACATAAAATCATAATTTATGTGCATAGCACTGATAAGATTTTGAACAGAAAGTACTCTTTTACAATGGTATCAGTTAATTTGCCAACACAATAGAACTATTTCAGTGGCACACAAGAAAATGCCAGGATATCCAATTTATAAAATAGTACCCAAGTAGCATGCAAAATCTGATTCTTATTGATTTTGTTTGAATGAGATGTTCAGAGAACAAGCAGAAAAGAATACATTAAATGTCTTACACAAGCTAAGTTGCAAACATTGGAGAAAACAATAAATAATAATAATAAAATCCTGATACAGGTTTATTAAACAGTCAGTGGAAGCAATAATTATCATAAAAACAAACAAAAAAACAAATTAATATTCTTTGAAAACAGTAAGAACCAGACATAGGTAGTAAATTGGAAGTGCTGCCTATGACACCATATAGCAGAATTTATGTTTCATTTCAAGAGATCTTTGGCAACACTAGAAAATGCCATATTCAAGTAGTCTGAATTTGCCTATCACCCTATGTAGTGGGGGCAAATGATGGAAGAAGACCTACTGAATCACTGCGTTCAATCTTACACTGTTGTATATGAGGAAAACAGGATTGTATTTCTTCACTGTCAGTGGTGCTGCACTCCATTACGACAGTGTATCACTCAGTCATCTCAGAAAATATCTTGTGGATTGCTTCTTTCCCATTTGGCTGTGCTATAGCTTTTTCTTACATTTTGGCTTGGCTTTAATTTCCAGTTTCAAGTAACAACATGTGAACAACTGTCACTGTTAGGAGATCAGCTCTAACTTTCACCTTTACCTTATTGATGGGCAGAGTCCTGACCCTGGACTCTGGCAGAACTTTGAACTGCAGATTAAAAAGAAAGCTGAGGCTGACTGTCCTAGCACAGCAGAGTTATAGATGAATGACAGTACTTTAACTAGGTTAAATATGTGTGCATTAAACTGTCGTTATACTTAATGAAACAGAATTGTTTTCAAAAAGAAGTTAATATTATAGGAAGTATGGGTTGTGCCCCTAGAATACAAAAGGAAATACAGTATTTAATAGCTTACTTCACGTCTATAGATCTTAGCATGGAGAGTCACAGAAAACAGGTCTGGAAGGGATCCGAGAAGGTCAGTCAGTCTACACCCTGCTCTAAGGCAGGATAAGCTATATATAAATCACTCCTGACAGACAGCTGTGTTATGTCCTGATAAAAAAAAAAACACCATTGAAGGAGACACTACAGCTCCCTGGGCAGTTTACCCAGCTATCTCACCATTAGAAAGCTTATTTATTGCTGCAGTGTAAGTCCCTGCTTCTTTTCTTGCCTCAGTTTAATAGAGAAAAAAAAGTTCTATTCCCTTTCTCTTTGCAGCAAGCATATACTACAACACAGTAGAATACTCAAGAGAATTACTCCATATATATAAACTGTGATATGGGCCATATTCTTCTCCCAATTTTAGTAAAGTGTGTCTATTCGGGAATTACCTACCATATAGGTAGGTATTTCTGCTACTGAACAAAAAGTTGAAGTGCCAATTTAAATTTTACTAGTGACTCTCCACTGCTGTTCTCAGTGGTTATTTTTAGTTACATATACAGGACTTGTGCAGATACTCTGTACTCATTCTGCTCTGGCTTCAAACCAGGAGTTCATGAGCTCAGTGTGATCGATCATGTTAGCAGGACATGGTTATTAAGCCTGCTAGTCTCTGGGTCAGCACAGAAAGCAATCAGAGTAAGCTCATACCTCTCTAGAGCTGTCTTTCTTAGTTCTAAATGACTGCCTGTCCAGGGTGGTAACCCTGAGTCAAGCCAGGACACAAAGCCTGTGAAGCGCTAGCTGCTCCAAAATATCAATGTAGGTGGCATACACAGATCATCAGGATCAAAGGCAAGGCAAGGTGACTAATTAAAAGATCTCTTCTTTTCTGACCCAATACATGATTCTCTGCATGTTGAGTAACACAGTGGAAGTCAGTACAATGTACCTTGGGTTGCAGCAGGATCCCATCTACAATACGACGATAAAGAGGCATGGCCTAGGGCCTTGTGTGGGAGAAAGGCCACTGGCCTTGGCGCTTTAGTAGAAATAAGCACTTCTTACAGCTCTGGATCTTGTATATAAGGTGCAGTTGATTGGTAGGTCAGGGCATGAGTGGACTCATAGGAGACAGGGCCATTGGTAGTAGGATGTGTGAAGATCTCACTGCAGGGAAGATGATGTGCTCAAATTTCACACACTCCTATACATTAGCTCTGAAAGTATTTTTGTGTGGCATACCTTACTTGGCATCCAGAATTGAACAAATTAACTAATTCTTAATGTATGATACGAAGGAAATGGAACATGACAGATTCACATCATGGCTCACTACTTTTATGCATCTATCCATGTTTGTCCATCCACACAGGTAAGAGAATAATTTAGCTCAAACGTGGTTGTATTTCACCTGACATTTTCACTTTCCTCTTTTCTGCCCTTTCCTTTATATTTCTAAATGACTCAACTACTTTCCTTTAAGTAGAATAAGAATTGAACAGCTTTCCCATATCATCAAAATTAGATAGCATTTACTCTTCCCCTGTGTTAAAGATCAACTAGGAAATGACAAAAAATCCCCTTCTCCACCAACATAACATGACATAATATGTCACCTAACAAATTAGGGAGAACTGTGAGAAATGTATATATATATATATATATATATACATACATATATATATATATATATATATATATATATATACATACATACATGCTTATATGCAGTTATTTCTTTAAAAACCCTTCACAGTATTTCCTTTACTTCTAGTGCATACATTAGTATTGTGAATACATGACAACAAAAATAGATAGTTTACAGAATTCTAAATGTTCTTTCTGAAATTAAAGGACATTGGCGATAACACAATAACATAATGTGTTTGGAATAAAGATTCTATATTTTTGTTCTTGAATAAATCTGAAAATAAATCTGTATTAACAGACATTTAACAGATACCAGAACCTAGCTTCTGTTCTCAAAAGCAGTCCAAATCCTTACTTGAAAAATAACTTTGAAATTTTGCAAATTATATTCTTTTATCAGCCCAAAAAGATTTTTCTCTCAAAGCACACACATTTTATGAATGTAGATGATTGACATGTCTATATGTAGGAAAAATACTTCTAATGACAGTTCACCTGAAATCTATCTTTTTTTCACATCTGGTTATAAGAATGGGAAAGCAGTTTTTTTCACTTTCTGTGTTTTGCTTTCCTCTAGCAACTTGCTGAATTCAGATGTACAGCATAGCTTTACAGTATCACTTTTATTACTAACAATTGTTATATACAAGTTTTCATTTATGTGGAATGTATGTGTTTGAATATGTACACAGAGAGCATAGATCATGAGAAGTAATTTTCTGTATTATATTCTATTTTTAAAAGATACATGAGTATAGGGACAAGGGAAATGGGAGTTTCAGTACAGTAGAAAATTAAGAGCAGATCTCTTCCAATGCTTCTCACAGTGGAGAGGTGTTCTGTCTCAGGTTTAAATCCAGTATCAACAGACTTGCTTACGCCATTAAAATCCACTGAGGTTTGGGATTCTTCACTTTACTAGGAATGCCAGAACATCCTTAAAACAATATGTTTAGAGACATATCCTATCTTTCTTTTCTATGAAAAATAGGTTTAAAAAACTGAAACAAAAATCCTAGAATATGGCTTTCAGCCACCAAGAGCTTTGCACACAATGTCATTAGGAATTTGCTGTACACTGATACTCAATGCCTTCCCAATCTACATGCTAATCAGGATGGTGCAGATCTCTTATTCTGTAGCCTATTTTTGTTTCCTTTGGCCAACCTTGTCCTGACTGAAATTGCTCATTTTTCGTACTGATCTTTTGGGACATGACAGTTGAATACAGGAATTGTTCTGAATTCTGAAACTCCGACTGTGACCTTGACTCACTATATGAAGGAAAAGAAGTCCTTCTTTTCCTTTAATCCACAAAAACCTGTTACAGTCCAGCTTTTAATATTAAACAAAAGATGCTGCATACTGCAAATTGCAGTCACAGAATTAAGTCCCGAAGTCCTTTCTTTTTCAGTTTGCCTGTTCAGTAGGATTTCAGTTGGATTAGTGTTTGTCTTGATCACTGTTTTTACTGAACAGTATGAAAATTATTCTGCCTCATTTTTCTTGGTTTTTTTTTGGAAGGATTTTGAAAGTTGTAAGTTGTGCTAACAAAGGCAAAATCAGAATAATTCATTTTCTCATGCCTGTGTGGAGGGCCTGAAGCATTTTAGCTTAACATACATTAGAATTACTTGCTTATACATTAAATAAGAATATGGAGAGTTTATAGGGAATACAAGTAGATTGGATAGAAAAAGCTCCACTCTTTACTAATGATAAGGAGTTGTTCAGAACTCTGAAGTCACGTTTGCCTAAATGTCAGAGGAGGTTGCTTATACCCAGGATTATGAGCTCAACATTTTCCTTGTGCTGTTTTTGCTGTAGATCACAGGTTACCTTTGCCCCAGAAAAAGCTGTTGGTTACTACATGCTATACTCTACGTGAACAGCAAATTAAAAGCAGAGAAACATGTCTGCAGCACAACAGACTATTTTAGTATCCAATGAAACTAGGGTAAAGGTTGCAGCTGGTTAACAAATATTTTGGCACTGCATGTAAAGGAGTGAAAAAGGAAATCCAGAATGCTGAGGTTTGCACTATCAAAAGCTTTTCAATTCACATTAATTTTTAAACACCATAAAATGCTTGGCTTGAACATACAAGCATTAAATTGCATTCATAACATTTTTTAATAGGATGGCTCGAAACAAGGAGCTGCTGACACAGATCTTTTGAAGACAGCTCAAGCATTACATTTCAGTGAATGAAATTCACTTTTGAACTAGTACATATCAAGGCAGTTGATGGAAACATAAAGTAGGACTAACAAATTTACTGTTGTTGCTGTGCTCCTCCTAAATGTGGTTCAGAAGTTGTGTTATCTTCTTTTAGGGCTTGACTTCACTGCACTGGTTAGCGTAAATTACTACACTTGAACAATATCCATAGGGTTTAACAAACATGCAGGAAGAGAGATGGGCAAAACTAGAGCAGAGAAGGTGTCTATTAACAGAGAGGCTTGATGAATTTTCCGACTCCATACTAACATCAACAGCATTGAGTTTGCAAACTGTTCCTCAGTCTGACAGCTTTGCCTTGGGTATGGTTCAGTTTGAACTGGAAGTCTTTACCAATGTGGCTGAATATTCAGTTAGGCAGTAAGCTGGCCTTGTGCTCTGGGCTAATCCTGCTTCTTGGACGAGCCTTTAGTCCTGAGGATCTCACCGCAAGGTTAGGCCTCTCCTCCTGCCTACCATACAAACCAGGCTTGTGTCAGGTGTGAGCCAGGCAGCCCAACCTGTGGTCAGTCTATGGGGTGAGGAAATTCACTGCAAGTGAATTAAAGAAGAAATTACAATAACACAGGGAAAGTGCTCTTATTCGCAGACTAATATACACTGGAGGCAGCATTTAAATCAAGCTAAGATTTCCTTAAAGAGCACTAAGTATATATTGTTCGCAGATATCTAGTCAATCTTTGTTTACCTCCAAAGAACTGAGGTAAAGTTAGTGTTGTTTCCTATTTCTTAGAACATCAGTGGACTTTTACCACTGCAGTATGTAACTTGGCATACTGAGCTATCAGGAGCTCTAGTGCATATTTGCTCTTGTTCTTCCAAAAACTCTATCTCCTTTACCTGACACAGGGAAGAGAGGCAGGAGAGGCTGCAGCTGAAAAGTATGTGATGTTGTTTCGAACACATTTTTGGAAGCTGGAACAAAATTCTGGAATTTTCTCACCAGTCCAGTTTCATTTGGTCTGAATTGCTGCCAGTGGCTGACATCAGCAGTCCTTCATACAACCAAAGAATCAGTGTATGAGTTTTTGTTCCAAATAAAATACAAATATTTTCCACAAGAAGCTGTAAGAAATATAAAATGAATAATCTGTCCTACCATAGATGAGGCAGTTAGCAGAGGTTGGTTTTTTTTTTTTTTGACACGTCCAGATGAATGAAGAGTCAGTCTGCATTTCAGATTTTCTTATAACCACGTAATGTACTTTTCAGTCACCCCATGTAACAACACAACTGCAGAAGGGATTGAAGGACCTGAATGACTATGAAATACAGTCCACATTTTACAAAGGAGGCATGATATTACAAGACTTACTAAAAAAACTTTAACACATTATCAACAGAAACTGTTCTACATGTATCTTTGCCAGTTTTATTTACTTATTTACCTAATTATTATTTACCTAAATAAGTTCGTAATGAATACAGTATCTGGTTATTTTCAATGACTTTTTTACCTCACTTTTCTGACATATAAGCATGAGTAGTTAAAATTCCCAACAACACTGAATATTTTTTCCAAAGAGGGGCATGGCCATAGATGTTTTTCTCTGAAGATCTACCTGGTGGCAGCAGGTCATTATTTATATATATTTTTAAATTTATTTATGTAGTTTTAAGTTAATATAATAGATCTAGAAGTTTATAGACTTTGAGTTTTCCAAGGTTTTCTTTAGAGTATGGTATCATATACAAAAAACTCAAAAAAATATTTGCTGTAAGAACATTCCATTCCTTTGAATGTGCTAGAAAATAATCTAAGTTTCTCTTGCATCTCTAACAATAAATGTAAATTGAGAATATGGGAAAATGTAGGCAGATTGACAAGAGAAGAGCATCCTTGTTCCACTGTCTTCATAAGAAAATAAGTGCCTCCTAAAAGGTATATTTCAGCCAGATGAGGGGCATTGGTTTCAGCAGAGTCCATTATCCTGTGCCCTCTATTGTATAGGAGCTCGGATGGACTTATTTTCTAGTCTTTAAACCCAGCAAATCTGTGAAGCAGAACAGGAAAGCTCAATCAGGATGGGTTTTATGAACTGAAAGAGGAGCAAGGGAAAGCAAAGACCAAACAGAGCAATAAGAGGAGGAAAAAGAAGGAACACTTCCAGTCTTATAAATCAGAAGTGAAGTGTGGGTGACAATTCTCACATCAATGTAACACCAGAATAAGACCTATATGTAACTGTGTTGAAAAGCCTTGCAGGGGAAAATATAAAGCTTTTTGAATTTGAGGATCTCTAGAGTCTTAGGGGGAAAAAATGCTCGAAGGAAAACACTCATAAAGGAGTTTTTGTCTTAATAGTATATAAAGCAAATTTTGTTATTGCTTGAGGTATACAAATTGTAGTGTTGCATTTCTGTGTTTTTCTCAGCTTACGAAGCACAGATAATACCTAATATATGTGAATAGTGCCATGAGTACCAGAAAAAGCACTGTAGTTCGTATTGCAAGAAACCGATAAACAGCCAACAATGTATAGCTAAATGTGAAATTACTGCTTCTCTACAGTACCACCCTAGGAAAATTGTCATTTTCAGATAAGATCTCTACAGTCAAAGTCTGATGACTGCCTCAAGATGTCCATTTATCACCCCAAATGAATCAAACTGAGTGAACAGTCAGCTATACATGATTATATTCGAAGGCAACACATCAGCACCTATCGGCAAAATTTCCAGCAGCAGTCAGATAACAGGAGCAGGAAATAAGAGTACAACAATAGATCAGGTTAGAACAGGATATTGTAGAATCTCAGCTTGATTCATAAATACAAAATAATGAACTGCTCCTTTAGCAGTCTTGCCTGTCAAACTGTATTAAAAAACTTTGAAAAGTGTTATTGGTCCCTGTTACAGCTGAAGTTTTGACCAAGGAATTAAACATAGTCTACAGAAGCAAATGCATCTACTTTTTTTAATGTATGCAGAACTGAGAATCAAGAAAAAAAAAGAAGAAAATAAAGTACGTAATGCTCATTTTTAAGTTATGATTTCCACCCTGATTTTTGCTTTTGATGTCCAAGAAAAGTCTTATGAAACTTTACAATGATTTTTAAATTTGGAATCTGAAAGATTCTCCAGAGCTATGATTCATTGCCTATGCAAAAAAATCAAGAAAATAAAATAAAAAAGAAATAATTTGAAAATCAAGGTGAAAATCTGTGCAGAATTACTATTTGTCTCCAAGCATTTGTTGGAGAGCATGAGGAATGTTTGAGCAGGAAAATCTAGCTTCCAGATGAAGGATCAAGGTAACTGGAGGTAAAGCAGATCAACAGATGCAAGACTGAGAAATATCTGAAAATCCAGCCTTAAGAAAGCAATTTATTGTACAGAGCACCTCACATGGTTCTTTGTCTTGCAAAGTGCAGAAATTACAAATCAAATCCATCACCAAACTGCATACATTAAACACTGAGCTGAGTATTAAAGTGGGAAGGAAACTACTTCCTGACATATCAGTCAGTCTCTGTGTTAATTGGTATGGCTTAGAGGGCTGTGATCTGCCACAGTGTGAGAAGCCACTGAATAACAGCTTCTCCATTGCTGATCAGTTCACTCCTATTCTATTCTCTTTGAGTCACAGCAATGCTATGAACACTGAGCTCCACAACAGGAAGAGCTCTGCACCACTGGGCAGACATCTGCTTGTATTTACAAAATTCTACCTCTTGCAGCACTCTAGAGGATAAAACCTAATTTTCTATGTTGAACAATCTGTGAAATGCTCCTGAGGGTGAACTGTGTGCACCCACTGGAGGAGAAAACTATGGAGGCACTCCTACACAAAATCTGAATATCTCACCACCTGGACTTTCCCCACTTAAAATGCTCGTGGCTTAGAAATGTATTTGAAGACTGCTAAGAAGTAAGTCCAACTGAGTTACAGATGAACTAAAGAATGCTCCTGGACAAGGCTGCCTAATGAGAAAAGATGAACCTGCATGTTTACAATTAGGATCTGCAGAAGAACTAGCTAAATATTTCTAGTTTCGCAGACACATAGGCTAGAAAACACACCCTTTTCTTAACAGCACAGACTCTAGAACACTCATTAAATCACAGTGAATATGACAACATTTTCCAGACCTAACACTGAGTTTACTTCATGGAAATGGAATTTCAAAGGATGGACATATCAGGCTTGCCAGAACCTCAATTGTCATTCAGATTTAGGTATGTAGCTAATTCCTCATGGAAACTGAAGTCATGTGAACAGTGTTGCATAGAGCCAACAGAAGAAGATAACACCTTGTGCCTTAGCACTCATGGATATCAATTTTAATGGGATAACTGCATTCTTTCTTTTTGAGAAGAAACCAGAAGTAGATGTGCATGTAAACCCCTCTTGTGTGTATGAATTGCCTGTGAGTTCTCAGCAACTGTGGAATTTGATGGATCGATAGCTCTTGTGGGTAAGTAGTGGTCCCACCCAGGGAGCCATCTAGGAAAATATGTCATCATGACATTCTAGCACAGTTGAGCATACCATTCCACTTGAATATAGCAATAATGTCCAGGATGGTATAGATTTTCACCAGACAGGTAAGGAGCAGATGGTGGTGGCCTGTTGACTTTCATTACATCTACAGCCACAACAGATTTACTAACACCAGAGTGCTGTGCCATGTATCTGCAGGAGTTTGGCAGGAACAGCTTCCAAGAAGAAATGTCCACATATTTTTAGACTGGGAAAAGGGACACATAAAGAGGTGTGTTGCATCACCAGCATGATGTAGTTTCTGAGAGACTGGTCCATGAAGTTAATCTTTTGCTCTCAGAAATTAGCCACATATAAATGTAAATCACCAGGAGGGTCTTCTGATTCATGGCTAAAGCTATTAAGACTTGGCAAAACTGAATATGATGGTGGTATCTGCCATGATATAAGTGTATCAGAAAATAGCAGAGATTCAGCTGGTGCTGGTACATTAGAAGAATGAGATCTAGGAGATCCAGTTGCCAGCTGGCCTCTAGAAACCATCTAGGTTGATAGGTTTTACAGTCCTTGAGTCTGGAGCTTCCCAGAGCTTTTTGCTGTCTCTGTTGTCCTTCGTCAATCACACAAATTGCTGTTTGTTATAATGCATTGGTGTTGTAAAATGGTAGCAGGCAGTGGTCCTACAGGTTCCACAGTCTGTGAAGGAGTAAGAGACAGATAGATATAAGAGGTAGATATAAGAGTCTGCACAATTCTAGTCATGGCCCTGATGATTTCATCCTTGATGAAGCAGGAATTTACCTGTGGCAGACTAAGGAAACTGCGAGTATTTTGGGGTAGACACAAACAAGGCAAACAGCCTGGGACCTTCTTATGCTGGTCATGGGAGCAGTGCAAACATGGCCTAATTCTGCTTACCTCCTTGCAGTGCTACAGGTCCATAGAAGAAAGAGGTGAACAGGCAAACACCTACATGCAAGATTTTTTCTCAACTGAGATAATTGTATGTATAAAGAATCAGCATTAATGAAGCATTTCCAAGTCTTATTACAGATTTCTTAAGGTTTGAATATTTGTTTTGAAATCTGTGAAAAACATGAAAATTTTAGGTAAGTGTTAAGATTATGTCATTTTCCTCCAAAAGGCCCAAAAGTGACAAAAATTATTCTAATGATCCTCTGGCAAGATGCTGTGAATTTGCAGGAGGTGGAATTTGGAGCCATAAGCAGCCAAGGGAGGCTTCTTTCCAAGCTGAGACAGCTGCTAGTGCATAGAGGAAAGTGAGCCAGACTCCATTTAGTACATGGACACCATTTAGTACATGAGGGATGCCACAAGGAGAAAAATTCTCTGGGAGAACACTGCTGCTGCACAGACCCTACTGTGCTTCCGAAGTGCTGCTGGTGGCACCCTGCTGGTCCTTGCAAGGCAACAACTGTGCTGTCTTCTGGTTTTGAGCTCGAGTGTTTGTAGGCATCCTTCTGCCTACACTGAGGTGTGGCAGGACTGAATTACACCACAAGTTCATAATTTCAAAGTTTCCTTAACTATGAAATGTTTGACAGAGTATAAATGTTGGAGATTTAACAGCACCAGAGAGAAGCCCTTAATCAGTTAAATAAGGGAAAAGAAGAAGTACTTTAACAAAGACTATTTGTTTCATAACTATCAAAGTTCCTGTCAATTTCAAAACCATGAAATGACTAGCACTTTGATAAAGCAATTATTAGAACAACATTTTGCAATCATACTTTGTAAAAAAAAAAAAAAGCAAAATTCTGCAGTAAGATTTTCTGATCCTATTTTTGTTCATTTTTTGTGCTTCTGGCAAATCAAATGAGTCATAATAGTTTAATAAAAAGGCGTATAATTTTTGGACTGGATTATGATTAAAATGAATGATGTAAATTAACTGTATCTGAATCACTGCTTTCATATTCAGAAATACTGTTTGGTTCAGATGATATTTTATGTCTCTATCATAAGTACTCCACTTTCAGATGAAGCAGAAAATCTAAAACTATCTATGATATATAGACAAAATCACAGTAATTATCTGCATGAAGCCAAGTGTCTGAATGTAGAATTCACTCTTACTTGCTGGCTTTTAATTTATCTCTGACTTGTCAACCCTGCTTGATGTGCTGTTGTGATAAAGGCACAACCCTATTGTGTACATTTGCAAGAAATTCTGCATATTATAAACTGGACATTCAGAACCTGCACAAAGATTTTAACAATTGAATTTGAACTGCCATTACTTGGGAATACTTTATTAAGCTAATCAGAAATCAGCACTTTATTATATAGCTACCATTATCAAGAGTTAAAAGAAAAATAGTTGTTTTTTTGTTTGTTTGTTTTTTAAGATATTTTTTCAAGAATTTTTTAAAAGAAATATATACTTAGGCCTCCCAAATGAGTCTATACAGATAAGGGTATATTGATAAACTGAATTGAACTTGTAACCAAATCCTCAGAATTATTTAGAAACACTCCTCTTGATTCCTGTCCAGGGACTGGCCCTTTTAAAGGCCAACAGTATCAAGCTTGTGAATTATAGAGTGCTGAAGCTAGTGCTGATCAAAACTTCAATTTGAAAGCTCACTTAACTTTTACCTCTCTGCTACACTCACTTTCTGACATGCAGGGATACGTGTCCCCAAAGGTGGCTTATAAGAAAAATAAAGGTATAATGAAAAGCTGCTCTTTTTAAAAATTACCTCTTGAAACTGTGGCTCAGTATCTTTCTGACAGACCTGAAAGGGTTTCAAGTGGGTTGGTCAAATATCATGTGGCAGCAGTTCACCCTCTCAGGTTGGCAGCAGCTGTTGCATTAACAAGTAAGGACAACCTGTGATTAGTGGCTGCAATACTGTACTTTACCCAGGGAATTGATAACCACCTTCAATTGCTGACAGCAGTTCATTTTCTCCAAGGTGAAGGAGTGAATATGAACCCTTGTATCCGATTATAAGCTCTTCTCTCCAGGCTGATCTGGAAGAGCTGAGCTGCTGGAAAGTCTAAAGAGAAGTGAGATGAACCAAGCAGAGGTGAAAATCACAGGGTTGCATAACCCAGCTCTAGATATTTCTAGACTCTCTCAATTCATATTCTCTGTTCCCAGAATCTGTGCTAAGACAGATATACAAAAAGATATTTTCCTTCCAACTTTCTTTGGTCACACTAGCATTTAGAGCATATTTACTGGTTATGTAAAGAGAAGCAAAAAACAAGTAAAGTTTTTTAGTAAAGACAGACACGTGAAGACTTAATTTTCTTTCAGCTTTACACTTTTTATTTACTGATGATAGTAGAATTTATCAGATAATTGAGAGTTTGATCACATCTTTTGTAATGCATCAAGCTTTGCTTCTAAAAGCACAGAGTAGAAAACTCTACTTGTGGATGGCAATGAGATCTTTAAGCATTTAATTGGATTTGTAGCAAAGAAAGCAAGTGTTTGAAAAATAAATTTCCATTTCCAAATAAGTATATAGCAACAAGTAATCATTCAATATACAATTGCTTTGCATTGCATAGGTTTATAGATTACACAGTTTTGCACCACTGTACATTTTTGTCCATGAAAATCTGTGCTAGGTTTTATAGAAAACAATGTGAAGGAAAACCTCATAGTGTTGTATAGATTTCTTTAAAGTTAAAAAAAAATTAAGAAAGTTTTATTTTCTGAAATTCTGAAATGATAGTTTCCCAAACATGGGACAGATTTCAGAAAACATGGTGTTTGGTGAATATCCTAGTTCCATTATAGAAACACTACTGTACATGGTTGGTACACAAAAAGAAACTGAAACTGAAAAAGAAAGAACAATTTTGAAATTATGTACAATTTTGCTTATATACTGAGTGATAAGTTATCTTATAATACTGAGTGATTAGTTATTCTTAAACTGTTTATTCAGTGAGCTTTTTCTTATTAATTTGGTTTAATTTTCAAGTTTGTTTTTTTTTTCTTTTGGTTTAATGTTCAGGTTTATATAAACTGGTAGAACTGTTTCAACACTTCTTACATGCAGAAAAGATCATTTTCTTTTCCTCAAAAATATCTAGGTTTCCATGTATAAAGTTCACTTATCACAGTGGCTGTTGTAATAGAACAAATTATCAAGTAGTTTCTTTCAATACCTTTCTTTAGGTACAGAAGGGGTGACGTATCTCCAGTTTGCAACACTGTAAGCAGAGTAAGAAAGTAAAATCGCTCTAACTCAAAATATGAAAAAGGACAGTCTTAGTCCACCTTTTGTCATTTTGGGTTTGAATTTTCTTTTTTTTGGACAATATATTTTTTTTTATAATCGTACTTTTCACACAAAATATTTAATTACAGCTTTCTCCTTTTAGTTTAAAATTATGATGTAACATTGCAGATCTGGGGAGAATCTCTTCAGAAATTCTATAGATACACTCAGCTAATGAAATTTTAGTGAAACTATGTTAGAGTTTAGTTTTGATCCCTCCAAATGACCATTAAAAAAAAGGCAAATTTGCCCAACTGAAATTTCACTCTACAGGTGCGGATGATCCGACAATGGTCTATATTGTTTCAGTCTAGAGCTGGAAATCATTTTAGCAAGTGATTATAGAAAAGTTAGTAATCACTTTGAAAGTCTTCTGGTTTAGTTCTCTGGCGTGGTAGTCAGTTCTTTTCTTTCTTCTTCTCTTCTTTCTTATCCTCCCTATATGAAGGAATAGATTAATTCACAAATTCTTATTTTCTTTGTCACTGGGCCATGCTGCTGCCTATCACAATTTGAGGGGATGTTCAGCTTGTCAATTCATTCAATTTTTCAAGTTTCCTCCAGTCATTTCCTTTGTCTCCTTTGAAGAATCATTCTATTTCAAGTAATTTAAAATTGAGTGGTGCCAGGAAACCGAAATAGGTTTAACAGTAATCTTGTTCCTCTTTGTGTCATTTGCCTGCACAAGTTAATAAGCTTCAGATTTTAACTCAGATGTTTGTTTATTCAATACTTATCTTTTCATGTTCTGGCTTAGAGTCTCCAAAGAAGGCACCTATGACATTGCGAGACTTCTCAGTCATGAGCTTGTAATTCACTTTCTTTGTAGAAAGAACAGTCTGAGATTTAGAGGCTTTCAAAAAACTGGATTCCATACATTGGGTTGGTTTGACTATCTCTGAACTCTGAATGCGAATTTGGATGACCTTCACTACCAATTTCACTGTTTTTGCTAGGTCTAATACTTTGAGCCAGTTATTACATTTCGATCCTCCAAATATTGCCTCCAGGTAGGCATATGTCCTATGTTATATCCTCCAGGACATTTCCAAGCATTTAACAATCAGATAATTGTTTTTCCTCTTATCAGAACAGTTTCACCTTGTTTCTCCAATCCATTAGAATGCTTGAAATGTTCTATGTTTGGTAGCTATTGGACATTAGTGGTTTCAGTGGTCTTCTACGATTTTAGTGGTTTTGGCAACAAAATTTTCAAAGGGAAGAGATTTTCACAAATATGAGAAGATGGGAAATAGGAGGAAGGATAGAAAGAACAAACTGGTGTTAATCCTAATCTGTGATCTCATGCATAAGAATTTGCTGTACCTTTTCAGTTGCAGCCAATTTCAGTTTTCTGCCAATTCCAGTTTTCTGCCAAACGTCAATTTTCACACAGAGTGTGAAATGCTTTCCATTTCCAAATTTATAACAGATCTGTTGAATTTGAACTCACTCCAGTAAATTGCAGTTAATTTAAATACATCACAAGCAAAGTGGAAGGAAATTTTCCACTTTAGCAGAGTGAGGGAAATGAGCACTGCCCTTTTGGTTGGATCAGGCTCATCTACAAGGATTCTGATCCTTGTAAAAATCGTTTAACAAATGCTGTAGTTCAATAGTATGAAGATAAATGACAAAATGCCTATTGCTCATTTTACTGGTAAACTAGTGGCTAACCACAACACTTTGTATAAGATGTTATAATAAGGAGTACAAAAAACACTGATCAAATGAGGGCAAAAAGGAAAATGTAAATTAGCTGTGTTATACTATGCCTACGTTACCGATTGTATTTTGTAGACTCTTGTCTAAAATTGGGTTTTCCATACTGGATAAGAAAAACTAAGAAAACCTAAGAAAACCTGATAAGTAATATTCTAATACAAGTACATTTGTGTTTCTGAAATAACAGGCCTCCATGCAGACCTAAGTTCTCATTTGCCAGGGGAAAACGGAAGAAATATTTTCAAGGTTGAAAATATTTTGAACTAAGAATCTAGTGACAGTCAAGGAGACAGATGTTTTGAGTCAAGAAGCTGTATGCAGTCTTCAGCATTAAATTATTATTATTACTATTAAACAGAGTTCAATAGTTCGAAGAAGAAAGATCTGTAGTATTAGCCTCCCAGGTACTTTCCACTAGTAGCACGTCAGTCTAACATCTATTTTGTTGATTCTACTTCATATTTGATTAAATGGCATTAAACTTCATATATGATTAAATGGCATTAAACATTATCATGTCATTTGGTATGATTCAGTTTCAGTAGACAAACATGATGAAAGTATTAGGTAAACCAAGATTGATGGGTGTCAATGGTTTGCGGGACAGTTTGACCCGGTACCGTGACAATTGAGGCAGGGGACCCATGGGCACACACCCCAGGGGAAGGGGAAGGGGGAAAGGAAAAAAGGAGAAGGGAGATGGGCCCAGGAACAAAACAGCGGCAACGATCTGAGCAGGAAAGCTAATTTACTAAATAAGATATCAGAAAGCAAAATAACACAATATAATGCAATGTAATTGGAATTGAGGCTAATGAATCAAATAAAATGAGCAAGAGAGAGTGTTTGATAAACTGAAGGCCTTACGCTAATGCTGAAGGCGGACGGCTGCAACAAACACCCACTGCCGAGCTCGGACCCGAAGGGAAGAGGGATGGTCCTGTGACCACAGACAGTTTTTATCTTTCCCTCTGGGCGGAAACACGTAATGTTATGGTTTTTAATTTTTTTAAATACAAAGCATCGCACAGTCCTCTGGGGAAGGTAGTTCTTCTTCTCTTCTGAGACAGGTATACCTGGAACCATCGATGATCCACAGAGCTGGAGCATTAACTCTTTAACTTCCAATACACCACATGATGTCATGATGTGGAATATCAACAACACAAGAAAAACCAGAAAACCATGACAATGGGTAAATTGCTTCTTCTCCCTCTAGTACATTTCATCAAGATGAAGCCAAAACATTTTTCTGCCTTGAACAGAAAGAGAATCATTCTCCTTCCTGACTAACCAAAGGCCTTGAGATCTTGGGGCCAGGCATGCATGAAAAGGACGCCTCTTTGCAATGTTATATAGTCTATACTGCCTAAGCAAGATTTCAGGTTCACAAACACAATATCAACTTGACACCATGTTTTCTTCTTTTCTGAAGGTTTTTCTTATCCTTTTGGAGTTCCTCTCTGCTCTTCATGCTGTATCTAGATTTTGACCCTGAACTCCCCAGGAGCTGTCTGTGCTGTCTTGCAGCAGCTGGTCATGCAAGGAGATAAAGACTTTGGAGTCCCAAAATTAACCTTAAAAACAAGAGAGATCAACATGCCTTCAACAGTTCAAACATTTATTTAAACAGGAGAAGGGAAAACTAGGTCAAAGACCAAATCCAAGCAAAACAAGATAGGAAAAAGCAGCATGCAGATAAGATATACAGTATATAGCCAAACACAATATGAATAAGCAAATAACACACAAACCATATCAAAAGGATTTCTCAGACATAAACATATGGATGCATAAGAAAGGGGATTTGAGGAAGACTATTATCTTCTTTCCTCAGCTCCAGTAAATGCTGTCAACTGTTTCTTCATTACTATTGAGATGCACTGCTAGTTGGCATTCTGCTGGAATGCTGGGTATTTCTTACTTTGAAAAGTACACAGTTTGTCTCCATTTTTCATGGAGGCACCTTGAAGTACAGTGTCTGTAGGTCATGTCTACAGTCATAGCAATGGCTTCCAGTAGGACTAAGCCTAGAATGAAAAGGCTCCCAAATAAGCTCCTAGTTTGGCTCTTTTCAGTTATTTGCTCTTAGGGAGTCACACAAGTAGGAATTGGCAATGTCAGCATAAACCATTGACAACTATTTTCTACATTTTTAATGCTGATATTCTGGGTATTTCAGGCAAAACATCACTGCTTGTCTGAATTGGACCGTGTACCAGCTTTTGCTGTGCTAGAAGAGTTGACACTGAGATTGCAGAGGTAGTTTTGCAGGAGCCTGTGTGAAAGTCCTCTCACTAGCAGTAACTGTGGAGATGGGAACAGAAATGTGAGAATATAGTGAACAGCTGTATTGTTGGAGTTACTGGTTATGGACAGTATGTCCAGTGCTTTTTTTCAGAGCACATCATGCACAATTTGAAATTGCACTAGGCCTGATGTGGTGTATCAGTGCCATATATACAAATTGACTTCTGATGTGCTCTAAAGGCCTGATGAAACTTGAAGTAAGCAGGGCAAGATCATGCTCCATCGCACTGTCCTGGTAGGCAGGCTCCCTCTTTGCCACTGTGTTGCATCATTTGCTTTCCTTCTCAGAAATCTTTAAAATGTGATAAGCAGGGAATTCCACCTCTTACCTGTTAGAGAAGATAAAAATGGTATGGAGAAGAGCATTGTGGTAGAAAAATTAGATGTCTGAATGAGGCTTCTAGGTCCTCCTGATAACATGGCTTTCACTAAACCACAGGACATTTGTCATTCACATAAAGTTTAAGCTCCTTTTCTTGTTTTTGGGTGTAAGTAACCACTTGATCTGGCAGAATGAATTCCTGTAGCAGTGTATGATTTAAAGCTTCCCAGAAGCTGATGTGTGAACAATTTCAACACTGGCAGGACCATTGCATGGGCTGGGCTGAAGGTTATTCTTATGTGACCTAAATGGGAGACATTTCTCCAGCATTCTAAACCACTCTCACTGGACTCAGAATGACATTCTTTGTGAGCATGAGAAAAAAAACCACAACTTATTTGCTTTGAGGGTGACAGAGCACTGGAACAGTCTTCCTGGAGAGGCTGTGGTTTCCTTAACTATCTGGATGCATTCGTGTGTAACCTACCTTAGGAAACCTACTTTAGCAAAGGTTGGGTTAGATGATCTCCAGAGGACCCCTCCAATACCTACGATTCTGTGATTCTGTGTTCTGGAGACAGAGCAGGGGAAATGAAACTTGCCACTGTGAAGGACAGAAAGTGATTTCCTTTCTTTTGTCTCAAAGCTTGCTTTGTAAGGCCTTTTCTGGTGATAAGACTCTGACTGATAACTGCTGATTATCTAGATGGGTGTTATGGTGACTCAGTGTCTCTGCTTGTGGTTGTAAAGATGAGCAGAAATAGGGGCAAATAGTCTTTTCTGGGGTGGGGGTGGGCGGGGGGGTGGAGCATGGCTTGGAGAAGATGACCACCACAAAAAGACAACAATGCTCCTGCATGGCAATGAAGGCAACATCTTCTGCTGGCTTATCTGTTGGGCCAGACATGTCACACAAAGAGAAAAGAAAAAAACCTGAGAAATGGGGGATAAAAGGCCTTCACTGAACCAAGGATTTTAGAGATGAATTCCTGGAGAGGAACTTTCAGAGAAAAACTTTCGGAGAAGAACTCACAAAGAAAAAAATCTTCGACGGAGAACTCCTGAAGAGAAAAAACCCTTTGGCGGAGAATTCCCTGAGGGGGAAACCTCTTTGGAAGAACCCCTTGGTCTGCTTGCTGCGATCTCCCATCCCCCACGGTGACCAGACAAGTTCCTGAGATCAACGGACCTACTATGATCCTCGCTGGATCCACGGGGGTGATTATATCTCTTTTGCTTTCTGCCAAGACTCCTTTCTTTTTATCTCTTTTCTATCACTCACCTTCCCTTCCCCATATCTCTAAGCAACTAGTATTTGTAATAAACTGATTGGGCTAACATGTGACCTGTTGTGTCTTAATCTCATGCTGGGTATACAAATAATCAAAGAACCTTGTCTCCCTCCTTTATATTGGAGCGTGACAGCCACCAAGATCTAAAAGGCCACAATCATCTGGCAATAGGGCATAGCTGTCTCACTATGTAGGAATCTCATGATATAGCCTGTCCTGACAGTTTGTTCTAACCTAAACATACATGTATACTATTTTTGGCTTCCTAAACATGAAAAAGTTCTTTGATGCTCTGGGTCAGCTCTGTTGCTAGATGAATTGGAAATTCTCCAGCTGCAAAACTGTGAATATGTGCTTCTTTTTTCACGAGCTCATTGGTTTTTTTTTGTTTTTTTTTTTTCTTCTTTTTTTTCCTTTTGCACCTCATACTCCTCTATTCTGAGAATTTGACTTGGTGACAAAGCAACTAGCCAAGAAATGGGGATGCCAAAAGTATCATACCTCAGTGCTGAGGAATCGTGTCTCTATGCTATGGTCAATTATAAGTTGTAAACACCTTCTAAGACATCTTTGCAGTCAAGGTGTCAGGTTATGTCCAATGTGGTGAAACTGAGACGGTGCTACATGCAAGGACAAAAAGATAGTAAGTATAGAAGTGAATCAGAGGAGAGCCTGTGTATACTCCATGCTTTGGAGGCAGCCAATGGAACGGGACTTGAGAGCAAGATCAGAAATTTATCAAATATATCTTGTCTATACAGACACAACTGTAAGTTCAGAAGACTCCAATCCTTTGGGGAGCAGTCTTCAGCATAAATTTGATGTGCAGATCAAATGTATATTTGAATTTATAAGAACTGAGATGCAGTGAATTCCAGAATTTTTATAGTTCTGATTGCATTTTCCAATATTTTAAATTAATGAAAAGTGCTTCCTAACAGTATTTTACTGTATTTTCTGTGAATGATAAATTTCAAGTTGCACTGCTATCTATCAAAGAAGATAAGAATCCATAATAATTAAAGTGAACTTAGTTAATGTAGTTGTTCAGTACTGTTTATAGCAATCAGAAAAATTAGATAAAATAAATACAATTTTGATCCAAAATAGACAGATACTAAAATCTGCAGAGATATATTGATGGGGTATATTAACTTACCTATGATTCAACTTCATTCAATTATATTCTAGCAAATAAAATAAATAGGAGTCATTACTTTTATATCAACCTAGGATAAAGTATTTTGGCAATTTCATTTACAGGTCAAAAGACATGCCTTTCCTACTTTTGTTGACATTTCAGCCAACATGCATAAGTCAAAGGTTTGCTGCATGGAGTCTAACCTTTAGTATTTACCCTTTATTTTCAGTATCATCTCAGCTGATGAACTGATGCCTTAACTTACAAGGAGGCCACTGTGGTTTCTTCTCAGAAACAAACAAACAAAAAAAGAAACAACAACAACAAAAGAACAGAAGACAAGAGCTTCAATAATTATCACTAAGAGAATGAATATCACACAAGTAACTAATTTTCCTCTGATGAAGTATTTTTTCCTTAATATTAATGGTAATAATTAGAAAATTAAGGATTAAAAATAATTTTTTTTTAAAAGTGACTGAACTTCCACTGAGCAATTTCTTCATGACTGAACTGTTATTAGAGAGCTGATGATTTGCCATGGTGTCACCTATTTCAGTTTCTGCTTTTGCAGTTCCTTCTGTTCTGTATCTCTTTTATAGGTTACATATGATAAAAAAAATTGTTCCCTTGTTACCTCACAGACTGATATTTAATTCTTTATCAGTTCCTCAAACTATCATGTTTTGGATAGGCCACATGTCCATTCTGGCCTGCAGAAATATCTGAAGAGTAAAGTAAATGAAGGAAAAGGTAAATGGTGGCTCTGGTCTTTGGAAACAACTAACAAATCCAATAGATTTGATAATTAATTTTAGCACAGCAAAGGTTATTTACATAGTAGAGCTACTTCATTTCTTTAATGCAGCTCTCCCTATATAGACTCCTTTAAATATCTGTCAATAGTAGCATGAAAAACAAATTGAGACAGTGAATAACTAGTTATTGAAACATTTGTGAAAAATGTGATCTGAAAATGTTAACACATGTATTACAGAGTCCTTCCCAGAGAAATCCATTCTTCTCATGGATTCTCATACCATCAAATTAAAATCCAATTCCCTCAAAATAAAAGTGATTTAAAATTTCAGTACAAATTTGATTGAAATGCTAGTTGTGGGCAGGCAACTAGACTGTACAGTTAAGATCTGCAAAATCTGCTCTTTCAGAAGCAGGGGAGAAGGGAATACTCTACTTCACTTAACAAAAAAAAAATCTTTATATTTGTGTGGAAGGACACATTCACTGAAGTAGTTCACATCTCTCTGAACATTAAAGTCAATATCTGTACAATCACTCAAGGGACATAGCTTTGAAGTAACACTGTACGATCTCAGATATTACACTACTCTTCCACAAGGTTAAGTAGCAAGGAAAATTTTAAAAGGTGGCCACAGAATTGAATAAAATAAAACACCAAAAACAAGTTCCTGAAAAAGATTGGCTTTGTGCTCATGTATTCCAAGAACTGAAAGAGTAGCTATGGTTATTAGATAAACCTTTTCTAGCAAATAATTTACAGGTCAGCTTCAAGGTGAAGCTCAAAATAGACTGTTCTTTAGTTTTTGTTGTTGTGGCTGAGATGTCTAAAAACAGGTCATACCAGGTAATGTGTGGGATTAGGTGGGAGATTTGTTCCTTTAATGCGTCATATTAATTTAATTTTTAGATTCAAGTTAGACATTTCAAAAGTATCCATGATTCATAGGATAATATATAATTCAGCGTTTGGTGTATTTTATAATTGTGCACACACAAACATTAAAGGAACAGTTTTTAAGGTCACAGTATTAGTCAAAAGACGGAAATACTCCTACAAATCTGTTTTTAGATAGCTTGTGATTACATATCTTTTGTTTCACAGAGTCTCTGCCTCTTTAGGCATGAAACATGGATATGAACTGAAACATGTGAAGCTAGAGAGATCTAAAAGGGCATTCAATAGGACTTCTACAACGTTCAGAACAGAATTTGAAAAGTCAGTAGTGAATGCAGAAAACAGGTCATTGTTTAAAGCAACTGACTGCTGTCCCGAAAGCTAAATTATAACCTTGCCCCTGAGTTTGTAATTGATGCTATGTGTGTTGCTTACAATAAATTTATCATAGGTGGCCCCTAACCAATTTTTTTGGTCTGGTGAGAATCAGATTTATCGATGTACTGAGTACTTAAATCTGGATCGGAAGTCAATGAGAGCTGTAAGCGGGTAAATGAAGTGTGGCATAGAACTAAATTGTTATAGAAAATCAAGTCCTGGGCTTCTCACAAATGAGACACTGAATCTTTGTGGTTTCTCCTCTCTTCACTCCTTTGACTCTCAGAATTCCCACTTGTAAACTTAAGAAAATATGTAGGTTGCTCTGAAAGTAATGCCTCCTAGTTATTTCCATGGAAATTGAAACAGATACAAAAGCATAATAATGTTGATTGACAGAGAAAATTCTCAGCTACAGAACACTCATTTTCAACACAGTCACTACCATTAGCTGATTTGTGTGGACGACCTGAAGGAGATACTCTTCATTTCATGGTGTAATAGCCATGCATGGCTGTCTAGAACTTGGCTTTCTTTCATGTTACTGTCTCCACTGTTGAAGTACACCACCCACCGCCTCACTGTACTCACATCCACTGGTTGGTCTCCATAAATGTTCATCAAGCATCAGTGAACATCAGTGGTTGCAATTTTTTCCATATGAAGGAATTCAGTGGCACATTTGATTCGCATGCGCTTCCATATCAGATGTCATTCTGTCAGACTGCCCCTCTGCTGCCATCTGCCACATGGCAACAAAATGAAATGGAATATTGGTGAGAGGGTTCAGCCTCTACTGCCACACCACCAACATCTGCTTCTGACATAGTGGGTAAACATAATAAATAGGAGACGCTATTTTGGAGCAGCCCCTGTAGCACGTCTTGGCTTTGTAGTAGTACTGTGAAAATAGATGCACTACTACTTTGGAAGCACTCTGTAAAAATAACTGCGGGAGAAAAAATCCTGGAGAAATCCACTATTTGTGTATTCAGAGCATTACTTAAAGTGAGCATAATAGATAGGGTACAACACCAGGCACAGTAGGAGAAACGGGAAAGTTTCTCATCAAGAGATACTTTATATTCCAGTGCAATACATGAAGCAAAGCTCCAAAGGAAAACTATTAAATGACTGTGTATGCTAAATGTTATAGTGAAATAATACATATGCAGCCATGAAGCAAACCAAAATTTCACAGAGCTGGTGATTGTTGGTGATGAGGTGGTACAGAAGTTTATTGCCCACAAATAAAACAAATCTCAAAGTGGGAATTCATAATCTGACAGGAAAAGAGGTGACTCTTAGAATAATGTGAGTTATCTACTTTCAGATATCCAGTAAAAAGGAGCTCCAGCAACAAGTAGGGACATATGCTTTGAATGGTGTATCAAAGCACCTGTAAAATGTTCTACCCTTTTGGAGATTTTTCACATATCAAGATAAACCTAAGAGGAAATTCACACATCTGCTTGTTAGCAGCCCAGCTGCAAACCATTTTCTGCTTCAATCTTGCAGTTTGACAAACATAATCCTTCAGGCTTTGCTCAGGAAAGCCTGGATTCTGACAGGAGGTAGATGGAAAGGCCCAGGAAAGCATACAGTGCCGTAACGGTCACCTGGCATGCCTGCTGTTTGAGTCTGATCCTACAGGCAGCCTCTCAGCAGCGTGTTTATTGCGCTTACTAACAGGTGAGGAGCTGCTGTGAACTATGTCCTTATCATCTGAGATAAGATACAGCACTCGGGCAGTCAAATGAGTCAAAGTAACACAGGATCACACACTGCCCAGGGCTGTGTCCTTACCCACAACTCCTGTCACACACAAAAATAAAAATGATGCAATACCTCCTTGTGGAGCAGGAGAAATTCAAAGAGAGCAGAATCAAGAATCCTTCCTTAGAGTTGGAAGGGATCCTTAAAGGTCATCTAGTCCAGCTTCCCTGCAGTGAACAGGAACATCCACAGACAGATCAAGGTAGCTCAGAACGCTGTCCTTAAATATCAGGTGAGGTAGCACAACGTAGGACAGATTTTGCCATGAGATAGGGTTGACAAAATAAAAGAGTTGTGCATTTATTTACGGGAAGAAAAAACAGACTACTTTTTTACACACTGCAGAAAACTGGAGGTAGAGCAGCAGGCTGTGCTGTGCTCCACTCGCATCGCCACTCCGTGCTGCGGGGCTGCCGCTGGTACAGCGAGGACGCGGGCGGGGGCCCGACAAGGGGGATGGGGGGGATGGGGGGGGGGTGTAGCAATGGGGCGGGATGACCCCTCCCGTCCCGTCCTGCCCTGTCCCGTCCTGTCCCATCCCACTGCCCCGGGGCGGGTCGCCCGCGACGCATATAGGGGCGGTTCGGGACCCGGGCAGTAGTCGTTCAGGAGTACGCGGTACTTTGCGCGCATCTTATACTCCGAGAGAAGCTTTGTACCCGCTGCTATGGCCTCCGTACCCTCCGCCGGCTGCCTCCTGGCCAAGAACCAGTACTACCGCAGTAAGTGCTCGGGGCCCGGCTGCCCCCCAGCCTCCGAGTTTGTTTCAGCATGAAAAAGTTAGAGAGTTTCAGGTGAATGAGCTGGTGGCAAGAGTGAGGTTTTGCTGTGTATGTATTTTTAGTTATTATTTTTATTTTATTATTATTTGCTTGAGGATATATTTGTTCTATAAAGGAACCGAAGTTTTAATGAATATTTGCTTCTGGTTATTCGTGTACTCTTTTTGTCTGTAAAATAGTTCATTAAGAATACACAGTATCAATCTTTTTATTATAAAACCGTGACATTGACAAAGTATTAGCCCAGCAAATCCTGGCTTCTAGATGTTCTTGATAGTGCCTTTACAGGCTTAGGCAGAATATGTAATCAGCACAAGTTTTTGTTTCTTAATACATGAAACACTTTGAGAGTGCACCTGGTCTGGTTAAGATCCCTTGGACAGGATGCTATCCAGTCGTGCAAGTATAGCACTCTTAGTTGTATCACAATGGAAACTACAGAAGTTTAGAGCTGTTTATTTATTTATTTATTTATTTATTTATTTTTACTTGCAGTTGATTACTGTACAGTGTGTGTGTAATCATCATAAGGTACATTACTGATTTCAGTGAAAACTGTAGGAGCATATCTCGATGCGCTTTCAAGTGATGAGAAGTCAATTTATGTGGAAGTTTTCATCTAAACAACCATGCTAAAATGGCGCATAAAATATTTAAGTCACTTTGTAACTAACTACTTGTTGCTAAGCTTATCTTATCTTTTAGATCGCTTCCTCTGATATAGCAGCAAGTCTGAGAAATTATTGGCATGGAAGTGTATCCATCTTTTTCATTAAATATGTCCTTCTTTTCTGTAAACAGCAAGACAGAACTCGGAATCCAGCGTTTCTTCTAGCTCCTCCTGCTGTTCTGATCCAGTGAGCGTTGCAGAGCAGGACAAAGCATTTCATGGTACTGCTCCCTGCTTTCAGTCTTCTGGAATTCTCCTGTTTGTTATTCTGTGAGTGTCTAATGGTGAGGACTGTTTCTCTTTTTGCAGGGTTACCTGAATTACTCGATAAATGCTGGTGGATAAAAAGCTTTTTCCATTGTGAACCATCTCCTCCAACTGTTGGCAGAAAAACACTGTCAGCAAGCAGGTGAGTCCTGGTTTTGCAGTGATGGGGTTAACTGACTTGTTCAATTTTTTCCTTAGGTAAAAGTGCTATTTAACAAGTCATAACTGGCTAAAACTGTATGAGGGCACAATGCTACTGTGGTGAATTAAATAAATATTCTGCATGTGTATGGCCTTAGAAGCTGCCCATGTTTATATTTTAAAAACTGAACTGATATAGTATATCATATGATAGTGACTATTACTGTCATTTGTAGTGATAGTTATTTAATCCTCTACCCACTGCACTTGTTCTCCCATTTATGCATTTCCACTTAACTTTATATTAAAATGTTAATATGGGTGAAACCAAAACTTCTGCAGATAAATACCTCTGCAAAAAATATAATAATCTTATGCCTAACCTTTCTGAATTTGTATTTCTGCAGTACCAATAGCTGAATGTGAAAGCAAGCTGGATTGCTGTCTGAGATACTACGCATGGACTTATTTTTCCAAGAGGCTTGGGATCTTCTGAGTGTCTGGGTTCAGCTGCAAGGAGAAAACAAAACCTTTAAGAGGGAGGAAATGTGTACTTTTAAAAGATGTCAGTAGCTTAAAAACTATTGTATAACGACATGTTCATGGCTTGCCTTCTTCATTATGGAGTTGCTATAATTTTAGATGGCTCTAACGAAAGTTACCTGGATTAAATATCCTGATGACTTATTTGAATATTTAAGGGAAAAAAATAACAATAAGATAGCATAGGTTTAAAAGTATGTGTATGGAATGACTTTGCAATAGGTGGTACTTATCTGAAGTTTTACCTTTTAAGATATCAGCTCTGTAGACATTCACTGCTGTAAACATAGCACAAACAGAACAGTTCTACTCTGGATTGTACTGTATACATTTTCTATCAGCTGTTCTGTGTCAGTTATAGGCATCAGAGTTCATAATGATGCTTGCTAATAGCTTTGCTTTCAGAAAGCCCAGTTACACGGAGAAAGAGTAATCCATTTGCTCTGTTCTGTCTGGGTGTGTAGACTCCAACCACAAATACATAGATACACTTTTCATTTACATCTATGCACATTCATACTTGAGGACAGAATAGCAGAGACTGGTAATCCTAATGGACACTGACATCTACCAAGCAGAAGAGTAATATTAATCAGTGTTGATACTTACAGCTCTGTTTTACTTTCATATTACTGTCACCTTCTTTGCTGCATTTTGAAGACCTGCTTGTGCTCAAGTTACTAGTCCTATCAGGATTCATTGCTGTCCATCAGCTTAGTTGTAGGATGTAAGAGCTGGGCAAGTGTTCAACTCAAGGTGAACACATTAATGTTAATAATAAAGTCTGTCTTTGTCAGGATACATGCTATTGAAAGATACTGTAGTATGTTTTCATTTGGTCTTCATCATTGCAAAGTAGCAGATGATTGTTCTACCAGGATGGCCAAAATACATTGAAGGTCATAGAAAATAACATATTTGGCAGAATTACATAACTTCTGTGTATTTATCTGCGCAATTTTTTTGATGTACCATCACTAAATCTACCTGGCCTTTATCCATTACAGGATGAAGCAACAATAGCAAATATTATCTATGTAAGTGTAATTTTTTTTTTTTAATTATAGATTAGTGGTTGTCATGGTAATGCTTAGAATTCTACAGTGTATCAAGTGACTGCTTTTGTTGGTGTAGGCAATAAATGTTTGCCATGTGACAACAGTGAAGAACACAATGATGAAAACATGGTTTCAGGAATCCTCAAATTGCCTTGTTATATGTTTTTCCTCTATCACCATTGTGCAGTTTTGTCATTGTCCTTTCCCTGAGTGAACAGAATGAATTATTTTTGTGATTTTTTTTTTAATTTGAATTAATAAAAATTTAATTGATATTTGATTTGGCTTATTTTGGTCCTGTAATTTAAACGGTACTCAGTGTTTCTGCTGTGGCACTTTTCTTACTCATTTTAATGACATGAAGTAGAAAAATTCAGAATTCCCAATGAAAAATAAGGGAATGCCATTCTTTCTTCATCCACTTTAAACTTTGATGTGAGATGAAGATGAGGAATGGAAGGAACATGAGCTAGCTTGAAGACACATTTTTTGTATAATGTCACATTGTAAAAGAAGGGAAGAGAAATCTCATGCTACTGATTTCAGAAGAGTGATTGTGGCTCTTTCTGAAGATGCTTAAAGTCATGGAGAAAAGAAGTCCATAACCCATGTTTTCATGAATAATATAGGATTCAGAAACAAAGAAGTGAAAGGTGCTGTGACAAATTCTCATACTCCTCTCTGAGCTTCTGTCCTAATCTTGTCAGAAAGTTAGGTGCAGAATGCACTGAAAATGTGAAGGTCACAACCAACCAATTTTCCCTTTTGTTTTTGGTGGGAAAGTTGGAGAAATGAGATGTCTGAATTCATCTACTTAAGCTTCTATGAAGGACTGTTGGTATAATGGTACTGTAGTGATGGAAAATTCTGCTTTGGAACGGTGCCCTCACAGCATCCTCATCATCTTCTGCTGTGATCAGCTCAGCTTTGAAATGTTACCACTGCCACTTCATGGTAATTAGTGCCAGTTTTACAAAGTGCAGTTACCCTTTCAATGGAAAACCAATACAATAAAATGCTTGCTGTGAAACCACTGCATTTTATTGTATCATGATATCAAGGAAATGTCAGTTTTCTTAAATAAAATGTAAATACTATATAATCTTGTGGGAGGACAAAAGCCAAAGCTTCAGTGATTTAAAGATAAGTCAGGAAAGAAATATAAATGTGAAATTACACTCATAATAACCTAAGTCTAGCTTAGAATAAAGAAAATGAGAAAATAATGTTATTTGAATGCCTCATCAGGGTAAAACAGATACAGATGTTTGATCAAGAATTATTTGTAACATAAAAAATGTTTTTCTGCTGTTAGGAGGACTATTGTTAGTTTTGTTTTGATTAATTTAAGCTTCACCTGAAAAAAAAAAAAAGCAGCAGAAGCTCAGTCTGTAAGGAGTAAGTTATACCCAAATCTCATCACAACTTAGGAATGCAGAGATGAACTTGAAAAAGACAATTTTGCCTAAATGCATTCGCTGTAGTGATAGTCAATAACTGGATTCCTTTTCCAAAAAGAAAACAGAAGTTGTAGTCTATTAGTTTTAATATTTTCAGTCAAAATATGTTTCAGATCAAGAAAAATGAAAATTTCGTGATGAGCACATTTAGAAGGATAAACTTATAACCCCGTAGTGATTCCTCACACAATTATATTCTTAATAATTCTATCTTTTAAAAATAAGATTCTGTTTTCTTGTCAAGCAGTTCTTCAGTCTCAATTAAAGACTGATTTGTTATAGAAATTTTCTCGGTTAGCAAAATTTTGTTTCTTGTATATTCATGTATACACACACAAATATATAACTCTTATTAGGTATTATAGAATATTGTTTCTAAGTATTTGGAAAATTTTAATTCTGGTCGGACAAAACATAAAAGAGTGCTTATAATATAGCTTATGAATTCCATTTTATAATGTAAAAGTGGCTAAAATTTGGAAGGAGTATCATAAAATGGTGTTTTTAATTCAAGATTTTCTTGTGTATGAGTTAAGCAGATGTCATGGTTTTAAGTTTTTTGTTATCAGTATGCCACATCATAACATCACGTGAGGCACTTGGAGTTAAAGAATTAATGCTCCAATTCCATGGACTACCAAATTTCTGGGTACCTGGTTCTCAGAAGAGAAGAACTACTTATCCCAGAGGACTCTGTGTTCCTGTTTTCTGCTCACAGGGAAAGATAAAACTGCACATAAGTCCTGAGACTGTCTTTTTTTTGCTGCTTGACTACTCGTATCACCAGTGTGTGCTCCCTAGCCATCTCGCCTTTGGCTTTAGAGTAAGGCCATCAGTTTCGGACACTCTAATTTTCTTTGGTTTATTAGCTTCAACTCCATTTATACTATATTACACGGTGTTATTTTGCATTCCAATATCTTATTTAGTAAATTAGCTTTCCTCCTCAGGTCACTGACACTGTTTTTATTTTTAGGCCCATTTCCCCACCCTCTCCCTTTTCCTCTTCCCCTTTCCCAGGGTGTGGGTATGTGGATCCTCAACCCCATTAGTCATGGAACTGGACCAGACTGGCTTGTAAACTGCTGAGAAAGCATCATATTGAATACTGTCACGCTACATAGTGTGTATGGGCAACAGTAAGGACTATAGCTATTTCTAAGAAATGAGGACTTTTTGTATAGTATGCAGCTCTGTAGAAGCCATAGTGATAGATGAACCCACTTAAGGAAGAGATTTTCAATAAAAGAGTGAACATAAAGAAAATTGAATTTGAGTTGTCCAAAATAAACATTTTTTTTCTTAACTTATGCAAATAAACAATGTATTTTAACATTCATTTGAAATTTCCTTGAAAGCTTTGTGGCATTACAGCTTCTTCTAGGAGTTTTAAAATATAGACAAACCCTATTTTCTTAATTGTTTTATTTATTTGTTTACTATCATACACAATTTCTTCATGAAAGAAGAGTCTATTTTAACACCACATCTCAAGTCTTCCGTAAAGGAAAAGTTAAGCAGTGTTCTTTCAGCCATTTGTATCAAGATTAATAGTGTTTGCAAAGCATCTCTTGGATTATTGCATTCACTGCTGGTGACTGTGAAAACTTTGACCATGACCACATACAATGTCTCTTCAGTTAGGGAGGGACTCTGTCAGATTTCTCTTGCTGTACACTCTGTCATCTGTCATTTTAAGCTGTTCCTGCAATAGCAGATGTGAAAATATACTGTATGCAACCCCTGGAAAATGTAACCTATTAATAAGAAATGACTATTCCCCGCAAAGAAGAATATCAGGTCAGTATACTGGGAGAAAGCCAGGGGAAAAAAAACCACAAAAAAACCAAACAACACATTTTTTTCTGTGGAGAAAAAAATCAAAATCAAAATCGCCATTTCTCCTTATGCCAAGAGAGGAGATTCAGCTCCCAGTTACGATGTTCAGAGTCACATTGGCTTTTTCTTGAAAGTAGAGCTATAAGTGCTTGTAGTCATGATGACAGGATAAATTACTAGAGAGAAACAATACTTCTATTAGACTAGCTCATAACAGGAAAAGGGAAGACTTGTAATCTCAAAAAGTTGTTGCTTTTCTCAGCTGTCAGGCAATCCATCACCTTAAATCTTTGCCATCTTTGCTTCAAGCGAATTTATTTTCAGTTATACCCATAAAACAAATCCTGTAATCTCACTTTACTTCTTTAGCTGAGGTAGCAGTATTGGATGCAAGATAAACATTATTCTTCTCACAATGGGGTACATTGCAGTACAGCCTTTACAGTAACAGGACTGGCAGGATGTCAGATTCACTATTTGAGATCACAGAGGCTGAGATGTCCTGGAGAAATGTGTTAGTACTTTGAATAAGTTTTCAAGAAAACATTTATTCAGCTATTATTACTACTTTCTCTGTTCTTCTTTCAAAATCAAAAGTGAAAAGCTTCCAAAGCTAACTTTGAATTAGTCATTGGTAGAAAGACTACAAATACTCTAGCAAAAATTTTTGGTAGTAAATCACACTCACCTCTGCAGATTTTCCCTGTTTTTGCCAACTTGAATTTCTCCTTGAACAACAATTCAGTGATTAATTGTGAATCCAGGACGCAAGGAACAAGCAAGAAAGTTTTAAAGTGCTGATTGCATCACCTCTTCAAGGTCCTCAATGGTAACTTCAGAAGAGGTTATATCATTTTGTTTAATCCCCAGCTATGCTTACTTCAGGAGGTATTTCAGCACAATAGGAGTGGATCAATAGATGGAAGCAGTTGGAGATACACTTTTTTGCTTCTAGGGGTGAAAGCTAAAAGCCAAGCTTTTAGAGTATGCTTCCCACTCTGTAGTTTACTTATTTCAGGCAAAACAAGAACATACAAACCATTGCCAAAAAAGCTAAATGAGAAGGAAAAAGGTTATGGTGCAGTGCTACAGTTGCACAAAAGCGTTGGATGGTTTGAAATCTTGGAGCCTAAGCTGCACTCTATATCACAATTCTCTTGATAATGGAAATTAATGAATAAGTTGCTGAGTATCTTAAATCTTAAGATATTTAAAGAGCCCTTCTCATTACAACCAACTACTTGCATACACACTACAAGCACATAAATTCAAACATTTTTAAATTTCATTTTACAGAAGTTTATAATCATCTCTTGATTACATTTTATCATGGCTGGAACAATGATTGAGCACCTGGTGAGAAGGCAGGGGCAATCCTGGGGAGCTCAGGTGCATGCAATGTACCTGAGTGACCGGAAGGGGTAGAGCCAGGATCCAGCCCTTCCCAGAACTCATTTAGGGGTTGGCAGTGGACATGAGGGTATCTCTCTTGAGATTTCTTTGTGCCTGAGGCTCTCTGAAGGTAAGCAGAGTCTCTTCCTTGTTTTTGTGCCTAAGGTTATTGTATTTGAGCAAGTCCTCATGTGCTGTAGTCTGAAGCTTTGCCACTCTTATGTTGTTGCTGCACTTTCCATTGTGTTACAGTATTACGTGTCTTGTGCATTTTTCATTTGATTCTGTTGACGCAGCATATATATAGATAGAGCTAATATCCTATCTCAAAAATAGTGCTGAGTTTTGAAGAAGATTTTGAAACCTGTAGAAGGTCCTTAAGTAAACCTACTTCAGATGTAATCCAAGAATACCTAAACTGCCTTTTTCTGTCTGGTAGTAGTGCAGAGTAAAAGGATAGTACTAGGGGTAAAACATGTAATGAGATATGCTGCTTTGAATAAACTTACCCATTACATTTTAACTAGGCATATTTAATTCCATTGTGACTTTACTTTGGTCTTCTTGTATCTTTAAATTCAGGTGTAACATAGCATTACGCATTGAATCACACAAATATGATGTTGAAAACACCAGGCAATTTCCTATGGCAGCAGCAGACTGAGTGAAGCCTTGTATGCTTATACTGCCTTTTATGTTCATGCTATGTGGTAATTCCTTCTTTTCCTGTCACAATAAAATATCTGTCTGCAAGATACACAGTCAATTTTAAAAGAAACAAAACTATTCTCATTCTGTGCTTTCCAGAAACATATTTTCCCAGGTGAAGCATTAGTTGCTTTGTATTTCTAGTTTCATAGCAAGAGAATGACAAGCTGAAGTGCATTAAGGGAACAGATTGCTACTTTCACTCCTTATTTTTCCTGCTTGTCATAATTATTGTCTTTCATTAATCTTCTGTCAGTTATGCTTAATGTGTTCAGAGGGGAAGTTTTGTTCTCTGTTTATCTGTTCCCCTTCTGTGAATGCAGCAGGAGTTATCCAGAGTGGGAAGCTTCATGGTGTAAATATTTTCTAAAATACTGTACGCACCTTCAGCAGCACAATGCTGATCAAGCAGCTCAGCTTCAGCCATCTCCTTCTCTAGACTTATCCATCTAAGGGCTAGTGTTTATTTCACCTTCTGCAGTGTACTGTTGAACGTCTTGAACGCTATCAGCTGCTAGCCATGATAGTATTATGTATGAGGCTTTATGACTAGCTCTAAATATAGATATCCTTTCACTTCTTGGACATTGAAGCATCTGCTGCTTTTGTTACATATTCAAGAAAAAATGCATGTCATGAGTAAAGGCTACAATCTACTGGACAAACATTTTTCAGCTGAAAACAGGCATATTTCTGTAAAATATCAATTAAATACTGCATTCTTTGTGAACATAAACTTGCTCACATTCACAACACTTATTTCAGTCAATAGGAAAGTCATTTAAGACTTATTTAAATTGAGACTAACTTCATTTTTGTTTACTGCTGAATGACACTGAGATTGAAGTGCATTTTTTTCTTAGAAATAGAAACTCTTTGGTATGGATATGCCTTAAAAGGGTTTTAAAAGAGAAACCATCGTAGTAGTCACTCCAGCCTACCTAGAATCCTGATTATAAACATAAATTGGGATCACTAGGTTCAAAGTCTGTCTCACGGAGAAGCAAAATAATTTCTGACAGATTCTTGGCAATGCTAGGCTAGTGTTTTCAAGTAGACCAATAGCCATATACAGACAGAAAAGTTTAACTTGCCAACCTAGTGAAGGGGATCACTGGCCTTGCAGTACTTCTTCTCAAGAAGCAGCCTGGGTTTAAAAGATGCTCTCTCCTCGGTGCCTCGTCCTTATGTGAGCCCAGTGTGGTTCCACCCTTCTGGTCACATGGGGGGCACAGGTGCGAACAATTTGCCTGTGCTCCCTGGGCCAGCCACAGCCCTTCACCAGGTGCTCAATCACCAACAAGCTGTGATGTCACTGTTCTCCTACCGAGTCATAGGTATTTAATTGTATGCCAATGCTTACTCATTCTATCTCCTCTTTCCCAGTTCCTCTCTACACTGATTAAAAAACTAATTCTCTGTATCTGCAACACAATAGCATGGAGATGATATTAGAAAGGACAGACAGTGATACCCATATAATGCTAGACTGGGTCAATCCATCTCCAAGACTGACAACTTTTTCATCTCCAACTAAAAATTAAAAAATAAAAAGGAAAAGAACCAAAAACCTGCAGCCAGTAAATGATCCAGACAATACTAGAAATTTAAGAAGACCAGGTACTGCCTGGTATCTCTTGTACAGAGTCAACCATCAGGTAAGAAAGCTAAATTTGAAGTCTACAGTCTTTCTATAAAATAGTAGATGGAATTGCAGCAAAATCTTTTATCTCAAGTAAGACTTTTTGGGAAGGAAAATTGAGCAACAGTATTCCTGAAATATGTTGACACGGTGTGCTCCTGAGATAGGTAGTGGGAGTTCTGGTTATGAGCTCTTTTATGGACTACTCTGCAGGAAGTACTTGCTTTGTTTTCTCCTAGATCTTATTATGTACATGTCACATTAAAGTGAATGAAGCTCTTATGAGGTACATGGTGATGTGCTACAGCCAAGAAAATACTTTGTGAGAGGTACTTTGTGAATGTGTTCAGTTCAAAACATTGTGAATTTCAGATTAAACTTACATATTTTTTAATCTGTCTTATTTCAGTAAGTGATAAAAAAAAATCAGTCAAATTTGACTGACCATAATTACGACAGCTACAAGCAAATAAGGAGTGAGGAATGATACTAACCTTTAGTACTTTAGACACAAAAGCATTTTACTATTTTCTAAGAAGGCATCACTAACCACTGTAACATCTTGTGTGTGAGCTGTTCCTCTCATCCTTTCTATGGGACATCACTATCAGTGATGTCTCTACATAGACCAGTCACCAGATGGGCAAGCTGAGAGGAGGTTAACACAATAAATAAGCCAAATTGTCACTGTCTGCTACAGATCACCAGGAAGTAAATCTACAGGTTCTTTTGGGATTTAGACCTAACAAGAGAAATGTCTTGATGCAGGTCTAGTTAAGGTTGCTCTTCTTCCCAGTGCAGTGACGGAGCACTGGCACAGCTGCACAGAGAGGTGGTGGAGTCTCCTTCTCTGGAGACGTCCAAGGCCCTCTTGGACACCAACCTTTGCAACTTGGGCTAGGGAGCTGCTTTGGCAGAGGGGTTGGACTCTATCTCTAGAGGTTACTTCCAACCCTCTGATGTGGTTTTCTTTAAATCTTACAAATGCTTCTGCTACATTGACTAATACTTCTAAAGAGCTAAAAACATTCTTGCACAAATGGATGTCAAGACAGTGAGCTGTTAATTTTCAGCTCCTGAAAATGGTTCCCTGGAACACACTTACATGTATATAAAAATTATTATAATAAATTTTATTTAAAATAATACAAATTCATCAACTGAAGTTGCTTTTGATTTACATAACTTACAATATGAAGATGGCAGTGCAGCTTATAGCAAAATATATGCGAGGCCACTCTTTTTTTAATGAGGATTTCAGCTACTTTGGAAACCAATTAGTTGATGAAAGGGATGCACTTTCGGGCTGAACAAAGAAAGAATGGTGGTGTCTTTTCAGGATTCAGCTGAAACTAAACTTCAGTTAATAAACCTCTCTTTTGTCTTCCTTATTGCAAAGTAAAGGCGTAGAAAAAGAACTGCTTACATTTGGCTGCTGAAATGCTGTACCATCTCACTGTTCATTTCACATAGCCCCTTATTTCCAGGAAATTTGTGTGTCTCTGGTATTATCTAAGTCACCTAGGACACCAGAGCTAAAGTCCTCGTGCTGAGGATTGCTTAGCACTGTTTTGTAATTAGAGGGCAAGTCAATTTAACATTAATTTCAAGTGCATGAAGGAGAAACAGAGTCATGAATAGATAATAGAGATTACAAACACTGAATGCATTAATTTAAAAAAATCTTAAGATTCTGTTTTATTGAAAAGATGTATTTGGAGATCTCAAAGCATTCCATCTGCAAATCAGCTAGATAAAGGCCCTCATCCCTGATGCTTCACATTTAGGATCCTCCTACAGTAATGTGTATAAAGGCACATGGGAGAGAATGCTAGAAAGCATTTATTTGGCATTTATTGAATGGTGCAATTTTTGGGTCATCACTAAGTGCAGGCACGATTTGAGCAGCAAAAACAAAATCTCTTTTTGAGACTGTTCCTTTGAGAGTTACCTAGATTTCCTTTAGCACTTTCTAATGTTTTTCTGACATAGCATGAAATGAGTACACAAAGTGTGTGGGTCTGCTTTACGAGCTGTACATGGAAAGCTTTAAAGCACAGAAACCTACGCACTTGGTATTTAAGGAGACAGAAAGCCAGAAAGGTTTGAGAGGATGTCTAGGCAAGGGGAAGGTGGAATATAAGCTCTCTGACTTCAGCTTACTTCTTCCTTCTGCTGTTTTCTGAAAAAATTAAAATGACCACTTGTTATGAAATTGATTTCTACCATGTTGTAACTACTTTTTCCAGTCAAATGCCTGACTGAGCAGGAATGGGAATTCTTAACACTAGTGTTTTGTAACATACAGTGTATGGAAGTCAGAATCTAAGATCTAACATCAACAAGCACAAGTATTTCAGAAAAAGGTAGAATGTTATTTCAAATCCTGAGTTAATGTACTGGTGAAGTTGCAATTTTGTGTTGCATCAAGTGTGAAGCTCACTATCTCTGAAACTGATTTAGAGGATTTATGCATGTCAACTTCATAATGCTTATTAAACAGCAATATATATACTTACTGAAATACAACCCCTTTTGAAATTAGTATTTCTGTATTGTTTGATGCAACTCAGTTGTTAACATTTCCACACAAACTTTTATTTGCATATACTAACATCCTTTGACTATGTAATCTTAGAACTCTATTAACATAGTTTCCATTCCTCCATAAAGGAGTAATGCTGTGTGTATTTCATAAAGCAATCGATTTAATTTCCTAGTTCTGTGTTCAGTCTCACATCAAACTACCAGAGCACCAGTAGTAATCTTTTTGCATAATTAGCGGGGTCTGTACTACAATAAGTTCATTATCAAGGATGCTGTGTAATGCTACCTGCATTTCTTCAGGGAAAATGGCCTCTAAATATACAAAATTCTTATGAAGCATGGTTTTTCTTTACTGATTAATACATTCTTATAACAAGATGAGCTATTATGCATATTTTTGTATGTACAGAGAAACTTAGGAATAATAATACTTTATACATCTTTAACATCTCCTTGTTAAAATCAAACAGCAATAACAACACAATTATATGATTATAGTTGTTACAGAAGCATTAAAATATTGTTTCTTTAATCTGAGTTTCAGACTAGAATAAAATTCTACCTTGAATAATTTCCCATGAGATTAATCTATCAGGCACCATAGTTCTGGTAGTGGCTGCTACTAAGCCACCTGAAGGTGTATGTAATATGCTTTCTGGATCATGTGGTATGTAGGTGACTTTGAATGCAATGCCTCCTATTTATTTCCATTGAAACTGCAACAGGTGCAGATTCTCAGCTATAAGGGACTTTTTTTTTTAACATAGTCACCACCATAAACCGATTCATGTGGAGGAGCTGATCAAGATGCTCTTAATTTTATGATGTAACAACTGTATGTAACCATATGGAACATGGCTTGTCTTTCGTGCTGTTCTTGCTGAAACACCACCCATCCCTCACTGTGCTTGCGCCCACTGTTTGGTGTTTGTAAGCATTCAGTAAGTATCAATGAATGTTGAAGGGTCCAATTTCCCTCATGGAGGGGCTCAATTACACACCTTTACTTCATATGCACTTCCATGTCAGCTGCCATTCTGTAAGACTGCCCCTCTACAACGAAATACAATGGAATATTGGTGGGAAGGTTCATCCTCTACTGCCATACCACCAACATTTGCCTCTGACACTGTGGGCCAACAGGATAAAATAGGAGGCATTATTTTTGGAGCAGCCCTCATCTATTAAAATGTTCTCATTTATTGGTTGAATTTTCCTAACCTGTGTTGTTATGGAAGATGCCTTCACAGATCCACTAGCATTAAAATTGTGCATTTCAGCTTGTCAGATTTTTTTTCTATTGAAGACGTTTTAATTTTTTATGATTTATCAGATGGAACTGTGCACAGGTTGTTATACTTCTTTCATGTTATTTCTTATACCACTGTGGATAAGGAGTCCATCAGTGAGTTAAGGTTTACTGAGATGACTCAGATTGCAGAAGTGTTCCCAGTATTCCTGATGACTCTTTGCTAGAACGTGCACTGAACGCTGCATTAATATCTCCAGTGCCACCTGCAGAAACAGTAATATTTTAATTCATAACCTAATAATTTTGAAAACCTTATCTGTGCAGAAGCTACTGATATCAGCCCTGATGGGGTCCTTTGATGGTTTTTTGGGGTTGGTGACAAATAATGAGTCTTAAAAACATTGTAAGTCTCAATTAACAAAACTTTTTCTTGTGGGTAACTTGTTCTTTCCTCAAGATCGGATTTAATTTCTGCTAAGATAGGAGTGATGATCACAGTAATAAAGCCACACTTCTAGGCTATTTTGAGTGGCTGGCTTTTCGGGAGAGAGATCAGATTTCTCTATAAAGACAATTTTATTTCAGGAAAGGCAAATTGTTTTGCTGTGATCATACGTTAAAGCCGATCTTAAAAATTCTGTTTCTTATATGCTCAAGCATAACTATATTTTATTTGCTTTTATATTTACCATGGAAAAATATCTATTTCCTTTTCATATAATCATCATTTTTAGGATGATTTGCCAAAAATGAAAGTAATGATGTTACAAAAGAACTAAACATTGCTACAAATCTTGTATGTGATTTTCTTTTTTGGTGGGTCCGGGGCTCAAGACTTTCATCTGTTGGTTCTAAAAGTTGTTCAGAAGTAGAAAGAGGATCAACAGGAAAAACTGAGTAGAACAGTGGTTTGAGATACCCAATAAGACACTATACTAATAAGTGTATTTATTTATAGTGTTGTGTTACTATTATTTTCAATGCTAATATAATATTAATAGGTTGGATATTAGGAAAAATTTCTTCTCTGAAAGAGTAGTGGGGTGCTGTAGTGAGCTGCCCAGGGTGGTAGTGAAGTTGTTATCCCTGCAGGTGTTCAAGAGACATTTAGATGTTGTACTGAGGGACATGATTTAATGGGAAAGTAATGCTGGTAGGTGGAGGATTGGACTAGACTACCTTAGAGGTCTTTTCCAACCTTGGTGATCCTATGATTTTTTTAATCTACATATATATGTGACTTATCAGTCTCCTATTAGAAAGAATCCAATGAGGAAAGTGTGTATTTTGTTTAGAGCTTTGTCATTCTTTACATGAGTCTGAGTGTTTTCTTGCAAGTGCTGCAGCGATACTTTTCTTTATGAAAACACATCTCTGAGGAGCCAGCTTCAAATACTGCAGGTGTTATAAATGGAAGTGAGAACAGCAGCAAATTCAAATAACTTTCATTTGCTAAGTATTTTCAATCCTTAAAGGATTCTAAAACTCTTTTTTGCCCTAGAATAAATGATGTTGTTTGTTGATTTTTTTCTTTATTAAGTGAAATTAAATAGACTACAACTTGTTTTTTATCAACTCAAGTCTCTGTTGAGGAATACTGCTATTCAAATAGGATTTTGGTAAACAAGTAGACAAACAAAATTGCCTGTTGTTTATTAGTTATGGTCACTGATTTTTTTTTTTAGGGATTTGATTTAGTAGTTGGGTAGGGATAGTGACAGGAGGATGGTTGGACTAGATGATCTTGTAGGTCCTTTCCAACCTTATGAACTTATGAATCTTTTCCTATATGCTAGTTACCAATAGTATGCTCAGAACTGTGTGAAATGTGACTGCTCCTTACTCCTTAATTTTTGGACATCACAATAATGTGTTTTTTTTCAGACAGCCATCTAAAGATGTCGAGACATTTCCTAATATCTTATGCGCTTGCGCTTGCATGAGTGCAGTTTGCACTCTAAACTCCAGTCCAACTCCAAAGAGCAGTGAGCTTGTGGTCCATGACATGAAGGCCCACAAACCTTGGTGCTGCTGGAAAAGAAAATGATAAAGAATTTTAGCTTTTCTTAAAGGCCTTGTATAATGCTTCAAATTGTTTCAGAATAAAGTGTCTGTCTTGATTAAAGTAAGACTTTTTCAGAAAATCTGCAATAGTTGCCTCCTTCCCCACTTCCCTGTTCTTCTCCATCAAAAAAGCACTGAGGCATTGAGTCATTGTCTCTTGTCTGTAATTTTGGCCTGATGCATTACCTCTCTTGTTTTCAAGATTGGTTATAGCTTATTTCTTGAGATTTTCACGCTGTCTCTGAATTGGGATTTATGTAAGGTATTTTTTACATTTGTGACTTTCTTATGCTAGACAAAAGCATGTTTATGAAATTTGGTTTCACTGAAATGCCACTGAAGAGTGTGTGAGCAACTTTTTTTTTCTCACAATTTAGGTGAGTATTCTGTATCTAGGCTGCCTGGAGTGGTTGTGGATGTTTTGTCTATGGAGGTGTTCAAGACCGGGTTGGATAGGGCCCTAGGCAACCTGGTATAGTATCAGATCTGGAGGTTGGTGGCTCTGCCTGTGGCAGGAGAGTTAGAACTTGATTCTTGGGGTCCCTTCCAGTCTAAGGTATTTTATGATCTTTAATTAAGGATTACAAATCAAACTACCTTTTAGTCCTCTACCTTGTGCCCTTTGGTCGAAGATTATTTGGAGAAAGACTGAAAAAAACAATAACCACAAACATTTCCTTAAGATTAATATGCATCATTTGAATTGTTTAAGAGTTCAGTAGTCCATTTGCAAAAACCACTAATTAATGGATGAACTGAAAGTCAAACTTAACAGAAAAATTCACACTTCTATAAAATATGAAGAATAAAACAGATCCTCCAAGGCACATCTGGTGGAGAAAGCTATGATTGTGAATGATTAGCACAAGAAAAGTAAAAGGTTCACCTTTTGATTAAAAACTCAACTCAGTGTTCCACATGTGACATCTCAAGATGACTCCCACATTCAAGTTTTGACAGCTACAAATCATGTAGACAAGGACTGAAACATATTTCAGCACAGAGGGATGTTTTATTTGGTCTTAACTTTTCTTAAATCATGATCTCCATAAGAAAAAAGATGATTTTTGCACACTCAGCATACAGCAGCATGTAGTCATTTATATTATCCAAATTTAAGCATATATTTTTAATTAGGCCAGAATTATTTTTTGTCATCGATGCCAAACAAGGTTAAAATCTGATCTCTTAAGGAGATCAGTTTTGTAATTGATACCATGCTCAAGTGTCTTCATGCTCTAAGAGGGCTACCTGTATACAGCGTTCTGTCAGGAGTGTTCTTAAAATTGAAATGTATGTTAAAATCATTTTGTATCCAACTTCAAAATGCAATTTTCTCGTACCATAGCAACACCGGAAAACTTTCTTTGAAAAAGTTTATTTGAAACTTTAAGTAAGCTGAAATGCTTAAGCGATATAACAATGGAGAAGCATTAAGCAGCCTGTCTTCACTTTGTTTGCTAGAAAAAAGTTTGTCATAACCATAGGAAGTCACAGGCAACCTTTTCATAACACACTTTGAAACTCTAGTGGTCTTAACAGCTACTCAGCTACTTTGAAAATCTGTTACATAAATATGATAATTACATAAGAAATGCAAAAGAGACAATGTTTAATAGTACTAAGAACTTATTCACCCTTTTTCCCTTTGGCTAAAAATAGAATGTCACCATGAACACTCAGAACAACAGTGGATCAAACCCTCTGAGAAGCCTTTTGAGGCCTTTCTAAAGGATAAGGAAGCCCCTTATACATCTGTATATGCTGTTCTATAGGGTGATGCTATGTGTTGAACAACTGTTGAATACTATACTGAAATAACAAAAGCAAGTGTTCACTTAATATTCTGTGTTGTTTCATCAAAATAAACTGTCCTTCCAGAAGTCTTAAGGCAAGCCATTCTAAAGCAAACATTCTTCATAAAATTGTTAAAGGTTACTCTAACTGCTGCAGAACTATTTCCATAACACATGTATGCTTTACCACAGTGAAAATATTTGTTTTCATGAACCCTTATATGCAAAGTGCTTTTTTTTAAAAGGAGTCACTTGAAAATGGGAGGAATACACTTCCTGTCATTAGAAGGAAGAAGCTCAAGGCAATACATAAAGAACCTGCAGAAATTAAGAAATGCAGTCTGCTTTTTTTACTCTACTGTTGGTTATTCAACTGTGACCTTGTTGTACAGTCTTTTAGACTAAGTTTTCCTTAAAAGGAAAATAACAACAAAAACAAGATGATTTACCCTTTACCAAGATTCCAGCAAGAACTTGCACAGAAATCAAATCTACCAAATTGGATCTCTGGTGGATGGCTAGTGGCAACAGAAGTGTTAATTACTGGAGTTCCCTTAGCAGAACATTCAGATGAACTGGAAGAGTCTTCAAGCTCTTTTACTCAGCCTGTACAATGCAACTAGTCCTATGTGACTGCTCCAGTGAGTACTTTTTTTTTTTATTGCTGTTGATTCATCTTAAGCATGCACAGACATCTCTTAAGGACTGCATACAGAAGCCTATCCTTGTCATTGTATCTGCAGGAGCAGTTTCTGTTGACTTTGACATGTCTTATCTTTGCTTAATCTGATATTACTGCAGTAATGACACTTTGGGACACTCCACCCAGGCTGTTAATCAACACATTTAGGCATTCAAATTGGCCTAGACACAACAGGAGTTGACTCTAGGGGATTTCTACAACCATTTGAAATTCACACCTGGGAGGCTCCTATAATCATCAGTCAAATGCTTAAATGTGAATGCTCAGTTAATTTTAAAGCTGGTCCACTGCCTCGGGCTGATCCATTTTCTCACCTGTGTGGATGATTGACTGGGGAGTTCCGGAACCTCTCAAGGAATTAATGTGTTGAGTGCACTGACCATGCACATAGACAAACTGCCTGTGCCTGGATACATCACAGTGATAAGAGCAAACTTCATTTTCAGCTGTATAACGCTTTTAATGTAAGTTCCATCATGGTTTGGGTACTCAGAGAAACAATATTACCAAAATGTATGATAAATGTTCTACACATAATGTGGTGAAATTACTCTTTGAACTTTCTAGACAATTTCTTGCAAGTTAAAGATAAAAAAAAAAAAAAGGCTAAAAAAAGAAGGTAAAAAAAAATAGCTGAATTAAGTCTGGATTTCTCTCAATCAATTTCCAGAGGTGTAGCTATGGGTTAAAGACAGACCATTGGAGAGAGCTTGATTATTCTTTACACTTCTATGGAATCTATTTGGAGGAGGAGGTATATATATTTGCATGTGGTCAGAAATCTGAAGATCTGGATTTCTTTTATGGAGAGTCCACATAGTGCTTAAAATATGAAAATATGAAGTGTTTCTGCGCTTTCTTCCATTTGTAACCCTTCACAAAAAGACTTAATTTAACACAAGACACTTCACTATCCAATCTTGACCTGTAATGAGCTGACAGAATTTGGCTGACTTCATTAGGAGTTGCTTATCCAACAGGAACCACTGTTCTCAATCTGCACCACAACAAGCAAAAAAGCTTATTCAGAAATTTCCAGTGTTACTGGTAACTTTTGGGTGATTCTGAACATTATCTTCAAGAGCAGATGTAGGTATCTAATGCATATATTCTCTGGGGTTGGGCATGGAAGTTGAAACGAGTTAGAGTGGTTTCAGGTTTAATGTATATTTTCACGTGCCCTTAAATTTGTCCCACTTCTTCCAATTAAAAAAAAAAAAGTCATAAAGTCATTGTTTTGCATTCTACAACAATCTGTTTATCTTCTTAAACCTGTCAACTAATGCAGACTAATTACTACTTTTTTGTTTCCCCTTATGGGAAGTAAAAGACGAACATTCTCGTGAAAGAAACAGTGCTTAAAGTGAAACTTGCTGAAGAAAAAAAAAAGATGCAGTAGGGATTCAGTAACAAGTTAACTCTTAAAAAATGTCATCTCATGTTCAGACTTCAAAGGTCTAAAATTAGCTTCTTCTGAACTGATGTAGACTACTAAAAGGTTATTCTGTGCTCTTTGAGGCATCTGGGTGTTTAAAGAAATAAACATACCAAACTAGTTCCTGCTAATTACTGGAGCTTATATTCTTATTTGAAGTTACTTATTTCTTATTAAAAATAAAAGCAATTAATGATAGAGGCATTATGAGACTATTTCCTTTAGAAGTCTCATTAAATTAAAAATCAATAAATTACTGCTTTTGTGAGTGCAAATTTTGCATAGCACTGCTTTTGAAGCAGTTACTGGAATAGAGCTTTTCCAAGTAATCAGAAATTTTTTTTTTTTTGCATGACTGTCAAGTACAGCTAGCAACACAGGGACGCAAAATGCAAATTTCTTCTTGACTACATGTAATTATAATATGTAGGTACCATTGCAGGGAAGCAATTTTAGTCCATTAGAATTTATAACTAGTACTTTTAATTTTCTGTTCTACCACTCTTGGAACGGAATGGGTAGAAAATAATAGGTAGCCTTAGCCATATACTTCCCTATTAAAACTGTATTTCAGACAGTGGCCAAAAGATAAATGCTTTCAGAATACCAGTAATATAACAGAATATGGTAGTAAAAAATAGACTAACTTAACTGCACAGATTCTGCTGCTGTGCATTTTCCCTGTTCTTTTTTACCTTTTTTTTCTCTTCTGTTTTTTACTTTTTTACCTTCTGTTGTATGCAGTGAGGTCCAGTTGAAAACTACCCACAGCAAACATTTGTTTTTAATTTGTCTGTGATCTTGAGTTCTAGTAAAGTGTCATGTTCTTTCTAAAATAAGCCAGGAGATACGTTCCACTCTACAAATTACCGATCAAGACTTGGTAATATTTATGTAGCTTTATTCCTTCTTGGTTTGATTGTAAGGCAGTCCAGGTTGATGTGAGCCTTAAGAAAACAGATGGTGAACAATGTATGGACAAGCTACTATGCTAAGTAGCACGAGTGCAAGCTTGTTTTCTGCTCACTAGCTGAATCTCACAAACCATATAAAGTATGAATGGCTTTCCATGGGTAACATGGAAAACTTTAGGCCCTTTATTACTTGTTACAAGTGTGAAGTACTATTCTTTACTGAAGCTTTTAAAAGTGTGGTAAACAATGAGATGTTGAGAAAAAAGATCTTACATAAACTGAGAAACCTCTCTAAGTCTCTGTTTCTTTCAGATATGGTTATGAACTTGGTTAGCAGTAGTCAATTCTTCACAGCTGAAGTTCAAGCAAAGATATAATAATATGTCACAGCATCACAAAACTGTAGCAGAATTGTAGGGGTTGGAAGGGACTTCTATAGATATTCTAGTCAAACCCCCCTGCCAAAGCAGCTCCCTACAGCAAGTTTCATAGTAGGCATCCAGGCGGGTCTTGAACATCTCCAGAGAAGGACTCCTCAACCTCTCTGGGCAACCTATTCCAGTGCTCCATCACCTGCACTGTGAAGAAGTTCCTATGCAAATAACCTGAATCTGGATAACCTTTTTCTATCTGCTACAGACTATAACAAAATAAATTACTTGTGGTTTCCATTTTGATGCTGGTAGTATGTTGTTCATGAAGTAATCAGGTATTCAGAAAAGAAAAATATGCCAATAAAAGCACTTTACATAACCACAGATATTACTCTTTGAGGAAATGCTTAGCATGGAGAAAAAATGCTGAACTAGCATATCTGAAGAACACAGGAAAAAGTGACAGATTGCTTTCTATAAAGCAGTCACACGTCTTACGCTGGCAACAGTTTGATGTGCCACAGCAGTATTGACCCAGGAGCCATGTTGCAATCAATCAGCTTCTCAGAGGACAATGAAAGAATTGAAAATGCTTAACTAAGCATGCAGTAAAATGTTACTAAAACAGGAAGTATCCGCATCCAGCTGCAGATACCTAATACCTATAGTTTAGTTTTACTTGGAAGAATAATTATGTGAGCTTAATTACACTTCTAATAGCTGTCAAGATTGTGAGACAGTTCACCTTGATTGCTGTTCTCTAATAGTAATTTCAAGTCTCATAAAAATGGCAAAATGTGGCAAAACAGATCTCACCAACCATAATTTAATTATAGATTTTCTTCAAAATAATATACCTCTTCTAAACCACTTAGTGCTGCAATTCAAAATGTAAGATTAGCAGATCAATAATATTTATGTGTCTATTTGTCTCTGTATTAATATTTAGTCTATCAGCACTACTTTCACCACCTTTATTAGTACTGGGACTTCCTTCATACATGATATAACCCCATGTTGAGGTTGCTATGACTCAATAGAAATGCGTGCTATTACCTGTGCCTCTCTCTACAATCATCAGTGTGGATTTATCATCCCTTCTCTCCACTTCCCATCCCCTTCCATCTTGTGTTGTGAAATCTGCAGTCTTGGGCATATGCCCCATAATACCATTTAACAGGCAAGCTTCACACAGTATACTGACACGGACAAGTCTGTCTTCTATAAGTGCGCTTGGGTCTTTCTTTTATTTCCCTGTATTGTGTCTGATTTTTTTCAAGTGGGGATGCGATACAGGTCATAGGAAGATGTTTTGCTATGTATTCATATTTACTTTCTCTATTACAACTTTCACTGTCTTTTTTAGTGAGAAAGCCATATTTTGTTTTACATCTTTAATCAAAATCTTACATTGAAAATGCAGAAAGAGAAGTTCTGCTGCAGGTAGCATGTATTCTAAATTGTAAGGAATTAAAATTCCAACTACAATTTCTATAAGATCTATACATTGTCTGTAAACTTCAACAATAAAAGCCATTCAAAAGCCTCTCTCAGGCATTTTTAAAACTAAATGTTGCCTGATATACTGTCTTCAACTAATTTCAAAGTCTTCTATAATTACCTTTTCTATGATTTGATTCACTTTGTCAGGTTGATACAGTCATTAAGTTTTCTTGATACTTCCATTCAAAGGACTGTACACTGACAGTATAGATTTATTTCAAGGACTTACCAGAAATAATGTAAATTGAATTTTAAAACCTCACATGGTGCTGTATTATTTTTAATTGAATAGTCAGTAGTGAGCTTTCATTAAATGTCATTAATAAGGATCTGTTAAGAATGATTACATGTTTCTCATAAGGAGGTGTAAACTGAATGAAAGCAAAATGCTCTTAAATGTGTATTTAAGTGCTTTAAGTAATTCATTCTTCATAATCATCATGGTAGAATTACATTTGCATTTGAATATGTTTGAATAAAATACAGTGTGAGAGTATATGAAGAAAATGTCAGTTATGTATACCAAGATGGCAGAGAAAGTTCATGAAACAGAAAGATGATACAGTAACGACATAGTCCAGGAGATAAGAAATCTCTGCAGCCTTGTGTGACAGCATGCTCCCCTCTACCTCCAGCCTCCTTCTTTGGCTTGACCACTAAACCTAAGGCCTTATTCAGAACTGATATTGTTCTACTAAATACTATGACTATGAATCAATCAGCCCATAAATAGTGAGCATCCTGAGATCCCCTTGAGCTCTAAACCTAATAACAAGACTGCACATAACCTCCCCAGCTCCTTCTAAATATTGTGAAGCTTAAGTGACTACAGTCTTGGGGTGGATTTTATAGAATATTTTTCAGAGATGACTTACTGAAATGTCCTCCACTTGAGAAAAGTTAAACCTCCAGTGTGGAATGCGGTAGATAACCTATTCCACCATAATTTCGTAAACAGCGTTAGACCTTAGGTTGACAAAATCCAGGGGAACCTGGTATGCTGACTCTAAAAAAAAAACAATGTGGAGTGTGGAGTGGTCCAATGGCTGAGCCCTGTGATCATCCTGCAGGGATGGAGAATTTTTGAAACTCTTGGAAATGAGAAACTATCTTGTTTTGCTATCCAGCCCTGAGCCAGCAGATTTCCACCATCTTTTCAAAAACATGTCCTTTGTGAAAAAGAAAATAGTATACAAATGGCTTAAGACAGAAGGACTTTTTGGGGAAGATACAATCACAGACAAGCTGGGAGTACTTGGCTAGCTTCTGGAATTAGTCAATGGGCTGAGCCTCTCTTCTCTCCCATGAGGGACACCTATTAAGAAAGATTCACACACTCTGTAGTTTTCCCTAGGAAATCTAGAAATCTCTGTAGAGTTATTCCATAATTTGTTGTATCTGTGGTTGGCCATATTATTCATGTTCTTTGTTAACTTCTCATGCTTTGCAGACAGGATATTTACCATCAGCAAATCAAAATGATCTGTAATCTGTTGCTTTAACAAACTGCACTGTTCACTAATGTTGCAGTCAGAGTTCTCATTCAATGCAACCAAATTTCTTAAGGGCGGCTGTGACTAGATGCATTGGGCAGTGTGATATTTGTGAGTCCATAATCGTGTTAGTTCAAATATTGAATGTGACTGGACTGGGCATCACTCATAATTTATGCACAGCCAATCCTCATCCCTCTGATATCTGAGGACATGCTGGACTGAAAGGGTTTTGTTTTCTGTCAAACTTTTTACCTTTTTCACATGACATTTTGGACCTATGAAGAGGGAGAAAAGTGGCATACCAACATGCAATCTGAACAATGCCTCTACTAAGATTGCTCCCAAAGATGGTTCAGGAGCCACAGAATATCTGGTTCGTAACTGGTTAGAAGCAATCAGTTATTTGATGAAGAGAACAGTAATCAGTAACAGCTAAATAGGATTTAGTGAACCAGTGTCACCTTGCTGCCCATCTCTTTTGACCCTCTCTAAAAAGAATTTCAGGTACAGCGTGATGTATCAGATTTTCTTTGAAAAAGAAATATTATCTCCTGAACCTATCAGTGCTGAAGTACTGTGACCTTCAGTGAGGTCAGTTATTTCTCGAAGTAACTATAACTAAATTACATTTAAAAGAATATAAAGCAACACCAGTTTTTCTTGTTAGTCAGATTTGTTGTACAAAACCAAAGATAGTATCAGAATTGTGTCAGAAATAGTGTTGCTAGCAGGAGCAGAAAGTAATTGTCCCTCTAGACTGAGCACTGGTGAGGCCACACCTCAAGTACTTTGCACAGTTTTGGGCCCCTCACTGCAAGAAGGACAGTGAGGCCCTGGAGTGTGTCCACAGAAGGGTAACTAAGCTGGTGAGGTCTGAGGCACAGGCCTTATGAAGAGCAGCTGAAGGAGGTGGGATTAAGTCTGCAGAAGAGGAGGCTCAGGGGTGACCTTACTGAGGAAGCAAAAATGGTCAGCTTCAAACCTTATTCAATTATTTTCCTCTGTGTCAGCTGGCATTTCCATTTTCTTTCTGTAACAAGTCCCATCCCTTGGTTTTATTTCAATTTTTAAGGTTTCATATTTTCTATTTTGAAAGTACAGTTTTCTCTGCAAATGGTTGTGCCTAACATCTTTACTATGGGATTGAACAACAACAAAACAGAAAAACAAACAAAAACAAACAAACAAAAAATTCACAAAACCCCACAAAAACAGATCTGAAAGGAAAGAGAGAGAAACCGTGAAGATCAACCATATTTGTACTAAGATTTATCACCCTTGCCCTCAGGGCCACTTCACACATTTACTGTGTCTTTGCAGTTCTTGGCAGAGACCTTATTAAATCTGTGGCATACCTGAGATGTGCAGTAGACCATAGCATTTCTCTCTGATAACCTTTTTTTCTATTCCCAAATGGTTCTTTTCACTGTTGTACTTCTGGGTACAACTGGCACTTGGTCTCTCTTCTACACACATGCAAACACATAGGCTCACTCTATAAGAAACATAAAGAAGCTTCTGCACTTTCAGAAGCTATTTTTATAACTTGGAGTTCACAAATAAATGTTGAAAATCACATTCCTGGTTTGCTCTCAGCCTCCTTTTTTGGATCCCTTGTGGATTAGGGCTCCTACAGGAGTAGTCCTTTAAGAGCATGGCCCTCTCACGTACCCATTCTGGAGATATCTACCTCTGCAGTAGCAGTGGCACTGAACATTGTTTTGTGTTCTGTAGTTTTGCTTCAAACAGTGAACAAACATGCACACTGAAGAAACAAATGGAACCCAATGGCCTGGGAAATTGCAATACTACTTCATGTGGAAATACTTTCAAACAACCTGACTTTACTACCTTGAGACTGAAATCAAGGTCAGTAACCTCTGAAGACACAGATGCAAGCCATGCAAGGAGCATGAGGCAAGGGATAACTTAACCAATGGCTGTTTTCTCCTTACTATGAGAATGTATATACCAGTTGATTTGTGCCCATTTCTAATATATCACTGATAAGCAGCTGTTATTTTTTTTTCCAGTACAAGAGTGTCAAACAAGTGCCAGGACTGTCAGTGCTTGCCAGCATAGATTTGCCAACAGATTAGAATTTAATTTTACTTCTATGCCCTGCTTTACATCAATGCCCATGAAAGTATTAGATCTACTGAGGAGGATGGCAGATCGTGTACACACAAATGGCAGTGCTAAGTGTAATTGCACCTGCACCCTAACAATGCAGGGAACTGATAAAAAACGGGCACGCTGTTGTAGTGAATGATTGACATTCTTATGAATGTGGAATATAATACAGCCTTCAAATAGATAAATATGCTAGCCAAAAATGTTCTGCAATACAGAACAGAATATTAAGACTGAAATTTAGCAACTGATACAAATTGCTTTAAATAAAACATGCAATCACTTGCTCACATACTCCTACACATTTTTAACTTGCTAAGAAAATGCAATTAATTCAACGTATCTCTAGAAATTATATATTGATATTTTCAAAACTTCAAGGCATACTTTAATGATACTACATACTCATCAGAGCTTGAGACAATCACAGTAACTATTTTCCATTAAGGAAATGGGAAGAAAAGCTAGACATTATTTTTTTTCTACTGTTCTTTACGGGTGAAATGCCTGTGTTTTAATTTAAGTCTGAAATGAAACATTTCAAGAGACAAAAATAAGCCTAATCTAAATTAAAATGGTTAAAACAGAGTGTACTGTACTGCTGTGGAAGAAGAATCACTGCAAATAACATTAACGAATTCTCAAAATAGATTGAAAATAAGGCCTTCCTTTAAGAGCATTCAGAGGCTTTGGTGCCTGCAGATTTCAGCCCACAGAGAATTAAAAGAACGATGGCTTTGGGAAGTAGTGTTTAGTCTCTTACCTTAAGTTTGTTGAAAAACCCAGGAAGGCTGAGAATGCCTACATACAAATATTTGCTGTAAAAAAATGCCATTTTCACATTTGCCACAAGTTGCCATCTGTAACAGAAATACTGTAAAGGGAACACAACAGATCTAAGAAATGTTTAAAAGGAGGCAATTACCCATCTCATTCCCAGACTCTTCATGTCTGGTGTTTTTTCTTTCCACCACTGCCATTACTTTACATGCAAAGACACATACATACAAAACACAAAAACTGACAAGCTGGAAATAACTTTATTTCAATATGTCAGATAGATTAATACAGTGCTTGTTGACCAAAATGAAAAACATCATTTTGCTAAATTGTACAGAATTTTGCATTTATGAAAACAAATATTTTTCTGTTTACTTCATCACAAGACAGAAGGAATGCTGAGGAATAAGGCATTTAACTCTTTTAAAAGGGAAATATAAAAGCAAACCAGAAAGATCACAATGTTATCATCACGTCACAAAAATTAAGATTAAGCAGTTTTTTCACTTTTGCATCTGGATAGTATCAACAAGTTAAGAATAAATGCAACTAAGAAAGAAAAAGACAGAGGAGAGAATGAGTGAAGGAAAGAAAGAGTGAGGGAATGGAGGGAGGAAGAGAAAGAGGTGGGGAATGAACATTTGCTCAGATACTTGGCTGCTGCTTGGGGTTTACCTCCCAGATCTATCACGTATTGTATTTGCTTTTGTTAAACCTCATAGTATTATGGTCAGTGCATTTCTGTCTAGGTATCTGTGAATCACAAACCTGTCCTGCATCTGCATGGCTGTGAATCTCTGTTTCTAATCCTAGAACAAAGTTGAGAGAGATTTTTATGGTCAAACACATTTTCAACAACTTTTTGCAAAAAAAAAAAAAAAAAAGATCTTCAGAGAGATCAATAAAAGCACTTAGAAGCACAAAAAAAAAAAATAAAAAAGTTCAGTAAAAGAAAAATATGGAAGCATCTGAAATCAGTGCTGAAGAGGTGAGATATATATTTTAACAAATGAGAACACTTTCCAGGTAACAAACAAATTAATTTTCTTAAGGCTACAGACTCTTGGTATTAACCACCTTAAACCAAAAGCTACAAATTTCTTCGAAGTCAGATGAAATAGAAAATAGACCTATATCTTTAATTATTTTAGAACTTTTTTTCTTCTCAGTTACATTGGTACAAATTGAATGATTCTGTGACTCACCTCTTATTTATGAAGTTACAAGAGAGTTACTCTGTATTTAAGCAACAGTATATGTTTTACTGTGTATGATAGATGCATCTCTGATTGGTGGCTCCCTTCCTATATTCCCGGAGGAGAAAACTGGCACTATGACTTGAAAGAGCTAACGATTCTGCTTTGAACAGCTAATTGCACCAGGAAGAGGGAAATGCATAAGAAGGCCAGTCTTCAAAATCCTCACTTTTAACACCTGTCTTGGTAGTTTAAAGAACATTTTCAACTAATCTGAATTGCTGAAGCATGTGGCTAGTGTTTTAATAGAATATGTGTTTTCTAGATTTACCATTAATATAATCACTGCTTTGGACCATGCACTGACAAACAGAACTGTATAATTTCACAACAGCTGAATAGTACAATGTGCTTTGAAAAACAGCCTGATCTAGTTTAACTTTAAAAGAACAAACAAGTTTTGCTTTATTCAACTTCAGGCTCAGCGGTGCTTTCACTTTGGAGGTCATCTTTACCAAGTTGCAACAGGAATGGCTAGAAGGTGGAAGGGATTGCAGCACATGAAAAATTAAAGTGATGTTTATGCCAGAACTATGCTGGAGGCTGTTTTGCCTGGTTTGGCAGACCTTGAAATCAAAAATTCTAGGTCTCCTCACAATTGTACCATCTCTGACATGAAAATAAAGCTGCACTGCTAGCTGTCACTTATAGAATAACTGAATCACAGAATTACTTGGGTTGGAAGGGACATGAAAGACCATCTTGTTCCACACCTCTGCCATGGGCATGGTTGCCAGCCACTGTGTTAGGCAGCCCAGGGACCCATCCAACCTGACTTTAAGCACCTTCAGGAATGGGACATTCACAGCTTCAATGGGCAACTCAATCCTGTGCCTCACCACACTCTGAGTAAACAATTTCTTCCAATATCTGAATTTCCCTACTTTTAGCCCAAAGCCATTTCCATGTGTTTCCACCACTATTAGATTGTGAACAAAGTCTTTTCACTTCCTATGGGAAAGAAGTTTTTTTCCTTTTACCTTTCCTATGGGAGCATTTCCTATATGAGGAAAGGCTGAGTAAATTATGTCTGTTCAGCCTGGGGAAAAGAAGATTGAGAGGGGATCCGATAAATGTTTATAAATCTAGAAGGAGGGGGTGGGTGAGGGAGGCAACTGATGAGGTCAGGTTCTTCTCAGTGGTGTGTAGCCATAGGACAAAGAGTAAAGGCCTAAAACTTCAACACAGAAAATTCTGTACTAACATGCAGAGGAACTTTTTTACAATAAATGTGATGGAGCATTGGAACAGTTTGCCCATAGAATATCTCTATAGAGATATTCAAGACTCATCTGGACACCTTCTTGTGTCACCTATTGAAGGGAATCTGATTTAGCAAGGGGATGGACTTGATGATCTCTTGAGTTCTCTTCCAGCCCCTGTGATTCTGGGATTTACTCAGCACTTCTATTTGGACTAGCTTCATAAGCCAGCAGCCTGTTAGTGTTTTTCTTATAAAGCATCCAGCCTACACTTGAAAGAACTCTGTCTTATATGCTGAAAGCATTTACTTCACCTCTTACTTCTACTGTTACATACGTTGTCACCTTTTCAAAAAGTATTTTGGTATACTTACCTTTCAAAACAATGAACTTTATTGCATTATCTCTTTTTTTTTTCTCTTTTCTATTTAAGGATGGCCACGCTAATACATTCCTTCTCTTGCAGCCTTAGGGTCATCATACCATTATTTTTTCCCATTATTGTATGTCATAAAATATCAAATTAAGTCATTCTTTAGCATCTCCATTATCTCAGAATCTTCTACTAGGCCTGTAATTAAATTTCTTCTATTTTTTTCCAAGAGTAGGTCAACACTACATAGTCTATTTAATTAGTTTTTGATTAGTGATCTAACTGCATTATGAAGTCACTTGCTATATGTTCTCATCAGATTAGTGCTATGAAATATACTCACTGATAGATGGTCCTTTAAAATTGTTTTTGAACCATACAAAAAGCACAAAGTAAAGAGTGGGCATAGCATCTCTTAATGTCAGGTTTTTGCAGTCATCCATTCTACTATCTCTTCCAAGAGCATCCAGAGAATCATTTGAATTTTAAAATGAATATCTCTTGACATTGGAGGGGAGGGATGGGTTGCTCATGTAAATGAAGCTACAGAATAGCATACTTATTAGCTGAAGATTCATTTATCTGACACTGCAGAATGAATAGTTGGCCTACTAATTAGAACATTGCAGTTATCTTTGCTTTTTCAGACAAAATGAAGCCAGCCAATAGGGAAACTAGATTACTAAGTCTACTTAGTTTTATATAAGTATAATGGCTTGTTTCATGTATCATTCTGTAGGTTACCCCTGTTATTGCATACTTATTTAATACCCAATATTGGCAGGGACAATTGAAAGCTGGAATAGGGTGTAAATATACAAAATGTATTCTTCCCCTAAAGAAAGGAATGCAGATGCCTGTGAGGACTCCAAAGATCTATCTGACAAAGAGGCTAAGGCAGCTAGATCAGATGTCACTAGGAAGGTGCCATGTGTTACTAACAGTAATTTCAATATTAGAAGAAGAAAAAAGTAAGTCTTTGGTTGTGCTCATCAACTGTAAGAATCCTGAAATTCCCAGCAATATATGCAATCCTTCCCAACAATAATGTTGGGTTTTTGTTTTTGGTTTTGTTTTTAAATGGGGAAAAACTGTAGATGTTTTCAAACATTTCATAAAAACTGTCATTACCAAAAATACCTTACAGAAAAATTTTCATTCAATTTAAAATCTGCTATACTGTTTGTTATGCTGACTTTAGGTGTATGAATGTCAGTTCAACCAATTGTCTCAGAACATCTCAGATCCTTAATTCCAAAATATCACAACATGCATTTGATTCAGGTTTATCAAATTCCCAGATAAAACTGTAAACACATGATTGGTTGAAATTGCATCAATTTAGAAACTGTTTGTGGGTCATTCTATCTCATTTATAGGTTAAAATATTAAAGTGAGAGCTGTTTCCTAGAGAATCAGACCTAACTGTTATGATGTGTTTTAGAATGAGTAATGTACCAAACATACCTGTGGATGACCTTTGTTTGCACAACAGTGAATGGTGGTGAGCAGTTCTGCCAGTAAAAAGCTATTACACTGTCCACGCTGTAAAATATAATTCTTCATCAAGAGCTGTAAATAAATCAATAAATAGTAATAAAAAAGAAGTCTAGTTGTCTTCTGGTTAAAATTTTACTAAGGCATAATGAGAAGTAAATCCACTTCTTCCCATTTATGAAGTCTCAATGAGAAGCAGCAGCTGAATACCAACGTTCCAGCAGGAGGGAATAGTTCTATGGGATGAAAAATGTAGCTGTCAGGGAAATGTGTATTTGCTGAATATGTTTCAAGAAAAGAACATTCACATGAAGCCATATTAATTTCAGCAGAATGTTTGAGATTTCCTCTTTGTTTTATACATCTAACAAAATAAAAATGGATGTAATGAAATAAATATTTGAGTTAGCATTCAGTCTAGGAATAAGAATAATTTTAACTAAATGTAACACAAATGTTTTGCACAGGCACTTGGTAGAACTGTACTATACTAATTTTACTATAAACAGTAAAATTGTTCCAAATTTTCAATAGAATAGCCCGAAACTCAGGGCTTGTCAGCATAAGAAAAAGCAAACTTTACATTTCTAATGCCAGCAGAGAGCTATAATTCACTAACTTGCCCCTAAATATCTCCATGGGTACTGCTATTCTCAATTATAAGCACTTTCAAAGTATAGAACAAACACAGGAACACTTTGTTCCTCAGTACTTTCTGTTTAACAATCTGAATAATCCCCAGATCTCTTTACTGCACTCTATGGAAACATATTGCAATGCTTTCTGAGCTGGGGAACAGCCATATGACTATGTTTGAAACCTAAAGCTTTCATTTCCATGCTTGTAGACTAGCCTGACTATCTCTAATGTCTTACTAAAAGTTTTCTGAAGATACTTTTCTGTTTCTCTTAAAGTAGCTTCTGTAGCTGTTCTGAACATTAACTCAGTTTATAAGAAAGTACTTCCTAAAACACAACTGTGTTGGTAGGTAATGCTATTTGCAGGAACAACAATAAAATTGAAAGAAGAGAACAGAGATTAATTTTATATATTTGATATGTGAATTTGATTATACACAAGGAATCAATAATTCATTAGTTTAAAAACCAAAACAAACCAACACCATAACCTTTCTAAATGTTACCCTTCCTGCCCTCATCCACTTTCTTATATTTACACACTATTAATTTTTTTAGCCTCATTCTGGAACTGATTGTTGATATACAAGTGAATTACAGATGCTAGAAATCTACATAAAATCTTGTCCCGATTTAAATCAAAGCTACTGAACAGTCATTTATTCATTACCACATCAGAAGTCCACAAGTATAGTTGTATTTTAGAGGAGTTTCTATTCTTCGGTCCTGGTTCTGTACTGGTAGCTGACAAGAGTACTTCATGCTAACTGTTGATCAGGAAAGTATTTTATGGAGTTTCCTAGTCCTGTAACTTCATCCATCCCAGGTACATGTCAAAGTCACTTGCTGCCATACAACTGGATTGTCTACCAAAAGGAACCAGGGCATCACAGGAGAGTCAGAGAAGGGTAAGCAAATCCCCAAGGACACTCCTGAATCTAGTTTCAATGTTTAGTCAAAGCACAACTGCTTTTTTTTTTTTTTTTTTTTTTTTTTTCACCAGGATTAAAGACTTCTTATTGTTTTGAGGTTTAAACAGTTAGCTAATGCATGAGAGCTTTATCTTCCCTTTCTAAACTATTGGAAGATTCCTTTTCTGTTCTTTACCTAGATACTATTATATCAACATATGACTGAGATGCAAAGTAACTATGCAACACCAACATCTGTTCTTGGTCGTCCAGGCCAGAAAGAAATCATAGATCCAAGACAAAAATCAAAAGAAAATGATAGTTAAGCCAGAGTCTCATCTCTACAGACAATTTTTGACTAATACTTAGGAACCAACATTCCTCAGCAACAAGACTTCTTTTCTAGTCTGTCTTCCATTTAGAATGTGAAATTATCCTTTGCATCTTAATGGTACATCGTGATTTTAAATACTGGTTAGAAATATATTCCTCTTTGATAGTGGAATGCCATAAATGAAGACTACTCTGAAAGTAATGCCTCTTATTTTACTATATTGGTCCTTGACATCAGAGGTGGATACTGTGCATACGGCAGTAGAGGCTGAACCTTCCCACCAATATTCCATTATGTTTTATTGCACTGTGATGTATGGCAGCAGAGGGACAGTCTGACAAAATAGAATCTATCATGGAAGTATGTATGAAGCTGAAATGTTTCACTGAGTTCTTCCATGCAGCAGAAATTGCATCCATTGAAATTCATTGATGCTTACTGAACATTTATGGAGATCAAACAGTAGGTGTCAGCACAGCAAGGTGGTGGGTGGTGTGTTTCAACAGTGGCGACAGTGACATGAAAGACAGGTCATATTCTGGAAGGCCATACACATCTGTCACGCTACAAAATAAGGAGTTCATCTGCACGAATTGGCAGATTATGACCAGAGAACTTTGTAAGGAGCTGAATATCAGCTTGACTGTGTTGGAAATGATAGTGGCAACGTTGGAATATTGTAGTTTATATCAGCTGTGTGCCATGAATCCTCCCACAGGAACAGAAAGAACACTGTATGCAAGTTTGTCAGGAGCTGTCAAACTGTTATGGGGCTGAAGGTGAGTGACAGTTTCTTGGAACATGTCTTTACTGATGACAAGACCTATGTGAGCCAGAGTCACCACTGTGAGCCAGAGTCAGAACTGCAGTTCATGGCATCTGTGAAGTGGTGATCTGTGCATTCCCCACCAAGCAAAAAGTTCAAGACACAGACCTTAGAGGGAAAAGTGATATGCACTGTCTTTTGGGATAGGAAAGAGGTTATCCTTCTGGATTTCCTAAAACTCAGACAAACCAACAGCTCTCTCTGCTATATTGTTATGTTGGAGTGTCCAGAGTCATGCCAGCGAATAAGACAATCTTTCTTTTGCAACATTTTACTTGCAACAATGCCATCATAACAGTTGTGAAAGGGTGGGTTACCTCTGCTGGTGCAGATATTAACAAATGGTATGCAGGCTCTTGTTACTGCTGACAAAAATGAAAAGCTAATGGTGGTGACTGTTGAGAAACAGTTAGAATTTTGTAGCTAAGAATTTGCCCTAAAATAGTTGTATCTGATGTTAGTTTCCATGGAAATAAATGGAAACCATTAATTTTGGAGCAACCCATGTATAATCTCCTGAAATAACAGTAAATCCATTATACGGCAAGTTATTTGTATATATATACGTCTTTGGAATAAAAATCTTCTGCCAAGAATCCCAGACTGATACGCAGGTAGATATTCCCATGAGTTTAGCAGTGCTCTAAGTGTTAGCCAAACTAACATGCTGAACGTTTCTCTGTCTGTGGCATAAACTGTGAAGTGAAGCATTTTACTATACAAAATATTTCCCAATATGTCAATAAAAATAGAGCCTCCAGGATAGCCAAGGGTCAGGTTTAAACGGCCATTTTAGGTTGACTTGACTATTAAGGGAAATATCTTTCACTATTAACACTTATTGGGCCTTGTTTTGAAATAAGACTATAACAACGAATAATTCAGTATGGCATTGGTACTGATTCTGATAAATATAATAAAATATAAAATGAAGGTATCAATCGACAATATAAGTTATGTCTGTCCTAGGGGGCTGTTTTGCTTTGCAAATATCATCTGTTAGCATGGGTAGTACATTTTTGTTCTCAATACGACTATATATGACTATGTATGTATACCATAATACTATTAATACAGTTTTCACAGTAGTTTTCCATGAAAATGCTAGTAGATAAGAACACTGAGATCATATTGTGTGAGGGTGTTCATATCTCATTATTACAGTAAATTTGATATATCCATCAATATAAACATCCCCGTTTGCCAAAAATAAATAAATAAATAAATAAATAATACTACACAAATTTTGTCATAATTGCTACATTTGCTTTTGCAAAAGTATGTTATTATGTTTTTATACTTTGGAATGCTCTCTTGATACAGAATGCTAGCACAAATTTTGGAACTGTTTTACTATTTAAGTAGTAGAAATTGTTAAAAATGTTCAAGGCTTGGGAAGTATCAAGCCTCATGAACTTTTAATTTCCTCAGTGCAACATTTTTAGCTTTTCTTTTTAAGTAGTATATGAAGGAGAGCTGCAAGGAAGTAGTTAAAAATTGCTAGAAGCAGTTGTAGAAGTGAGAGAACTAGCAAAAGTAATTCAAACAATTCAGTGCCTTACTTACATTCTCAGAGCAGCTATGGTGGTAATTGTGCCTATTGATAAATCAGCAATTTTTCAATGAAGTATGGCTTCTATAAAAATCATTTTGCGCTTTCATTTTTTGCAAAATGACCCTTGTTGATTCCCCTATAGAAACATCTATCTTACATTTCCATTTACTACCATCTGATCAGATTAACATCTTCCACTTTTAAAGAACAGTTTAACAAATAGCTATTTTAATCTCAATCTAGTATATTGGGTGCTTAGAAGAGAAATTCAAAGGCTAATTAACTTACCTGGTCAATTTCTTATTTTGGTTACCTCCTGAACTGTATTTAAAAATCACTCAAACACCACCTACTGTAAGTAAATCTACTTATAATCTTATTTCTCACACGAGGCACAGTACATTGGAAAATCTAAGAAAAGTGGATAAAGTTTATTAGGCATGTTATGCTTCATACATTATGTATATGTACATCTTTACATAATAGTACAGGAAACCATGTGTAGGTGCAGATGATTATGCTTGGCAGTAGGAACTTTGGCGTAACAGTACAGTATTCCAGAGCAAATTAACTACTGATTTGTATCTGTTGTTTTCAGTGACTCTAATACTTTGCATTGTAGAAAATAGGAGAAGAGCAGTGGAAAAACATATTTCCAGGAGGGATATTGTTACTATTTTTAAGTGATTTTATAAACCTTTTTTAATATGACAGTGGTTAAATATTAGTATCATTGATCATTATCTAGAAGTTTCCCCTTGCCTCTTCTTTATGTAAGCGTGACTCCTTTAAAAACTCCTTAATGGTTGAAGAATCTGCTTTCTTTTATCACCTAGAATAGGTTTTTTGTTCATTAAAATTAGTCATAAATATCTCTAGGACTTCAGTTATACAAGACCTGTGGTGTGTCCTGTCTTATGAAGATTGAATTCACAAATCTTTTAAGGCATAAAGACTTCCTAATCAAAATAGATGTAAATTAAAGTGCAAATGGAAACTACTAGCTCTTATCTCAACTACAAGTGGCTGCTGTATAATAAGAGAAAATATATAATTCTGTAAGTTAAATTTATTTTTTAATGTCTCCTTATGAAGGGAAGAAAGGAAAAAAAAAGTGAGTCTAGGTGATGATGTTGATATAGGAATCTTAGAGAAATAGCTATTTGGTAAATAAAACATATGCAATGATATGGAGCAGACTGTTGAACAGGAAATGACAAAATCTAGATGATCAAAGAACCATCGTATACATCAAATAGTTGCATAAAAGAGTATGATATTAGAAAAATTAGACTGAGTCCCAAAGGCAGATGTCACAACCAGACATGTAAGATGCTTCCCATTAGATGGAAATAGAAGAAAAATACAGATGAGAAGACTTGGTTGGAATAATGCTGCTGACTGTTAAAGCTGCTCATGTTATGAATTTGGGCCCTGGAGATCTATTTAGGTCATATCTGAAAAAAAGTGTTAAGTATCTCTAAAAATAACTTAGGTACTTAAAAAATGAAGGTTGGCTCCTTAGGTGACAGTAGTTGAACACTGATACAACAGAATCTGAAGAAAAAAAAAGTCTATAAAACTCATACGAAATAAGATTAAAAAAAAAAAATTGATAGGTTATATTTTTCTGCAGTACTCTGATGTGAAAATTTATATTTGCACTGATATTTTTTCTAAACTACCCTACAAAGAGCATTCTCCAGACAGGCCATCAATCAGCAAACTGACACACTGCTTTATGAAAAACTCTTTTATCGTCTATGTTTTTTATTAAGCAGTTTGTAGCTAGAAAGCTGCTTCTTTTTTTTCTTTTTCTTTTTTGATGGTGTTATTTACTGAAAGCCCAGGGCATTGCCAATCCCACCAACAGAGATGCTGCCAGCAGAGTCTGGTGTCCCTGAGGCAGCCCTGCTAGCTTCCATGAGATACACCTATTTGTTGGAGAGGTGTGTAGCAACATGAGAAATGCTGCCTTCTCTTCTCTAGGTTGCTTATGGCCAGCAACCACCCCTGCCAAACCCACCCGTAGGTGCCTTGTGGCAGAAAGCTCTGTCCCAGAAGCAACAGATGCCTGCTGCAAGGGCAGCAGTGGGAAGGCTTACGTAGAAGCAATGGGATTCATGAGCTCAGTGAAGTGGGCTAGGGAGCACCTTGGCAGGCCCAGGTGGGAGGTAGACTTGCCCTAGAGTGGCAGATACTTGTGGGCAGCTGGGTTTGGTGGGAATGTGGCACAGGTGTCAGGTAATAGTATAAACTAAGAGAAGGCTGCTCAGAGAGGTTGTGGAGTTTCCTTCTCTGGAGATATTCAAGATCCTGGATGCTTTCCAGTGCAACCTACTTCAGTGAACCTGCTTTAGCAGGGGTTAGGACTTGATAATCCCCAGAGGTTCCTTCCAACACCTACAATTCTGTAATTCTGTGATTCTCAGAAGGCATTTGATTAGGCCTTGCAAGTCAGTTGAGTCTCTTTCTTCTTCTGGTGTAATTACTTGCTCTTTTTCAAAATAAATGGCAAATGTATTCAAAAGACTATCAGCTCATCTGCAAGTTTTGGACTATTTAGATAGAGTAAATCAGTATAAAACAAAACACAATTTCATTGTTCTGTATGCAATTATAGTGCAGTAAACAATGTTATCTTTATCATAATGTTGCAATAAATATTTTGTTTAATGATATGTTTTTTTCCAATTAAACAAACCATTTTGCTTCTCTTCTGGAATTAAAAGAAAAGGTGAGAAATATTTTTAATGGAAAAAAAGCAATCTTGCTGTAGTGGTATAATGCAAACTTTCTTCTGAAGAAAATAAAAAAGAAAAAAATGTAGTGAAAAACAATATTCTCCATCTAGCAAGTTACTTAGGACCATTCCTAAATTTCAGCCTAAACATAACTTGTGTGGTATTTATTATGACTTTTCTAAATTCTTAAGTATGTATCTTGCTCATCTGTATTCTCCAGATCATAATGGGATTTTTCAAATTTATATCTGTATTAATTTCAAAGTATTCTTTTCTTTCATGAGAAAAAACATCAGTATTTTAAAATACTGAATATTTAAGCATAATACATTCAGGATCTAAAGCCTATATTCCTTTCTCTGTCCAGTATTATAATCGTACCATGTTTATGCTTTTTGGCACTTACTGGAATATTCCTAATGTAATAAGATGTATGTAATCAGTTTATTCCTTCTGGCTCTTTATATTTACAAAAACTAATTTTAGTTCTTTAATGCAAATGAGTGATATTGATGTACCTTTTCACATGGCAGTAGTGGTTTAGATACTGCCATGTTCACTGTCAGCATCTGTGCCATACCTTCATGATTAAATTTTCTGCTGTTATCTGACAATCTCTCTGTATGAACATGTTGCTATCTTCTAGATCTTCTAGCAAGATCCTTGTTGGGAAAACACTTGGCTAAGGTTCTGTAGACAGGGACATTTTTGTCATGATGGATCTCAAAAGAAATTTTTGGTCAAGAACTGAGGGATAGGTTACAGCTTTCAGTTATTTATCAATTGAACATTGAAAAATTGAGTTGGGAAACATGCATGGGAATGCTATGTAGGACAGAATAATTTGGGAAGAGTCAGTGGCAAGTTATTTCATTAGATAAACAAATCTTGGTATTTTTTCAGAATAAATTTGTTCCATTTGTGCCTGTTCATCATGAAAAATAATGGGGAGAAGAGGTAATTTTGATTAAGGCAAGGTGAACTTTCTGGACTTCTAGTCCCAGTGAAAAAGCTGCTTTTTCTTTGTTTCTAGATCAGTGTCTGAGTTCAGATCTGCTGACCAGGCAGAAGTTGAACTCTGTATTTAGCCTGCAGCCTAAATATACCTCTGCAAGCTAAAGATGTTTTTTACGAGTATGCATTTCAGTGTTTGGTTAGTGTTAGGGTTAGCATTGCATTTCCATGTTGGTTCACTGTCAGAATGGTCAGAACTGACTTATCTCCTGAAATTAAAATTTTTTCAGAACAATTCTTTTGTGTTAATTGAGGTAACAGTATTACATCAAAATTGAGGCGATAAAACAGCATGCATGGTCCTAGGATCATAGAATCACCAAGGTTGAAAAAGACCTAAAATATCATCCAGTCCAACTGTTCACCTATCACCAATAGCTCCCACTAAACTTCAACACAACATCCAAACGTTTCTTGATCTGGTGCCTGATCTTCATTCACATCATATATGACCTTAATTGTATAAGGTCTGAAAAAGAATGAACATGCTGGCATCTATTTTTATTTTGTGATCAAGTTCTTGTGATGTAAAAGTCACTATACAGTTTAAACAGAAGGAAGCAGTAAGGACAATTGCCTTCCTCTTCTTTGAATCTGCATCTTTATATTTTTTGTTTTCTAGTTGCTTATTGAAGATAGAAAAAAGCTATTCCTTCTTAAATTTCTCTGTGCCACATAATGTTAGTCTATGGTATTACTCCTTCTTTATCTTTTCTAGGCTGAAAAGTCCCACTTCGTTTCCTTGATACTATAATAGGAGCATTTCATGGCTTTAATCATATGTTACTCATCCTCATAACATTTCCAGTACTTTCTGACAGTGAGAGGAATCAGAGCAGCAGGCCATGCTCATATATATCTGTGCACGGATTCATTTAGGTTGTTCTCAGAAGAAAATAGACTGAATAAACAAACCCCAAAAATCTATTTAAAAGAAAAAGGTGAGGAAAAAAAAGGAAAAGAAAAATGTTTCCTTCAAAATGTGTTTCAGATATGATACCTTAGACAGTATTTGAAAACATGATAGTTTTCTCAAGCCCTCCTTTGAGTCAGACTTCAAAGTGACTCTTTAGACTCCAGAGATGTCAGTTATTAACATGCTGGTGTATTCAGTTTACTTGTTCTCCTACACTGGACTGCTCCTGTGTGGCCCGCTGGAACTTAAGTAAAGAACACGTGAACAAGCCTTTAATAATTTAGAAAATGAATGTTATTCTTGTCCAGCTGACAAAATTTTTTTAAGTAATTCTCTCTGACTGTTAATTCTGTTACTACTGGTCTAACTGGAAACTTGAATCTGTTCTGCTTTATACAAAAATAGATTTTGCTGTTATTTATTAGTGACTGCTGTTATTTATTAGTGACTGTTGTAAAATAAATTCTTGATATCCTAATATAATATATAAAATAATTAGATCCCTTCTATTTTCTGTTTAGAAAATATCTCAGCTGCTGGCTACCTGCATAAACATACTAAAATATATATTTCTTAATTTCTCATCGTCTTGATAAGATGACTCAATTAGACCCTAATAACAAAGAAGTATTGAATGGTTCAAAAATGAAATGCAAGAGTTCTTTTCTCAGAAAGAAGTAATTTCATCCAGAAAAAAAACTTCCAAAGGAGCATGAGTGAAGACAGTTTCTGTCTTTTCTAAATAAAGCAGAATTTTCCAGCAATATTAACACAGACCTGTAAATATACAGAAAAATTCTGCTCACCTTTAGGTGAATCTATTCTTTCCCAGTCTGTTCATGTGTCAAATCAGCATTAAACTTGTCATACCTAACTTACTGCTTTGCATCCAAATGCATCTTGACTGGAGGTGGCATAACGGATTCCCTTCATAGGGTAAGATGCTTTTTTTATAGGTTCATAGGTTTATAGGTTCATTAGGTTGGAAAGGACCTACAAGATCATCCGGTCCAACCATCCTCCTATCACCATCCCTACCCACTGAACTACTAAATCAAATCCCTTAGCACCTCATCTAAACGCTTCTTGAACAGTGCTAGGGATGGTGCCTCAACCACCTCCCTAGGCAGGCCATTCCAGTGCCTGACCACTCTTTCAGAGAAAAAATGTTTCCTCAAATCTAATCTAAATCTTCCCCGGTGCAACTTGTGGCCATTCCCTCTCGTCCTGTCGTTATTTATCAGGGAGAAGAGGCCCACCCCCTCCTCACCACAACCCCCCTTCAGGAAGTGCAATAAGGTCTCCTCTGAGCCTCCTCTTCTCCAGACTAAACAATCCCAGCTCCCTCAGCCACTCCTCATAAGACTTGTGCTCCAGACCCCTCACCAGTTTTGTTGCCCTTCTCTGAACACGCTCCAGGGCCTCAATGTCCTTCTTGTAGTGAGGGGCCCAAAACTGAACACAGTACTCGAGGTGCGGCCACACCAGAGCTGAGTACAGGGGGATGATCACCTCCCTGCTCCTGCTGGCTACTCTATTTCTAATACAGGCCTGGGCACACTGCTGGCTCATGTTAAGCCGAGCACCAACCAACACCCCCAGGTCCTTTTCCTCTCTACATTCTTCAAGCCATTCTGCCCCAAGCCTATAGCATTGCATGGGGTTATTGTGGCCAAAGTGCAGGACCCAGCACTTGGTCTTATTGAACCTCATCCCATTGAGGTCAGCCCAGCAGTTCAGCCTATCCAAATCCCTCTGAAGGGCCTCCCTACCCTCAGGCAGTTTGACACATCCTCCCAACTTGGTGTCATCTGCAAACTTACTGAGGGTACACTCAATTCCCTCATCTAGGGAATAAAGATCATCAGTAAAGATATTAAACAAGATGGGCCCAAATACTGACCCTTGGGGGACACCACTCATAACGGGACGCCAGCTGGACTTAACTCCATTAACCACTACCCTCTGGGCACGGCCCTCCAGCCAGTTCTCCACCCAGAGAAGAGTGAACCTGTCCACACCACAGGCTGTCAGTTTCCCCAGGAGAATACTGTGGGAGACCATGTAAAAGGCCTTGCTGAAGTCCAGGTAGACTACATCAACAGCCTTTCCCTCATCTACCAGTCTGGTCATCCAATCATAGGAGATGAGGTTGGACAAGCATGACCTGCCCTTTGTGAACCCATGCTGGCTCGGTCTGATCCCTTTATTGCCATGCACGTGTCGTGTGATCTCCCTCAAGATCATCTGCTCCGTAACTTTCCCTGATACCGAGGTCAGGCTGACAGGCCTGTAGTTCCCCGGGTCTTCCTTATGGCCTTTCTTGTAGAGGGGAGTCACATCGGCAAGCCTCCAATCTTGTGGGACCTCTCCAGATAACCAGGAATGCTGATAGATGGCAGAAAGTGGCTCGGCAATCACCTCTGCCAGCTCCCTCAGCACCCTTGGGTGGATCCCATCTGGTCCCATGGACTCGTGGCAGTTCAGATGGAGGATCAGGTCTCTGACCGTCTCTGCTTGGATCACAGGTTTTATCCAGCTGTTGGCTTTTTCTAGATCCATATCTTTTTTAATTCACTTACATCCCATGCTTAAACGAACCAGCAACGTGCACTTGCAGCCCAGAAGGCCAATTGCATTCTGGGTTGCATCAGAACAGGAGTGGTTTTGTGTATAAGCTAGTCTTGCCTAGTTTCATAAGAACCTAAGAATTCTCTACCTTATTAATATTACACTACCTTATTTACACAGAAACTATGTTTTTCTGTAAATATATAATAGCCATTTTACATTATGAACCATGTTGAGAGACAACCATGATAAGAGACAAGCTAGGCAATATGAAATGTACTTACTAAAGATGAGTCTATTTGTTTCCATTTTTTGCAACTGAAATTAAAATTTAAAATTTGAAACTAGATAGATATTTAAAGCCCTATCTGCGTGGCCAGTTTTGTCTTTAATAGAAAGTTGGAGAATTGTGATTCTTATTGCTCTCATGAGCAACAAGAGAAATTTTCTCCAAGGACAAACCCCTCTTCTTTTTCCCCAGCTCTCATAAATAAACTGACTCTAATTGATCACAGTGACTGTGTGGGATGAAGGCATTGTTCAAAGGAGCCTGTCCTTTTGCTGCTCCCCAGCTGCCTTTAGAAATAACTGTGTTTTGTCAGAGGCAATGAACAATAAATCTACACAAATAAGTCTGTCTTCTAAGTACTATGAGTCTGAGTCCCAGAGACAAGCATAACATCTACTGTTATCTAGCTGCAACTTTACAACCTCTAGGATGGTTTAAGGCAGAAGTCTGAGATTTGTGAAGTCTTTATACTTCTTTGAAGACTTCTAAAACAGGAAAAGATGAAAGTAGTTCTGTTGAAGCCATCATATTTTGCCAAATCCCCAGTGCCTGTTTCTCTCTCTTCAGTAGTGTTTACCTTTCTTCAGTACTGCTGTTTTTCATGTAGAAGAAAAGCCATTTTTGCAGTATGACTTGTGCTGAGAAATAAGATACACCAAAATGCCCTTTGGGTGAGAAAGAAAACTCCTAGACTTTTACCTTAATAATGTATGCATTTCTTTACCTACTACTCCAAGTGCAAAGTGTTGCATTTGGGTCAGGACAATCCTGGTTATGTATACATACTGGGAGAAGAACTCTTAGAGTAACCCTGCTGAGAAAGATGTTAGGGGTGCTGGTAGGTAAAACTTACCATGAGCCAGCAGCGTACACTTGCATCCCAGAAGGCCAACTGAATTCTGAGCTGCATTAGAACAAGGGTAGCCAGCAGAGTGAGTAGTGAACCCTTCTACTCTGACCACGTGAGACCCCTTCTGAATATTACATCCAAGCCTGAGACCCCCAGAGGAAGGCCACAAGAGAGATCAGAGGGCTGTAGCTGGGGAAATTGGGCTTGTTATGTCTAGAAAAGAGAAGGCTCCCTAAGAACTCATTACCTCCTTCCAGTATTTCAAGGGAAATTATAAACAGGAGAGAAATTGGATTTTTACATGGATAGATAGTGATGAGATGAGGGAAAATGATTTTAAACTAAAGGAAGGGAGATTTAGATTAGATATCAAGGGGAAGATTTTCACAGGGAGAGTGGTGCAGTGCTGGAACAGGTTACTCAGAGAGATTGTGGATGCCCCATCCCTGGAGGTATTCAAGGACCTAGAGCAGCCTGATCTAGTGGCCAGCAACCTTGCCTGCAGCAGAGGGTTTGGAACAGATGATCCTTGAAGTCCCTTCAAACTCAAGCCATTCTAAGATTCAGCTTTGAGAATATTTTAAACTTGGCTAAGAAAAATGATTTGGTTACTGATTCACAAAAATGCCATGCTTCTGTGGATATATAATTCATTTTAGTTGGGACAGAGTTTATTTTCTTCACTGTGTCTGGTATGATACTTTGTTTTGGCTTTCGTTTGAGTTCAGGAGTAAAACAAAGTTGTTAACATAACCGTGCTTTGGCTGTTGCTGAGCGCTGTTGTTCCAGTAAAGGTACTGGGAAAGTACGAGAAGCTGGGAGGGGACAGAACCAGGACAGCTGACCTAACCTTGCCCAAGGGATGTATCTTTACCACATGACATGAAAACTATAACAATGAGGAGAATTGTCCTGTGGGCAGTCACTGCTCAGGGACTGGCTGGACATTGGTCAGTGGTGGCAAGCAATTGCACTGTACATCACTTGCTTTGTCTGTATGTGTATAAGGAGACTTAGGAAAAGAACTATTGTCATCTAAGATTAATGTCATTGTTTGTTCTGAGATACTCCTGTGAATGAAGGAGTGTCATCTGATTTCTGTGGGAGCCATTTCTGGAAAACTAAGGGTCAGACTGATGAAATTCAGTTGCAGAACTTTTTCCAAGGAGAAGGTTGAATTGACATTAGGAAATCTGAAACTTGGATGACCTATGTGATTTGTTTGATATTCTCACTGTTGAAAATGATGCATCTAAGTAGCAAACAGAACATATTTTCTTCTATTTGTTTCTGTAAACAAACAAACAAAGTACAAATGTTTTATGTTATTCTTATCTATAAATATAAAGCTGTTCTTCTTGATTCTGTAGAAATATTGTATGCTGCAAAAACTATGCTTCGTTTGTGAAAACTTTTGACCAAATATGCCTACCTGTGTGACCTACTGTAGAGTACCAGCTTTGGCAAGGATTGGACTCGATGATACCTTGAGTTCCCTTCCAACCCCTGAAGTTCTGTTATTCCATGAAATTTCAGTCAGCAGCTATTTCTAGTGGTTTTTCAATACTTACTTTTCTGCTAAAAAATATCATTTTATAGATTGCTATCATAGTCTTTTTCTAAAAAACTAAAATACTGGTTTTGAAAAATGCCCTAAAACTGTCTCAAATTAGATGTAGTTTTCTGTATGATGCAGTAAGTGTATAAGAACAATAAAATGCTTCAATTTTCCAATGAAAAGCAGTTTCTGATTTGGAATAAGTGCTTATTAATTCAGGAAGGTAGAATGGGACCTTACCACTTAGATACGTAAATGTAAGAAGTACTACCAAAGTGCAGAACAACCAATCATGTTGCATTATTATTTTCCTACAAATTTTATTCAGTCATGTTAAATTCTGGAGATTATTCAGTAACTACTTTATTCAGTGTAGTAACTTTGAAAGCCCCATACAGCTTTATACATTTAGTGTATGTATCCATTCAAAACAGTCTTCTGAAAATATTTGGACAGAAGTAAAAAATATTTTCAGTCTTTAAAATGAATCATCTACAAAAGCCATTCAACAACTTATGCCAAATTTCATTTTCCATTTCTTAGGTTCTTCAAAAGAAGGATGTCTTAATTAACTTTGTTAAAGGGATTAAACTGCATTCTACCTTTTGCCTTAGAGGTGTGTGGTTGTTAAAGTCTGGCTTCATATGTAACTGCTAGAAATGGTCACATATGAAGTAATGAATGTTGCTGAAACTACAAATAAGAATAGTTTTTATAAGCATTTTAATACTTTGGTAGGTCATGATTGCCTTTGTCAAGAGAAAGTGTTATTTCAAGAAAAAGGACACAACAAGATAAACAGCTAAACACCTGTTTTGGTTGAGTAGGGATACAGTATTTAGCTGTATTTAGCAATCTTATGTTAAAAAAAATACATAAAACTCAGCAAGACTTAGACATATCATGCAGTTGAGGATTTATTGGAGTCAAAAAATCCGTGGATTTGTATGCCACATTGTAAAGCAATATAGAATTTAATAGGATGTTTGGTGTTGCTCTGATGGATGGGAAGGCTGGCTCGGAGAGGAAGGGAAGGAATTAAGAGCTTCGTTTAGTCAAATTGTACATGAACTAATAAGTACAAACCTATATTACTGGAAAAAGAAGCCAGAATTTCAGTTAGGTTATTATTGCAGTGAAATTGACCTTCAGATACGTAGCATTTACGGACATTTGTACTTATGAATGAAAAAGTGTAATCTCGTTTTACTGGAGGGAGAATCCATGCAAATATGAATGGACTATCTCTTCAAGTGAAGTAATAACAGTAAAGATGAAGAGAAAAGGGAAAACTAGCAGAGCAATGAGATAGGAAAACAATCTATGGAAGTGAAGGGGGTATAAAAAAGTGGACTATGAAAACGTCAAATGAGTAATTGAATCAACATTTTTCAGTGGTATAATAGTAAGGCTACTCTCAATTTGAAGAGAAATAATGAAGACAAAACAAAGCTTAGACTTAATGGACTTCATAGTATTTCAGTGGCAGAGTGACGAACTAGCTTCACATCTTACATTTCCCTATGCTGCCATCTGTCCAAACAATAATAGCATATGATAACTGAAATACAGTGAGGAGAAAATGTGCTAAGGTATTTTTCTTAATTCAAGAAGAGCAGGAGGGGTAAAAAGATTGATGTGCCAGAGATAAATAGTGAAATATGAAAGTAAAAATAAGGATAATTACAATAAAGTTGGCAGAAACTTATATTTTCTTAATCATCGAACATTGATTTTACTATGTTTCTCAGCCTGTATTAAAGTAGTGCTACAGCTTGAGTGTCTTCCAGGAATTTGTTCAAGATATGTGGCTTGGGAAGAGGCAGAAATCCAAAATAATATTATTAGACCTATGAACTTAGATAGTGACCCATCAGAAATTTTTGAATAGATGTGAATTTGGGAAGTGGAGGAAAAGCTGGTTAGAGGGAATAATGTTGTGGGAATGGATAAGCAGTTAAGTGTGGATAGAATGACTAGGAAAAAGCCCTCAATAGGTAGGAGGGAGAAAACTAAGCAGAGCCTAATGGTAGTCATGGAAGACAACTTAGTGGAATGACCAATGGGGAAAACTGAAAGTAGAACCTTTAATAAATAAAGGTAAGTAATTAAAAAATCCGGGAAAGGGAAATGAAATCAGGAATACTTTGACTAATAGCCTAGAGCTGCATGTAAGAAAGGGCAAAACACATTTGTTTAAAGAGACTAAAAGTTTTAAAACCTTTTTTTTTTAAATTTTCTTATGTTTTACTAAAATGTTGAAATTGTAATGAGGTATAATTTTTAGATTAAAAAATCGTTAGATAAAAAAAATTTAGATGAATTACTTTGTTGTTACACATTATCTATCTATGAAAATAATTTATCTTGGTACAGGAAAAAATTGCATAATTCCTTGCTTCGATTGACTGCCAGAGTAGTCTGCAAAATTTCAGTATTTCTCCTTTTCTGCTATAAAATAAAAGTGGAGAATCAGAGATACAAGCAGTGGGCTACACCCTCACTATTCAGATGTATTGTTTTATATGCTTAAAAATCTATTTCCATTGCGAGGAAGAATAGCTCTAGCTTTCACATTCAATATATTTTGTCTTCTCTGTTTTTATGAAAGTAATATCTATAAGTAAATCTATTTACTTCAGAAATCACAAAAATAAATAAATTGTTATCATTCATAATAATAATAATAATAATAATAATAATAACAACAACAACAACAAAAGTTTTACAAGATTGACCAGGCTGGATATATTAATTACTGGAGAACCCATATGCAGTATTAATTGGAGGAAGATAATAATCTCTTACACGTTTTTTTAAGCGTAGTTTTCTGAAGTATGGGTTTCAAACCTACTTTGCTTTCTGAATGCATCATAGTACTCTACATGTCTACACTTGAAAGCACTGTTTTCACTACATTAAAAATAAAGAAAAATCCAACTCTGAAACTTATTGGGATGTTGGATATTCTCCTCTGTATTTAATTTTCTTTTGTCTACACTAACTGTTAAAGAATTAGATAAGCAGTGTTCTTTTCCACCACTTATGAAATGCAGCACACTTTCTAATTTCCTTTTAGTTGATGTCTGAACATGGGAGAGATTAAATTAAACTGATTTTAAAGTGTCATAAGCAGACTTTTAAGCAACCCTATATATAGCTGTAGGCTTATCTGTTTGGCTGTCTTGATAATACCCTTTCCTACCTCTTTTCAATATTAGGAAATACAAGTGGTATTTGAGAAGATATTGGAAACAGAAGCTAACATCCTGAGAATGCATCAAAACATAAACTCTTTTAGGATGAAATGAAGAGGATCAGACAGTATTTACCAGAAGCAAATGCATGGTATTTCCAAAGAAGAAGCACACCAATTAGATTTGTATCAGAAGGACACCAGATGTGCCTGAGAAACTGCCTGTAGTAATGATGCAGTTATTAATGGATGTTTAACTCCCCACAAACTGAGAACAAATGACAGTAAAAATCTCTAGAGAGGTGCATAATTGGAATGTTAGGTGAATGTTACCAGCTACTTCAGTGTATAAATCAAGTCCTGCTGGTATGCTCTACTCATTGAGACATAGCTCAAATATCTCGAAGAGTGAAATGTTGAAAGGACTTGGTTAAGCCCAGGCAGTACGAAATGACTATTCTCTGAACACAGGTCTCTGTTGGAGTGTGCTTTTTTGTATAACAAGTGAATGGTGGCCTCATGTGGTCTCTTCAGTGAGTTGGGAGGATCAGTCCCTTCAGTGTAGCTGCAAAATGATCTTGATCAGTTGCTGCAGCTGCGAAAAAAAAAAAAAAAAAACTGGACTGCCTTTCCACAGGCTTGCCACCCTCTGTATCTTCTGATTATGATTTCCCAGATTGCTCACACAGTTGCTGGAACTGTGATTTAGTTTAACATATTTTTAGACCATTACAGAAGGATAATGTAAACAATAGAGACACATTTCTATACTTATTTTCATGAAAAACTAAAGGACTGAAAACAATGTTCAGTCTTGTGACAGATATCTTAACATCTCTACTACTAGTATGTGCATTCTTGAAAGCACTTTGTTCATTTAAGTTTTGAACAAACTGCTGGATCTTGAGTAAAATGTACTGGATTTTGATTCAGATATGGAAGAATCTTGTAAATGAATATTTACCAACTTAGTGTTGCATTTTCATTAATCCCCAAGGGAGAGTTTGTGTAAAGTTATAGCCTTGCTTTAAATTGCTATGGATTTTGCTATCTTGGCTAATGAAGGATGATGAGCAATGCAGAGATTTTTATGTTCATAACCTCTCAACCCTGAAATGCTCAGCTCTGCAACATCCTGAATGTTTTATCAGCTTCTTTTCAAGCCTTCTTTCACCAGCGCAAGATGATTATACTGACGAATTCCTCATGCTGAAAGCAATGTAGCTATTTGGCCTCTAGTGACCGGTATCAATCCAGAGCTGTGCATTTTATGCCAAATAAAATTTATGCAAATGAATCATCTGTATTGAGATTTAATTATTTTATATCTTCAGTTTTTCTAATTCACTTCTTGTACACTTTAGACTATTTAGATAAAAAATATTAAATATTCAAGGATCCTTTTCTTAAGACATAATTTCCTCTTGAAAAATAATGACTAGGAGTACAATTTTGTAATATTGCCCACCTCTAAAGCATATAATGAATGTTTCTTCTGCATGTATTATGTTGATGATTAGACTGTTATAGATTGTAAAGTTGGTGTTACTGCTTGTGATATGGTTTTTATCCAAAGATGTGAATTTGTAATGCTTTTCTTTTTTTCTAGTGAATCAATATTTTCAAAAGTTTACTTTCACAAAAATTTCTTTAACTACATTCATGTCAATCCCTGTTTTTTTTCTTGTACCCATAGGTTACTGGTGCATATACAACCAGCGTGAAGCACAGGGAGGAGGTATAGAGTATTTTTGCCTCCAGAGCATAACTCTACCAGAACTGCAGTAATTATACTGACGAGGACATCTGAAGCTCACAAGTTTTAAATTTAGCTGAAGGGCTGTATGCTTAAATAACCTTTGATAAACTGAGATATATCTGACCACTGTGCACCACTCTTAAAAACTCTTTTTATTTTCATTTAATCAACTTTCCCACAGTTTGTTGTACATTCTGGAGATTTAACAGTTTAACATACAATAGTGTATCCAAAATGCTATCCAAAATGTTATTTGCAGTCAGTAGAGAGGAATGTGTATGTGTATTCAGTATCACTTATTCATGCCAGATTAGGAGTCTGTAACAAAAAAATAACTTAAGCATCTTTCTCTTCACAGACTATAGAGAGTGTCTCTATAGAGAGAGACTATAGTTGACTAACTCAAATTTTGGTGTTTAATTTCTAGATGTATAGGGTAAGATCATCATATCTAATTAGGTGTATATTTATTTTCATGAGATGACTTTGTTTTCAATAGCATTTCTCTCATGTAATCTTTCTCCAAAAATATAGCATAATAAATGCATAATATTTTTTTTGGTGTTACAGGAAGAAATGTGTCCGTTTTGAATCTGAGAATTTTAAGCTTAAAGTGGTACAGAAAACAAAATATTATCAACTGAGATTTGAATACAGAATAGAAAGTCTTATAGAATAACAATGGAGATAGGTCTGTGTGAAATGCACACTGCAGACATATTTTGCCTTTTCAAGAGAGAGATGGAAAAGGTTAGCAATCCATTTCAGCACAGATATAGTGAGTTGACGATGCTTCCTTAAATGCTGCTTCTTGAAACAGTCTAACATATGTATTTTGCCTGAAAGTACTTTGATATTACATCTCTATTGAAGAGTACTTTGATATTAAACTAGTTTCAGATGATGTCACTAGGTTTTCATAAGGAGTGCCTGGTGAACTTTTTTTCTCCTTAAACATTTTGTATGGAGCGAATGGCAGTTCATGTTCACATTTTACTTTCAGAAATGTATATTATTAGTGAGATGAGTAACACCAGGAGAGGTCAGAGCTCAGCCCCTAAAAGTGCTGCTGTCTGTGAAGCTTTGAGTCTTTCAGGATTTTCCATAGGGCTTGAGTTTCTTTCTCCTTAGTTGCTTTCTACAGTGCTCACTAGTTCTGTGAGTTAGACCTATTTCATGGATGAATTTCAATTACCCGTACACAGACCTGAATGCAAACAAACAAATAAATAAACAAACAAATAAATAAATAATAGTCAATTGGCTTCTAGGCTAAATTTATTTGTAGATGAGCAAACATGCTCAAGGTATTCTGTCAAGCACAGTCTGTAATTGTGAATTTAGTTGACTAACAGCACTAGTCCCTACAGTGTTTGCAAGGTATACTTTTGGGACACATTTTTGGAAAGACATTCTGTGATTAAAGTGCTGAACTGGGAAATGTGAGTTATCATCTATTCAGTTCTAGCTTTCCTTTGTGATCTTGAGCAAAGTACTTGAAATACACTTGTACTCTGTAAAGCACCTATACTTAAACCTAGCACCTTGTTATAACATGAGAGTCAAGAAAGCCTCTGAGTATTCAAAGTATTATGTGCTGACTACTGACAAATGTACATATATATATATATATAATATATTTTACTCCTTTTCCCCCTGAAAAGCTATGTCAGTGAAAGAAACCAGTATTCTACCTTGTAAAACAAGTAAATGGTAACCAGATAGCCCACTTGACTTTCATTACTTTTTCAATACTTTAATGAGCCAGATACAGACATAACAATAGACACATTAATTGCACAGGCTTTCATGTACCATTTTTGGTATTATTTCTTAAGGGAATGAAAATGCCCTGCAGGAATTTTTTGCCTTTATATAGAGTCTAGCTTCTCTGACTAATATTGTGTATTTTTCCTTTAATGTGTCAGTATTATTCAGTATGTAAGGTGACACGTATTGTGTTACTAAATGCTGATGCATGCTTTTTCTTTATTTCATTTTTATTTTATTAGGGCAAAAGAGATAATTGTATTGGGTGGCTCAATTGTCAGAATAGTAGTTCCATGTAGCCCAGGGGAGGCCCACGGTGAAACAGGCTGTCCCTATGCAGCTCATGGACACTGTGCTGAGCAGATCTGCCTGTGCAGCCATTAGTGGGTTCCATGCTGCAGTAGTGGATATGGCCTGAAGGTACCTTAGCCCATGGAGATCTCCTGAAGGAGTAGCCCCAGGCTAGAGCAGCAGCCCATGGAGCAGAACCAGCTCTGTGATACTTCCAGCTGCTACCTAAAATCACATAGCCTTAGTAATAGAAAATCAAGGCTTTTGATCTAGTAACCTTGTATTCTGTTTTATTTTAGCATGGTGTCTTTAAAACAGCAATAGGTGCACTGTAGAATAATGCTAGGGGAAAAGGTAGCAGTCACCTCCCTGCTAGTAGTGGTACTGCCATCTCTTTTCCCTTTAGGCTTTCCAAAACAATATTTACTGTTCCTATGAGCAATATGCTTTGAGACAGTGACATCTTTGGCGTTAATACTAAGGTGTTGTGGTAGATCTTCATAAGAAATGAAACTGTTGTAGAGTTGCTCACAGGTTTTACAAAATATTGGTATGTTGGCCTACTGTAACACTCCTGTGGGGAATGAATCCTGTCTCCTGAATGAGGCAATTAGTTGTTTTCTGGCTGGAGCAGGAGCGTCCATAGCAAGACTCCTTGCATTAGTATTTTCCTCTGGAACAATTTAGACTACCTGAACTATTATTCCACTCATTTCTTATAAACCATTGGTCCTGTAGTTCTGCAAACTACACTGGTATCTGTGTGATCTGTTTCTATTAATAAAGTCAAATAATATGTAAAACATCTCCAATCTTAAGAGACTATTCTGTACGATAATTTTTATATCTGTGAAAAAGGTTTCTGCTTAAGTTTACAACTATGTATATAATCTTTGGCCAGTTCTACATTAGGAACAGCCTGGAGGAGTCAGTGGACCTGCCATATTCTTCATCCCAGATGTCAATCAATGCATTTAAGCATACAGATGGTACCTATCAATGGTTCTAGGCATAGTGGAAATTGCTTGGAGAAACTCCAATCTTCAGACTCCTGTCTGAAATACCCAGTTGTAGGGCTTCTATATCAATTAGGACATTTGAAGCTGGCTACAGTTTCAAATGGTCCACTATCCCCCTTGAGGCCATAATCTCATCTGTGCAGGCACTAGCTAGAGTTACATAGAAAATTACTGACAGAGTATACATGCTGCACAGCACTCATACCCAGCTACATCACAGTAGGAGTCTATCAAAAGACTTGAATTTGTTATGTGATTTAGATTATAGTTGTGATACAGCTTTTACCATAAAATCAACAGAGTCCTGTTAGAAATACTGAAGATTAACGCAAATATTTATAACTGAATAGAATTCTGCTCAAGGTCTTTTTCCTGAATATGTTAAAAAAATAAATAAATGAAGAGATGCTTGTGGTTTGGCTATTTTGTCTGCTTTTTTTTTTTTAAACTGATGGCTTCTCCAGAGAGGCTAAAGAAGAAAAATTAAAAACAAACAAACAACAACAAAAAAATGTCCTGTTTGTAGAAAATTCTAGATCAGTTGCATAAAATCATTATGTGTTCAGTGGGACCAACAGTTAGAGACTTGTTAGGGAAAAAAGCATTCACGAATCTGATAGACAAGGTAAATGAAAAGGCTACCTATTATGAGCTTTTTTCAGTGTATTTGCTGCCCCATTCTTCTGAGAGGGAGAGTGATAGTGGTGTGGTTCAGTTTAGCTGTTCATCACTGTGGAACCACTACATCTTCTCTTCTGTGCTAATTTTTCATTTACAGTCAGTTTAACACTTTTTTTTTGTTTTTTATTTTTTTTATTTGCAAGGGCTCCTTTGAGTTGGAAATGTTCCTCCAAACCAATGTTCGGATTATGTAATTGTTTCCTGTATTGTTTACCAAAGTGTTTTTGTGTTTCAAGAGTTCAAACTATTCTGTGGAACACAGAAGTCTTTATGATTCAAACATTTTATGTCATTCTGTCTGAATACTGTAGAATGAGATAGATCGGAGTCTGTGTTTAAGTACAAGCTCAGTGATGATGTTACTGACATTTGTAGGCTTCTTTTAAAGGAATTTCAAACTAAGAAATTGTATCAGCAGAAGAATACAATTTGGTTTGATTACTATCATGACAATGATAAATTCCACAATATATATTTTAAATAAGTTATAAATGATCAGAAAAGCAAAAGGTCTGCTAGAAAGACCCAAGGAAGAAATATATTCTGAACTGTTGATTGTTACTACAATTCCCAGTCTGTCATTATATGCCAGCTTATGGGAAACTCCTCTGATGCTCAAAGAATAAAATCAGATCTATGATTTAATTGTTCAGATCAAGTGTCCTGTAAAAACACCTACCTCTGTACCACATGTTTTTGTGTCAACTTGAAGGAGCTGTTGTGCTGGGGGCTCCCCATCATACCAAAGGGCCCAGGAAGAAGCTCAAATATCATTTAAATGATCTCTATATGTGACTGTAAAGAAACTGTTTGGTCACTGCCTGAACTGATGGTTGAGCACCTGGTGAAGTGGTATTGCTGGCCCAGGAAGCACAGGTGCAAGCAATTTATCTGCCACTTCCTTTGAAGGAGTTGTCTGCAGACAGAGATCCTTATTTTCTGCTGGGTGAGTCAACCTTTTTTTCTGTATATGACTATTGGTATTCCCAACTGTATTTTGCCTGGAATTGCAATGGACTTGTCAGAAGCACTTTTGCTGCTTCATAGGACAAACAGCAGTACCTCCAGAAACAAAGAAGACTTGATAATTACTGAAAACACTTTGGGCTATATATAAATTCTGCGTACTTTAATCTCTCTTATTTTAGGGATCATTTTCAGTATATGTGAACTAATGTCTTAAATACATACTGATATATTTTTATGAGAATTTCTTCATTCTACATGAAAGTTTTCTTTTTGCACTGTGTTTCCTATATACTACTTCTGTATATTTCTCTGATTAGTATTTTTAAAACCTTAATGTAAGTAGAGCAGCTATGGTATTTGTGCTACTGTCACCAGTTACTGTATAGGTACTTCTCAGACAGATGTGTGTGTACAATTTCTTGTCCTTAAGAAGAGTGGTTAAAAACTTGTTCCAGTAAGCCATCTTAGAGATGAGTGATCAAATGTTTTTTGAGAAGAAACAGCTCCTCTTGCAGTTCAGGTTTGTGTACCTCGTGGGGAACTGTATGGGAACTGTTGAATCACAGCCTGAACCACTGATTGATCACCTGAGTCGAGCACTGAATCAGCCACAGGAGCACAGGTGAAGGTGCAACTCACTTGTGTGATCAGAAGGGGTGGAGTCTGGCTCCACCACTCCCAGACCCCATTTAAGGGCTGACCAGGCCTGGGGAAGGGTCTCCTGTTGGAGATCCCTCTCCTTTGGAGTTATTAGTGAGCTTCAACCATCTGCAAAAGGTGAGCTTTTCTTTATTTGCTGGTTGTCTGTTTACCACCCAGGTAAGTCAAGCAAAATATCCTATTCATCTCGTTATTTTCTGTGGATACTATTCTTTTGGGTTATTCACCCTACAGGAACAAAATGTTCTGGCACATCTTGTTTTCTCCTAATCATTACTTTAGACTTATTTCTGAAACGTTTGAATGGATGTAAGTTTTCCGTGACTTAAATGGTACTTTGGTACCCAGTTGTGTATTACAACAATCACCTTGTGATCTTGGTTATATCTTTAACGAGAATTATGCTGTTGTGGTTCACAGTCAGACTTGATAGTGTGAGTATTAATGAAAGTTCAAGCCTGTAAGAACAATGGATGCCAATGTGATAGAGTGATGTCACTGAAATGATTTGTGTAGACATTCCTCAGACCTCTAAGGAGACAAAGAATAATATTAAATTTCTAACAGAATGTGTATTCTCTCCTAGTAGAATAAGCAGATTAGATTAAGAAAATCAGAGGGAAAACATATGATACTTTCTTCTACTATTTTCTCAAAAAGATATCCTTCAGGAAAGGTTCAAGTATTTGTTTAGTCATACAAAGGAATTCTTGAACAACATTAGCATGAGAAAGGCTGAAGCATCTTTGAAAGACAGGGTTTCAGCTCAAGGCACTTCATAATCAGTAGCAGCCACAGTGATGTTAAGAATATGGAATATCCTGCCTGTGCGACCTGGTTACTGTCTCTAGAATCCAGTTTGTTTAAACCAGTAATAGGTAATCAATATAAATAACTGGGAAATAAAGTGTGCTTGTATATTAGCTGTGAAGATTATTAATTGTGAATCTAGCTTTCAACGTTGACCACATTAGGAACTGAAATGTTACTATTCACAACCCATTGTACAATGAAGTGTTATGAACCACTGAAAAAAAAAACAACAGAAATTGTGTACTGCTGCTTAGAGACAGTTGTAGGGAGAAACCATGCTTATAAATCCTTTTGATGAGCGGGGAGAAAAATCCTTGGTATCTCAGATACACTGATCACATGAATTGGAGGTTAAAGGCTTAAGTAGCAATGTTATTTATATCTTTTGAATTTTCCCCCTCTTGCCAATGAATAATGATAATGTTCCAATCAAGTTAGCAAAAAAATATTACTCCACATGGCGAATCTAACTTTTTTAACTTTAGTGTGATTAGAATAATGTAAGGATAATTCTCAAGATTTACAATTAATGGCTACCCAACACAGAATGATAGGACAGGAGACAGGAAAATTAATGTGTTATACCCACAGATGTGCCAACCCTGAGCAAGAGTTAATAATGGAGGCAATAACAAAGACCATAACTCTTGAGGCTCTGATTGATGAACTTTTGAAGGAACTGTTCAGGCGTAATTCTAAAGACGTTGAATCAGAACTTTTGAAAATGATAAGAAGTGGGCAACAAGACTATCATGTTTTCTGGCAAAATGGTAATTTAAGGAATGGCAGAAGGGGATTCAGGGATAATTTTCTTTCTCTACAGAACAATATTCATATTACAGCTGTATGTGTTTTGGCTAGTAAGTACTTGAAACTTGATTTTTGGTGGTAAATGGTCTTGTCAACTCAGGAAGTATCGGATCTTTGCATAAGGTGACTCTCAATCCCAATATCCCTACTATATTTAAAATCATTAGTTAGGGATAAAATTAACAAAGAAATGTGTATGTTTTCATTTTTCATTTCTTAGCAGATAAACTTGCAGCTGTGGGTTGGTTTTTTTGGAGGAAATGTCATCCTGGTTTTGTTTTTATTTTTTTTTCTTGTTTTTTTATTTTATTTGGGAATGGGTGGGTGGATTACTACTGAGACTGTGCATGCTTTAGTCTTTCTAATAAAGACATTAGAAGCATATAATTAGTAACCATTATCACATAACTGCAACTTTCCTCTACTAAATGTCTCCAAAACATTATCAACCAGAGAGACCAAGACAGACTTGATCAATGGGCCTAGAATAACCTCATGAGAGTCAAGAAATCCAAGTGTAAGGTCTTGCACCTGGATTGCAACTACCAATATGAGCTGGGGGGCAAAATTATTGAGCACAGTCCTGCTGAAGGACTTAGGGATACTGGTGGATGACGACTGGATATGAAGTAGCAAAGTGCTCTTGCATTTCAGAAAAATCAACCATAACCTGGGCTTTAACAAAAGAAGCATTGTCAGCAAGGTAATGGAGGTGATTCTACATCTCTGCTCTGGTGAGGCCTCATCTAGTGTCCAGATATGTAGTCCTCAGTACAGGAGAGGCAAAGTCCTGTTGGAGTGCATCCAGATAAGCACCACAAAATAGTGCAGTGGATGGAATACCTCTCCTAAAAGAACAGGAGAGCTGGAGCTGTTCAGCCTGGAGAAAAGAAGGCAATGGAGAGACCTGATAGGGGCCTTTCAGTATCTAAAGGGGGGCTATAAGGTGGAAGGGGACAGATGCTTTAGCAGGCTCTGTTGTGATAGGACAAGGGGAAATGGTTTCAGACTGAAAGAGGGGAAATTTATTTTGGATGTAAGGAAGCTTTTTTTACAGTAAGGGTAGTGAGGCACTGTAACAGGTTGCCCAGAGAAGTGGTGGATGCCTTGTCCCTGGAGATATCCAGGGTCAGGCTAGACTGGGCTCTGAGCAGCATGGTCTAGATGTCCCTGTTAATTGCAGAGAAATTAGACTAGATGGCCTTTAAAGGTACCTTCCAACTCAAACAATTTTCTGTTTCTATCAATTAATTGAAGAATTTTGACAGTATATTTATCGCTTTTCTACTATATTCTTCCCCCCCCCATGTCAGTAACCAAGTTACTCTATGGAGTATTCTTGCAGTAATCACCATGCAGAAGTACATATGCCAGCTTGTGGCAGTAGGCATCAGTGCATGTCAGTAGCAGAATTTTTCATTCCTCTGTAAATATCTGTTGTGACAATCTCTACTGTAAAATCTTGGTGACAATTTAATATGTTAGATTTACCTTCAAACTTCTACTGCTTTGAAAACAATAAACAATTCATAAATGAAGAGTGCCTTCTCATGGGAGCAATATTATTTTGAGTCTGATGGGAATTACTGTTCAAGTGTTACTGCAGTTTTTATCTATCATGTATGTCTATGTATTTACATAGGTATTTCCTATCCTGAGCAATCAATGAAATAAACTTTCTTTTTTTTTCTTGTGTTAGATGTAGGCTCATGATTTGTAATGGCAATTACAATCTAGTTTTGACTGGCTCTGACTAAACTTTGTTAAATTTCTAGAACTGTGATTGGATATGAATTCCCTGTGGCCTTGAAGATGAAAAAAATAAAATTTGTGGCTGTGATTGGAAGCTAAATAAATAGCATTGTCTTAGATAAGTAAAATAAGAAATTCTTTTATATTATGTTTGGGTGAAGATTTTTCTTTTTTAAATCTAAGTATCGGTTATGAAGTATGATTGCAAGAGAAGGAAAAGAGTATATAGCTTGATAAGCTCAAGATAACATGGCAGGCAAATGGTGAATCATTTATCTCAGTATGTTACAGTACATAATATTGACTGGAAGTAATGGAGAAATTTACTGATGACTTCCTTGAGGAGTCAAATTGTATAGGATGAAGTGGTATGAAGATTTACATTGTTTTTTTTAAACAAAAGATTGTTAACTGATCACCTTTTTAAGTAAACTTCCCCACATTTTTTTCAGGAAGTGAAGGTTATAAACTTGAAACGTTTATTTTAAATGTATTTAGAGCTGGGATAAAAATTAATGCTCAGTGTGGCACTGAGCTGAGTTTAATGTAGTTTTATATGAGGATCTGGTATTGAGCTTATAATGTAGTTCTTGTAGAAAGGGTTTATCACTGAAGGTATCGTGGTTACCTATAGCTCCATAGGGAGGAAGGAACAATGCTGAACTCTCCTCTCTGGTGCCAGTGACAGGGCCTGAGGGAACGGCATGGAGCTATGTCAAGGAAAGGTCAAGTGGGGGTTAGGTAACAGACTGCCCAGGGTAGTGGTTGTGATGCTAAGTTGCCAGAGTTCTGACATACATGAATATTTGACGACAGTCTCAGATGTAGAGTTTGGATTTTGGGTTGTTCTGTGTTAGAGCCAGTAGCTGGACTTTGATTCTCATGAGTCCCTTTCAACTCAGTATATTCTGTGACTGTTAATAGACAGCGAAATAGAGGTGTCAGTATATGGCAGCTAAACACCATCTTAGTGCTGTTCAAGAAGCGTTTAGATGAGGTGCTAAGGGATTTGATTTAGTAGTTCAGTGGGTAAGGATGGTGATAGGAGGATGATTGGACTAGATGATCTTGTAGGTCCTTTCCAACCTAATGTATCTATAAATCTATGCTGTCTGTTCTACATAACAACATGCAACTGTACCCTGTAACAAACTTATATACTTCTTGGTACTCTGATTCCTGGAGAAGATTGATAAGTAGGAGAAAATTTAAAGTTTTGAGTATTGCTAAGTTATGCAAAAGGAACTGATATCTGAGAAGTTTTTTTTTGAAGTCAAATCACTATCTTGGTTAAAGGTCAACAAAATGCCCTTTAGGAAAAGGTCTAAGGACCACAGATAAGTCAAAAGAAGGAAGCATATTTGAGTTGCAGCCTCTTTGCAAGAGCAGGTATGAGTCAACTCTCACTGCAAAGCCATCTGTTTTGCTATCATGGCTCTGTGCCTGAGTATTATTCACTATTTAGATGTACTTAACTTGGACAAAGTGTTTTGGTAGTATAGTCATATTCTGAAGTGTCTGGCCAGCTGAGATTACAGACAGAGCAAATCTTACATCTACTATCTTCAGTTTTGCAAGTGATATAAAATTGCAAGTAGTTATGTGATATAAATATGCTGCCATTCAGGGAGACTTTGATGGGCTGAAAAGTTGGATTGAAAAGGAATTTCAAGTCCAGCAAATAGAAATACGATGTCCTGTACAAATATTTTATGCACCAGAAGAGGCAGGAAGCCAGCTGGTTATAATCCAGTCCTGCAGACCCAGGAATGCTGACAGACATAAAGTTGAACATGAGCCAGCAATGTGCCCTTGCAGCAAAGGCCAAGAGCACCCTGAACTGCTATACCAGGAGTTATGCCAGCACAATTAGAAAAATAATCTTTCAGCTCTGTGAGGCACTTGTGGGGGCAAACCTGGAATGCTGTCTCTTTTTCTGAGCTTTCTGGTATATGGAAGATGTGGTCATATGGGAACAAGACTAGAAAATGACTATGAAGACAATGAATGAACTGGAGAAAATTTTCTATGTGGAAAGATGAAACTGGATTTGTTTAGCTTGGAGAAGGGAAGTCTCATGGGGAACCTCATCAGGGTGTATAAATAACTGATGGGATGGAATAAAGTAAATGTTCCTGATATCTTCTCAGAGATGCTTAGTGAACAGAAGGGAGGCAATAGCCAGAAACTGAAATTCAAATTAAAAAAAAACAAACAAAAACAACAAAAAACAAAAAACCCACTTCTCCATTCTTGGAGATCTTCAAAATCCAATTAGGCATCCTCAAATCTGTGATATTGTGATATGTTTTGAGTTCTGTAACTATCAGATACAAGCTCTTAATCTAATTTGATTTTAGAGAGATGTTTTTAGTTTGGGATGTCCACGGGCTTACTGCGGCTGACAGCCCTAAAGGACACTTTGCATATGGACAGAGTATGCTGCTTGTCTCTCTGTTCTTTACAGTTGTGTGAATTGAAATGATAGATTACAAGATGAAAAACTTAACTAGAAAAGGTAGGAAATCTGCTGTGTGATTCTACTACCCTGAGTGTGTAACATATCTTTCAATTCTTAACATAGCACTGGAAAATGAAATAACATATTTTTTTTCTCATTCTTGATTCCCATTTTTGTGTTGCATAAGTGAGCATTATTCACAAAGTGTCTGTATTAAAAATTCAATTCAGGGTGTTACAACCATAATAATGAAGATACATATTTACAACAGGTATATTTATTCTATAGTCAATTATCTAGCAAAACAAGCATGTACTGACTGTATAATCTCTTAACACCCTAACTTCCATTATTTCCAGCAATCCTGGGTCACCAAAACCAATATATGGGCAATTTGATGGGATGTGCTTTATATTAACTGAATTTAGACAAATACAGAGCTTATGCTGCTTAAGACAGCCCTGTCCAGCCACGTTCTTTTTGGGGGTGATGAGGGAGGTCAGTGAGGAGGAATCAAAGCAGTACTGAATTCATGGAAGAAAATGTTGCAGCTAAAACTTCCTGGTGCAGGATAATCTGGTGATGCCAAAGGCTTCCTTTAGAACCTCTCATTATATGGAATCATGGGCTTAGCTAGTTTACAGGATGACAGCTGAGGATTTCTGAAGATATGTGGTTGGCTTTCAGTTAGCCTAGCTGTCTCACCATCTGTTAGGGTTGAGGACTATGGTGAAAGGCACAGGATAGACTAACTCCCTACCTTTGTGGGTTTTTTTGTACATTGTTCTATTTCCAGTCAGGTACTATAAGAGGTAATTGCTTGGTTTACTTAATATATGATTAAATATTAGTTCTTCAGCCTTAGGCAAGTTGCTTAAATTCACATGATTTGAAATAATAAAACAGCAGTTAATTTTGCATCATTCTTTTCTTATTCTGTATCTCTTCTCTTGCATAATGGGCTGATAACAGCAGTTTGCCCTATTTTTCTTTTGACTGAAACATGCTCGATCACACACCTTCTGGACAGCTGTTCTAAGCACAGCAGATCTTGACCAAATCAGTGTTATGAATGTTCAGCATCAGCAGGAGATTGGTCAGGCTAATTAATGCATTTTCTTTTGCTACTACTTGTCTTCTGAACACAGTGGCTCATAGTTTGCTTTTCTTCCTTCCAAACACTTGCAGAAAAAGTCAAGGTATTTGATTACTGTCATTTTGAAAATTCTTCAAGTCAAAATGCATAACAAAGCAGAGTGCAACTAAAAGAAAATTCTTGTTATAGAAGAGTGTCATTAAATGTGTTAAGTGCATGATATTCTTTGGTGCTTGCGATGACCTGAATTCCAGTCTCAATGAGGTCAAAGTAGTAGCATGTGAAACTTCATTATTTGTTTTGGAGAAGGAAAGATGACTACTGGTAGCCAAGAAAATACAGATTTCTCATCTAAACAGATTTTCATCATCTTTGCATTTTCTCATTATTGATGTTCTTTTCAAATTGGTTTGCATCTATTTTTTTCAACCCAAGTGCTTGGTTTCTTCGGAAAGGAATATCTTTGAAGAACTTTGATTTCTGGTAAAGAAACGTTCCAATTTTCTTTTTTCATAGGAGAAAATATTTGATTATTTCCCTTAACGAAAAATGCATAGTGTTTTTGGAAATGTTTTCCTGCAAGTAATGGGAAGCAATATGTTTTGAAGTGAGGTATTTTGATTATGTAGTGAATGCACCGTAAAGCCTGTTTGCCAGTGTTAAAGTTCAAATTTAGCTAGGCCTTTAGTTTTGATCATACAGAAGTAACAACTGTTGTAGTGCATCATGAGTAGTACCTGAGTGAAAAGTCCAGTAGTGAAATGAATGTGACAAACAGACAAAGCAGTAAGACGCTTGCAGAAATGAGTTCATGTCTATTGGTGACAGGTATGTTGGACCATGTAATGGCACACTGTTGTTGGTCAGTGTCTGATTCTACTGTCTTTGACCAAATTAACACTTTTTTTCAGACTGTCCCTAGGTATGGGTAGGTGGATATGCTGGCCAAGAGAGTGCTCCCAAGAGTCTGTCTGGATATAACCATCCTATTTTAGAAAGTGCTATCAAGCACGCCATGCCTAATTAACCTCAGGATCTTACCTAGCCCACTTATTTCCTCATGCAGGGCATAGGCACTACACAATCAGTGAATACATTTTTAATTTTTTTAACTCAGACTGAGCCCTCTTCTGGTTCATATGTGTGGGGAGTAGCTAAAGAGGCGCAGTGGTGGGAGTTAAGGTAAGAATACTGTCTGAATCCAGATTTTGAGATGTTTACTTTAGATTCAGGCATTTGCTTTAAGTGCTTTCTCAGCTCTGAGAAGGTCAATAGCATGTATGATTAAAGTATACAGAACTCAGAAAACTAACAATAAATATTAAATGTTTTAGATATTTCAGCCTGCTTTTTAGCTTCTCTTTCTATATCTATATTAAAATTCCCATTTTTAAATGTATTTCCAAATGCAAATTTTGTGGTTTGTTATAGCACCCTTACTGAAGTAAAATGGGAAGATGATATCACTGGAAAGATGTTCCATTTCAATTTATTAATTAGCCACTCTTCCAGCAATTTTTTTTTGGGGGGGGTTGGGAATGTGTCTACCACCATGAAGTCTTAGGATTTTCCTGTATTAATAAAGACTTTACATGTTATGGACTATTTCTAAGCTATTTGTAGTATATTATTTACCTTTTCCCCAACTAAATAGCATTTCCATTTGGGCACTCATTGAGTGCATATGCTCTTTAAGGAAAATAATTAGCATTGCTATCCAATGTGTTTGAAAATCTTAAATAATAAGATTGCAAAAAATATATATTTTAATTATTATTAAAACCAGTTTTTGTTGGAAAAAGCAGATATTTTTCCACTGTTTTCTTCTCAAGTTACAAGTGTACAAAATTTCCTTCCTATTTCTCTAACAGCTTTATAATATCTAAATATACAATCTTTCACTGATGTTTTTTTTTTTTTGTTTTGTAAGTATAGGCTTGTATGAGGCCATTTGTGTCACTAGGCACTCACTGTAGGGCACATAAGTTGTACAAATGGAGTATAAAGCTCCTGGTTCCAGCCTAATGCATTACTTATTGGTTCTGTCTGATGAAAGGAAATTTAAAAAAAAAAAAAAGTATTTTAAATATTGACTCTGCACAGTGTCAAACATTCTGCTGTCCTTTTTTTTTTTAAATCTGCCATTACTGAGTATCAGAGATGTCTTAAAAGAAACAGCTGGAAAAACAAAAGCAGTCACACAAACGAAGAATATTCTTGGCTGAAAATAACCTCTTTCCTATGGCACTCTGAAATGGAAAGTAAAGCAAGGTACTTCTGGATCTGAAATGTGTGCTGGGTGGCCTTGGTATTTTGTCTGTATTTTTGTCAGTGAGTTTTTTCACGGATAAGTACTAAAGAATAGCTCTAGGTTTATTTTACCTGGAAACTGGTACTGAGTGCCTACAAGGTATTTGAAAAACCAAAATGAAAACAAAAATGCATAGAAAGCATCAGTGTTTAGCAGTAAGTTATAGAATGGTACTTACAAAGGGAAATAACTTCAAACGATAAGAAGATGGATTTAGCATAGACCACAGATCTCCAATCTTTTAGCTTACCTGGGCCATGTGATTGTCTTGGGCTGTGTGTATGCAGATTGAACTGAAAGTAATGGATCCTATTTATTTCCACAGAATCTACAAGAGTTACAAAGGCTGCAGTGACACTGTTACATAAAGAAAACTTTCAGCTACAAAACTCTTTTTTCATGTCACCATTATTAGCTATAGATGTTCACCAGCTGTGAACAAGAGCCTTCATGCTGTGCTCATAAAAAAAAAAATCAGCATCAGCAAAAGTACTGTTGCTGTTATCACTAATGAAATGTACCACCCACCACCTCTTGGGGGTGACACCCACTACTTACTCCTCATGGAGGAATTCAATGACAACCTTTTCTTCATATGCTCTTCTATGCCAGATGCTATTTTGTCAGACTGCTCCTCTTCTGCCATCTGTTGCATGATGATAAAATGTAGTGTTTCTGAAATTGTGGGCCAACATAATAAAATAGGAGGTGTTACTTTTGGAGTAGCTCTCATAACTTATATAACTAATGTACATAAGTAACAAAACTTATTTTAGTCTGTATTTTTTTTTAATTCAAACTAAAAAGAGGGTAATGAAACTGTAAAGCTAGTGGAATATGTGACCTGGTTTTGTGAAACTGCTGCATCAATGTCTGGTTTGATGCAATTCTAAGTGATTTCTCAAGTTATTTATCAGTAATCTTTGATGAAATTTTACTCTTCCTGTCCTTCATCCCTTAAAGTATGTCCTGACAGAAATGATGATAGGCATGATTGTCAGTTGAGGGTTATCTTTTTCTGGTAAGAGAAGTCTGGATTAACAAAAAAAAGAAAGTTTTATAAAAGTCTGGTAAAGTGACATGATGAAGTTCTTCTTTAACTGAATTTCTGATTGCAACTCAATATATTAAATTTGAAAATTTGCAACTGTATTATCTGGAAATAAAGTGCAAATTTACAAAAATTGGTCCTTTTCAGCAGTGCTGAAACCTTTTCACAATTTTTTTTAATTAAAATGGAAAGCAAGGTTGTGTATTTTTAACCATTGTATCAAAATGCATACAATTAGTTGCCATAACTTGAGTCAACACTGGACTTTGGCTTCCCTGTGTCCTGGTTTCAGCTGAGACAGTTAGTAGCATACATATGTTCAGCTGCTCAGTGATGGGTGTGCATTTGGGGCAGGGTCAGGCTGTTCAGGGTGAGGATGAGCTGCTGCTGTGATTGTATGGGGCAGGGTGAGGCTGTGGTGTGAGCTGCAAAGGGCTGTGGTTCAGATATTAAGAAATTCTTTTCTGAGAGGGCAGTGAGGCACTGGCACAGACTGTTCAGAGAAGCTGTGGTTGCCCCATCCCTGGGGGTGTACTAGGCAAGATTGGATAGGCTCCTGAGCAGCTTGATTTGGTGGATAGCAGCCCTGCCCATGGCAAGGAGTTGGAACTGGTAGGGCTTTAAGGCCCACTCCAAGCTAAGCCATTCTATTCTATGATTCGTATCTACTATCTGGCTTTCACAATAATTTTACAGCATACACATGCTGTGTAGATTCTACAGAGCAAATTAAAATTGTTACTTAGCTTCTGATTTAGAAGTACTCAACGTGTTCTTAAAATCAAGTTTTTTAGCAATACAAGAAACTATTAGTTGCAAAGGTTTGTTTACTCATAGAATTTAGTCAACATTTTGAAATTCTGAAGTAATCAAAAAGACAAACAAAACACAACAAAAGGAGGAAAAAAAAGCACAGGTAGGCTGTTTTGTTTTTATTTTTACCATTTACTTTCCTTCTGACCTGTGAGTGGATCCAATATGTAAGTCACATGGCGCTGTGTTCTTGCACTTGATAAGAGACTCTTGATAAGAGATAAGAAAACTCTGTTTGCCATTTAGACCAATTGTTCTGCCCTTTCCATTAATAGATTGTTCTTCTTGAGCTGCGCTTCCATCACATGGAAAGAAAAGTGGTGATCTTTAAGAACTGATTTTTATTATCAGTGTGGTTCAGTGCAATTTGTGTGTGTAATTGAATTCAATATCTTTCAAGGCCTCTGCTCTTTGTTATTTGGTTTGCCCTAAAAATTGGGAAAACACAAGGATAGAGGAGTTGTCAACAATCAATTAGAAAAAGATCAGTTTCTTTTAGTGCTGTTAATTTGAATAACCACATGGTTATGTTACTCATGTCTTACAGTCTATTGTCAATACTACTATCTTAGAGTTGTGTTAATGGGACCACAAGCCTCCATGGTAAGACATGCAGGAATTTTCCAGGAAATTTACCCATATAAAAGACAGAATGGTCACAAATGAGAGGCTTAGAAATGTTGGGAGGCTTTATGAGCATAACAGCATTTTGAATTTTGAAATGAATGTCAAGGAATCGGAAAAGTTTATGACTGTCCTGAGAAAAGCAGATTGTATGACAGTTTGAAAAGATGCTTCAACATGGTAAAAACCTTTTCAGACCTGAAAAGACAATGCGTCTTTAACTATAAGTTAAAAACAAAGAAGATGGGTTGTAGCTGGTATGCACACTGAATGTAAGAGAGGTATATGCAAATAGGAAGAAAATACTACCTATAACTACTCCACACAGTTTTGTACAAGAGGTAATTGTGACAGAAGCAAACAACCCTAAACAGGAAAAATTTAAGCCTTATTAGTATGGATTATTGAGAACCCATACCACACTGTTTAGGCTGCTACTGTTGTTTCTTCCTATTAATTAAAGAAGACTTTGGAGAAAACCAAATACACTCACTTTTACAGCAACCCGCATCATGAGTGATGACTCATGATATTTCAAGAGTAAAGTGATTTCACAAGAGTTGAAGACTTTCTTTTTTGTATTTTATGCTGAGAAAATGGTGCATATATGCCATTTGTCATATACAGGAGTAGAGACAGTGACCATTTTTGCCAAAGTAAAGGAAAAAAAGGTTAATCACTGCCATTTATTTCTTGGACAGTTTCATGGCCAATAAAAATATTCTGGAGGATGATCCTCTGCGTATTTGTAGCAGGTTGAAGTGTGATACAATCAACCATGAGAAAAGGTCAGAAAAATTCCAGATTACTTGTAAGCGTGTTTCTTTTTCTGAGGCAAGTGTTTGGTGACTTTTTAAAGGGCTGACCTCAATTCAGTTGTACGTTTTTTGTTTTAAAGTGTTTTCAGAGAATGAGTGTTGTTTGTTTTTACTTCAAGTATGATGGAATACATCTCATGTTCAGACAATTGAAACAACTGTATTTGCACAAATTAAGCATCAGGAAGCTTAGAAGTAAGACTGACAAGATTTCATGTAGGTGTCGGTCATATCATTGTGAGAAGGTTGAGAAAGCTGAAAAGCAGAATAATGCCTCAGACAAAAATGCATTATGCATCTCTCTCTTACTGCCCTTGATTGTAAGGGCCTTAAAAATCAAGCTCTGATTATCAGGAGGTAGTTTTGTATATCATATTGTATAAACTATCTGGTACAATTTCTAGATGTATGATAAAGTTATCCTCCAAAAAATAAAAAGAAAAAAAATTATGAAAGAAAATAAATTTGATCAGAAAAGAACATTGACATAGTGTTGCCTTGGCAGGACAAAAGGAAGTTAGATGTGGTTGGTCATTGGCCACTCTGGAAGTAATAGTTGCTATTATCTTCAGATTTTTTTATATTTATATTCAGTATTTTGAAGCCTCAGAATCAGCCTCTGGTTTTGTTCTTGTGCTCTCCCACTGTAAACAGTGGAAAATATTGAGGAAAATCATATTGTCTGATACTTCTATAAAATGATCCCTTTCTTATGAGAGGTCAGTGAGGGGCAGGATCGTTGCTTGGGAGCCTGAAAATCTGCTGAAATCTCTTCCAGAACTACTTCACATTTTTCTATGTGGAATCTAGTAAATTGTGATATAAGAGCATGAAGTAGTTCTGGTGTAAAGTCTAATGTCTGAGATAAAATTATTTTATGTGCAATAAGAAAATAACATGGCAGATTATGCATTTGATATTAGAACTGAATAATATCTGTATTATAAAATATGTATATTCATAGCAAGAAAAGTTACTAGGCTGAGCTTGATACTTAGAGTAAATATATACATATATATTTAACCAGCAGTAATCACTTATAACTTTGTTAAAGCTTTCTTGTCATTTTTGAACCCAGAATCTCCAGAACATAGTTCAAATGAATCAAGATGTAGTCAAAATGGCTGAAAATCCAGACAATTGAAGTCGGTACTGCTTTTAAGATATCATTCTGAAACTCAGATGTGTTTAGTATCCTTTTTTTCCCATGTTTTCAGAGATCGGTTTGGAATGTAATCCCTCTTAAGCATTTAAATTGGCTCTTAAAAATAATTTAGGAACTGTAAAAGATGGCTTTCAGTACTCAATTTGTCACTGAATTGAATTACTGTAATTTTTACACTCCATTTTTACATCAGTGCAGGTCCACTGAGATTTTCATTCTAAAACTGGAGTAGTAAGTCTGACTTCTTGTAGGAAACTAATAAATGTCCAGTCAGAAATCTCTGGAGAGTGCAAAATGAGCAATCTTTAAAGTAGTCTTCCACACTAGGTTATATGGAGCACATTTATAGCCTGAGACCATAGGGTTTTCCCTTCTCCTTTCTTGGCCTCATTTTTTTTTTTTTCCCAGATAAAATGTGGTATTGTAATCAGTTCATTGAACAACAAAATCCTAGGGTGAAATTTATGATCTTTTTGATAGAATCCACATATTTTATTCACCAGAGTTGGAATTTTCTGCCTATTTCATTGTGGCAGCTTTCCTTGTAATCCTTCCAGACTAAAATTCATGTCTGAAGCTTAGCTGTTTTCCACTTGCTCGCCAGCCATTTTGTATTATTTCTTCAAAAATTTCTTCCTGCCATAACCTCTTTTTTTGTTTCTCTTTCTCCAGAAAACTCCTTTGTCTGAGTACTTGTGTGTCATTGGTGATTGATTTTCTCTTTTCTTTGTATTTTGTTTGTTCTAAAAGCCTGTAATTCTTCTAAAAGAATGTAATTCATGCCAGATACAGTAACAATATGAGACTGCTGAAACACATGTGAAAAATCAAAGTAATGACAAAAGCTGCCCTCCAAGACAATTCTTCTTAATGTGCTTGTTCTACTGTTAGGCAAGCTAAGAGTTGGATATAGACAACACTCTTCTAAACAATTTGTAGTATGGAAGGAAAATCCTAGCTTATTTTTTTTTTATTATTATTTTTTTCCTCCTGTGAAGGAGGAAGAGGGGAAAATATAAGGTCTTACTAAATGGAAAATATCTCTTTTGGTTTGCTTCTGCACCACACATTCTGCTTTTTTTTAATAGTAATGGGGAAATGAGTACATTTGCAGTGCTGCACTGAGATTGAAAAACAACACCAGGGAGCAGGAGTTAAGCATAACAAGGATGTCAAAAGCCTTCTACGTAGTTGTTGTTCTCCAGGGCAGACCTATCAAAATTTAACAACTCTGCCTAGGATAATAGCAACCTGACCTGCTCCTGCTATCTTGACCCACCCAAGTCCTCCCTCTTATCATGTTCTAATTCACATGGGAGTTGATCCAACCCCTGACTTCCCTTTTAGGAGACTGTAACTGAAGGTTACTTTTCTATTGAAAATTGAGTGTTTCAGATCCACAGCTATGTACGTTTCTCTTAACTGTCACTAAATAGTAAATAAGAGTGAAGTATTTCAGTAAGAAACTTTGGCTGCAAGAAGAATAAAAGAAAAAAAAAGAAAAACATATAGTGGGTCTAGTGTGCACTAGCATCAGTAAAGTTCACTTTCTTCATTTACTCTTCCTGAAATTTTTACATAAGTAGCTGAGGTGTTTAGATAATAGTGTTGATAGTAATTTAGTTTCCTTTCAGAAAGTCATTTATTGTCACAGATTGTTAAACTCTTTTAAGAAAAGATTTTGTTAGTTCTTCAGCATATATTTACTCACTGCATGCTCTGAAGCTGGGCAAATATAAATACACTAAAATTCAAAGTTCTTAGATGATTATTTTAATGCTTCAGGGTGCTTACATTTTTTGGTTCTGGCATTTGGTGAAATAAATAGCATGATCTGAATGAACTAAATAAAAGGTCTTCATTGCTTTAATCTGTAGGTTTTTTGTGTATAGAGCAAATCAGAAGCTATAGACTAGCAGCCATGGAAACTGAAATCCTTTGAATATAAAATTATGTTGTTATTATCTACATAAGCTTCAATGCAAATAGGTTGTTAACTTGCTTATTTATTCCCTAGCCTCTGGATTGCTATCATAATTTGGATTTCCAACAGTGTAATCAAAATTCATTGTGTTATACCTCTCTGCTTTCTCATTTTGTAGAGTATACCTATGTATTCGCTTTTGATTTGGCACACTGGAAATGTACTTTCTTTCATGGAAGATATTTTAATCTGAGTTCATGATGTAAGATGCAACACCACTTTTTTGGGGTTTCTAAATTAGAAATAGACAAGGGAGCAGTCATTTTGCTAAGTGGGATGGATTTTATTTAGGAGTTTTCTTAGGAAAATATAAATTCTAGATTGCCATTATAATATGCCATAATAATAACTGATACATAGAATTGAAAAGTTTTCTGTTTTAAAGGAAGAATTCAAGTGTCTGACTCTCTTCCCTGTTACTGTTTGAATTTATACTCTTTTTTTTTTTCCCCTCATATTCAGAAGGATTTGGAATGATGTAAAAATCTTTTGTCTTTTTTTCTAAATTACATGACTACACATTTGGATTGTTTGTGCATTTGTGCCACATGAAGAAGAAACAAAGAACAGAAAGGTAGAATAAAACTGATAGAATCTGAAACAAGCGTGTCCTTCTACTTGAGATCTTTTGAGTAAAGCACTCTAACACCTCAAAGACTCAAGTCTAACCCTTTTTCTGTTTCCCAGCCTCTTATTGCAAGATATTTTAGAAAAAGTACTGTTGTTCTCTTCTGTGACAATGTCATGCTTCATGTGAGAAAAACATTAATGGAGAAATGACCAGCAGTGGAGCTCCATCCAGACAGGAACTGGATGGAGCTCCACTGCTGTACCTGGAAGAATAGCAAATATCTCTCACAGGATGTCCTTAATGGGTCTCAGGATGCTCACCTAAAGTCAAGAACTCAGACCTCTAATTCAAAATTACTCTGAGTAGGTTGGAGATGTTCAGAATTCAACTAGATTCCTCTTTCTATTCATTACTTGTATTGTAAGTGATGTTTTTGCAGCCTATATACATGAAAAGTATATTGGCTACAAATACATTTGTTGGTGACATCATCCACAGGAGTTTAAAAAGAATTTGAAAATATTTCCAGTATTAGTTTACCTGTTTTATATTCTTACTCCCAAACTGGATAAAGTTGGGGATATGTCTAAAGCAAGTGCAGTAAGTGAAAAAGAGAAAAGGGAAAGATCTGTTCCCAGAATACTATTTCCATGGACTTTACAAACATCCTGCTGGCAGGTGGAAGCTTGTATTCACATCAACAGAGTGGTTATTGCTGAACATGGATGGGAAATTAAAACTATTTCTTCCTCCGGGTTCCTATCAACCAAATACATTTTTTTCTTTGTTTTTTCTTTTTTCCTGAAACTGCTTTAGTTCATCCCAGATTGTTATTTGTAGATTAATTATTTTAAATGTTGTCCATCCCTAACTGCTACTACCCAGTCTTTCTAGGTGCATACATGATCTCAATTTTCTTATTATACCTTTAATACTATAAAAAGATCCTAACATTCTCTTCTGCCAAGTACCTGTTTGTGTACTCATAGATGGATGCCTGAGTTAACAAGCTACAGTGCATGAAATGAGTTATTTTAACTTAAGTACATAGTTGCAGGAAAAAGACAATTTAATTAATCTTGCAGAGAAAGAACATTCATACAGGTCATTATGACATTGAACAATCCATTACAGTCAGTTGATGAGGCCTTTTTGTGTTCATATGTAAGAAAAAATGAGTATGTCTGCATAAAGATGGGTATAGTGAGAACGCTAAATAATAAACGTGACCCAGAAGGTCAATGGCATCCTGGCTTGTATCTGAAGTAGTGTTGCTAGCAAGAACAGGGAAGTAATTTTCCCTCTGGACTTGGCACTAGTGAGGCTGTATCTCAAGTGCTGTGTTCAGTTTTGGGCCCCTCACTGAAAGAAAGATGTCAAGGCCCTGGAGCATGTCCAGAGAAGGGCAACTAAGCTGGTGAGGGATCTAGAGCACAGACCTTATGAGAAGCAGCTGAGGAAGCTGGGATTGTTCAGTCCGGAGAAGAGGCTCAGAGGAGACTTTATTGCTCTCTATAACTACCTGAAGAGAGGTTGTAGTGAGCTGAAGGTCAACCTGTTCTCCCATGTAACTAGTGATAGGACTAGAGGGAATGGCCTCAAGTAGCACGAGGGGAGATTCAGACTGAAAATTAGGAAATACTACCTTTCCAAAGGAGTGGTCAGGTACTGAAATGGGCTAGTGGAGACAGCGACCCTGGAGGTGTTCAAGGTATGTTTAGACATTGTGCTGAGTGACATGGCTTAGAAAGATCTATTGATAATAGGTGTACCATTGGACTGGATGATCTTGTAGGTCTTTTCCAGCCTTGGTGATTCTATGATTCTCTGATTGAATTTTCTGGTAACTGCTGTTTGAAAGCCTAAGTGGCTGGTTGTGTTACCTCTGCAGGAATCTAATGGCATACTGCAATACTCTAATGGAGCTGGAAAATATCACTTTAGACATTTCCTCTTGAGTTGTGTCTGTTTTAGTCTTTTTTGTTTGTTTTTTATTACTGAAATGCACCACAACACCAGGATGCTAGAGCAAGCTGTTTGAAACCTGTTTAGCGAGACAGGATATAGTGAAACAAGACAATTAAAACTGTATTTGGAACAAGAAATGGAAAAAAAATCTCTAATACACAAAACAGTACAGATGAATGAATGTAATTTTAGTAAACAGTTGCTGCATCAAACAGATTAATAAGTAAGTTATGTTGATAGGACATTGTTCTTCCTGACAAAATTCTTATTTGTTAGTTTTTTCTAGGAATATTCTGGTGATATATAGGATGAGAAGTAATGGTCAAGTTGTGCCAGGGGAAGTTCAGGTATAGGAACAACTTGTTCTCCAAAAGAGTGGTGAAGCATTGGAACAGGCTGACAGGAGTCGCTGTGGGGTTGGGGGGGGGGGGGTTCAAGGAACATGAAGATGTGGCACTGAAAGACATGGGATAGTAGGCATGAGTAGGGATGGGTTGGTAGTTGTACTAGGTGATCTTAAGCGGCCTTTTCCAACCTTAATGATCCTATGATTCTATGGTGTGGTGGAAATGAATAGGCAGTGAAATTTAAGTGAAATCCTTGTTTTGCAGCGTACATCCTGAGTTACATCTGGGACCCACCCACCTCTGCTTTTTGGAAATGAAGGAGGTAGAGGAAATAGAAGTGGAGGAGTGAAGTCAAGCTAGTTTTGTTAGTAATGTTTCCATGTTTGATTCTGATAACCTGACTCTATTTTAATCAGCAGTAAATCACTTTTTAAATATTGCTTTGCCTGTCACGGTAATTGTAATTGGTAAGTAATCTCCCTGTCTTTATCACAATATGTGTTTCCTTTTTTTTTTATCCTGTTACATACTTTTACTCTCTTGAGGAGGATCTGAATGGATGGATGACCCAGGCAAACTCACCACATCTCTGCTAATTGTAAATTCCCACTGGTTCGCAATTCTCAGTGTCTTAAAGAATCAAAGTTTGGCACATGAGCTGAATCTGGGATGAAAACTCAGAAATGAGCACACAGTGACATTACAAAGGGTTGATGAAAGAGATTCCCAGAAACTGTGGTTTTGATCTTGTATTGAAAATCTTCTAGGAGTAAAACTCCTTGTTAAGTTGTTCATTTAAAAAAATATTCAGTCCAAACTTGGGTGTAAAACAAATATGGCATTTTAGTTAATGAACACAGATATTGCAGAAATGTTATAAACTGGCATATTAACTTTTAAACTGTGATCAATCCATTATTTTTCATGAAGTTATCTGTAAATAGTGAGCTGTAGCTGTTCAGTGTTAAGGCATTTCTGAATCTGTGATGATTCATTTACAAGGAAATAAAATATTGAGTTGCAGTGATGTGTCAGGTCTAATGCAGAACAATTTCTCACTCTAAGGACATTAGATATTTATCTCTGAGTAAGGTGGATTGATTTGTGATTTTCAAATTAACTTTCTCTGCCCTGGGCATAAATTGTGATTATGTTACTTTGTAATTTAATGATGAGTTTGATGCTGTTCTAATATTATGTAGGGAGAATGAGAACAAATTTGTAAGAGTAGTTGCATTAGAAACTCTCCCAGGGCCCTGCAGATTGCCACAGTTAGGGACTTTAAAATATGTTATTGACGTGCAGCTCCACTGTCTCAAGTATTGTCATTGGCCAGGTGTTTAGGACAAACAACATGGAATGAAAATGCTGTCTTCTGATTTGCTGAAATGAAAAGTTGCTATTCCTCACGACAATGTTTGGTATAAAGCAAATATTTGAAATTCTGAGCCTATGTGTAGTAATGGTGTCACCACTGAGCATCTTTAATGGGTGTTACAGTCGGTAATTTGAAAGAATCACTTTCGGCTATTAGTTCATCATTATTTAATTTCTTACAGAAAGCAAGTTGTTGCAGACCAGAAACTTTCAGTCTAAGAAGTATAGTTCATGTTATGTAATTAGTTTTAGAATTCTAGTATAGAATTTATAGTGTCTGAGAAATTTACTGAGAGCAAAAGTCTTGTCAGCTTAATTCAGAATGTAGTTATTCATCATTCTAGATTCAGATTTTTACTCTAAGTAAGCTAAGAAAATACTGTATACTCTTTTGTAACTTCTGATTTGATTTTAACATGTCAATGTTACAGATTCAATTTAGAAACCAGAATTAGATGCTAACAGATGCAGAGATATGGTGTATGATAGATCCTCATATATTTTAACATTTTGTACTACCATCTGCCTAAATTAAGAGATTCTACCTGCATCGATTTGAGTTTCAGGACTAAAGTTTACTCTTGAATATTTACCTAATTTAGGTTAATATCCTACTCAAGTGCAATAGAAAAAGGAATAAGAAAGATAATTACTTTGAAAACAAGTGAGTATTCTAGCTTGTGGGATATAATGGGAGAAGCTTGGGCTCACATTCTCTGATATGCAAACCAAAAGTTTGTATTGTTAAGAACGTGGTCTATGAAGGTATGGGATATACATTTTATTTATTTATTTGTTTCTTTATAATAGTAGATGAAATATCTCTACTTACTCCTAGAATAGAGTGTTGTCTAAGTGATATCTGCCTTACCCATTTTCTTTCCCATGTAAACTCTTTAACTGGTGGGTAATAGCTTCTATAACTGCAGCCAGATGAATATAATTCCATGAAAAATGAAACTTTCTGTGAAAAATAAATAAAAAAGCTTTAAGTTAGAATAATTTATTCCTGGGAGTAAACTTGGTTTAAATCATCTGCCATAAATGGATGTTTTAGAGTTCCCAAGCTCATACAGACCAAGTGACTATGACCAGGTCAGGCCTACTCTTTGCTGACCTCTCAGTGGAACAGAAACTCAGTCACATCCCTCAACATACAATAAGCAAGAAAGTAGCTATTTCATGGATACTATTAAAGCTTAAGCATAAGATAAAGACAAGCTTGATTCTTCCAGGTTTTAATGTGGCAAAAAGCTGCTTACAGATTTTGATAGCAGAAATACAGGTTTTGTGCTTAAACATCTGTACAAGTGTTCAGCTGCTGATTAGCTTTCCTGAAGTAAATTTCACTAAATGAATATGGTGAAGAAAGGTAGATTCATAATAAAATAGTACAAATGTAAATGAAATACTTTTCAAGTCATCTGAGATATTTATAAATTATATACTGGATAATTTTTAAAGCATTTTTATAAATTATAAAAACCAAACCAGCAAAACAAAACAAAAGCCAAACAACATGAAGGGATAACATCAATTTCCTGCATTAATCATAGAATGGCTTGAGTTGGAAAGATCATGGTCTTGAGCACTTCCAGGGATGGGACATTCACAGCATCTCTGGGCAGCCCATTCCAGTGCCTCTCCAACTTTGGAGTAAAGAATTTCTTCCTAAAATCTAGTCTAAATCCCCATCTTTATTTTAAAAACCTTCCCCCTCATCCTATCGCTATCTAGTGACAGTGATATTAGAATGATATCTATCATTTTACACTGTTTTTAGAATGTGTTTAATTATATGCATTAAAACAACGCTGATAGAACTGAAACTGTTAAAATGCAGGATTCACATTCTAGCCTTCTCTGTGTGAAAGGTCAGGCTGCAGGCAAGGAGAACTGTTTCCTGTCTTTTCTAATTATTCTGTTAGCTGGAGTGTAGCTGGTAGATTGCACTGGAAAATATCTTGTCTAATCGTAATGCTTAGAACCATTTTATTCAGACTGCTGAGAGGGAAAACGAGTAACAACTGCTAATCTAGCAATCTTTTGACAAATCATTTATCAAATCATGTTTTCTGAGGGCTTGAAGAAGTTTTATTCATCAGTGTAGCCAGCTGCAACTTGCATTGACTTCATATATATATCTGATAATCTGCTTGTAAAGGAGCATTGAGACCTTGCACAAGATAGAATCAAAATAAAGCAGTGAGGGAGGTGGGGTAATTAGTCAGAATAGGAGACCTTGTGTATCATAACAATCTTATACCTGTATGTGGCAGCATCAGAACGTGAAATAAACAGCAGGAAAGTGTAAACATAAGAAAAAGTAAGAACTGAATGAACACACGGTTCATTTATCCAGTTTGCACTGGTGGCCTCATGAGTGAACATTCTGCCATGGATCATCTGTTCATGGTCTCTGCAGACGGCTCTCCTGTCATTACAGAGCATTTGAGAGAACACTGTTCAGCACAGCACCAATAGTGCATCATCTGGGACTGCAGCTGTTACCCAGAGAGGAGTGAGAAAGGAAGATGAGAGGAAGGGAGAAGTAAATCTAAAGCAGACTTCTCTTGGCACTAACCACATGATGTTCATTTCTCCTTCCTGCAAATGTTAATAGCTATGGGAATGCAGAGTATTATCTGAAGCACAAAAGTTCCTTAAGGATTCTACAGGTGGGACATATATTCTGGAGTGTATAGACTATTTTAGCCATGAAATCTAACTATCTAATTCAGTCCATGTTGTAGCTGACAATGCACATTCCTTGCCAAATTAAGAGTCAACTGGGCCTTATCTTTCTAGATCCGATCTCTACACGCTTGAGCAGAATCCATATAGTCTTTCTGGTCTTGTCCCCATTTTGACTGCCTTTGCATTTCTGCCTATGCTTTACTATTTTTTGTATCAAGTAGTTACTTTTAACAGATCAAAAATCAAACTCATTTTAGAATTAGAAATAGGATAAAATCTAACTCTTTATAGATATACAGTAGCTCTACATGTCTTAAAGGAAGAGGCAAGAAGACCTCAGTAGTCAAGTGGTCAGCTGATAATTCAATGTATGTCATACTCATCTTCATGGCATGTTTAATAATATCTTGTAAAGTATTATGGTCATAATTCCTTCCGTGTGATTCTTTGAGTAATTCTGTAGCAAGTTGAAGAGGCCACGTTTTTATAAAATTGATTTTGCTTTCTCTCTCTTGAATCAATAACCTGAGTCAGCTGAATTCTTTCTAAGAGAATATATAATGTATCTAAGTATTTCATGAGTAGCTGCACATCTCTGATTTTCTGACTAAGATTCCCAAACCTGTAATTATATGACCTTTACTGCATCTTATAAATACAGTTTATATGGTTGAAATATATGACCAGCTGACAGTGACTGCCAATTGTTGCAAGCAGCTAGATATTAGCAAGATTTAGTTTAGTTACACAGTAGTAATAACTGCTCTCTCTTCTAAGTAGGCTGGGCTGGAAGAGATATGTTGCATGGATGCACATATATAAATTGCAAAATATCTCCAAGTACAGGTGCATTAAAAGGTGTTGTTAGGAGGAACGTCTTACAAAGTAATAATTAAATTTAAATACATTCTGTTATCTCTACAAATTGAGGAAACTATTTCAGTCCTTCAGACATCAGAGAAAAAGATGTAAATTACATGAAATCTTATTCTTACCTATGGATTCAAAGAGCATATGGTCTTAGTGGTGTGGATTTGTGACAAGGAAATGTGAAGACTCATTTTCTCTCTGGTCTGATGTGAAAATTCCTGTAGGCTAGAGGAGACATGCACTTCAAGTTATTGTGCTACCTTTTTATAAAAAGCCATTCAGAAATGCATTTTTAGAGATTGAGTGAAATCCCTGTGAACATAAATATAGCAGATGTTAGTCATTTGGAGTAAACATAAGAAACAGTTCTTGTATACATACCAGTAATTAAAGGAAACTGGAAACCTGCATGTATAACTTAGACAAAAGTTGGTGGAACAGTTTCTGCAGGTGATAATGTTACTGAAGAAGAAGGATCTGAGGGGAAAAAAATCATTAATAAAAGCAAACCAAACAAAAAAAACCAAATACTTCATAGAGATGGGGAAAGTTCCAGTCACAGCCACGGCTACAGGAAATGGATAGCATCGCCCAAATAAAGCAATTAAATATTGGTATGGATGGGATGGGCTTTTACAGGTTTATTGTTAATTTGGGGTTTATAAACCGGAGGAAGCTGCCTCTTGTTTATAGGTTTTTTTGGATGTGTTTGGGAAAAGCAAGATATATACTCTGTTTTAAAGGAGATAGAACTACTGCACAGATGTCTGACACCATCAGCATCTTCTCCTTGGTAACAGGATCATTTGGTTTACCTCTAAATTTTGGCTTAGAGCCCAGGTTAGAAAGAGGAAAATTCATTTTGTTTGGTCCCCCTACAGAAGAAATCCAAGTTTTAAGGGATTCCTTGGAGGCATAACAAATTTGGGCTTTGGTAGATTAATATGGAAAGTGAATTCATAAATCAAGAAGCATCCCAACACTGCCTGCAGCACCATCTCATTTATGCTCAGTGATCTCTAACTTAGATATCTCTGATGTTCATAACTGCAACATGAAATTTTAAGACAAAGAGTTGATGATGGCCCCTAATATTCAGATAAAATGCCTTGAACTAAAAGCAGCAGGGAACTTTAATCTGAATTTTCTGTAAGTATTTCCAGGTATAGAGTGCTGGTTTATTCACTGCTGGAGGGAGAAGAATCTATAGAAAAAAAAATAGTAAGATACAGATACTCACACAGATGTTGAATGATTTTTCATTTGAATGCAAACAGAAATAAAGAGTATTAATCCTTCAGTTTATAACATGCAAATTATAGCATGTAAAGAACATTCAAAATATTATGAACTTGTGGGCAGTAGACCTCTGTATAGACATATAGACAGAATTTTATTGCATTTTTTTTTTTTCTGAATTACATTTTGTAAGCAGAAAAAGCAGGGTAAAAGGAAATAAGAGAGTCAGATAGAATAGACACAGTGGAATTTTCAAATGATAAAAAGTAGTAGAATTATAAATTACAGCCAGACAAGCTTATGTTTACAAAAACATTTTTCGTCCTCAGACATAGACATTTGAATTATTTAATAAATTTGATACTGAAGAAGAGACATATATGCCATTTATCATTGAGGATCTTTTTGTATGTTTTTCAAGAATGTTTCCTGTCTGGTTAAAGATATCTTTAACTATAGAAATCTATAAAATACAATATTAAACCAGCTTATTAATTCCACTTTAATGAGAATATTGGCAGAAATAACAGCTTACTTATTCACTGCTTCTTTTACTGTACAATTAAAAAGTGAAGATATTCCAGATTCTGTGCAATCACAACATGTTTTTGTACAGCTATGATTATTTTAGTTTTGCCCAAACATTTATAAATTATACAGTTTGACTGCAACTGTGAGTTGCACAAACCATCTCTGGACTACCTAAATTGGACATAAAGTTGCATATACACTTCAGGATGGTCAAGGAGTGGGGAAGTGTGTAGCAATATGCTTTTCTGAGAGCAGAACGGAAGCACATGGTAGTTACAGAGTGGCATTCACTGAAATTAGTAAACATTAAGAACTGAAAATTTTCCAGAATTGGGTACATAGTTTTTATTACAGGGTGCTGGCTGTCTCAATTTGCTGAGTCCTGAATGCTTTGCTGAATGAGGACTTCAACATAACTAAAAAATTAATCTGGAAAATATCTTACCAGGTATGGAGCATAATCAAGATTTTAAAATTAAGAATGATTCTGATATTTCAAATGTATTTTTAATTTATTATTATTATTATTTTCACTGCCACATACTTTCATATTATCTGGAATTGCAGTTATAGAATCATAGAATGGCCTGTGTTGAAAAGGACCTTAAGGATCATATAGTTTCAACCCCCCCTGCCAAAGGCAGGGTCACTAGCTGTTAGACCAAGCTGCCTAGAGCCACATCCAGCCTTGCTTTGAATATCCCTAGGGATAGGGCATCCACAGCCTCTCTGGACAACCTGTTTCAGTGTATCACCAACCTCTGTGTGAAAAACTTCCTACTAGTTTCTAACCCAAATTTCCCCTGTCTTTGTTTAAAACTATTCCCTCTTGTATTATCACTACAAACCCATGTGAACAGATGTTTCCCCCTCCTGTTTATATGTTCTCTTCAAGTACTGGAAAGCCACAATGAGGTCTCCCTGGAGCCTTCTCCAAGCTAAGCATCCTAGTTCCCTTAACATTTCTTCATGGGAGAGGTGCTTCAGCCCTCTGATCATCTTAGTGGCCCCCCCCACTGGATCCATTCCAAGAACTCTTCATGTTGTGCTGGGGCCCCAGGGATGGACGTAGTACTCCTTTCAACTATTAAGTGTACAGCAATGTTGCTCTAGGATTTTTCTCCAGGCTTTTGTTCATGTCTTGCAATGTGACCTATGAACAATGTATTTAGAAGATTAGTTATAATGGAAGTATGCATGGGATTTCCAGTAACTAATGATTAAGCACCAAGTGAGAAGGTGTGGCTAACCTAGGGAGCTCAGGTTTAAGCCTTGTACCTCAGTGACCAGAAGGAGTCGACCCTGAGTCCACTCCTTCTCTTTGTCATTTAAGGGCTAGCAGCTGAGGGAGCAGCATTTCTGGATTGAGATTACACTCTTCTCAAGCTGTCATTGGAAAGAGTGACCTATTTTTTTGTCTTTGTCATCTTTTGCCCCATGGTGCTTGTATCCCAGTAGAAGGTACTGGCTTTGCTTTCCTTTGCTCCATGGAAGTAGGATTTAAGAATTAGTTATTTAGAAGTGTTACTAAAGTTTTTCTTCTATGACATAAATTGAAACATAGGGTGCTGATTTCCTTGTAGGAAACAGGATAAATTCTCTGAGAATGTGTGTTCTTGTGGCTGGCTTAACCTGCTTTAAGTCTATATTTTGTTTATGTAACCAGTGACAGAACCAGGGACAATGTGTGCAAACTGGAACGTAAGAAGCTCCATGTGAGCATGAGAAAGAACTTTGAAGAGTGACAGAGCCTGGAACAGGCTGCCCAGAGAGGTTGTGAAATCTTGTTTGCTGGAGATAATCAAAACGTGCCTGGATGCTTTTCTGTGTGAACTGCTGTATAGAACCTGATTTAGCAGGGGATTGGACTACACCAGGCATGTCTAGCCTATGGGCTGCATGTGGCCTGACACAATTCACAATGCAAATGTCCACTTCCTGGTGTCATCATGTGGGTGTCTCTTCCTCTTGAGAAGAAAATCCATTTAAGTGCAAGAAACCCTTTTTACTCCAAAAGTAATTAGTCAGTTCTAAGTAAACAGAAGAGGTTGCATAGAGAAGTTTTGGAGACTTGAGATACTCAAAACTGTGACTTGGCAGCAGGCAGCTGTGGGCAGCATGCTCAAGATTGAAGATAAAATAGGGAGTGTTCCACCAAGAACAAAACCAGCTTGATCTGGAAGAAATTTCTGAAATGATGAAATAACAGCTGAATGCTCAAAGCTCAGCTGTCCTGTTTACATTAATCTCTGTGGCTAAGATACTTTTACAAGCAGACCTTATTTATCATCAAATCATGACCTTTAACATGGCCTTCACTCCTCTAATTTCCTTGGTTATTTTGTTTGTTTGTTTTCTATTTCTTGTTTGTTTTTTGCTTTGCTTTTTTTCTTCTGGGGATATTGGGAGTATGGCACGCCATGTCCTATATATTGCTTACTGAAATATTAACATTACTTTCAGAGGAGAAAACTCATTTCTTCATTTCTTTCATCTGCTAGTACCAGCATCCCTTTATGTTTCTTTCATCCCTCAGAGTTGCCTTTCAACTGCCATTTGCTTAAAAAAAAAAACAAAAACACCTACCTTATTCTGTTATTTTCTAATGTAGGGGTCCTTTCCTGCTTCCTACATCCACCCCTAATTTGTCATGGACCTCATTAGCCAATTCAGGCTCCACTCACTTCTCCTACTAAATCTGAAATGCTGTTAGAATCCTTTTCTACTGGGGGAAAAAAAGAAAGAAAAAGAACTGTACTGAAAATCTATGAATTATAGTACTTTCATTTACAAAACTCTAGGAAGTACATTCAGCCTCTTTCCCTCCACCTACCACACACTCACACACTCTAGCAACCATTGTTCCTGCTATTTCTAAGTAAGAAAAAATTAGGAAGATAAAATTTTAGCATAGGCACTGATGAAACTTTGTTCTGCTCATAGAATTAGACTGTCTTACACGTTTAAGCATTCCTAGTCACTGTCTTGCTACTGTAGCTGTGATTCCTCATGCATTCCACTATGCTTCTAGTAATTTTTCTGACAATTTTTCTGAGATTCCCTTTCTCCTAGTCTATTCAATTAAAGCAAAGTTTTTAGCACTGTCTTAAAAAGAGTAAGTGTAGAATAATTTTTATTTAAGTGATCTCATATTTCTTAAACCAGTGACTACTATTTAAAGGAAACATTTAAATTTTTCATGCACAGTGCAATTCTGATATTGACGCAGCAGTGTGTGTAATTACATTATTTGTAGAACTAAGCCAATTTTAAAGAGAAACTACAGAATACTATACTAAATCTTGAGACATTTTACCTACAAGTGATGCTGAACAGCCAGCATTGGCACTTGCATCCAAAACATATTGTTCCTGGAAGCTTGTAAAGTTTGGTGCTTAGAAGTTAAATTTAAGTATGACTGAGAACAACCAGGCTGTCATCTAGGTCACACCAAGGCACTAAGCAGGCACTAGTATAGCTTTAAGCTGTTTTAGTTCTTGTAAATACTCTTGTAGGACAACTGTTAGCTGCAGCTGGTCAGGACCCTTGTCTTCTGTCAATGTTGCAGTGTTTCAATCACTTATTAGGATATGAGACACCAAGAGTGGGCCATATTTCCTTCTGCTGGAATACATGTAGTACATGTGAAACAAATTCAGAGAAAGGCCAAAGCCTGTTTTCATTTCTTAGGTGGGTTGAAATTTTTGTACCACACTAAGGGTAATTACAGATTCTTTTAAGGCCTCAGAAAAAATGAACAAGCTTAATTCTATGGTTTAGTTATTAGGGTAATTGCTTGGAAGGGATTATTTATAGACTGCTGAAGTATGACAAGTTATATAAGTTACATAAAAATGCTTAAGTAGTTTATTGGGGAAGTGGACTTGATGGTAAGAGGGGGTGAGCTGCAGTTCTGCTTTGAACATCGTCTCTGGGGGTGTTCTTTTTTTTCTATCTCTCATTGTCACATATGCAATTACTTTGTTTCTCGGTGTTTCCAAAAAGTAAATTCTCAGTTAATTGTCTTTAGCAGATTTGATTTCCTTCTAGAAGTGAGAAAACAGCAAGTCACAGTTCTTCAATAATAAAGTATACGTTTATTTTCAAAATAATTCAAGTTGCTATGGTTTCCTTATTTTCCTCTCATCCATTCCTCACCAAGCTGAAGTAACAAACCTGGTCCTTGATCTTGATAATTTTGATCAGTAGTGTGAGAGTTCTTTTTGCCTGGACAGTGCAGAATTCAACAGTTTTAGCTTAATTACATCTTCTTTTTTGATCATTTAGAGTTCTTTTCCTGCTCTCATTCACCTACCATCTTCTTGGGGTGTTCAATGAATTACAGGCTTTTTCTAGTGCTAGTATAGCTGACTGGACAGTAAACACTATTTAATCACTTCCTCACTGGAATGTTTTTACCATGAGTCTTTGTTCAGACAGAAGAAAGAAGGATATCTAAAATTAATGAAGCACACTTAGAGAGAGATTACTTTGAAGTACAGGAGAAAAAAGCCCACAACATTGCTCCATAGTGGTCTCTTTCAACATAAAGAATTGTAACCATCATGCACTGAACCTGAAAATTGATTGAATTCTCATCTTCTGATGGGAGAAAAAGCGCTTGAAACCTAGCCTATTTAATAAATTAATTATATTTATATTGCATTTTAGTTTCACTTTTGGAAGCACTGAATTTTTAGAATTTCTTAAATGCATCTAATGAACAGAAAATAAGATTATCAATTGAGACAAGGCTAGTCAATTATTAGTGCAAAAATAGAAAATGCATGCTGTTTATTTTTTTTCCCCTTGAATTTGTTTCTAATGCTCATTCATTTAAAAAGAATGCCTTTCCAGGCATAACATTTAATAAGATTATGACACTTAAATTTTGTCTGCTAAGCAACCATGAGAGGTTTTAGATTCTTTACAGTGGATGAATGAATGCATGTTTGAACAGAATCTGCACAGTTATTTATAGAAGTAAATTACAACAAACTACTTTATACGTGTTGTTAACTTAGTCTAATTAGGAAGAATTTATATAGATATGGAAGAAAAGGAGAGGGAAATCACAGGAATGAAGATGTAAATCTTAATGTATTGTACTTCAAAACTTTTCAATTTGCATGCAAATTGAACATTGAATTACAAAGCTTTAAGAAGTTGAAGCATAAGCTTTTTATAAATGAAGAGATGTAAAAAGCTGATACATTTTTATGTGTTTCTCTGCTATTCTCTATGGTATAAATGTTGTGATCTTTAGTATTACTTTTCTATTGAGTATAAAATTTATCGATCTAGTTTTAGACATATATTGCAGTACAACACAGTATAATATCAATATAGTTATTGGTATCAGCAGTTATGTATGTATTATCCTTGCTAAAATAACAAAAAGAGGGAAGGAAGCATTCATTTGAATGATGAGGCCAGTTAAAAAAGCAAAAAACTGAATGAAAAAAATGCTGTATTTGCATTTTTTTAAATATATCTGCATATTGCTGATAAGTTATAGTGGATAAATTACTTTGCCATTAGAAACTACATAACGAGAATTGTTATGTAAGAAAATGCCTAAATTACCATATCAGGAACGATGCCACCGTGTGCCTGCTTTTATCTGCCTAAACTCAAATGCGTATATATCGGTCAAGCTATTGCTCATGATGAAGCATTCTATTTTTGCATAAAGTATTAATTTGTTATCTTAAAATCCAGTGCTTCTAATGTTCTTACAGTAATATCTTTAAGTCTACTGGAATTTTTTTCTCTTGAGTACTAGAAATAATTAAACATGAAAATTAATAATCTTTTCCAGACATAGAAATTCTTGTTTAAAATTTCTCCACAGTGAGGTCCGTTTATAATTCATCCTGTATAGACGTACTAATATTAAGAGGAAAAATACATGTGAGGAAGGAAAAAAAAAAAAAGTAGTTTATTGACTAAATTTCCTTAAGAGAATTTACTATGGGAATACTTGGTTTACTGGGCCCCCCAGATAATTTTTGTGGAAACAATATGGCTATATTGGTATGCGCAGCAGGTTGTATCAACATGTCCAAATGAGTCTGGCTCCATTAACGTCGTCTTTCTTCTGTTTTTTAGCTTTAATAAAATTTGGATTGTTTTTATATGGTCTGGTTTAGAAATGAAAGAAGAAATACACTAGTGATGAAGCAAATAAAAGAAATAAGTAGAGAAAAAAATATATCATTTTTGAATATGCAACATTGATGTTAACAGGAAGATACATTAGAATTGCTAACAGAATTATTCTTTTTTTGTCAGTTGATGTGTGAAGGTTACCAACTAATGTGTGTAGTGTGAGTGTTTGTTTGGCACGGTGCATGGAGTATGGATGCTTACGTAGCAACAACCATAGAAGAACCTGGGTCTTGTTTTGTGAAATCCTGATAATTTTCTTAGGTTTTAGAAGTAGCAGGGAGATGGTCTTGTAAAGTACTAGCAAAAGCAAATTCTAAAGGCAGAATAATGAAAGTCCTGAGGATTTCTGTAGTAAAGGTGATTTAGGGAACTGGCAAGGAAGAGCCCAAGGAGAAACAAGCAGGGAGATTGGAAAAATAAATGCTTCTGAAAACTGCCTTTGGCATTATCAGTCCTTCTATGCTGTTTCTTACCTTGATGCTGTATTTTCCTTAACAAGAAACCAGAAAACAGTGGTTGTTTATTAAAATATGTCATACGTGGGAAATATATGTGCTCAACAGTGTGAAGTTCTCAAGAACTACTTTTTGTTCTTAACTGAAACTTGAAGACCACTAGTATATTTTTCTATGCAGGTAAAAAACCTTGCTGTTAACATTACTGGAATACAAATGAATACCAAATAAAATACTTATGCACTGAAAATATGCAGTGAGGAAGGAGAAGATTTAAGGCAGATGTATGTATTTACCATTATTTTAGAGACCATATAATAGTGTAGCTAATTTTCAGGCATGCAGAAATATACTTCCAAATCCCTTTCTTCTTTCTAATTCTTTTCACTCTTGAAACTCCCTAAATGCCAATCTTCATTTTGTATGCATTCATGATTATAATGATTACTTGCGTTTGTATTTTGCTTTAAAGATCTTTTAAGAGCAGTCACTACTTAGTAATTACTGTGATGTCTTCTTGGGAACTATTACCCAATTTGTGGTGTAAAGAGGCATTTTTGACAATCCCAACAAGAGAAGCACTGGTTTATTTAGTAGAACAGATACTGTAAAAATTCTTATCTTAAATTGGAGGGTTTTTTGTTTATTATTAAATCAGTCTTTTCTGCACAGAGTGGCAGCAGTACAGAATAAATGGATTGGTTCACTATCATAGCAAAGTAATCCTGTTTATCTTTCTGTAGCATGCCAGCAGTGTAAAATACAAGACAACTTTTGATATTTTATAGCTATTTACCTAGGTGGTGTTGTTGTAAAACTACACCTTCTAACAGTGTATGCTGTCAATGCTCTTATCTCTCCTAGTTTGTAATGTGTTTGTAGGCTGTCTAGTAGAAAGAGGTGCCACTGGACTCTCATATTAAACAAGATTACTGGAAATCAGATAAGACACAGCCTTTGTGGAACTAGTTCAAGTTTGTCTCTAAATAAATCCATTAATTCCTTCACTATATAAAGAAAACCCATGTAGACTCTCAGTGCTTATTTTTCTGTCCATGAGATCTTTCTTTCTTGAATATGATATATCTAAAGCAATGACAATTAAATATTGATGTCCTACTGCATTTCAAGCATAGATGAGAAAGCTGCATTCTCTACTGTGTCAGAAATTCTAATTCTTGATAAATAACTGAAAATATACTCAATTTTTGAAACAAGAAATGCATAGAAATAGCAAAAAAAAATTATGAAATGAATTCAGAAAATTACTAAGAGCAGAAGGAAGTGTTCATTTGTATTTTCATATTTCACTATGTGGCTACACAACTTAGATGCTATCACAGTATGAGAACATTGTATTCATAGCTTTTAATGCTTTAATTGGAATCCAGATATTTTAAAATCTATAGTCTTACGCTCCTATTTTTCTAAAGATAATAAAAGCGCAAGCAGCAAAATAAAATGCTAAACACTTCTGCATAAGTTTCATGAGTTTCTATGTGTATAAATGGATAATGAGCATAAATGTGTGGAAGGAACAGTAAACAAAATTATTTTTATGATCACCAACTCTTAGCAAGAATTGTTTTTTGTAATAAAAAATAATATAAATATACTATGCTTCCCCAGAACCTATTAATGTGAATTCAGCCATTGCAAGATAGTGCAAGTTAAATACCTCTGAATGCAAAGAAAATGCTGCTTCTTTAAAAATAAATAGTATTTTTGAAAGTAGAATTTAAAGAACTTAAAGAGACTTGTGCTTTTGAGTGATTATAAGCGAATTTTAAGTTGGAGCTTTGCTTAACAATTGTGATATTCTTTATGGGGAGAAAAAGGTTAGATACGATTGTTTAAGGAGACTGTATTCCTGGTATAAATGTATATAATTTTGTCCGTAAAATAACTCTTCCCTTGTTCTTCCATATTAATCTGGCATCTATTTTTTTTCTGTGTCATGCCTAACAACAGGCATCACTTCAACAGTACAGGAGTGGCTTCAGAGTTGCGTGAACTGAACAACATATGCTTTTTCTTAAATAAAAATAGTTAAATTACAGGATTTTGCTCATGATAGTATCTAAAACATAAAATCAAAATTTTAAGTGAGTTTCGGAATCTGTGTGGTATTTTTCCCGCAAAAATGGGCTCTAGTTCATTGTCAGAGAATTTCCTCTAGATAATAAAAATTGTTGTTCTCCTCATTTAGCATATTAAACCTTTACTGCATTTATTTATTCTAAAATTAACAAATAACGAATGCTGAGTTTCAAGCTTCTTTCTAACTAGCTTCTTTCTAACTACTACTTAACTAGCTGAATAATGAACTCTGAGTTGCTATACATCAGATTCCCAATTAAATGGCTTATCTTTCAATCAAAAACTACAAAGACCTTTTAATTCATAGAGATCTGTTTCTGAGATTTAATTTTCTTTGTTCTTTACAAGTAATGTAAACTTAGATCAACTTACGGTGACTGTGCTGTTTTCTGCTTGTTTGTTTCTTATCTGAACTTCTTTCCTATGTACAAAAGATTTTTCTTATTGGTCATCTTCCATTTTTCCTGTTTGTTTTTTTGTTTATGTATTTTTCTTAGCCATAATCATTTGCCACTATTTGACCAGTGTTCTCTGTACTTTTCCAAAACAGCTGTATGATTCGAGCCTGCAGTTAAGCAGTGCACATCAATGAAATAGGTCCATATAACAATCTGAGACAAACCACTCTAGCAAAGATACTGTTCAGTGAAACAAGTACCATTTTAGTACAATTATGATAAAAATAAAAATCTCCTTTTTCATATATTATTTACACATGATAGGCTGTCTTTGTAACATCTGTTCTGATATATAATCACAAAGATAAAAATGTGAGAAGCATTTGCCTTCTGTAAAGCTTTTACTAGAAGGCAGTTATAAATTCCTGTTTCACTTCTCTCTTAATTTTCTGCCTTATATCACTCTCTCAAATTCTTCCTTGTTATATCTACCCTTAGCTTCAATCTCAGGCCTGTATTAGAAATAGTGTAGCCAGCAGGAGCAGGGAGGTGATCATCCCCCTGTACTCAGCTCTGGTACGGCCGCACCTCGAGTACTGTGTTCAGTTTTGGGCCCCTCACTACAAGAAGGACATTGAGGCCCTGGAGCGTGTTCAGAGAAGGGCAACAAAACTGGTGAGGGGCCTGGAGCACAAGTCTTATGAGGAGCGGCTGAGGGAGCTGGGATTGTTTAGTCTGGAGAAGAGGAGGCTCAGAGGAGACCTTATTGCACTCTACCACTTCCTGAAGGGGGGTTGTGGTGAGGAGGGGGTAGGCCTCTTCTCCCTGATAAGTAATGACAGGACGAGAGGGAATGGCCACAAGTTGCGCCAGGGAAGATTTAGATTAGACCTCAGGAAGCATTTCTTTTCTGAAAGAGTGGTCAGGCACTGGAATGGCCTGCCTAGGGAGGTGGTTGAGGCACCATCCCTAGCGCTGTTCAAGAAGCGTTTAGATGAGGTGCTAAAGGACTTAATTTAGTAGTTGGGTAGAGATAGTGATAGGAGGATGGTTGGACTAGATGATCTTATAGGTCCTTTCCAACCTTATGAACTTATGAACTCAGTCACTCCTTTATTCTTTCTTTCCTACAGTGCTATTTCCTACATAGAAAGTAGGATCTAAAGATACGTACTGTTCTTATTACTGCCTTTGGTCTCTGTGTCTTGCAACAGTTGGTTCCAGATGATTGTCTCATCTGTCTCAGATTCATCAGACTCTTGTGAAACAGTTTAATCAACATTTAAGGAAAACTAAAATACTTCTTTCTTTCCTCCCTTCATAGCTGTCAAATCAAGAAAAAAAAAACAAAAAACCTTGAAAATACTTAATACTACGAAAGTCATCATACTAAAACTACAATGAGATTTCCATTTTCTCTTAAGTCTTTCTTTTTCTGGCCTATCACATTACAGTGAAATACATTCAAAACCACTGTAGCTACTTTTGACCTATGGTGGGTACTTCAGCAGCAGACAAGTATTTACATAGGTCAGATGAATGAAAGAAATGTTTTTTTTCCATTTCAAAAAACTTCAAGGTTTAAAAGATATTGCAGCTTGATGCTTCCAGTAGTTTTATGGCACAACAAGGAAAAATACTGTATTTCTGCATTTGTAGCAATTGTTCAATTGTTTTGTATTATGCTGTTTCTATTTTTTTTTTTTTTTTGTCCCTGGATTGATATTCCACAAATACATCTTTTCAGTTTATCTTTTATTTCAAACCACCTGAATGTTTCTATTCCTTGGAAATTCTTCAGTTAGGTAAATGATGGCCTGTAGCCTTACATATTCTAAGTGTTTTACTGCAGCTAGCTTGTTCTTTAATTCATCTTTGCCTAGTGGCAGAATCCTTGTAAATGCTTTTTTTATTTTATTTTTTTCCTTCTGCTTTATAACTGCTCTAACTTTTTTGATTTCATGGTCTTACCACTATATTACGAAGTTTATATTTAGTCACGTACAGAAGAAGAGCTCAAGTTGCCAGTGTTTTAATCTTACAACAATATACAATCTTCCATGAAGGAAAGCTGTATTACCTCATAGAAGAATAACGGCCTATTCTTCATTATTTTTCTTTCTGTATCTCTCATTCATTTCTTATTCTGAAAGCTCTATTGAGACATTTGTTGGGATTTCTGTATCTTATCATGGTTTCTCCAACTTTGCACAGAAATTGTCATACAATTACCTATTCCAGAATGACCATTTAGTGAGTTTTAGTAAAAGCATAGTAACACATTGTTGCAAAAGCACATTAAATATTTCAGAAATGTGACAATATTTTTTTCTTTATTACTGGTCTTGATGAGAAAATTCTCAGTACAATTTCTGTATTTGACCTATGCAGAAAAGTCAGAAGCAAATTATTATCATAATTTTCATCACCATGAAAGAAGAAACCTCGCAAGTTTTACCTCTTAGGTCTCCTTAGCTCTGCCCTGCTTAGCTATGTCAAACTTCTTTTTCTCCAGTTTATATTTAACACGTGAATTTTTTAATGGTGTTTTGTAAATAATCTTTTGACCACTTGCAGAAATAATTATTTATGTACAAGTGTCATGTCTTTTCTTAAACTTTGGTTTTACTAGAGTTCTATACTGTCCCTACTGTTGTCATATTATTTTTATCAAAGTGGTGTGAATATTCATGACACATTTTAGTATTATCTACTTTGCCAGGAATTGAACTCACCCTACGAATTTATTTATTTATTTAAAGAAAGTATCATGTCTCGGCTGAAGATTTATCCTACAAATTGTGTTGTTAGGACTTAATTTATGTTCTTATGGAATTGAAACACAATTATGATTCTGCAAATGCAGCTGAATGCCACGACTGGTACTTAGAATGGTTTACTGAATCTAAGAATACAAGATCATGTATTTATTCTCTGAGAGGTGAAAGCTAAAACCCTGGAACCAGTTGTATTCTTCAAATGTATTTTTTTTTTCTAAGAAATTCATTTTGATTTTTTAGATATTACCTAGTAGGACAACAACTTCTTGTATCACAGGAAAAAGGATATTACAGAAGCAAAGGCTGGAGAGTGAAAATACTCTCATTGTTTGCATAATACTATGCTAGAAACTGAAGGCAAAATAAATAGTCATGTCACCTACTATCAATGCCTCACAAAGACAGGGTGCCTTTTTTGAGACACTGCGATTTCTAAACTACAAATTCAACTTTTATTGCAGGATTACCGTGAATCTCTCTATTAATAGTTGCCCACATTTTTTTTTTTTCCTGGGCATATAGAAACATGAAATTGCTTTGTCTATGTCACAGTATATCCTACCTTTAGGCAAGATCACATTCCTAAAGCATAGCTTCCTTAGTTACCTATCTTTAAGAACTTAATGTCTTTTCTGAAAGCTGATTCTTGCTAACTGTGACCATCTGAAGCTGTGAACACAGCAGAATTCCATAGCCCATAGGTTTGCAGGATCTAAGAATACTGATTAATATATTAATCTTCTGAGAGGCAAAAATTACATCCCTGAAGCCACTTACATGTCTTATGTTCTCAACTAACTTGCAAGATAAAAAACAGAAATGAAACAATTAAAGTATGAAGGATTATCTTTCCAGCTTAGTTTAAGTGGATAATAAACTCCTTAATATATAACAAATAAAAATGTATGTATTTACAGATTCAGTCATTCCTATAATAAGTTTTGCACAATTTAGTTCAATTTCCACCATTTTTTCATTAGAACTTCTCAGTAACTCACTTTATAAATTCCCATGTCTTAGAAATTATGTCTAACAGCTATATGGCCTTTTTTCAATATCTTTTCCTCTCTTAAGTGGCTGGAGACACATTCCCATTTTCCTTAGATCCCCACACGTATTTTTTGTAAAAAGAGAAAAAAATCTTTTTGCACTGAAACAGTTTCATACCTCATCTTCCCAAAGTAGAAGTATTATCTCTGGAAGGAAATCCCTGAATAGTACTTGTAAAGAAAAGTTATTATTATTATTATTTTTTTTTTTAATGCAGTCTGACATCATGACTTTATCATTTTTTCCAATTCTTTTGGTGTATGTTGTTTTTGCAGAATTTATCCTATGGTGTCTTATCACATGTCACTGCATCGTAGAAATAAATACATATAATTCTCAAAACTAGTTTTTCAATTTTTGCCAGTGTTTGTCTTGGGAACTAGAAAGTAGTTTAGTAGCTGATTTTGCAACTTGAATTTCATAAGCAGGCTTCTTCTCCATTGTGAATTATGCTGTGCAATGCAGAATCAGGTGTAAAATACATTGACGTTCTGTCTACAAAATAAAAAGAAAGAGGTTTTTAATGGAAGGTTTAGCTCAGAGAGACAGGAATGTACTTATGTGTCTAGTACCTGAAACAAATTTACTGCTGATCGTGTTGCAAAGGGCAATAGCAGAGAAAAGTTTCTGTTCTAGTTTAAAAATTACCATTTATGTTACAACCAATTTGATTCAAACATCTTTCATAGTGTTATCATGTCTTCATTTTGTTGTTTTGATCTGCAAGTCAATTTTCAGGTTTTGTCTGTAATTTTTAATAATTTGTGAGTCCTAATTTTTCAGAGATTATGAGAAATTTACTAATCCCATTGATGGACTGGAACCATACAGATTACATAGAAATACAGGTCACTGAGACAGGAAAGAAAGTAATAGAATGACAGCGTAAGTATGTTTTAGCTTCTATTTATTTCCCAGACAAAAAAATTAAGCTCACTGGCAATTTCAGGAAGCTGTAGAGGAAAGAATGCTAGAGTAAGAAGCAGAAGAGAAGATTCTTGCTCCTGTGAAGGAATGCTTATTAGCCAGGACAGCTAAAATGGCTGCCCTTAGATTAATAGAACAAGCAGAAAGGAGGATACAGTTTTAACTAACACATTGTCCTTAACCATTTCTATTAATCTAATATGCTTACAACAAATATGCAAATTAAATGGATTTGGAAGCTGCACTTTTTAGATTTCTCTTTCAATATACTTTATATTTCCAAATAATTTTACAGTATCCTAACAGAATCTGGGGCATAGCATTTAATACTGCCTTCAGTGGTAGGTAAAAATAACCAAAAAGAAGATATAAACATAATCATTTGATTTCAAGGCCATCTGCTGTTTCTGTTGAACTCTTTCATACTGTCATTTCATTCAAAGTATTATAGCAGATGGTGTGGTTACCATCTCATAAAGTACAAATATTCCTTTTTATAGGTATTTTAAAAATTTGCCTATATATCATTTTTAACTAGTTACTCTGTAGAAGACCAATAAAACTAGTTGAGTAGATCTAACTGTAAGTGATATGCATTTATTTTTTCTTCTCAGAAAGTGTGGTGATGCATTGGAACAGGCTGCCCAAGGAGGTCGTGGAATCACCATCACTGGAGGCATTCAAAAGTGAGTAGGTGAGGCACTGAGGGAAATGGCTAGTAGGCATTGTGAGAATGGGATGATGGTTGGATTAGATGATCTTAGAGGTTTTCTTCAACCTTCATGATTATATGATTCCATGATTCTACGGAAACCAGTCCATGGTCTTAACTATCTCAGGTGGAGTTCATCTTTCTTAATTACAAAGAGATCCTCTGAAGCCACAACAACTAACAGCAGTGGCTGAAGGTGGTGTATCATTAATTTTTCTTCTAAGGCAAGCCAGCACTGGAAACAACGTCATAGGTCACTTGTGTTTAGGCAACTCTACATCAGATCAAATATTGAATCAAGAGTTTTCATGCAATATAATTGTGAATGTATAATACACAGGGGAAAAAATACAGGTATTACAATTTAAAAATATTGAATTATAAATACAAAATGAGACAACAGCAGCTCTACTAATAGCTAGAGAAAAATTCTAAATCAAGAAGACAGTTCATCTCATGGTTTTATACAATTATAGTTAACAACAGTTGGGATGCCATTCAAAAATGTGATAAAGTTAGATTTTTTTTCAATTAAAATATTTTTATAACTATGCTACTAAGGAAAGGACTTAGAATATGTTCTAATATGGAGAAATGTTAAAAACATGTGTAGACACAAAGTCAAACGCTAGTCAGTAATTTAAGTTATAAGACTGAACATGGTAATAAATTCAATAAAAAGCTGTATACAAGTTCATGTATTTTCATGTGAGAGTATGTGGATATGGGAGCCTCAAGAAAAAATATCCACAGGACATTTTCATGGCATCAGGATCTGAGTTCAATGTCTCTGGGGTTATTAAATGCATTTTTGTGTGTTTGTTTGTGGATGGTTTTAGTTTTTTGCTTTGACAACAAGTAAGAGTGGAATTTTAAAGATTGTAGATTAAATAGTAAGCTATCCATTGAACTCAAGATGGCAACCTGTGAATATGGAAAACAAAGTGGAGATCTAAGTGTGTGTGTGTGTGTGTGTGTAGCTTTTGTGTGTGAACACTGCTCTAAGATAGAAGAATATCTGCTAATCCACTTAGACATCAATGACAAAAATGCTTCCAAAGATGCATCATGGGGGAATGAAAAAGAAGACTGGACTTGTATTAACAGTACATTGCTTTGCATTCTTAGACAAAGAAGTAAGAAAAACAAAATGCATGCTGTAGCTTTAATATGATAGATGTACTGAAAGAGCACTTGAGCTTACTTGGTAGTTTCTTTCATAATGGAAACTCAACTTGGAAGTCAGTTTGAATTTTGCTGTTGACTTTAGGTAGTCAGAATTTCCTCAACTCTTCTTATTTATGGAGTAGGGATGGAAAATCAAGGACTTTTATTAAGGAAGTTAGTCTTTAAAATAGAAGTTAAATATAAGAGGCTACTATAAGGCCACTGGGACAAGGAGAACTGTAAAGATTCATTTGAAGGATTTTAATCTTGTTGTTGGCAGATCATTATATCTGTGCCCATTATTTGATTTAGTGGAAATATCAGCACACATCATTTTCATAGCAAAATGTCTTTCGCTTGTCTCAAATGCAGTTATACCTGAAAGCTGAGCCAAATACGTGAATATCACTTTAACGTGTAAAGATAAATTGGCCAGGATTTGCTGTTGAGAAACTAAACTTATCCACTTAGTAAGTTTGTCATAATAGTTAAAGACACTGTTTTCATAATGCACTGTATAGCTAACACTACTTCCATGTGTTCCTTTTCTTTTGTCCTCATGTGGCATTTCTTTCATTTACCCTTTCTACTTGTCATTCTACCCAATTTTAGAGGTAAATGATTAAAACTATAACTCCTGTAGAGGCAGGATTCTTACATACCATGCAGGAGATAGATAGAAATTGCATTTAATGACTAATGATACATCTGTATAATCTTACTATTTTGGTATACATTCCAGCAATCTGTTACAGAATAGATAATCAAATGAACTGAGTAGATCATATTCTGGTATAAAATCCCTGTCTCCTTTGGAGGCTAGATTGTTTAAAAAATTCTGGTGTTCTCACTTTTAAATAATTTCAATAAGAGTTAAATTAATTAGGAGTTAAAATGCTGCATGTATTATGTCCACCCACAAGTACTTCAGGAAATCCTCTTGAATAAGTTTTTTAATTTTAAGATATAAATGGTTCTGCTGCTGCTAGGCAGCAGTGTTGAGTGCTGCCTTATTTTTTTAACTACAGAATTTTTTTATTATTTTTAACCTGTGACAAGGTGCTATAAAAAATTAATGTCAGAAGGACTGAGCTTGCTATGCTAATCAGTCTGAAGTATTCAGGATGACCAGACTATGCTTGGATATAGGGAAGACTTTTAGCAGTCTACAAATACTGGTGTCAATTATACTTAACACAAGAAGACACTAATGTATGGCATGCATTCACACACACACACAGTATATATCTATTCTCTAGATTATAAGAAACTGGTTCCTGATATGGAATTTTAGACATATAGGTACAGATTTCGGTACAAATAGTAGATTTTTGACAGATGTAAATTCAACTTTTATGTGCTTCCATTATTCTTAATGTACACTTCACCTCTGAAAAGCCTTCTCTAGGGTTAACTCATTGTTTCATCTTAATATCCTTTGTCACTAGAACATCAACTGAATAAAATAGAGAGTTTTTTTCTTGGTTTATATTCAATCTGAGAGCTTAAGGGTATGAAAATAAAACTATAATAAATACGCTAATTGTGTGGAATGCATTTAAAGTTTTGCTGTGATTTTACATGTAGTCTTCAATGATGGAATGTATGGCGGGACAATGAAATCCTAATCTATGGAAAAGGCCTTCTTAAAAACTCCAGTGGTGGACTAAAATCTAGCACTCTCAAATTTTAACTAATATCATTTCTACTTCTCAGAACTTAACTGTTAAGGGTATGTATGAAGTACATACCACCTGTTGAAAAAAATGCTAATTCTAAAGTTAATAAGTCCTGAACTAGTAGACAAACAGATTGCAATTAAGAACTCTTCCTTTTATTCTCCCTTTCTGCCTTTTGTGTTGTAGGAATCATTGTCAACTGATTCTTACCTGTCACTGATTATTATTTTATTGTTATACATTGGATTTTGCATACAGAAGTCATCTCAGCCATACCTTCTGTCTGCTTGTTCTCATGTCTGCCCAGGATAAATGATAGTGCTGAAGAAAATATTGTTCTTTGCATGCTTTAATTCTGATAAAGAGAGAAAATAAAGTCTGAGGGACAAATTAACTTGGAGGCAGCCAGAAATAGCTTTAATTCGGAAGAAATACCCTACATATGTCTTAGAAAATGTTCCATTTACCATATCCTCAAGTTGGCAGAGCTATAGAAGAGAAGAACCTATTTTTCTTTCAAAACCTGTCATCATTTCATGAATATAATGCAATTGTTGACTGTTATTGTTTTTAGGAAATGCTGAAGTAATTGCTTCTTACAATTTACGAAAGGTATTTCACTACAGAATATTTTATTGATGTCCACGTTACGCCTGCAATATACAGACATGAAAAGATCTACCATAAACAAATCAGTATCTCCTATAGTGAACTAAGCTCAGCCCCAAAAGAGCATGTTGAGCTCTTATTATAAATTTCACTATAAAAAGTGATAGAAAAAGAAAAATTATAACATTGAACTGCTAATTCTAAGAAAATTGATTCCAAAAGGGAATGGGCAGTATATTCTTCAGGCAAACAAATTTTTCCTGAAGTTTCATCACTGAAAACAAACAATGTAGAACTACCTGTAAATAATTAAAGTTATATTTTTATTCTTCTCTCAGGTGATTGGTCATTAAGCATCCTGGGAGACTGATAGAGGGAGGGTTTTTTTGTTGTTGTGGGTTTTTTTTTTTTTTTTTTTTTTTTAATGAATTATGAGAGAATCAGATAAAATGAAGACTTCAACAATGCCATCTACCTGGACTTGTGCAAAGTCTCTGTCATGGTTCCCCACCACATCATTATCTCTAAATTGGAGAGATACAGATTTCAGGAGTGGACTATTTGGTGGATAAGGAATTGATTGGAAGGCCATAGACAGTGTTTGTATTGAATGGCTCTATGTCCAGGTGGAGGCTGGTGATGAACAGTATACCCCACAGGTCTGTCTCATGGTCAGTGCTAATCAACATTTTCATTGATGACGGACTTGTGTGTACCCTCAGCAAGTTTGCTGATGGCATCAGACTGAGTGGTACAGTTGATACATTAGAAGGAAGGGATGCCATCCAGAGGGACCTCAATGAACTTGAAAGGTGGGACCATGTGAACCTAATGAGGTTCAACATAGCTAACTCCCTCTTCACAGAGAGACCGGTGAAGTGCTGCAACATGCTGCCCAAAGAGGCTGTGAATGCCCTATCCCTGGAATTGTTCAAGACCAGGTGGGATGGGGCCATGGGCAACTTGGTCTAATAACAGATCTGGAGGTTGGTGGATCTGCCTGTCACAGGGGGGTTGGAACTTGATGATCCTTGAAATGCCTTCCAAGCCAAGCCATTCTATGATTCTGTGATATAATTCTGTGACAGGGCAGACTTTCTTCTGTGTGATCCTTCTGTGTGATACGTTTCTAAAACAAACATTTACTTTGCATGTAAAGTCTTAAAGTCATTTTGACAGCAAGCTTTGCAGAGTAAATAGAGAACAGGGGTATGGTTGGTTGAAATGGGAGATCACAGAGGAAAAAAGGGAAAGAAACTGTGACAGATATATGCTGTGATGTTGCCAGGGATATATGTGATCAGACTTGGATAACTGCCAGGACTGTGCAGTAAAACACTATGCACAGGGAATAAGTGAGACAAGAAATCTCATTACTTACCTCCAAAAACCCAAGTGAGAAAAGATAAAGTGATCCAAAGATGTTTTGGATGCTCTATCTACTAATTACATCCATCTTACAAGTCAAGCATCAGCATAATTTCAATCCTAGTAAAAATATTACTGATAATCCAAGTAGCAGAACACACATGATAGAGTCTTATGTCAGTGTTTTGTTTTGTTTGTTTGTTTTCCTGGAACACAGTTAATTTCCATCATAAAATCTTGTATGGCTTTTTGCTCTGGCTTTTTTATGAAAGTAGTGTTGATAGCTGTAGTGGGAATGTTAAGTCAGGGCTTGAAACTGTGACTGAGCACCTGGTGGGAAGGCAGGACCAACACAAGGGAGTTCACTGCATACACTCAGGTTCAGGCAGTGCACCTGAGTGACTGGAAGGGGTGGAGCCAGGATCCATCTCTTCCCAGACATCATTTAAAGGTTGTCACTGAAGGAAAGGATATCTCTCTGGGGATTTCTGTGTATCTGAGACTTTCTGAAGGTGTTTTTTTTTTTTTTTCCTTTGTGTCTACAGCTGCTGTACAGGCATAACCCTCCTTGCTGTAGCCTGAGACTTTGCTGCTACACTGCTGTTGCTGTGCTTTTTATCATTCTATAGTGTTATAGTAGCAAGCCAATGTTTCAGTTACTGCAGAGTAGTGTTAATGCTGAGGCAAAGGCATCTCAGCTTCTCTCATTGTTCTGCAAGGGAGAAACTAGAATGGGACAGAATTAAGACAGCTGACCCAAACTGGATACAATGGCAATGTGCAGAGCTACAGTACTGGAGGAATTGACTGTGGAGCAGCTGCTGTTCAGATACTGGCTGTACGTCAATCATCAGGTTGTGAGAAATTGCACTGTGCATCACTTATTTTGTAAAAATGAAGATGATAATGGGTATGAAACACCTTCCTTTTGAGGAAAGGTTGAGAGAGCTGGGTTTGTTCAGCCTTGAAAAAAGAAGACTCAAGGGAGCCGATCCACATCTATAAATACCTAAAAAAGCAGGAGGCAAAGGGATGAGACTGGACTTTTCTCACCAGTGTGTGGCAATGGGATGGGGGGAAATGGCCACAATGAAAAGCATAGGAAGTTCTGTGCAAATGCGTGGGGGAATTTCTTCACAGTGAGGGTGATGGTGGACTGGCACAGGCTGCACAGAGAGGTGGTGTAGTCTTCTCTGGAGATGTACAAGACCCGTCTGGACTCCTACCTGTGCAACCTGGGCTAGGGAGCTGCTTTGGCAGCGGAGTTTGACAAGATGATCTCTAGAGGTCCCTTCCAATACCTACAGTTCTGTGATTTATTCACAGAACAAATCTTCCTTTATTTGTCCCTTCCCTTTCTGCCTTCTTAAACTGCCAGCCTATGAGTTTTACCTTTTTCTGATACTCACTGCGGGGATGTAAGTAAACAAACTTGTGGCGCTGAGCTAACTGCTAAGTTAAACTGCATGATTTATATATCCTGGGCAAGCTCTTAATGGTAAAAGTAATCACTGAAGAATAACTATAACAGTAGGTCAACGCGGCTTGAATTAGGGACTTGTTCAACTGTAGGGGTCATGACAACTGCCCTCTCTGACTGTGCAGAAATCTGGCTACAGTAGAGCCAGTGATGGATAGATCATTCAGGCAGTAACTTCTAATGTAATTTACCTGGTATTTTCTATCTATTTCCTTATTTAGTGTGCATTTTTCAGAACTGGGAAGCCAAATCAGTTATAGAAAGTGAGATGGGGGATGGGAGGAGGTACAGATTATCCAGTGGGATAGTAAACATGGTAAAAATGTTTAAAGACACAGAAAGAATGGTAAGGGAATTTGAACTACTGCCTGTGGAGATAGTGGTAGAAAAGAGCAAAGTTACTTCAATAAAAGGATTAGTTGGAGACAGTGTTTAATGAAATAAACATGAATATCTTCAAGTTAAAATAAGTAATTGTATGGGAACTGCTGAGTCATGGCCTGGACCACTGACTGAGCACCTGGGGAGAAGACCTGGTTGGCCTTGGAAGCACAGGTGAAGGCAGTTCCCCTGTGTGACTGTAAGGTGTACAGCCAGTCTCAACCCCTCTTAGACATCATTTAAGTGATGACTGCCACAGAGGAAGGATCTCTTGTTGGAGGTTCCTCTTTTTAGGAGTTTTTTCTCTGTGAACCTAGATCCTCAGCAATGGGTGAACACTTCTTTCCTTCTTTTTGTAACATCTCATTTGTGCTGGTCCCTTTGCCATTGCAGTAATATATATGAAGTCAGTAAAGTTAAAGAATAATCTTCTGTCAATGGTTTGTGGGCTGCTTTGGCCCGGTTCTGTGACGAATGCAGTGGAGGACCTATGGACCCACATCCAAGGGAAGAGGGAGAAGGTAGGGAGATGGGCCTGAAAACAAAACAGTGGCAATGATTGGAGGAGGGAAACTAATTTACTAAATAAGATATCAGATTACAAAATAACACAATATAATTGGAATTGAAGCTAATAAATCAAATAACAAGAATATCTGAAAACTGGAGGCCTTATTCTCAAGCTGCATGTGAGCTGGCTAGGGAGATGATGGCTGCTGAGATGAACAGAGTGAAAAAGAGGAAGTCTCCGGACTTGCGTGCAGTTTTTTCTTTCTTTCTGGGTAGAAAATGGGAATGTGGAGTCCTTTTGGTATGTAGTTCTTTTCTGAGAGCGAGGTACCTGGAAATTCAGCAGTCCACTGAAATTTAAAATTAACTCTTTAACTCCCAGTGCCTCACATGATGTTCTAATGCAGAATACTGATTTCAAATAAAGAAATAAATAATAAAACCATGATATCTTCCAATGGAGATCAAACAGAATGAATACATCATTTTGATGGAAACAAAAATTTGTGAATAGGTTGCACATAACAAAGCTGCAAGGACGTGATCATGAATCTGCTTGTGTGTCAAATGGCATATCAAAGGCTTATTTTTAGGACAAAGCAGATTTCTATATGAAACAACTGTGCAGCTCTTATGTTTCTTTATTTTTCTTACTGTAAATAGAAAAGTAATTAGAAATAGATGAAGAGCTGAACAGAGTATGATTTTCTTGCTGACACAAACTTGGATTAAGTAGCTGTAAAACTGAAAATCTAATATCATGGAAGTAGTGGGAAAATGAAACTCCCTAGTCTCAACATACACTCTCAGAACTTCAGTAAATTTAAGGAGAAATAGATAAAGACATTTGATTTGCTGTACATCAGTATGCCTGCAAGCTATTCTGGATTGCTGGCAGTAATATTAACATTCATTATCTTTCAGTTTATAATCGAAGAACAAATTGGAGCATACTACATTAACCTGAGAGAGAGTACATTGGCTGTGGAGATTTAGGACAATTACAAGGTGTTTAAAACATTAAAAACATCATATTAAAGCTTTCATTATTAAAGTGGGGTTGTAATGAGATATCCCAGCTCACAGCTACAAAATAGCATTTTAATGTAAAATAATGTTAAATAGATGCTATTTTGCAAGAGAGAAGCCTGAGGAAAGAAAACCTTTTACTAATAAAAGGCTATGTTGTAATGCTAAGAAATTAGAAGATCCTAAGGACGTGGAACTGATGAACTACATCTGTCATAAAGATATTCTGATTGAAAATGACGTTTCCTGAAATTAGAAAATAGTTACATGGCTTAATTTTCTAAATTCTTGATTGCAATTTGTTTTGTTTCACAGCCTGTGTGTACCAGGGTTGTGTTGTTACTTGAGTGAGACACAATGAAATCCTCAGGCTGTTCACTGACAGCATGAAGTAATAGATTATTAAATGATTATTTTTATCTAATGTTCGGACTGTGTTATTTCTATCTAAGTAAGTGCTCTGTAGAAGAAGATGAAATTAATTTCTGCTGATTTCTTTCCTTTTGAATTGTGTGTGAGGTCATAATTGCACTTTAAGTTAAGGCATCTCCTGTAACACCAAGGGTTAAATTCTGGACCTGGTACTACCCACTCCAGAGCCTCATGCTCCACCTGTACTGGACAGAATTATCTTCTAGAAGTTCAGAAAACAATTTTTTTTTTTCCACAATGTTCCTCAGGTACTGAAATCTGTTCTTCCACAGAAGGAGATAAAAAGAACAGCAGAGAAGGAGAAATGGTATCCTGATAGTACTGAATGCATACAGTCAGCCCCATCTCCTTCCAAATAGGTGGAGAAGTCAGAAATTTTGTCCCATATTAAAGACCATTCACAGAAACAGGAGGATTTTACTTACAATTTTTAGGAACCCGTTGAAGAAAAGACTTCTCACTTGAAAGAGACAATGGCCATGTGAAAGAGTCAGTTTTCATCTGCAATGTCTAAGAGTATTTATTTAATAAATATTACTTTCAAAAAATCATGGAACAGTCAAAGGTGGAAGTGACCTAGGAGCCGCCAAGTCTGGTGCTGGCTCCAGCAGGGATGCCCACAGGGGTATGCCTAGAGCCATATCCAGGCAGCTGCTGAAGGTCTCTGAGGATTTGTAGGTGTTGGAAGGGATCTGTAGAGATCATCTAGTCCTCACTAGGCAACCTGTGCCAGAGCTCTATCACCTGGATAGGGAATTCTAGCTGTAGTAAATATATCCTAAGCAGATGCTCTGGGGAAAAATTTAATATGAAAGTTGGAATTCAAAAATATACCTCAGAGAAATACAAGCTACTTATTTTAAGTACATCTGGATGAGCCATTTGCAAATGTTGTGTGTCCTAGACTGACACAATAATGAGCAACAGTGTTAAATGCTCTGAATGGCAACCATTTTTTTTATCATTCTGAGCCTTGTTTAAACATCATATTACCTTGTATTGCCAATATTTTATTATCAGTAACACAAAAGAGTAGCTTGTTTTATTATGTGTTAGATTGACTGGGAGGCTACCATGAAACACTACTTGGGATAATATGTCATTATTTAAAATGCGTACAGTTTGTCCTTCATGTTAGTTTAAAGAGACCATTTTAGTAAAAAAATAAAATTACAATTGTGTTGTACAAAGAAATGCAATTGTGTTTAAATATATTTCAATAAGGCCTGATCTGTTGTGTGGATAAACTGTCTAAGAATGTTTATAGTTTTCCTTATGTAAGAATCTTTACTCTGATGGTATTAGAAACATGAAAATATCCAGGTTGGAATAGTCTAATTCTGCATCTGTGTCTTCTGTATAATTGTGTAATACTTGTTTCTGGCTTACTGACTTCAGCTCTGGGGCTCCCAGTAGGAGAACATATTGGTGCAGGTTCAGAATTGGGCCATGAATAGGAGAGTTGCTGGAGCATCTCTTCTATGAAGACAGGCTGAGGAAGTTGGGGCTGTTCAGCATGGAAAAGAGAAAGCTCTAGAGAAGCATTACTGAGGCCTTTCATTACTTCAAAGGGTCTTATAAACTAAAGGAGGGGAGGCTTACATTACATATGAGGAGAAATATTTTTGCTCAGAGGAGTGTGAGTCACTGGCACAGGCTGCCCAGAGTAGCTGTGGATGTCCATCCCTGGAGGTGCTTAAGATGTGTGCAGCTGAGCTGGTGGGTGGTAATCCTTTCCATGGCAAGGAGCTGGGACTGGATGGGCTTTAAGGTCCCTTTTAGCCCAAGCCATTTTATGTAAATTTGAGATTTCTTTGTTTCAAGAGAATCTCTGATTTTTATTTTAGCAGAAACACTAGAAACACTTTTATGTTTTGTTTGTTTTTTGGATAAGTTAGGATATTTTGGAAGCCATCAAATGAGATTCTCCTGAATCTGCAATTACCTGACTTTTTTTTTTGCCTCTTGATATCAACCAACCAGTGGTTGCCTCTCCTTGTTGCAGACAATTTGTTTTCAGAATAGGTGAAGTTTGGTGTCACTTTTTTTGAAAAATGAGACATGCATAACTCAGGAACTGAAAAAAAGTAGATTGAATAGATTTGAAAGAGACTATTACTACTGCCAGGCATACTCACTATAGGTGCATAGATTTAATTCTTCATGATACACCTATATAATTTGGGGAAATATAGGGGTTTATGACTTCACTCTTGTTACAGATAACTGAACTTTTACCAATTGGACCTTGATAGAGAAGATGCAATAGCATGCAGGGGGTATGGTGACACCCACCACTCACTCCTGTAGATAATTTGCAGTTGTCAGTTAGAGTTTTATCACCAAAAAGGCCTCATGAAGTGAGCTTTGAGCCAAAGAAATAAGAAAAGAGGGATTCAGAAAGCCATCTTTCCCAGGTGATCTGAAACAGTTTGTTTTTAGAGGAGACAGGTAAGAGAGCCCCTACAAAGAATATGAATAGCAATTCTGTCCTACCAAGAACGACACAATGAACATGAGACTTAATTAAAGCTGTGGAATATGTGTATGTCATATCAACTCTATACCTACTACAGAAAAGCCAAACTCCTCAAAGTAAAGGTTTGATCAGATTTTGAATGTTGCCACAAAATATTCTTGATTCTTGTATTGCATCTTGATTCCTGGTGCTCACAAATACTCTACAGAACTCATCAGATCTGAAGTATTATCATCTTAATACTTTTCCTGCAGATGTCCAGCAGTCACTTGGTGTTTCCTCCTACTTATCGCAGATGTCAGATCATTTCAGTTCATGTTTTATTATCACTGAATAGCATTACACATAAATACCTTTCTACTGAGATAAACTTTTCCATTTGTGTCTTTTTTGGCAGCTTTTCTATTTGGCTTGTTTTGAGATCAAACATACTGTCTGAATAAAAATTCCTCCCATTGATTATGAAAAATACATTGCAACTGGTGATGTGCTGTAAAAGGTGTTAGGAGAAACTGACATTTTAAATGACGCTGTAATTTAAGCCACTTGATCCATTTTTATCCCTGGAGGTTAGTTTGTTGACTAATATGCAGCCATTTTGTTTTGGATTTCTTAATTTATTATTCAAGATAACATCATGATAGTGCGCTTTCTTCATTCTTTATATAAAATTATGGTGTCAGGATATGTCCTCCAGGTGTTCCTCCCTCTAGCTGCCTGCTGTGAATATCACTGTTACTTGACAGAGCACAGGTTAGTTATATTTTCAGAGCCTAGGGCACCGTAAAGTGAAATGAACAGATAAAATAACATAAATACTGTGCAGCTTACAAACCGAATAGTTGGGTGCCCATGGGAGTCTTGTTACTTCCAGCAATATTTCAGAACAGTCAACAAAATCATGAAGTTGTGGGAGCTCTAATGTCATCTTCAGAAATTCAATAAACATATACATGAAAATATCAAACCATGAGTTCAGGGGAAAAAAAACAACCCTGTCATACTGTTACTGTAGGGAATCCAACAAAGGGCCACAGAGATTATAAAGGCACTCGAGCATTTTGAGTGTGAGGAAAGATTGTTAGGGATGGAACTGTTCAGCCCTGAAAAGAAAGCTCAGGGAGGCATTACCATGTTCAAAGGCCACTTTGAAATAATACCTCCTTTTTTATTATGCTTACCAAATATTCAGAGGCAGATATTGATGGTATGGCAGTAGAGGTTCAGCCTTTCTTCCAATTTTCTATTATATGTTGTTACCATGCAACAGATGGCAATGGGGAGCAGTCTGACAAGATGATGTCTGACATGGAAGCACTTATGAAGTAAAGGTGCATCACCGAATTCCTCTATGCAGGAAAATTGCACCCATTGACTTCCACTGATGCTTGCTGAATGCTTCTGGAGACCAAACAGTGGATGTGAGCACAGTGAGGTGGTTGCTGGGTGTGCTTCAGCAGTGTTAACCGTGAATCATCTCCACTTGCGTAGATTTTCAGAAGCATGGGATACAGGCTCTTGTTCATGGCTGGTAAAAATGCATAGCTAATGGTGGTGTCTACACCACAACAAGAAACTGAGGGAAGCATATATCAGTTTGCAGTATATTTGTATTATATTTATGTTAGAACTCAGTACATATATCCTGATCATGCATTTGTGCTCTAACCACAAAGGTGTGATCTACTGTCTCTTTTTCTTTAGCAGCATAAGAGACTGGCATTATCCTCTTCTGTTCTCTTTAAGTCTACTGAATTTTATAGTATACCGACCATGTGCGGAGATGCTTAAATTAAGAACTACTTACATATATATGTATATATATATATATATAGTTTTTTGTTTGGTTGGTTGGTTGGTTTTTTGGAGTATCAAAGTGCAGGAAAGGGGCTACCACACCCTTCATTTCCAGCCTGGGACATGGGGAAGGTATAAATACAATTTCTGAGCTATTTTCACAGCAGCTTTAGGTTCTATCTCCAAATTAACTATTCTGTTACTCATTTGTTCTTTTTTAACCCCACTTCTATTTAAGATGGAAATTTTCCAAAGACCTCTCATTTCCACATGCATCTGAAGGAATATTGCTATTGGCAAGGAGTGCTTTCATTTCAGGTAGATGTTGTCTTTCTGTCACTGCATAGAATCTCTCAAAATTGTTTGCCTCCCAAAATTTCATGACAAGCAGTTTTCTTATCTTAATTACGTGTCTACTATATCAGTATTAGTAACTATATAGCCTGAAGTCATGGCCCTTGCAGACAACATGACAATGTCATAGGATGCATCTGATATCACAGAATGGCTTTAGATTGGAGGGGAACTTAAAGATCAGCTGGTTCCAACTCTCTACCATGGGCAGGATTACTAACCACATGATTAGGCTGTCCAGAGCTCTTTCCAACCTGGCCTTGAATGTTTTTAGGCGTGGAACATCTGCAGCTTCTCTGGGCAGCCTGTGCCTCATCACACTGTAAGTAAAAAAATTTCTCCTAACATCTAATCTAAATTTCCTCTCTTTTTGCTTAAAGTTATGTCTCCTTGTCCTATCACCATTAGAGTGAGTGAAAAGTTGGTTCTCTTCTTACTTGTAAGCTCTGTTCAAGTACTGGAAAGCTGCAACGAGGTCTCCTCTGAGCCTTCACTTCTCCAGGCTGAACAAGCCCAACACCTGCAGCCTGCCTTCATAGGAGAGGTACTCCATCCCATTGATCATCTTTGTGGCCCTCCTCTGAATCTGATCCAGTAGCTCTGCATTCCTCCTCTACTGGGGACCCCAGACCTGGATGCAGTACTCTCTCCCTTCTTGCCACCCCCCTTTTGATGCAGCCCGTGATTCTGTTGGCATCCTGGAATGCAAAAGCACACTGCTTGCTTGTGTCTTGCTTTTTGTCTATCAGAATCTTTATATCTTTCTCCATAGGGCTGCCCTCAGTTTTCCATCCCAGTCTGTATTCGTATCTGGGATCACCTCAACCCAAGTGCAGCACTTTTGCATTTGGCCTTTTGAGAAGTCATTATGATCTTGTGTGTCCTTCTTTCAAGCTTGTTCAGGTACCTGTGGATGATATAAAGTTTTCTTTGTTTTTAAGGAAAGTATCATCTTCAGATGAAGTGAAAATGTCTTGGAACTTAAGCAGCATTAGAATCAGTCAGAATTTGATGTTTCTTGCTCTTCTTACAAGCTCCTTTATATGCATTACCAACAGGAAAGGAAAAAAAATGTTGGCAGCAACAGCTACCTTTTTTTCCTTAGAAGTTTCACAGAACTTCTACAAATGGCTGGTTCTCTCTAGAGGCAGATATGACTTCTGGCAAAGTGGCTATAGTATGATGTAGTAGCATTTGAACTTTACTGTTACAGAAAGGAAAAGGTAAGGAAAATGAATGTGTAAGTCATAAAAGTAAGGTTCTTTATTTTTTTTCCCTTTCTTTTATTGTTGGTCCTGCTTGTGAACTGTAAGACCAAATAACAAATCAAAATGTAACTCATCAAAATGAGAGAAATGTGCTGCTATTGTAATTCAAGCTATTTTGCTTTTTGGTTACAAAGTGTGTCATAGAGACATCAACATTAAGAATGTGATATGATCAGCTACAAAGATCTTTCTAATTTTTCATAAATTTGAGTTGATGAGTACAAGCCAAACTAAAACTTTTGCAGAAATAGAATTTTTCTGACATTTCTTCTATATACAAGATTACTAAAATGATAGTGTATTCATGTCACAACAGAACAAATCATATTGAAACTGAAAATAATTCATGTATAAAAATGTATTTGAGGGGCTGATAATAAAAGTTTGAGCTATACCATTTGCAACACAATTTGTGTGATAGTAAGTAAATATATGGTGGATTCATGTGTATTCTGAGTAGGACAGAGGTTCATAACACAATGTTCATGAAAGAAGCAATCATGTTTGGTACTATCAGAATGAGCAGCACACAATACTTATCTTATTCTCTATAGAGGTGTATTTTATAGTTAAAACTTCGTCCTCAGAATCGTAGGTATGACTGTATTACAGTAGGAGAGCTTGGTAGTGGTGCAGTTCTGGCAATTATTAGTTCTATGATCACCAGCAGAATTCATCATATTTGAAAGGGTGTGGGAACTTCACAAGACTGCCTCTTATTGGAAAAGGGGGAGCATAACTCTCCCTTTCAGGAAGAAAAAAAGATCCAAGGAACTACAGTCTCACCTTCGTGCCTGGCAAGATCATGGAGCAGGTCCTCCTGAAAGCTCTACTATGGTACATGGAAATTAAAGATGAGGTGATTTATGGTAACCAACATAGCTTCACCAAGGGCAAGTCATACCTAATAAAAGGCCACCAAACTTATGATGGAGTTACAGCATCAATGGATAAAGGAAGAGGATCTGATATCATCTAGATGGGCAAAGCATTTGACATCCTGGTCACCAAATTCAAGAAAAATGGGTTTTATGGAGACCATCAAACTGGAGACCAGTGGTGAGTTACATTATTTAGGGACTGGTGCTGGAACTAGTGTTGTTTAATATATTGTAGATGCCATGGACAGTGGGATTGAATGCACTCTCAACAAGTCTGCAGATGACACAAAGCTGAGTGGTACAGTTAACATGCTAGAGGGAAGGGATGCTATCCAGAGGGACTTGGACAGGCTTGAGGTGTGGGCTCATGCTGTCCTTGTGAAATTCAGCAAGGCCAAGTGCAAGGTCTTGCTCCTGGGTTGGGGCAATCTCAAGTACAGATACAAAATAACTTGAGAGCAGCCCTGAAGAGAATGATTTGGAAGATATCAACTGATGAAAGATTCAGCATGAGCAGGTAATGTGCACTTGCAGCCCAGAAGGCTGTGCTCTGGGTTGCATCAAGAGAAGTGTGACTGGCATGTGGAGGGGGGTGATTCTTCTCCTCTACTTCTACTCCTTGAGAGATCACCTGGAGTACTTGATCCAGTTCTGGAGCCCCCAACACAAGAATGACATGGAGTTGTTGAAGCAGGTACAGATGGGGGCCATGAGCATGATCAGAGGTGTGGAGCACCTCCCCTATGAGGACAGGCTGAGAGTTGGGGTACTTCAGCTTGGAGAAGGTTCAGAAGAGACTTAGCAGTCTTCCTGTACCTGAAGGGTGCCTGCAGGAAAGCTGGGGAGAGATTTTTTTTTTATAAGGGCATGTAGTGACTGGATGAGGGGAAATGGTTTTAAACTGGAATAGAATAGGTTTAGATTAGATATTAGGAATAAATTCTTTACTGTGAGGGTGGTGAGACACTGGAACAGGTTGTGCATGCCCCCTCCCTGGAAGTGTTCAGGGACAGGTTGCATGAAACTTTAAGCAACCTAATATAGAGGGAGGTGTTCCTGCCTATAGCAGGAGCTTGGAACTAGTTGATCTTAAAGGTCTCTTCCAACACAAACCACTCTACGATTCTATCTCCAGCATTGCAAGAGTGAGACATTGGTACTATTTATATATATATATATATGTATTTCACTGGAAAGGCTTTCCACAGTTTTATCTATTTAATAATGCATAAGATGAAGTCAAAGCCTTCAGGTAACTTGACTGAAGAAAACAGAGAAAAGACTAAAGAGTACAAATGTAATAAAGCACATATTGGCAAAACTGAAAGAAAGAAAAAACTTTGGCAAAAATGAGTTGTTCAAGGCAGAAATTCAGCTTTCTGCATTTACATTTTAAAAATGCATTCTGTCAGACTGACTGTTTAAAGAAAATTCTCTTATGTAAGTAGCATCTGGAAAATCTGTTCCAGTGGCAGCCCAGCACCAGTACTAAAAGACTGTGAACAGTTATATATGCTCGTAAATTGAATCTTTATATGCTTGTGGACATCATATAATCCTTATGTTAATCACTGGAGCAAGTAAGTAGACCTGAAAATCAGCAAGATTGGCAAAAATAGTGAATGTAAATAATTTAAGTAAATAAAATACATTTGCATCTTCAGACACCATTTGCAGCTCACTGAATACCAAGTTAATTAATTCAAGAAAACCCTCCTGTTAATAGGCAATACTGAAGAAAAACAATTCAAGTCAGGTTTTAATACATTATTCTGTTCTGTTATCATTAACATCTTTATGAACTTGGTGAGGTATTTCAACAAATACAGGTCATGTCCTCTTTTACACCACTTTTTTGCATATGCATTTGGAAAAGACATTGAATCATGGTCTCTAACTTGGTGTTTTCATCAAGCAGTAAGAAGCTGTGGTCAGTGCCCTTGAAGGCATGTACTGTGTACTGTCCAGGTTAGACCTTGCCGTGTTCTCCATTAACAAACTAAGCAGCAGGATGGATGTTGGATTGAAATATTGTTTCAGTAATCTCTGTTTTAGAACTCATGACTCATTTCTTTCTTTTTTTTTTTTTTTTTTTTGTTTAAATCACTGTTCTTTCGAATACTACCATCCAGTCTAAGGGTGGGATTTATCTGTTAAATTAAACAGTGTACTGTGTTTGAACACCTACATTTATTCCCTTAATAGTATGTGGAATTGGTACTTACAATGATCTAACACATACTATCTGTTTTAAATAACTAGAACAAAATGCAGTTCCTTCTAGCAACATCAATTTTTCTTCATTGATTCTGAAGAGTATCCAGCTGGAATGTAGATGTTGGAACTCAGGTAAGAGCTCTACATTATTGCTCTCTATTTGATGAGAAACAATGTAGATAGAAGTGCTAATCTCTTGCCTCAATGACCAATGACAAAATGTGTGGGAATAGCATATCTGCAACAGGGAAGATTCAGTCTGGGCATTAGAAAAAACTTATTTACCATGAAAGTAATCAAGCACTGGAACAGGATTCCTAGAGAGCTGCTGATGCCTCATGCCTGTCAGTGTTCAAGAAACATTTATACAGTACCCTCATATAATATGCTTTAACTTCTGCTTAGCCTTGAAATGGTAGGGCAGTTTGACTAGATGGAGGTCCCTTCCAATTAAACTATTTTATTCTGTTCTATTGTACTCTACTCTATTCTTAATTCAGTTTTTATTTCACATGCAATATATGGTCATGCATATATACTCATCTTCTAAAATTAAAGAAGAGCAGCAATCCCTTTCATCAGTTTGCTGTCAAAATGAGAAACAGCTTTTGGTTGAGTGTATAACTGAAACTTATGTGTATTCACATTAAAAGTAGCTATAATATATAATATATATTAAAAAAAAATATATATATAACTTTTCAGTTATTCCTTGTATTCAGTATGAAAAGGTTGAAATGTTCAGTATGAAAATAAATGAAGTGGTCATTGGACTTTCCAAGATAGTAGAATTGCACGTTTTATCAGAACAAAAGGGATGATCAAACAACAGAAGATAGTGCAGAAGGTAAGATGGAAGATTTGTTTATCTAGTTTTGCCCTGGAGCTGAAGAGTTACTCTGTAGAATTTCTACTTTTTCTCCTTCCTTTTCTTTGCAATATCACTTGGCTTTAGTAGCTACCTCAGTGACTCTGTTGCTTGTTTAATATTTTACTAATGCATATGGTAGAATGTTCTTTTAATTTAATGTGACTTCTGTTTGCCTTTTACACAATTGTTTTGCTGATGAGTATTCCCCAAACCTCTCTATTGTGGTTAATGTTATTGATGTTTTTCATAAGATATTTGCATGGGATTCTTTATTTGAAAGTGTTCTGATCAGGATGTATTTTATTTTTAATTCTAGCATTACTTCTTGTTTTTTACATGAGTCTCGTGTTTTCCAGTGTTACAATTTTGCAGATTGATGTTTCATTTCTCATTTGTATTAAGCAATATTTGCATGCAGTAGAAATCTATGTTCATATCACGGTTACATAATAAATACTGTTTTTCAGCATAATGTAGTGGCATTGGGGAATTTATACTATTAGGTATTCAGTTATATGAAAAAATAAAGTCCAAAAGTGTTTCTGAAAATGGTGTAAAAGGAAAAAAATGTCCCAACATATGCACAGCAAGTCTGACCTCAGTTTCCATCTACTTTTTTTAAAGAGCTTAGACAATTATCTTCACAAATAAACAACCTCATCATTAATGAATATATGCACACACAAATATACTAAGTTTTTCGTTTCTATATAATTAGCCAAATATTAGTATTCACAGAAGTAATCATCATTTTGTAACACTGAAATATTAAAAAGCAAAACAACAACAAAAACAAATAAAGCAACCCAGTAGCATTCTTTACCATAGGCTTTATAAATGTTTTGAAACACTGGAAATGTATTTGTAAATAAAAATTCTTCTGTAGGCAAAGTTTCTATACAGTGTGCTTCTTGAAGAAAGGTATTACTGATGATGTTGTGTCTTTTTGGTTACTTTTTCATTTTTAAAGAGCATTCTTAAGAGATAAAGTGGAAATTTACTTGCTACTCAGCAATCCTTCACAATTCTCTAAGTTGTTATCCATGTCTGAATCAGGAAGGATTTAGAAATCAAACCACAACTCTGATTTTCAAGCGGCTGCGTGTTTCTATCTTTGTTATCTAATTAGCAGGAACATCATTCATGTTTTTGAGTGTGTTTCTTTCTTGTTCTGCTACTAATGCATATACATAATTTGCTTGAATAGTCATTGATTGGAAGATTGTCACTGTGTGAGTTAGAATACTGGAGTCATGTGTCACTATATGAGAAACTGAAACTATTCCACTCTTTGATTTCAATTGAATGATTGTGTGACTTATTTTTTTTCTTCCCACTGAGAATTTCAGTTATAATATTCTGAACTTTTTTTTTCATATATTTAGGATCATCTTTGGTAAATGACAAATAGGTCCTTTTACACTTAACTTCACTCATTGTTTGGTACTGGAATATCAGAGAAAATGTTTCTATAGCCACTCAGCTCTTGGCATCTTCTATTTATTTTTTCTCTGCTGTTTGTGCAAAATGTCATTAGAAACACTGAGAGGCTTGATGTATCAGCCTTTTCTCTTCTTGATTTTTTTTTTTATCTATATCCTTGTTGTCTCTAGGGCCATAAAAATGTGGTTCCAGTGAGACTTTTCTTCCCCCATCATCCTAATGCAGACTGTGTTTTTATTCCGAAGAGAATAAGTCTGACTGTCTGTACTGCTTGTGCAGTGTTGTCCTTAAGATGATATTTATTTCATTATTTATGTTCTGTTGCTCGGCTGCCTTTAACCCACTCTGGAGGAATTTCATGGTATTTTATTTCTGACAGTATTTCTTAATCCTTGTGCTCCCCAGCTATTTCTAGTCAAAGGAATCAAATCTCCCTTTATCTCTCTCATTGTGATTGTGAGATTGGAAAAGTGTATTGTGCATGAACTAGAAGGGGGAAGGATTAGCAGTACTGTCTTACCATCAGAATGCTCTGAGGGCAGTGGCTCCCTAATGGATGAGGAGCCAAGAGCTCACCACCGTAAATAGTTCAGCCTCAGTAAAATGGGCAGTAAAGAGGAAGGGGTCATGTGGGGCATCAAGGCAGTCCCAGATCCCAGCATGAGGCGCTTTCTGGAGAATGGGGCTGAGTCATAGGCCCATGGTTGTGCCTGGTGCAGTGGGGCTTCTAAATATGGTTCGGTAGGTTTGGTGCATGGTTTGGCAGGCCTTCTACATATTTTTCCATACAAGGAGACCCTCTTGATTGTGTTATCACATAGACAGTGGGGTTGAGTGCACTCTCATCAAGTTTGCAAACACCAAACTGCGTGGAGCAGTTGACACAACAGAAGAAAGGGATGCCATGCAGAAGACCCTGAACAGGCTTGAAAAGTTGGCTCATGTGAACTTAATTCAGTTTGGCAAGGCCATGCGCAAGATGCTGCGTTAGGGTCAGGGTAATGGTTGCCCTGAAAGTAATGTCTATTTTATTATGTTGACCCATAAACCCACAACATCAGAGGCGGTGGTTGGTGGTATAGCAGTAGAGGTTGAATCCTTTCACCAATATTCTGTGAAATTTTGTTGCTGTGAAACTGATAGCATTGTAAATCAGCTGAGGGAAGCAATTGTGCTACTCTTCACTGCAATAGTTGAGGCCTTGCCTTGAGTACTGCATGTGGTTTTGTGTGCCACGGAACTAAAGACATAAAACTATTAGGGAGTGCCCAAAAGAAAGCTACAAAGATGGTGATGGGCCTGGAGGGCAAGATGTATGAGGAACTGCAGAAGTCCCTTGGTTTGCTCAGCTTCTAGAGCAGAGTAGATGAGGTGGCTCATGGAAGCTGTAGATCCTCACAGGAAGGTGAGAAGCAGTGCTGAGCTCTGCTCTCTGGTGGCTGCAACACGGCCAGAGGGAATAGCATGGAGCTGTGTCAGGGGAAGGGCAGCTGGGGGTTAGGGGAAGGTTCTTCACTAGAGGGTGGTAGCGCCCTGAAACAGGCTGCCCAGAGCAGTGGTCATGGTACTAAGCTGCTGGAGTTCAAGGAGTGGTTAGACAGTGTCCTCAGACACGTGGTTAATTTTTGAGTGGACCTGTGCAATGTTTTCATACTGCATTATCTCTAATCTCAAAAGTAAGTATGACTTCACAAAAAGGATTCTTTATTATCTGGTAGCACAAAGACAGGTTCCAAAATGTTTTAAAAGGTGTGCTATTAGTATTTACTGGGAGGCAGTCTTCTAAAGAATGTTAGTCAAAGGTTTTTATTTGTCTGCATTTGCTGTTGAAGTCTCAAAGTTACTCAGGCTGTGTGAACGTTAACAAATATGCCAAAAATATACCTAGTGGTTCTAGGCTTTTAGAATGAAAAGTTTATACAACAAAGCCAATACAGTTTCTTGATTTATTGTTCTATGCCTAGCAAGAAGAAGCCCAGACTAAAAGCAACAATTTCTCAGTTACAAAATAAATACTAAGTCTTTAACCTAGTAAAACTTCTTATCTATTCTATTTTATTTAACTGTTGATTTAATAGTTTCTTCTGCTGTAAAGAGGAGGAATCAGAGAACAGAAGTCATGCAATCGTTTGTTTCACTCTTGGTGTTGAAAACCTTGAATAAACACATCTTAATATTTATTATTTGAATTGCCATCATACCTTGTTTAAGAGTTTAAATTCTGATTAAACATTGATAGAAAAATACTAGAGTGCTTAAAGAGAGAAAACAGTAGAATGGTTGTTTTTAAAAGTAAAAAATTTGACAATTAAGTGGTAATATGGGGTGAGCAGAGCAAGAGTTTAGCGTCACGAAAATAAATTAGAGATACAGATTAAAACAGGGCATACTACCAAGGACACTATAGATGAAGGCAACATTAACATAACAGAGAGGGACATATCAGTGGGAGGAGGTAGAATAACTGACAGTCAGCAGTGTTAAGCTCTGGGAAAATGACTTTTGCATTAGCATTATGAACTAAAATGATTTGCAAAAAAGGTAGGAATGCAGTTTAGCAAGCCAAGATAACCTGTATCTTCTCTTGTAGTTATCAATTAAAAAAATCACTTTAGGCAGCTGTATTAAACAGAAAATATGGTAGAATACATTTGTTAATATGCATCTTCAGACACTGTACCTCATGTGGGTAGATATTTCAGTAAACTTCTATAGAAAAATCTTATATGTAACTGCTGCTTCTTTTAGTACTCTTGGAGATAATCTTCTGTGCATTCAGGTCAAAACTATAACTAATTAAGAACTTTGGTTTTAAATGCAAAGTACTGGAATAAAAATGCAGTATTTCTCATTATATAAACTTTATCTGAAGCTGCATTATCTGTGACACTATAACTGACAAGGAAGCTCTATTGTGGAAGAAACAACTTGCATTACTTGCATTTTTTTTTCTGTGTGTGTGTGTGTGTTAGAATTCATTGGTCCAATAGCAATGCCTGCCCGTCATCACTCTATAGGTAAATGGAAATTTTATTATTCCTAACAATTTAAAATAGATGATAAGTCTTGAAATGTTATTGCTGAATGAAAACTTGTGAAAGGTCAAATCTTGACTGAATAATATTTTCTGAAATATTGTAAAGGGAAGAAATAACAATGAAAGTGCTGCCTTGATAAAAGTTATGAGCACATTACCCTTAAGCCTCAGTGGAAGTGTTTAAATATTTAGTGGCAGACTTGATACTTTCGCACCAGAAACTGTCTGATGGTCCTTTTATATCCAGTGTTGAAACATCAACCACTGACAACTTCTGAACTGAAATGGAGAAGTTACAAAAATCTCATATTACAAAATCTCTTGAAAACTCCTCAGTCAAGTTGAATGACCAGAGGTGAATATGGTAAAGAGAACAAATTACAGCCATTATCGTGCATTAGAAAAGTTAACCATTATTACATATATCAGCATAGATCATTTGTATATTCCCTGTAATAGTCACTTATAGTTTTTCTTTCCATTATTCTCAAGTATTTATTTATGAGTAGGATGGAGTGAGGAACCATCGAGTTCAAGTTTAAGAGAGAACTTACCTAGATGCTTCTTCTCTGACCTCTGTTTAGATCCCAACTTTGCACTGCAGAAAGTAAAATTTTAAATATTTTCTCTCATTATTTTGCAATTATGTAATGGCAAATTATTTGTGTTGGGATAAAGGCTTTCTGCTATGCATTCATTTAATATGGTTTATCACATTATTATCTTATAATAGAATCAAACATATGATGTTTCCTTTTTTTTCCAGTCATGAGGGGCTTTCCCTTAGCCACGACTTTTCAGATATCATAGAGAGTGACTTGGCGACATCAACCTCAGTATTCTGGGATGCATCTTGTAGAGACCCAAGGACCTGTGGATGTTCAGCTTCCTCAGGTGGCCTCAAGACATATTTTCAGTTACAGGATGAGGAACATTGCTTCCCTGATACCCTCCTACCAAACCAAATGTTTGAGGGCTATGTGTGGCAAGAAAATATCAGAAAAGACCAGTGCAAAAAAGTTAAGTACCTCAGCCTTCTCGTCTGCTGTTACTAGTCTTCAAAATATGCTTTATTTTCTTTTTTTTTTAAGTTCTGGTCAGGAGTTTGCCAGAAAATGCAATTTTTTTTTCCTCTGGTAATTAAATCTAAACTTTGTTATAAGCCCAACAATTTCAGTATTTGGTTTGCAGATAGCTTTAAGGATCTTCTCTCAGCAATGTGTTGTGGAAGAAAAAAACTTTATTTTTGGCCCAAAACTTGCTTCGTGTGGCCTTTCTGGTGACTCTAAGTGATAACCCCCAATTATTTAGGGGGGTGTCATTGTGCCACAGTGCCTTTGCTTATGGTTGTAAAGATAAGCAGAAATAGGGGCAAGCAGTCCGTTTCGGGGTTTGGCTTGGAGAAGCTGATCACTGCAAAGATGGTAATGCTTGTGCATGGAAACGAAGGCACCACTTCCTGCTGGCTTATCTGTTGGGCCAGGTACGTTACACTAACAGAGAGAAAAGAAAGAAAAAAAGAGATACATCGAGTAAAAGTCCTTCATTAAACTAAGAAAAACTCCCAAAGAAAAAAAACCTTTGACAGAGAACTCCTAAAGAAGGAAAAAAAAAAACTTTTGACGGTGAATTCCCTGAGGAGAAAACCTCTTTGGAAGAACCCTGAGGCCTGCTTGCTGCGAAGCTTCCCGGCTTTCTCCCACCCCCCGCAGAGACCGGAGATCAGCAGACCTACTATGAACCTCACTGGATCCATGGTGGTGATTATATCTCTCTTGCTTTCTACCAAGTCTCCTTGCTTTTTTATCTCTCTTCTATCACTCACCTTCCCTTCCCCATATTCCTAAGCTAGTTATCAGATGTAGAATATGTTATTATACTTTTAAATCAAGTAGCGTTTATTTTCTTTCATCAACGTTTTTTGTTATAGCCTGGTAGGGTGTCCTGCATCAACAACCTTTTTTGTTTGAGGTGATTTTTCTGAAGAATCCTAAAATTAAAAAAATATTTTAGAATACGGTACTATAATATACACATACTGGTTTCTTCATATAAAATCGTGTCATGAGAATCACAAAAAGCAAGTTTATAGGTAATTATATGAAATAACTTTCTAAAAATATGCTCTTCTAAATAGCCTTGCTGAATGCGACGATCCAGAATTTGAGATACTTAACTTCTAATCCCCATTCTCATTCTCTCTCTGATTCTTTTTGAATGATGAGTTCAGAAGAAAAGGAAAAGAAGAAGATAGAGCAGCATAAATAATAAAAGTCTTTCGAACATTTTTTTCTCCATTCTGTACATATAAAATCAACTAATAAGCACAGTTGCAGGAAGCATTTATATTTTTGTAGGAGTGTTAAAGCACGTTTTATATATGAAATACACACATTTTATTTATATTAGATGTATGTGGGTGTGTATATCAATCTGTACATGTATATACATATATACGGTAGATTTTGTGTGGGGGGGAGGTGTTTATATCATCCCACTATCCAACTTTATATATATAAATGCAAACATTTCAAGAGTAAATATAGGAATAACAAGTATTTTTAAAATGATTTTTTTTTTAAGATTAAAAATTATCATACATTCAGGAAAAATTTTTCATGTGACTGTAAATTTTCAGTTGTGATTTGTGTTTTACAGTGAAGTGTACTTTTCTACAAGAAGAAATTTGTCATGACTGCATGATGTTCAGAATGCTTTGGGCTCTAAAATTGGCTATTTCCACCACGGGAGTAAAATATGTGAGGAATTATGCCAGTAGATAAATGCATGTTGCACCTTGAACAGAAACAGATCTAAAAATGGCTTATAATAATTAATTTGGATACACAGCTATGTTCTGCAAGCAGAGTAGTTATTTTCAAGAAAGGACCCAAAGAGTGGGCTTACTTGACCATATCAAGCACTTTAGGGAACTCTGTTGCATTCTTGAGATATCATCCAGCAGACTAATTTTACAGCAGATGATTTCAAACATTTTCTGACAATATCTTAGAATTAGAACACCCCTTGCTCAAGATCAAAAAAGGAAAAAGAAAAAAGAACAAAAATGTTCAAATTTAAATATTATCATGAATCTATTAAATATTGTGCAGCCTATCTCTTCAACATCTTTTTTTTTACTAAAATGTTCTCCATCTAGGAGCTGAAGTGAAAATTGGCTAAATGAGAGCATATATTTTCTGTTCTGTTTTTATAGTTTTTTGCAATAAATTCAAACCTACTTACAAACTTTCAGTAAGAAAGTCATCGCTAATGATACATTGCAGATTTTATTAATGAAATAACTATAATCATCTGACGACAGCCATCTCTGATGTAACGTTAATTCATCCTCACTTTGAAGATTCTAAGGGGAGAAATCTTGCAAAATAATAGGTCAAAAAACTCAATATGCTCTCCAGGCAGAATTATATTTTAATTATCTTTTTTTCAGAAGACCTTTCCATCTCCAAGGTACAGCTTGTTTAAGTCCCCAAACTCAAGTTATTCCCTTCTGCTGTTTTATTTTCCTCTTTTTGCCTTAATCAGGTGTTGGTCTCCGCAAACTAAACAGAAATAGCTTCTCCCTTCCTTCTTCATGACCCCTTTTAATAGTGTTTAGGACTTCCAGTTTCCTTCCATTTATAGGTTTGTTTTTTTTTCCTGTAAATTTATGGTCTTCAAACAATCTGTAGATGGGTAAATACAAAATATTCATGTTTATCTGGTACATTTGCTTAATCTGTGTTGTTAAGACTAAACAAGACTGGTGCAGTTTTATTTTGTTTGGTTTTATTTTTTTTCCAAGTTTCCCTACCAGAATATTTTTCATGAACACATAGTATAAAACAGACCTCCTGCAGAAGGAAGGGAAGAAGAAAGCATTTGAATCTTGCTGCTTACTTGTTTATCTTTTGGAATTAAATAATGAATGAGAATTTACTTGTTTTAACTGACATATAAACATAAAAACATGATTTAGCTGCAAAGAGATTACTAACTGACAAGAGATAATCTGAGTGAGTTACCAATAGAAACTCATTACTATAATTCAGTACATTTTTATTACATTTACAACACAAGATATTTTTAATATGATTTAATGTATGATAGCTGGAAATATTGGGAAGCCTGATAGATATGAATCAGCTGCTTTATTTTATTATTTTTATCACCTTTAAGCTTTTGAATTAAGTGTATTGTTATAGACCAAGAAGGTAGATGATTGGCAATGGTTCCACACAGACCTCTCTGTTTGATTATCACAAAAAAAGAAAAAAGGTAGAATGTCAGGTACATCAAAATGAATGCATCACTGCTTACAAATGAGGTAAATTAAGTTCCCATAAAAGTTAAATGTGTGAGACGGCTGCAGCTATAAGATAGAGATAAATTGAATCCCTTTAGGCATTCTTTAAGGAAACACTTGCAGTGACTAAGAGTTTGACACTGTAAACTTGGACTATCTTCAAAATAAAGGAGCTTTTGATATTTCATGTGTTTTTACAACTTCTTCCACAGAAAACCATTAAAAAAACAACAAAAAAAGCTTTTTTCTATAGAGTACAATATGAATATTCCCCCTATTCATGCTTCAACTGAAGTCACATCAACAAGATTATGACAGTAGTTGCTCTAAAGATTATAAAATCAAATGAAAAATGCATACTGTAAATATAAAAAATATGCATTTGTACAAATGCATATGCCGTTTGAAAATATACATGTTTCTAATTATAATACTTTCTGTTAGCCAAAGTAGCATTATTACTGTTTTCTGCTTTGCTGATAACACTATTTGCCACTAATCCACCAGTCCCTACCCTGCTTATCCATCAACTCACATAATACCATGCAGTATTTCTACCTGAGTCTTCAAGTATAATGCACAAGCTAAAGGGCAAAAGAGATAATACTCAGTCTTTCCATACCCTCCACTTATCTGCTCACTCTTTTTCTTGAACGTTAACCTTAGATTTCCCTTTTAAGCAAATCTCTAAAGTTTTCCAACATTTTTAGTCTGAAAGCAAAGTATCCAGTTTAGAGATTGAAGACTACATGTATTAGATATCATGTACACTTAGTAGTAGGAACAAAAAAAAGGAATTATTATATGCATCTGTTAACACTACAAATGCACTAAACTATCCATTTTAAAAATCTTTCTTTGCAGTAATAAAGTACAGCGATGTTTATATAGAAGAAAAGAAAAATAAGGATTTATGCGTTCTGCCATTTACAAAAATTGTTTTCAACTGACTGCATGCACCACACTTTGGAAAACTTCAGTCTTTCTAAAAAAATTAGGACATTTCTACCTTTATAAGAAATTAGAATTACTAGGCTAACCGTGAGGGCTGTGTTTTATTCAAAACCAGCATGAATTAATCAGTTGGATTGGCTTAACATGTGAATCTCATTTACATAATATGCTGACTTTCTCTGTGTTAAGGATTTAGTTGTGAAGACTATTTGTTTTTGTGGTGGCACATGCAGTTATTCATTTTTAGCATGTATATAATCTAGGTATTGATCTTACAGTATATACTATAGAAAGGGTACACTTACTAATAAATGACGGTTTTCATTCTTCTGCTCAAAAATTTGTTCTTCCTAATGTTTCTAATCTCCACATAATGAGCTTAATTGAAAAACAAACAGAAAATCCAAACAGCATTATGCATTTCTACTGTGATTAGCTCTATGAATAACTGAAATATAACAAATCTTGGTAGGAAGGAAACATTGAAAGTAGAAAAATCTGATATATCCTGAGGACATATATTGTCATCCATATAAATTAATTCAAGAAAATGCTTATAACTAATTACAATTTTTTTTTTTAGGGTTAGTAATCCTCTTTGCTGTTTTGAATCCTATTTTTTTTTTTTTGGTAGAGTTAAAAATCATTACACAAAAAACGTACCTGGGTGGATCATGCTGAAAATAGTCACTTTCTAGCTCTTCTAAATAATTCTAACTTTTGACTCAGCTTTTCTGCAAAACTTGATTTCTAAATCAAACATGCCTTTATAGAGGGAAATAGTGCTTGTGTGTTTGTTCTTCAACAAATTCTTCAAAAAGTGTAATAGTTATTATCTCACTTTTAATAGTATGTGTGGGCTAACAAATACCACACAAAAATCCATACTTAAAGTTTTAGTGGATTTGCGGTAGAGGTGAAATTTTCTAGAAATTAAGGAAGTAAACCAAGGAAAAATGAAGATTTATAAGTGAATCTTCTTCCATATTATAATAAGAAAGAATAAAAAAATTGTAAGATGTTGAGAATGAGAAGAGGAACTTTAAAGCCAAATATTTTAGTACTGTCAACTATCTCACTCTTGATTGAACCTGTGGACAGTGATGCATTTACAGCATCTTTCCAAATGACTGTATGGATTTAACAAAACTAAGCAAGGAGCTTGCTTGTCCTTTCTGGCACAGGTGTCAGAAGCTGCTGTAGATTTAGCCAGTGTTTTTAAGCAGCCCTGGTGATAACCTCAGCTACCGCTAAGAAGCAATTCTAATCTTATAAAACTTAAACCTTTTTCTTCTTTTTTTCATTCCACTGTCTCTTTTCATTGATTCTGTAAAAACTGTAGAAATCAGTCATCTCAATATTTTGACTGAATTTCCAATATTTAATTAAAAGAGTAGAATGGTTAATTGAAGGCTTAATAATTAATTTTATCTCTTTTCTCAGGAAAACTTAATCTCCTGGGCTTCCTAAAAATAAAACAAAACAGGACAAATTAGAAATTGTTCTGCTGTAGTGAACTTCTTCTTTGTGACTTCTAATATATTCTCTCTAGGGGAAATTCAGGCAGTCCAGCATTACCACAGTAAATCCTCAGTCTTTTTCACTTTCACACACAAACTTGCAAAAAAATTAAAAATAAAAAATAAAAATAAAAAATCAGCATAACAGTAAACTATTTATTTACCATCAGTGACTAATGTTAACTTCTTCATTTTCAGCATTTCTCTCCACTGGAAATTTTCCAGATCGTAATGTATCCATCTGTTCTACAGTCTAATGGATGCAGAAGTTTTGTCAGGTAAACATATATGACTTCTTAACTCATAGTATTCTGAATTTGACCTTTACAGTATATTTCCATTAATATATAAAGAAAAAAAGTCTTATTTACTTTTATATGAAAAAGCCTAAAAGTTAAACAAATTATATTTAAGAATGAAAAGAGAAGATGTTACTTTCCTCTAATTCTTTCTCTTTTTCTGTTTGCTTGTTTGTTTGTTTGTTTTTTGGAGCCTGGCTGTTAATGTATATCAAAGTAGCTTTGATGGAAGCAGTTAGAACTTGACTTACTACAAAGCAACATACCTTTCCCTTCTATAATTAAAACAGAGAATAAACAACAAATTCTTTACATTATTTTATACTTAATATTTTTAAAGAGTAATTTATATTTCATCTTTCTGTATTTAATATGACAAGTCAAGATGTTACTACTCCCCCAAAACACAATATTTTTGTAAAACTAAGCATAGCAATATTTTTTTTATGATCTGCATCATGACAGAAAATGCTACGTTCTTATCTCAGTAAACCCAACATTGAACTAAGAGAGAAGAGAATAATCTGAAAAAAAAATGAGGAGTTTTCAGATGAATGGTCCACATATTTCTATGTCATACATTCTATTCTATGCTTGGAAATAACAAAAAACCTGAATTTCTTTTCTGTATGTTGGCTAGTACATTGAACTAGATAAGAAAAAATTAGAATTGTTTATATATTCTACAGAAGATTTTGAAATAATTGCTTCTTCTAATTTTTTTAAAAAATCTCAGCTTGCCTGTTTTCCTTCTGGTTATATATATATATTTATATATATATATATTTTCCCCTAAATTGTTGTCCTTCACAGAAAGGAAGGACAACAATTTAGTGTCCTTGTCCTTGTCCTTCATTTCTGTCCTTCCTTTTTCTGTGTCCTTCCTTTTTTTTAGTTTTGGGCCCCTCACTACAAGAAGGACATTGAGGCCCTGGAGCGTGTTCAGAGAAGGGCAACAAAACTGGTGAGGGGCCTGGAGCACAAGTCTTATGAGGAGCGGCTGAGGGAGCTGGGATTGTTTAGTCTGGAGAAGAGGAGGCTCAGAGGAGACCTTATAGCACTCTACCACTTCCTGAAGGGGGGTTGTGGTGAGGAGGGGGTAGGCCTCTTCTCCCTGATAAGTAATGACAGGACGAGAGGGAATGGCCACAAGTTGCGCCAGGGAAGATTTAGATTAGACCTGAGGAAGCATTTCTTTTCTGAAAGAGTGGTCAGGCACTGGAATGGCCTGCCTAGGGAGGTGGTTGAGGCACCATCCCTAGCGCTGTTCAAGAAGCGTTTAGATGAGGTGCTTAAGGACTTAATTTAGTAGTTGGGTAGAGATAGTGATAGGAGGATGGTTGGACTAGATGATCTTATAGGTCCTTTCCAACCTTATGAACTTATGAACTTATGAACTTATGAAAGAAACACTTCTCTTGATTACAACAAAATCAACTACAGACATCCTACTGCTTCCACTTCTATGTTAAAACGTTTGACTGAAGAACTTAAGAAATCTACTTTCATTGAAGTTTACTGTCTATCTTGGATTTTTATTTCCTGTTGTTCATGTTGATCTGTAATTATGGGAAAGAATATGCGAGCTTAAAAGCCTGCACTAAAGCTGTTCATTTCTTCAATCTACCTGTACAGAGAAACCCAGCAGGGACAAGTGAAGTTACAAGAACCATTCAGCTAGCAGTTTCTACTCTGGCCTTTCAGCAGTGTGCAGAAGCAGTTCCATTACTGCTGATTTACAATAATGTAAATAAAATTCTTGCTGATTGTAATTGGGCTCCTTATGCTGACAATATAAAGCAATTTTCAAAAAGCACTTTAAAAAGCAGAAGTGTTTGCTTTCAAAGAAATTATACTAAAGTTTTTGATACAACTGTATGGGAACTGCTGAATCACGGCCTGAACCACTGATTGGTCACCTGAGGTGAGCACCAAGTCAGCCATGGGGGCACAGGTGAAGGTGATATACCTGTGTGGGTGGAAGGGGTGGAGCCTAGTTCCTCCTCTCTCAAACCCCATTTAAGGGCTGACCACCACCAGGGAAGGATCTCTTCTTGGAGATCCCTCCCATGTGGAGTCCTCTGCGAGCCTTGTCTTCTTAAAGGTGAGCCATCTTCTCTTTTGTATTACTTGTATAACTGTTTATATAGAACTACTTGAAATATACCATCTTCTATACTATTCCCTGGTGGAGTATCGTCATTAGGAGTTATTTACCCTACATTTGGCGAGCCAGGCAGCTCTAACTAAATCCATAATGTCCTTTATTTGGAGTATGTTTAAATGGGCCAAGGGGGAGAACGTTACCCCCCTAGAACAGACAATCCCTGGTCTAATTCCAGGATTCTTGGGGTCACCCTACTATGGATTGGCATCCGTTATTGAGAAATGGGGACCCATGCGGGTTCCAGGGACTGCCGCTCCTTCTCCATCTTATTTGACTGACTACTTCGTAGGATTAGATAAAGACATACTTGTTACCAAGGAGCGGCGGTTAGCTGCCTCTGCAGTAGCCTGGCCATTAGTAATGGCCATACTCAAGTTAGATGTTGCAAATGTTAATATGGAAACTGAAAATCAGTTATTACGAGACCGTATTGAGAAACTGGAACAACAGCTGGGTACATTAACAACCAAAAAGCCTGGCCTAAATGTCCCCACAAGACAAATACGGAATATATTGGTAGAAGACACCCCAAAATCAGAGGAAGAAGACTCTGATATGACAGGGGAAAAGATCTCTAAGGCAGATCTCGAAACTCCATCTATGATGGACCCATTCGAGATTCGGCCTATTATAACTCAAAAAACAAAAAAGGTACAGGATAGACCAGCAGGGGTGCCTCCTGACCAATGGCCCCCTGCAGAAACCTGCCTCCATGTGACCGCTCGTCCGTATACAGCTAATGAGTTGATGGACCTAGTACAACGGTTCCATCAGAAACCAAGGGAAAGCATACCATCATGGCTCCTAAGGTTATGGGATGCAGGAGCTGAAAGTGTTTTAGTAAATGGAACAGAAATGTCAAAATTAGCATCTATAACGATAAACCCGGCCTTAAGACAAAGATTATATGCAGCTGTCCATTATAATGAGGAAAACCATTCTATTATAGATTGGTTGATGGCTGCATGCCGCTTAACATGGCCCAACAAAACCGATATCCCTCTTAATACTGGTTTGTGGTCCTCTATGGAGGACCTCCAGACCTATATCAGAGAACTGGGTATGAGGGAGGCTCTGTATGCGGACACTTTTGAAAGCCCCGATACGGAAAAATTTACAGCGGGCATGAGAGATCTAATACTACAGCAGGCCCCCTCCCACCTATATGGGATGTTGGTTTCCATATTAAATCCGTTGGTGGCATCAGAAGCCATCGTACAGCAGGCAGCCCAGTTAGTAGCAGACTTAGGGGAGACGGAGCGCGTAAGAACCAGGCGTAATGTTCGTATAGTGGAAGATGCTGAGGCCTTCCCTATTAGAACTAAAAAGCCTGCTCCACGGATGCCCCGATCAGGCCCCGTACGGGTATCCCGGAGGACTATGTTTAATGATCTCATACGGGCTGGGGTTGCATTTACCAAAATTGATGGGCAACCCAACCATGTTTTGTTACAGCTGTGGAAACAGCTTAGAAATGATCAGAAATTTCAGAGTGCTCCCAGAAAATCGGGAGTACGAATTATAGAAAAAACACCAACAACAACCTGGAATTTGGCTGACTTTATAATACCGAACAGAAGGAAAAAATATCCGCAGGTGTCACAGGCTACAGTGCCTGAGCCACCTGTGGCAAAAGATTTAGATCTGGCAAAATTCATGGATTAACGGAAAATTCTGGTCCCCATAGGGCCTCTAGCTGTGACCGGAGGCCCTATGTAGAACTAACAATATTCTGGTCCAGGACAAATGTGCAGAAGGTGATGGCTCTAGTGGATACTGGCGCAGAAACATCGATTATATATGGAGACCCAACGAAATTTAAGGGTAATAGAGTGATGATTGGTGGGTTTGGGGGACAGACTATTCCAGTCACCCAGACGTGGTTGAAATTGGGGGTTGGGCGTCTCCCGCCCCGGGAGTATAAGGTGTCGATTGCCCCAATTCCAGAATATATCTTGGGCATAGACATTCTATGGGGTCTGGCTCTCCAGACAACTGTGGGAGAGTTCAGACTACGGCAGAGGTACATTAGTATCCGGGCAATACGGACAATATTGAGGGGCCATGCGAAACATGAGCCCATTTGTTTGCCAAAACCACGCCGGATTACTAATGTAAGACAGTACAGACTCCCGGGTGGACAAGAAGAAATATCAAAAACAGTGCAGGAATTAGAGAAAGTAGGTATTATAAGGCCTGCACACAGCCCATATAATTCCCCCATATGGCCAGTACGGAAGTCGGATGGAACATGGAGAATGACGGTGGATTATAGGGAACTGAATAAGGTCACGCCGCCCATCCATGCGGCCGTACCCAATATTGCCTCCTTAATGGACACTCTTAGTAGGGAAATTAAAACCTACCATTGTGTCCTGGATTTAGCGAATGCGTTTTTTAGCATACCTATTGCTAAAGAATCACAAGATCAATTTGCATTTACGTGGGGAGGCAGGCAGTGGACCTTTCAGGTCTTGCCACAGGGGTACGTGCACTCACCAACATACTGTCATAATTTGGTGGCACGTGACCTGGCTGATTGGAGGAAACCAAACAGTGTGAACCTATACCACTATATTGATGACCTCCTGTTAACATCCGACTCACTGGAAGCAGTAGGGGAGGCAGCAGATTCATTAACTGCCTACCTAAGTGAAAGAGGATGGGCTATCAATCCTCAAAAAGTGCAAGGTCCAGGACTGTCCGTAAAATTTCTAGGGGTAGTCTGGTCAGGAAAGACCAAAGTATTACCTGATGCCGTCATAGATAAGGTTCAGGCATTTCCAGTCCCTACAACACCAAAGCAGCTGCAGGAATTCCTGGGTATATTGGGATATTGGCGTTCCTTTATACCTCATTTGACGCAGCTGCTGAGACCTTTATATAGACTTACCAAAAAGGGCCAATTATGGGACTGGGGGAGAACAGAACAGGATGCTTTTCAACAGGCGAAACAGGCAGTTAAACAAGCCCAGGCACTGGGTATATTTGATCCTACCCTTCCAGCTGAGCTAGATGTTCACGTAACTCAAGATGGCTTTGGCTGGGGCCTGTGGCAACGTCAGAGTTCTGTTCGGACCCCCATTGGATTTTGGTCTCAGGTGTGGCATGGAGCAGAGGAAAGATATAGTATGATTGAAAAACAGTTATTGGCTGCCTATTCTGCATTACAAGCGGTAGAGCCAATAACCCAAACGGCCGAGGTTATAGTCAAGACTACATTGCCAATCCAGGGGTGGGTAAGAGATCTGACCCACCTTCCTAAGACGGGGGTGGCCCAGGCGCAGACGGTGGCACGATGGGTTGCCTATCTCAGTCAGAGGAGTAGTCTATCTTCCTCACCGTTGAAAGAAGAGCTTCAGAAGATTCTTGGCCCAGTAACGTATCATAGTGATGCACCAAAACAAACTTCAGTTGCTCCACCACAGAAGAGTCCCGTCCAGGAAGGAAAATATCCTATTCCTGAAGATGCCTGGTACACGGATGGGTCCAGCAAGGGCAACCCAAGTAAGTGGAGAGCAGTAGCGTACCATCCTGCCACAGACACAATCTGGTTCGAAGAGGGGGATGGTCAAAGCAGCCAGTGGGCAGAGCTGCGGGCGGTGTGGATGGTTATAACCAAAGAACCTGGTGATGGTATCCTGAATATTTGCACAGATAGTTGGGCTGTGTATCGGGGGCTCACTCTTTGGATCGCACAGTGGGCCACCCAGGATTGGACTATCCACTCCCGACCGATCTGGGGCAAAGATATGTGGTTAGACATATGGAATACAGTCAAACACAGAACTGTGTGTGTCTACCATGTTTCTGGTCATCAACCCCTACAGTCACCAGGAAATGATGAAGCCGACACACTGGCCCGAGTTAGATGGGTTGAGAACTCTCCATCTGAGAATATCGCTTACTGGCTACATCAAAAGCTGCGGCATGCTGGGCAGAAGACCATGTGGGCAGCCGCTAAAGCGTGGGGACTGCCCGTACAACTATCGGACATCGCTCAAGCATGCCGAGACTGTGACGCCTGCTCTAAGATAAGACCGAGGTCGTTGCCTGAAACTACAGCCCATCTTGCTAGAGGACACAATCCTCTACAGAGGTGGCAGGTTGATTATATTGGGCCTCTCCCTCGGTCTGAGGGGGCGAGATATGCCCTAACCTGTGTCGACACCGCGAGTGGGCTAATGCAGGCCTATCCAGTACCAAAAGCCAACCAGGCATACACTGTAAAGGCACTCACAAGGTTGATGGCTGCCTACGGGACACCGCAAGTCATCGAGAGTGACCAAGGAAGTCATTTCACGGGTGCAGTGATACAACGCTGGGCAGAAGAAAATAATATTGAGTGGCGATTCCACCTGCCATATAATCCAACGGGGGCAGGCCTTATCGAACGTTACAATGGTATTCTCAAGGCTGCCCTGAAGACAGACTCTCAGTCCCTGCAGGGGTGGACAAAGAGACTTCATGAGACCCTGCGGGACCTGAATGAAAGACCTAGAGATGGCAGACCCAGTGCCTTGAAAATGTTACAAACAATATGGGCCTCCCCACTTAGGATCCAAATTACGGGCACCGATAATGAAGTGAAACCTCAGATTGGCAATGAGAACAACCTTCTGCTCCCTGCCCCTGAGGACCTAGAACCAGGTACCAATAGAATAAAATGGCCCTGGAAGGTGCAGGTAGGACCACGATGGTGCGGCCTACTTGCACCTTGGGGGAGATTATTGGAGGTGGGGGGTTCGGTAGCTCCTCCGGTTATAGGTACATGGCCTACTGAGATAATGGTTAACACTCCAGTCTTCATTGCTAAGGGGACCCCTATCATGTCTCTGTGGCAGATCAGGACACCCCCTTTGGTGCCTGATATAGTCGTACAGCCACAGACATCGGGTCAAAGGGTTTGGTACAGGCGACCAGGGCGTGCCCCTGTACAAGCTGAAGTGTTAACCCAAGACAGGAATACGGCCTGTATCTTGCCCTGGAAAGCGGATCTTCCCCTCTTGGTACCTCTAAAACACTTGTATTACTCCCCATAAGTCTATGAATCACCAGAAGGAATCAAAACAATACTGCAGTGTTCCAGAGTTGTTATAAGACCATGTGAAGCATCTGGTGATGGTCTAACCGGGACTGATGACACGTAAGATGGACCTGCACTGTATGATTACATGCTTCCAGTAGATACCACCGAGCACTGGCCCAAAGAAGAGTTCGACGGATGCGCCGATCATCACTCATATCAGATTACATCAGCATGCGTTGCGACGGGCAATTATGTAAGCGTCGCGATGTATTGGGTCTCTGTATCAAGGGGAACTCACCTTATGGTTACTTGATCAGTGGTTCATGTCGTGAAGGGGTGGAGTGTATGGGAACTGCTGAATCACGGCCTGAACCACTGATTGGTCACCTGAGGTGAGCACCAAGTCAGCCATGGGGGCACAGGTGAAGGTGATATACCTGTGTGGGTGGAAGGGGTGGAGCCTAGTTCCTCCTCTCTCAAACCCCATTTAAGGGCTGACCACCACCAGGGAAGGATCTCTTCTTGGAGATCCCTCCCATGTGGAGTCCTCTGCGAGCCTTGTCTTCTTAAAGGTGAGCCATCTTCTCTTTTGTATTACTTGTATAACTGTTTATATAGAACTACTTAAAATATACCATCTTCTATACTATTCCCTGGTGGAGTATCGTCATTAGGAGTTATTTACCCTACAACAACACTTTCTGATTTTGTGTTAGTCATATTATGTGTTTCAGTGCTGCACTAAACTGTATGCCACCAGTCAAGTCAACTAGAATATTGGAGATTTTCCATCTTTGAGAAAGCTGAATTTGATCACATTCTAATCTTTAGAGAGGTACAACTGAACTGCCTAACTAACAGCTTTCCAAACTCATGACACCCAATTTTCTCATGTAAAGTTAGGGTGCTAAAATATAGCATGCTTCTCTTTCTTCAGCCATCAACTCTGATTTGATAATTTGTAATATTGGCATTTACAGCTTACAAACTCCGCTAACTCCATGGCTTTTGTAAAACCTTGCTTAAGAACAGACAAAAGCAATACATAGTGATCTGGAGATTTTTATTTTTATTTTTTTAAACATGACCACGCCTTGCCTCTAAATTGCAATATCTGTCAGTCACGTTCAGGAATATACCCTAACTATTCCTAACTTATGTAAGTATATTAATGTACAAGTAACAGATGAGAAAGAATAATAAATTAGCACCTCAATGAAATAAAAGGTAGTATTTCTTTTTCCATTTGAGCAGCTTTTTCATAATTTGTCACAAATTAGTAGCTTGGATTACTGAAGCAAGGCAAGTGAAACAGTTATTTTCTTAGTTACAGAGATCAGAGCCATAACAATAAACACACAATCAACTTGTCATGGTTTTATCAATCCTTGTGTATAGTAAGTCCTTTTACAGCAATCTATATGCATTAACTAAGTAATGTACTTCAAGTTCTGTTGCTTAAATGGCAGACAGCTGCAAACATATGTCTGTAAGAAATGGCAATTGAAAACTCTTCATGTACAAAATGTAAATTGAGTGCTGTAATGTCAGTGCAAAATAATATATGGCAGAATCTCTAGAAGTTCAAATGTGAGAAGCAAAACATATTAACTTGTAAATTTGTAAATGTTCATACTTTTTGTACAATGGGTGAAGCATTGCAAAATTTGTGGTTGATTATTACATTTATAAAGGAATGCAGTTAGATGAAAAGGCATAATGTTAAAATTCTTGACTAAAAAATTTTGAATGAATTTAGTTCTCGGAAAAAAATATTTTGGAACTGATTTTTTTTTCTGTTATCAATAAAAATCTATTAACAGTTCACCCTGACTTGAAAGATGTTGAACTATCTCAATTTAACTTTTCTGTGAATTTTCCCAATTATTCACTGCTTTTGCCCCACTTGAGATTCAGAGAACAAACCTTAGAACTAGCAAAGCTTATCCTCTATTTGGTTTAACTACCTCTTTTAAAAGGATATATAGACATAGAATTAGAGTTAACTATTCTGTGCGTAATGCACATGCATATATCCTGTGAAGTTTTCTAGAAATTATATGCATAATTAGTGTAAACTACAATTATGGGGCAGTAAAAAGGAGTTCAGTATGCTCAGAGTAGAGAGAAAAGTCAGTCATTTACATGTGAAGAAGTCTGAAATGTCTGGAAAAAATATCTATCTCTTCTTAGGTAATACTGTGAATTTATCAGCGTAAGACATCACGTTTTCCTCTTTTAAGTAATAATTTTTTAATAGTAGCTTTTCTCTGCACTTTCTCTGAAAGAGGCAATATGTATTTTGACTTTACTTATAAATTCCTACTTTACAGAAAATGGACCATGCATCTTCAGCATCGTTCCTGTGTACTCTGCTTCCATGAGAGACAGTCTCTTTTCAGTAAGTCCCTAACCAATACAGAAGCAGTAATAAAAGCTGTTTTCAATATATATTGCATCTTTTGCCTCCATCTTGTACTCTGGAGGAAAACTCTTTCACCAAGTACTGTAATTTGAGGATTCCAACTTCAACACATGCCAAAGTTTACGACTGCATTAAATAAAAGTGGAAACTTGGGTCATCTGCTGCTTTCCTATGGAAGTATATCATTGGCTTAAATAAATCATGGTCATTTGTTCTTCCCCAGCTGCTTACTACAGAACAGCTTACAGTAATGTAGGACTTTCACAAGACAATTCCTTTGTATTTTTAGACTTGTGTTCTCAATCTTTACTGACTCTTTTCAGTATTTTTTAACATAGTTTACTGGTATAGTCTGTAGCTGTAGTTCATCAGTGAAGGAAAGCATCTAAATACCCTATTCAGGGATGTTTTACAATAACCTAATTGCAGACTGCATTTTCTGTGTGCTTGTTCTAGAGGGATGCAGTGCAACGAAGAATGGTAACCCTGAAGCACATGTAACTGTTCCCACCCTGACTCAGAGACTCAGGCAGGTGATGTTTGATGCTTTGGACAGTTTGAGTTAGACAGTTTCTGCACAGTTGTAGTTTTCCGTCATTCTCAAGTTGAAACTTCCACACAGTCATTATCAGTTTGGTTCAATAAAATCATGGGAGATGTTTTGTAGAAAAAAAAGTTGGTTTGACTGCAGGATAACTGTGTGGTTGATGCTTCGCATCTGAAAAAGGCACTGAGGTGTACTTACATTGTGACATCCACCAAGACCTTCTTCTTTTTCAAAAATTTGGCATTTTTTTAATGCTGAGTATGTTGCCAAATAGTTCATGGGCATGATTACCTATGGGAATTTTGGATTTTTTATGCTAGTGACCTTCATTGGGTTAGAAGTATGTACCTTCCTGGAAAATAACCTCACAGAGTATATACATTTAACAATATATTTCTGAATTTTTCCCTGTTGTAAGATGACATATCCACAGTATTGTTTTACAATAAATGAAACAATAATAATTTTAAAGATGATTTCTCAATGATTTGGTCAAAGTACTAATTTTTCTTGGGTTTAGTTGGCAAGGTTTTGGTAGCAGGGGGCTGCAGAGATTGTCTCAGTGACAAGAGACCAGAAGCTGCCACAAGTCAGGAAGAGCCAGCTGCAGCCTGCTCCTGGCCAAACCTAAGCCCACCTGCAGCATTATTGATGCTTTTGTGACACATTTTCATAAAAAATGCTAAAAAGTGCTGAGCAGCATCTGGGAGAGACAGTATGAGAAAAAGAGTTTTGCAAACAACATGGTCAGAGAAGGAGGGCAAGAGGTATGATCTTGACGCAGAAATTCCCCAGCCCATGATGCAGCAGCCTGTCTCCTGCAACACATGAGCACAAAGAAGGGCAGATCTCCAGATGCAGCCATGGAGAGGCCCATGGTGCAGCAGTGGATGTGGCCTGAAGGAGGCCACAGCCCATGGAGGGCCCCTGCAGGAGCAGGTCCCCAGGCTGGAGATGGAGCCTGTGAAGAGGAGTCTGTGGAGGGGCAGGAGGTCTGGGGGAGCTACTGCCCTTGGGCACTCATACTGGAGGCAAGAAAAATGTGTGAAGAGGAAGAATAAGCAGACACAAATTATTAAAGTCATAGCAACTTCAGTTCCCAATTTCTCTGTACTGCTTGTAGTGTAGGAGGCAGAGGAGCCAGAAGTAAAGGTGCAAGGAGTGCGGTAGGAGGGTATGGTTCTTAGTTCTGTTTTTAATGATGACTATCCTACTCTGTTATTAATTTTCCCCATTTTAAGTCTGATTTGCAAAGGCAAAAGTCTGTAGTAGAGGTGCTGGCACCGCTACAACACAGCTTGGCCATGATCAGGGGCAAGAAGCACTGCTAAACTTGTCTTAAATTAGAGCAGGGCTAGACCCCACTTTTTATGGTGCTTTCTCACACAAGTTCTACACAGCTGACTGACCACCTTCCACCTCAGAGCTGCACAAAATCTAGCATTAAACCCAGGCAGTGGAAGATGAAAGAGGAAAACATTGTACTCACGGCTTAAAGACATTTGAACTTTGAAATTTACAGAGGGATTTAACCTGAGTCATTTCGTCAATAGATACTGAGAGCTAAACCAAATGGATCATATTATTCATACTTTAGTATTTACAAATTAGGCAATTTAAAGATGTTGGCAATTTTAGATGCTTTCAAAGTACTTTTTACCAAGAGGTATAATTAATGGTGTGAAGCAGAAGATACGCAGCTATATTTTTGCGGTGAAGGGAGAACATTTCTGCAAAGTCAGCACTTCAAGTCAAGCCTGCAAGTTTTTACACAATGAATAGAAAAACAGGAAATGTTAGCATTAGTAATCAGAGAGTAAATTAATCTTCAATGAGGAAATGCAGTTCATCAAATTGTATTATAAGGAGAAAAATACACTATTTTTATGAATTTTTCATAATTCAAATGAATAGGTACAAAGCAATCAAAACACCTGTCAAAGCTTCTGATAATTTTATGATCAAACTCAGGTTCAACACAGGATATCTGCAGAGTTTATCTGAAATACAAATTCAGATTGGATTCACTACCTTAGTGAGACACAGTGATCTCTTCATGACTGGTGGCCTATGTATAATTTTAATGTGTGACATCATATTTTTCTAGCCTAAGAAGAGCCAAACTTGTCTGTATTCTCTTTGCAAATCAAAATACTTTCGAGAAATTATTGGAGTTTTTGTCAGAGGTATTTTAAAGAACTGTCAAAATTTGTTGTCTTCATACCTGTATAAAAAGAACAATTGATAGAATTAGAAAACATTTTTCTATTTTCCTATGTCAAAGGATGAAACTGATTCCATCCAACTTTAGCCATGCAGGGACTGAGCTATGCACCACATGCAAATTCCAAAACAATTTTGAAAACATTCATGAAATATGAACACAATCTCAGTCCACTAAATTTATTGCTGAATAACAGATGGTAATAGCAAATTTAGGCACTAGGGTCCAAATGGATTTAATCCACTGGATTATATCCCAAAAACAGCCTAGGCTTCAAGAAATGCAGTGGAGATCCTGCCAAGTCAGTGAATTTATCATATTCACTTGGCATATGCTCAAGCCTATTACTATGTGAATGCCAACAATCTATGTCAATCAAAAGACTGTTCAAGAAGCGTTTAGATGAGGTACTAAAGGACTTAATTTAGTAGTTGGGTAGAGATAGTGATAGGAGGATGGTTGGACTAGATGATCTTATAGGTCCTTTCCAACCTTATGAACTTATGAACTTATGAACTGATGAATAGTAAAATGGTGTAGTATTTTAATTTGATGAAAATTTGGGTCTGAATTTTGATTTCTGAAGTATGCATTTACTATATTAAGTGAACGTAAGATGGAACATAAAAGCATTGGAAGGAAAAAATACGAAGTTATCTAGGTCATGAGGATCAAAATCTCCAAGCTGCATTATGGTATCTTTCAAATACCACCTAATTAAAAGGTTTGATGTTAAAATACAATCAGAAAGCACACTGAAAACATTTTGTAATAGATTTAACAGCAGTTTTACAAAGACAAAGTATCCTACTTTTACTTTTCTCTTCTCCTGGTTGAGAACTATTTATCAGTCAAATAAGCATAACTTTCCTAACTCACACATCCACATACTTGCGTAGTATACATTAGTACATAAGGTAACTTTTTAGGATGACTCCAGCCTAACTTAATTACCCCAATGTAAATAGTTAAATACTTGCTGTTTTCTAAGGTAACTATAATTAAGGGTTAAGGGAAACTTCCCATTGGTGGAGGACCTGTCAGAGATCATCTAGCCAAAACCAACTTACACAAAACCATGGGCCCTGAAGGGATTCATCCATGTGTGCTGAGGGAGCTGTCAGAGGTGACTGCTAAATTGCTCTCTATCATCACTGAAAAGTCTTGGATAATGGGAGATGTGCATGAACACTGGAGAATACCAGTATCACTCTAATCTTCAAGAAGGGCAAGAAGATGGATTTGGGAAAATACAGGCCAGTCAGCCTTACATCCCTGGAGAGGTGATGGAAGAACTTGTTCTGGATACCCTCTCCAAGCAATTGGAAGTAAAAAAGGGTTATCAGGAGTAGTCAACAAGGGGAAATCATGTTTTATGAACCTGGTAGCCTTCTATGATGTCATTACTGGTTGGGTAGATTGGGGGAGAGAAGTCCACATTGCATACCTTTACTTCAGCAAGGCTTTTGACACTGTCTCCCTTAACATCCTTGTTACAAAACTTAGTAAATGTGGGACAGATGAAATGGATGGTGAGATGGATTGAGAACTGGCTGACTGGCAGAGCTCTGAGGGTGGTCATCAGCGGCACAGAGTCTGGTTGGAGGCCTGTAACTAGTGGTGTTCCCCTGGAGTCAGTGCTGGGTCCAGTCTAGTTCAACATTCTCATCGACAACCTGGATGAAGGGATAGAGTCAGCAAGTTTGTTGATGATACTAAGCTGGGAGGGTTGGCTGACACACCTGAAGGCTGTGCTACCTTTCAACAAGGTCTGGAAAGACTGGAGAGTTGGGCAGGGATGAACCTGATGAGGTAGAACAAAAGCAAATTTAGAGTTTTGCACCTGGGGAAGAATAACAGCATACATCTGTACAGGTTGGGGGATAACTTGCTGGAGAGAAGCTCTGCAGAGGACATGAGGGTCCTGGCAGACAACAGCTCAGACATGAGCCAGCAGCGTGCCCTGGTGGCCAAGAAGGCCAATGGAATCCTGGGGTGCATTAAAAAGAGAGTGGTCACGGGTCAGGGGAGGTGATCTCCCTCTACTCTGCCTCAGTGAGGCCACGTTTAGAATACTGTGTCCAGTTCCAGGCTCTCCATTTCAAAAAAAGTCAGGAATCTCCTAGAAGGGGTGACTGACTGGAGAGCCACAAAGATAATAAAGGGCCTGGAACAACCGTATGAGGAAAAGCTGACTGACATGTCTGTTCAGCCTGGGGATAAGATCAAGGGAGATATCTGATTAATGTTTATAAATATCTAAAGGGAAATAGGAGGCAAATGGATGAGACCAGGTTCTTCTCAGTGATGCATAGCAATAGGACAAGGAGTAATGGCCTAAAACTTGAACACAAGAAGTTCCATGCAAACATACTGGTGAACTTCTTTATAAGAGTGACGGTGCACTGGAAGAGATTGCCCAGAGAAGTTGTAGAGTCTCCTTCTATGGAGATATTCAAGACCTGTCTGAATGCCCACCTGTGCAACCTATTGTAGGGTACCTGCTTTTGCAGGGAGGGGATTGGATTCAATAATCTCTTGAGGTACTTCCAACCCCTGTGATTCTGTGATTCAGTACATTCAATAACTAATTAAGTGTGTTCATTATGCTGCACTCTGCTCCTGTACTTCTTGGACAGCCTCAGCTGAATGCTGTTAATCTCCTAAGGAAGTGCTTGGCTATTATTGATGACATTGTTGTTCTTAATGTATTTTAAAGCAAAATCTAATTAAATCGTTTGAGCTATGTACATCACTGGATGAAATTAAGCTTAATTCATTTATTTGCTGAGGGAGAATGTAAATTACAGTTCACTACTGTTATGTCCTCAAAGATGTTTTTTGTAAAGTTATTTCTCCATGCTCAGATAAAGGATGTAAAGAAAAGTGCAAAGGTTTGTTTAAGGGAATATTCTTGAAAACAAAATCTTAATGTAATGATTAATGACTGTAGGTAAGACGATCCTTGACATAAGGCAAACTCACTTCTGGTGCCTCTGGGACCACAAAGAAGTGGTGTGTGAAGAACAGGTGAGTTGATGTTATGATTCCTCATTCTTCTTGACACTGGAGAATCTCTCAGCCTTCACATTAGAGGCTGCATTAGGAATCCTCCACAAAAAAGCTATGGAGTAAGAGCTGTAAATGATGCATAATCACAGACACAGAACTTGCTCCTGGATTCCTCGTGAGTCCTGAGAACCACCAAATGTCAAGTTACGATTTGTGTATTACTACTCTTTGTTGTTTAGCTACATTGGATTGCACTAGTCTGCCAAAAATTCCATCTGATCAGCTGCTAATGTTTATTGTTGACACTTCAGTAGAATATGCTAAGCTGTAGACAGCTTAGACAAACGTATTACTCTTCTCTTGAACAGAGGTAAAACTAATATATAGAGAGATCAGTCAACTGTGTGTGATTTGTTCTCTCTGACCATCTAGAATTGGACCTGTATGGATTTTCTTTGTGATGGTTCTAAACAGATAAAAGCTTTTTAGACCTTCTTAGTGTCTCAGTGAATGTATTAGTTTAGATTTTTGTGTGCTTTTTAATGTCTTTCACCTTTCTCTGGTGCAGGAAGGAGGAGAGGGAATGGGACAATATCAAGTCTGACATTTGAATATAACGAGAGAAAGTTGATTCTCTCCTTACACAAGATTTCTTGCCTTATCCTGATCTAAGTCACATGCTGAACCACTCTGTTGTGGTACTAGTTAATATTATAACACCAATTATTTCTCCCTTGTTTTTAATTGTCTATTGCCATAAATATTGTATATGAGTTGATTTTCATCTCAGAGAGCTGAAACTGAATTATTCTGTTTCAAGAATCTTTACTTCACCTTGGCTGCATTCAAAAGACAAGTTATCTTGATGAGAAGGCACTTTAAAATATTTTTGCTAAACACCTGTAAAACCTTGCAGATTTTTTAAGACATTTACAATAGTGATTTTAACTGGAACTAAACTGTGCTGACCTATTTAGATCAAATCAAAATATCTATGCAGGGATACTTGTTATTTAGCAATGCATTTCTCAGTTCATATAAAAAGTAAATTAATTTAGCTATAAAATCAGAAAAGCACAGTTTAGATCCATGTATGCTTTGAAATTTATGTTAGGTGTTTGTATTCTTTGTTGATCTTCAGAAAACACATTACTCAGCTTATATACCATCACATTTTTAAAATTTTCCGCTTTACAAATGAATATTGGGGAAATACTTCACTAAAAGTTTATAATTGCGGGCAAAAAAAGTGATTTAGAAAAGAGGCCACTGTGGAATAATTTTGTAGAACTTGTTAAAAATAAGCTTATTGCTGTTCTAATAATTTATTGCATAAGCCTTTGTAGTTGAAAGAGTTGTTTTTGTGTTTGTTTATTCTGTAATTTAAAGAGGTGTGTTTTTTTTGTTTTGTTTTGTTTTTAATAATTTCTTTCAGATTTCTAATAAATACTACAGAAAACTCATCACCCAGCTGAAAATACCATTATAAATTCAGTATTTCCACTAGGGAAAAAAATATCTTAATGATTCATAGTATTTAATGTTTAGGAAGAATAAGCAGTATTATTATTCTTACAGCACTTCTAGGCCATTCAGTAGTCTTCTAATAGTTGAGATTATTTGGCTTTACTTCCCAGTTTTATCAGTAGCCTCCCTTTAAAATTAGAAAAAAGAATACATTTTTTTAAATTAAGCTGCTCTTATTCTAAAATAGGTATTGATTTAGATTAAAAAATAACATATTCTGGATTCTTAATTGATGTGATAAAAATATTAAAATAATTCAATCACATAAATAAGTGTATGTGTTAACAAATCTTTGTGATTGAGTCTATTAAATACCATATAATTTGTGTTTCTTATACTGGACTTCACCAAGAGTTCTACATGTGGAGAAAGGAGTATTGCAGGATAAGGGTAAAAAAGGTGAATATGGAACAACCACCTCACTTCGTTCGTTACTGCTAAATTATTGTAGTTGCTGAGGCAGTAAGAATCTGTAACTCCAGAGCAACCTAATACGCACACTACACCCGTTAGAATTTCCTGTGTACCTTCACGATCTTGGAGAATGTCATAGAGAGCTCAGAAGGTTAAAGCTGAAGTGTTGAAGTAAACTTCCTGCAACTCTGAATTTTCTGTTCCATGACTGGGTTCCAGGTCACTGATGTTCAGAATTTTAGGTTCCTCAATGCATGGAAAAGAAAGTCCTTTTTCTAGCTGAGGCTGCTCCAAGCTTTTTGAAAAGACAGAAAGGGAGACCTGGGAACTACAGAACAGTGATCCTCATGTGGAAGGATCACTGTTTCCAGGCCTGTGCCTGGAAAGATCATGGAGCGGATACTCCTGGAAGAGCTGCTAAGGCACAGGCATGATGAGGAGGTAATCCAAAACAGCCAGCACTGCTTCACCAAGGGTAGATTGTGCCTCACTGATCTGGTGGCCTTCTATAATAGAATGATGACATTGGTGGATCAAGGAAGGGCAATTGATGTCATCTACCTGTACTTGTGCAAAGCCTTTGACATGGTCCCACACCATATCCTTATCTCTAAATTGGACAGATATGAAGTGTGGACTGTTTCATGGATAAAGAATTGGCTGGAAGTCATGGTTTTATTATTTTTGTTAGCAGTATTCCACAGCATAGATTCATGTGAAGTACTGGGAAAAAAAGAGTTAATGTTCCAGATACATAGACTGCTGAATTTCTGGATACCTAGTTCTCAGAAGAGAAGAACTACATACCCCAGAGGTCTTTGTGTTCCCATTTTCCACTCAGAGGGAAAGATAAAACTGTTCTCAAGTCCCAAGACTGCCTTATTTTTTTTGCTGCTTATCATAGCAGTGAGTGCTCTCTAGCTTTTTTGCCTTCAGTTTTTGAGTAAGGTGTTCAGTTTTGGATACTCTCTCGTATTTTGTTTATTAGCTTTAATCCCAATTAACTTGTATTTCTACTATTATAATTAGTAAATTAACTTTCCTCCTCAGATAGTTGCCACTGTTTTTCTTTATTCCTTTCCCTCTTTGTCCTCCACACCTCAACCCTTTTTCCGGTCCAGTGGGCCTGTGGGCCTACTGTCCCCCCTTCACATACACAGATAGATCTAGAGTTAACTCCATGACACTGGATGGTTGTAGCCAGAGGGTTGTGGTCAATTGCTCATCATCCAGTTGGAGGCCAGCCACAAGCAGTAGCTTATAGTGGAACTATAATATAAATTCATAGCTCTGGAAGAGATCTCAAGAGGTCATATAGTTCATTATCCTGTCCCAAAGCAAGACACAGTGGTTGTCTTGCTGTGGATAAATCTTAGTTTAAACTGCTTTCCAAGCCCTCTCTTGGTGGAGATGTCATGGGAAATTTAGTCCAGTGTTTCGCAGTCCTGACCGTTGGAAAATCTTTCGTAATATCTAATAGTTGTCCTCCCTATAGCAGTTTAAATTTGTGTTTTTCCAAATCACTATGAACACGAGGAACAGATTTTCTCTGATAAAGCAATCCTTCAAGCAGTTAAACACTGTTTCCATATTCTGCTCAGTTTTCTGAAGGAGATAATGATTTCAGTATTTCCCACATGTAGTATTTCCCTGTTGGCTTTTCGTCTGCTAACCTCTAGATACTCACATAATAGGCCAAATCTTTCTGGAAATGAAGTGCCCCACTTTATATTCTCTTCTCTGACTGAAACTTTTCCCAGTGGTAAACACAGCATTGCTTGCAGGTTACACGGCATAGTATGGCACTTGTCTTTTTGACAACAACATGATGTGTGGATCTGGGGATTCTTACCAGCAAAGAAAGGGTAGTTTCATTCCTGTGATGCAAAGGTATTTCAGTGTTGACCTTTGAAACATGCTAGATGTTGCATCACTCTTCCATGGCAGAATCTGTTATTTCCCAGTCAGGTGATGGAGTAGAACAGGGGTACATAAATGCAGTATCTCATTTAATCTTCCAAGAAACAGTGATACTGCAGAGTATGGACTGCTGTTGGGAACCTCACAACCCTTCAGTAAGAATAATAAAGCATGAAATCAGTAGAGCCTTTTTTACTGCAAAGAAGTTGGGCGGGATGAAACCGTCATCTCAGAAAGAAAGTTACTATTATGGAAGTAATTTCTAGAATCATAGGGGTTGGAAGGGACCTCAAGAGATCATCGAGTCCAACCCCCTGCCAAAGCAGGTTCCCTACACCAGGTCGCACAGGTAGGCGTCCAGGCGGGTCTTGAATATCTCCAGAGAAGGAGATTCCACAACCCCCCTGTGCAGCTTTGCCAGTGCTCCGTCATCCTCACCGTAAAGAAGTTCTTGCACACATTTGTGCAGAACCTCCTGTGCTGCAGTTTCTGTCCATTCCCCCTTGTCCTGTCTCCACACACTGCTGAAAAGAGTCTGGCCTCACCACTTTGTCCCCCACACCTCAGATATTTATAAACCTGGATCAGGTCCCCTCTCAGTCTTCTTTTCTCAAGGCTAAAGAGACCCAGTTCACTTAGCCTTTCTTCATAGGGGAGATCCTCCAGGCCCTTCACCATCTTTGTGGCCCTGTGCTGGACTCTTTCCAAGAGATCCCTGTCTTTTTTGTACTGGGGAGCCCAGAACTGGACACAGTACTCCAGATGAGGCCTCACCAGGGCAGAGTAGAGGGGAAGGATCACCTCCCTTGACCTGCTGGCCAATTTCACTATAAGGAGGTAGGTGCTTTCATAAATGAATTACTATCATGATAGAAGACATCAAAATAACACCTAATTTGTATTTTATTATTGGAATTAACAATTCTGAGAATTTAAAGTTAGTGACATGACAAATCCTCTACAATGATGGAAATGTTGCTAAATCGTCACCTACTGTCAGTGTAATGGCTGGTATATAATCAGTCACATGCTTCATTTATTAAGCCATTCTGATTTGGTTTTTAGATGTTGCCTATAATCTAATTAATTTATTTAACTTGACTCAGCCTAAAAATCAGAATAATCTCTACAAAGCAGTAGAAGTCTTGTACATAAAGTATCTACTTGAAACAAAGTTTCTAATCACAATTTATTGAACACCAATGCATTTCTGCTGTTGCAAATGACTACATCTTTGCCCTTGGAGAAAGGAACTGTAGGGGACAGGTTTTGGATGTTGTGTTAGGTAGTGAAGCTAGGTGCCTGGAAAATGCTAAACCAAGGAATCACTACACTTTTGCAGTTTTTATGAATTCATTCCCTTTAGGTCACATCTACCCTGTGACAGATGCACGTCTCTGTCTTGCATAACCATATCTTTCTTTGCCTTCATTTTGATCCTCTAATTTCTCTAAAATTTTAGTCTGTGAGAAGATGATTCTCTTACCTAAAATCTTTCCTGTGGGCTTAGCTGGGTGCAACATTAAATAGAGACTTTCTGTAATAATGGGTAACATTCTGTGCATTTAAACTGCTGTTTTAGCTGTAGCCACATGCTAGTATGAGTAAAGAGATATTTTAAGACACTTAATTTTAGCAATAATATAACAGTAGGACATCTAATCCTGGTAATTAAGATCCTCCCTGTATATCTACTGCTGATGGACTGCTACATGACTGAAAATCCACTTGGAATTTAATATCTGTCATTTAAATTTTATAATTTTTTTCTTGTTTTTCTTCAGTACAATTTTCAAGGGATACATGTGCTCACTTCTACAGATCAGTGTTAATTACAGTTACATGTAAACCTATTACTTAAATAAGGCAACAGAAAGCTCTAAAATTATGTAAAACACTCACAAGCAGCATAGTGAAAAGACAAAGTTTGTGCTGCAGATAAATTGGAAAGCCAAAATTATAAAATGCTTGTGCAAGGAATTGATAGGTATTCGAAGAGTGTATTAAAAGTCTTTGTCCATGTAAAGATATACGTTAAGAAGTCTATATTTACATATTTTTATTGTGACTTTTCACAACCTAACTACATTTCACTGAATTTTAACTGTTTCCCATACAATATAGTCTGCTGATAATAAGTCAGTTGTAAGACTTACAAGTTAGACCAGTTCCTTTCTCTGACTATAAATTTGTTTGCAGTTTTGCTTTCTACTTTCAGCCAAAATGACCACCTCCCCCTGCTGTTACTATTCCAAATAAAAACTTCATGACATTTCCCATATTCTCTCCTCTTCCTTAATTCAAATTGATCAAGGAAGAGGACAAGCACTTTTCTGATTACACATCTTTTGTAATGCAGTTGCATGAAACTTAACTCAGAAACTCCTTTGAGCTTGATACTAATGACAAATAAGCTCATCTGAAACTCATTATCAATACAAGTTTCCACCTGGTCTGGATCATGAAAGATCCCTGAAATTGCATATTTACTCATTCCATCTCCTACCCCAAATATCCTGAAAGGGTTACTAATTTTCTTGCTAGAATACTGGTAAGTACACATCCCTTACATGCTTTTATATCAGTAGTGAGCATGTACATTTCTCTACTGAGTGTACACTTGTGAGTTTTGTTTCAGTTGCATTTCCCCCTGCTCCCGGCAATAGATTCACTAGAGATGACTGTTGTACAGAAGTATATTGAATTTTTTATCTTGTGTCTACATTATTTCACTCTTCTGTTTGTATTAAAGGATCTGTTATATTATCAGACCTTCTATCCTCTTATTACACCTTATTGACTTTCTTTCACAGTCTACAGGAAGTTCAATAATCCTTGTCACTGTTTAAAACTTAGTTTCTTCCAAATACAGCATTTCACTGGACCAGAAAAAGGAAAAGACAGCTCTATTTATAAAGAACAGTCATAAATGTATTGCATGACAAATGCCATATGTTTATATTTATACTATGTATATTTATACTATTTATATTTATACAATGTATTTATATTTATACCAAGTATACAACAATGAATGTAGAGTTCCGTTTTAGAAGTCTGTTTTTTTCTTATTACCCTTCTGTTTATTTCAAAGAAATATCTGTTTGCCTTCTATGTGCAAGCAGAGAGGAGCAGAACTGATGAAAACTCTAATACTTATATTCTGTGGTACTGAATTAGACTGAAGTGATACCAAGATTAAACATCAAGACATCACAATAAATGCTATAATGCTATATGTGTTCTTAAAATACAAGAAATCAAGTTGGACTTAGTGGCCATAAAATTAGGAAAAAAAAATTATCTCTCAATAATGAGATTTTCTATTTGAAAGCATTGTTCACCTTTCTGCCTGCCCTTATGTATGAGAGCTCCATGCTAACTAGAATGCACACAGTACTCAGAAACAAATGATGGCTGTGCAGTTTATGTTTAGGAGTATGTAAAGCAACAGAAAAAGAAAGAAGCTAATATTTATGCTTCAGAGACATGAAGTTCCTCATTTTTCAGCAAAAGTTTGAGCTGAAGATTCATTGAATCCATAGCTTATTCTGACTGCTCTGTGTAAAGAACTGGATAACAATAAATCTGAAAACTACTCTTTTCAGTAGTTTAAACCAAAAAACCTTGACAATATGTGAAAACTGAATGCCTTCTCCAGGAGAAAGCTAGTATCTGTTCCACAAGAGGTGGCTCTTTTTATACAAGTACTCAAGTATGTATCCTACATGTAATGATGCAGATGAAAGGAATTATGACCAGAGCATAAGGGTAGGTGCCATTTACTCTTACCTATCTTTTCTACTCTTAGACTAACAGAATCTTGTCCTCCAAGTTTCTATTAATTTTTTTGATTTGACTAATATGACTTTTTCTCATCAGTAGGTACAGCATCTCAGAGGTCATGTCTCTACTTGTTGCCTCTGTAGAATTGTGATTCTGGATTAAGAGGCTTCACGTCAGTCTGCACTTTCCCACTGAGCTCCTGAATGTTCCATATCTTTCAAAATGAATTACAAAAAACAACTTTCTAGAAATATAAAAATGATCTTAAATTTTAAAGCAGATTGAAATTAGTGAATTAAAGAGTAAGTAGCAAATTGACTTCTCAATAGTACAACCTTTAAAGTTATTTTGAATGACTTAAGGTAAAACTGTGATGTCAAATACACTTTTTATAAGATAAACCTATTTCTGCATGTGTAGACTTCATTTCTTCTTTTTTTTCCTGAGGTTTCAGTAAAGTTAGCAGTTGAACAGTAACAGAGAAAGGCATGGCATAATTTAGTTCTTCTGGCAAACATTTAGCCATAAATTGAATGCCAGACAAAATGCATGGGAGAAAGAATGATCTTGTAGTCTGTTTCCTAGAAATGCAAATGAATAAAAATTGCTTATATGTCTGGTTTGAGTGAACGATTATTTATATAGCATGTAACGTGATAAGGGAAAGAGATTCAGAGCTTCTGTAGCAGTTCTAGATTATCCAGTATAGACTGTCGCACTCATGAGGAGTATAAACCATGTATTCGCATCCTTATGTAAAGAATAAAAAAGAGTACAGATTTTGTATCTTCTATACAGGCACTTGTTTAAACTGACCTCTCAGATGAAGGCAAAGGAAAACATTCCAGTCTTGATAAAATTTTTTTTTAAACTGTACGGTAAATATTAACTTTGGCTATTGGACAAGGGGAAATGGCCACAAACTGAAGCATAGGAAGTTCTACACAAATGTGGGCAAGAATTTCTTCACATTAGGGTTGACAGAGTACTGGAACGTTGCCCAGAGAGGTTGTGGAGTGTCCTTCTCTGGAGGTGCCCAAGACCCACCTGGATGCCTTATGCTACGTGGTCTAGGGAGCCTGATTTATCAGAGGGGTTGGACTGGATGATTTCTAGAGGTCCCTTCCAGCCCCTACAATTCTAGGAAGCCTAAGAAAGTTTTATTTAAGCATCTTAAGATTTTTATTCTTAACTGTCTCCCTTCAGTGCTTTCTGTATATTGCAAGCTACTAATATTTTGTAAAAATAAATTCCCAGGTTTTCATAAATTATGAGAGATATTTAGTATGTTGGGTCTTATAGTGCATTATTACTGATAATTGGTGGTTTTTGAAAACTGAATGAGATCCATGTAGCTATTTCAACTGTCTATCCTGGAAAAGAATGACTAGTAATCCGTTAATAAGGATGTGCTGCTATCTATTGTTGCAGAAAAGTGTCCTGTGATCTTACACAAACCATTAGGCTCAGATACTGTGAATTATACTCCGATACATGTGCCAGTTCATTTTTAAAGTGAGGATGCTATTACTGTCTTGCAATTCAAGAAAAGTCAACAGATGTAACAGTAATATTGTAGTTGTTAGCTATTACCTATGAATGCAAGTTTCAAGGGCCACTCCTAATATCTTTTTTGCTAGCCAATGCAAGTGGCAGTTGTGATAGTGATTTTTTTTAATGTTTTTTTCCAGTACTGATCAGAGCAGTTCTCTAAGGGTTAAAGAATGAGATACTGCAAATTGGATTTCTCATGTCCATAAATTTAAAATGAGTATAATGATCAAATGCTTGTCCCTTCATATTCCATAATTACATTAACTAATTTATAGTCAGATACCACTATGATGAGACTAACTTCCAATGAGAGTATGTAATTTTTGATGGTGGGACTGTTGTGGTTGTCTCCATACTTTCTCCTTACTTCATCGTAAGTCTGCTGCTATCATCCCAGTTTTGTGTGTTTCTTATTATAAACAAAATTAATCACATTATGACAGCAGTCAAATACATTTGATCATATATCATAATAACTACAGGAAGTGTTATCTGTGGGTCTCCATCAGATCTAGATATTTTTCTAAAACAGCTGTTTAATATAAAGAACATCCAAACTATCTGTTAGTTATGGAAATTATTCCATAGCATTACCAGGTCAGTTTACAGTCATACCTTTCATCTATTGTATGTTTCTTGTTCAAAATGAACGTATCTTCAGTAGCTGACAATCCAAGATATTTCTGGCAAATAAAATACCATATATTCCATAAAGTAATTCTTAGTTCCTAAGATCAAAATCACTAGTTCTATTTTTTACAAAGCAAGTTATTCTGGAACAAATTTATATGAAATGACTCATTGCTAGATTTTATCTTCTGTAGGGTGGAATGCTTTCAAAAATGAAAAGTAATAGCTGAGAGTTGGAATTATACACTTTATTTTTAACTAATTTTCTCCTAATTTCTTCCCACACACTTCTCTGCTCTGTGTATGCACTGTCACTTTTACAGCATAAGGCAAAATAAAATTACTGATGTTTAGATTTGACTGCTTTTTTATTAGAAATGATCAAGGATTTTAACCTCTGTAGGGTGTAAATACGAAAATAGTTAACATAAGGATTAAGAAAAGAAAATCTTGAAGAGGAGCACAAGGAACACTATTATGCTACACTATCCAAATAGTGACTTTGTATTCACTTGTGTTTAATTCAAGTAATGACCATACTCCTGAGCTATGTATTTCAATATTTGAGATAATACTTCTGAAAGATTTAAAAAAAATGACATTGAGACTCACATGGAAATAGTATAGAGTGAGATTTCACAAGACAATCTCAAGCTTTTTGGAAGGTGAAATGTTTTGATGATTTATCATTTCTTCCTCATGCAAATTCCTATCATTCATTTTTATACTTCTATTTTCAGTACTTTGAAGACTGCACTGGTTTTCAAAGAATCTTTAAGCCTACAATGAGTGAAAAATATACTCTTACATGTCAGTAATTACATAGGAAATATTTGCAGGTCCTCACATAGCAAATTCTTCTCTTCCCTTGAAGATCCAGCAGGACATTACTAAATTCTAGCAAAAAATAAAATAGCAGTCATAGAAGACTTGGGCAAGAGCAGACATTAAAACATGGAATACTTTCTCTTGACCTTCATAATTTCAGGAGTGATGCCTCTCTGGTACCCTATACCTAAAAGGCATCTCTGGTCTGTGTCCCATTCCCTTACTATCTTCTGCTCAAGTAGCTAGAAAAAAGCTTTGGAAAGTAATACAATTAATACTGCCTCCCCCACCGCCCCCCTCCACAATATTTTAAAGATCAAATTTTTTCCTCATTTCCTACATCCTCACTACAGTACTAAAGTGTCCTCCCACCTCCAATTTGAATTTCTTCATTGTGCCTTAATTATGGAAGATATGTACAAACATATCAGGTTTTTATGTTCTGTTGCTTCTAAATACTGACTTGTACTCCCTCAAGTGTTTATGATTTCAGAGCTCAAAGTCCTCAGCACATTTTTTGTGACCTGCTGGATTCTGCTTCTTTTGCTTTGCTGTTTGCTTGGACCTTCCCAGTGGCTAACCCCCAGCAAGTCCTATAGCTTGATCCAAGCAGTTCTGCATTCATCCAGGTGTTTCCTTTCCTAATTTGCAAAACTGATGAGCTACCAATTTCTGCCTCACTAGTAGCAACAGAGAAACAAGCAGCAATTCCTTTTGTTCTTAGTACCTACAAAGAGAAATAGAAAGGCAACCTGCTTTCTTTGTTGACAGTGAGGTGATTTTTTGTTGTGATGTAACCTTGTAGCAGTTCTGCACCACACAGCCATTTGCTCACTAACCTCAGGTGGGATGGGGGAGGGATCTGGAAGTAAAACAGGATGTGTGGATTGAAATAAAAACTAAGACAAAATGGAAATAAAGACGCAAATGTTAGATCGATCAATCAATTCACTATGCAAGACCTAATTACCCCCCAACTGACCTACAGCACCACCATGCAGAAGTCAGGCTCCCCTAGAGCTTTATACCACTCCATACAGTGCTATTGTACAGAATGACCTGGGCTTCATCCAGGCACCTGTGCTGGCCCTGCCCTATCTCTGCCTCGTGCCATCACAGTGTCAGCTCTCCCACCCAGCAGCCTAACCTAGCCCAGGTGTGCTCCCATTGTTCAACAAGCAACATACTGCTACACTATTAACTGTCTCAGCTGAAACTAGGAGAGATTTCATGGTTTAAATTGCAGTTAGGGAAATGGATATTTCTACTGGTTGCTAATGACTTATGAAACTGAATTGAAAAAGTCTTACATAAGTCAATACGATGAATGTTTGAACTTATCTAAGAGTAAAATTTATGTGTGTTTTGGAAAGACATCTTTTTATCATTAACTGCAGCTGGGAATGGCATTTCCCTCACTTTAAATCTCTTTCTCTCCTTGAATGCTGGCCAGTATTGGTCAATACGAGACAAATAAAGCCACAAGAAGGTGGTTGAGAACACTACCAGTTCTATTTTCTCATAATAATTGTGATCCTTGGTTACTAAGCTTGATGCAAGCACAGAACCTGACCCTGGTGTGAATGGTTGAGTTTGTAGCCATGCTGTCCTACCAACTGCAGAACAATACAAGAATGAAAGGTGAGTTACTGACTCTTTTTATTACCTTTGTATCTGTTGGTAATTTAGTATATAAAAATGTGTAGCTTTTGTTCTAGCTCTTAAGTTATGGTGAAGAATTATGCTCAAAATTAATTCCAGTATAAGAGAAGAAAATTATCCATTTCGTGTTCCTATGTTATAGATCCTGATATTTTTACTTAAAATTTGTTATGTTGTTGAAGTTAGAATATGCTGTCTTTAATTCAGTAGTTATGTCTAGGCTTGCAGCTGTTACTTTAACTGTCTTCTGGATTTAAGAGACTTTTCATGGTGGTATTCTTTAAAAGCTTGGTTGCTTTATAGCAGAAATTCCTCATACGTAAACAACAAGTAACTCTATTTGTGCCATTACTTAGTTGGCTAAGGGTCTGTAGAGTAAATAACTCCTAATGACAATACTCCACCAGGGAATAGTATAGAAGATGGTATATTTTAAGTAGTTCTATATAAACAGTTATACAGGTAATACAAAAGAGAAGATGGCTCACCTTTAAGATGACAAGGCTCGCAGAGGACTCCACATGGGAGGGATCTCCAAGAAGAGATCCTTCCCTGGTGGTGGTCAGCCCTTAAATGGGGTTTGAGAGAGGAGGAACTAGGCTCCACCCCTTCCACCCACACAGGTATATCACCTTCACCTGTGCCCCCATGGCTGACTTGGTGCTCACCTCAGGTGACCAATCAGTGGTTCAGGCCGTGATTCAGCAGTTCCCATACACTCCACCCCTTCACGACATGAACCACTGATCAAGTAACCATAAGGTGAGTTCCCCTTGATACAGAGACCCAATACATCGCAACGCTTACATAATTGCCCGTCGCAACGCATGCTGATGTAATCTGATATGAGTGATGATCGGCGCATCCGTCGAACTCTTCTTTGGGCCAGTGCTCGGTGGTATCTACTGGAAGCATGTAATCATACAGTGCAGGTCCATCTTACGTGTCATCAGTCCCGGTTAGACCATCACCAGATGCTTCACATGGTCTTATAACAACTCTGGAACACTGCAGTATTGTTTTGATTCCTTCTGGTGATTCATAGACTTATGGGGAGTAATACAAGTGTTTTAGAGGTACCAAGAGGGGAAGATCCGCTTTCCAGGGCAAGATACAGGCCGTATTCCTGTCTTGGGTTAACACTTCAGCTTGTACAGGGGCACGCCCTGGTCGCCTGTACCAAACCCTTTGACCCGATGTCTGTGGCTGTACGACTATATCAGGCACCAAAGGGGGTGTCCTGATCTGCCACAGAGACATGATAGGGGTCCCCTTAGCAATGAAGACTGGAGTGTTAACCATTATTTCAGTAGGCCATGTACCTATAACCGGAGGAGCTACCGAACCCCCCACCTCCAATAATCTCCCCCAAGGTGCAAGTAGGCCGCACCATCGTGGTCCTACCTGCACCTTCCAGGGCCATTTTATTCTATTGGTACCTGGTTCTAGATCCTCAGGGGCAGGGAGCAGAAGGTTGTTCTCATTGCCAATCTGAGGTTTCACTTCATTATCGGTGCCCGTAATTTGGATCCTAAGTGGGGAGGCCCATATTGTTTGTAACATTTTCAAGGCACTGGGTCTGCCATCTCTAGGTCTTTCATTCAGGTCCCGCAGGGTCTCATGGAGTCTCTTTGTCCACCCCTGCAGGGACTGAGAGTCTGTCTTCAGGGCAGCCTTGAGAATACCATTGTAACGTTCGATAAGGCCTGCCCCCGTTGGATTATATGGCAGGTGGAATCGCCACTCAATATTATTTTCTTCTGCCCAGCGTTGTATCACTGCACCCGTGAAATGACTTCCTTGGTCACTCTCGATGACTTGCGGTGTCCCATAGGCAGCCATCAACCTTGTGAGTGCCTTTATAGTGTATGCCTGGTTGGCTTTTGGTACTGGATAGGCCTGCATTAGCCCACTCGCGGTGTCGACACAGGTTAGGGCATATCTCGCCCCCTCAGACCGAGGGAGAGGCCCAATATAATCAACCTGCCACCTCTGTAGAGGATTGTGTCCTCTAGCAAGATGGGCTGTAGTTTCAGGCAACGACCTCGGTCTTATCTTAGAGCAGGCGTCACAGTCTCGGCATGCTTGAGCGATGTCCGATAGTTGTACGGGCAGTCCCCACGCTTTAGCGGCTGCCCACATGGTCTTCTGCCCAGCATGCCGCAGCTTTTGATGTAGCCAGTAAGCGATATTCTCAGATGGAGAGTTCTCAACCCATCTAACTCGGGCCAGTGTGTCGGCTTCATCATTTCCTGGTGACTGTAGGGGTTGATGACCAGAAACATGGTAGACACACACAGTTCTGTGTTTGACTGTATTCCATATGTCTAACCACATATCTTTGCCCCAGATCGGTCGGGAGTGGATAGTCCAATCCTGGGTGGCCCACTGTGCGATCCAAAGAGTGAGCCCCCGATACACAGCCCAACTATCTGTGCAAATATTCAGGATACCATCACCAGGTTCTTTGGTTATAACCATCCACACCGCCCGCAGCTCTGCCCACTGGCTGCTTTGACCATCCCCCTCTTCGAACCAGATTGTGTCTGTGGCAGGATGGTACGCTACTGCTCTCCACTTACTTGGGTTGCCCTTGCTGGACCCATCCGTGTACCAGGCATCTTCAGGAATAGGATATTTTCCTTCCTGGACGGGACTCTTCTGTGGTGGAGCAACCGAAGTTTGTTTTGGTGCATCACTATGATACGTTACTGGGCCAAGAATCTTCTGAAGCTCTTCTTTCAACGGTGAGGAAGATAGACTACTCCTCTGACTGAGATAGGCAACCCATCGTGCCACCGTCTGCGCCTGGGCCACCCCCGTCTTAGGAAGGTGGGTCAGATCTCTTACCCACCCCTGGATTGGCAATGTAGTCTTGACTATAACTTCGGCCGTTTGGGTTATTGGCTCTACCGCTTGTAATGCGGAATAGGCAGCCAATAACTGTTTTTCAATCATACTATATCTTTCCTCTGCTCCATGCCACACCTGAGACCAAAATCCAATGGGGGTCCGAACAGAACTCTGACGTTGCCACAGGCCCCAGCCAAAGCCATCTTGAGTTACGTGAACATCTAGCTCAGCTGGAAGGGTAGGATCAAATATACCCAGTGCCTGGGCTTGTTTAACTGCCTGTTTCGCCTGTTGAAAAGCATCCTGTTCTGTTCTCCCCCAGTCCCATAATTGGCCCTTTTTGGTAAGTCTATATAAAGGTCTCAGCAGCTGCGCCAAATGAGGTATAAAGGAACGCCAATATCCCAATATACCCAGGAATTCCTGCAGCTGCTTTGGTGTTGTAGGGACTGGAAATGCCTGAACCTTATCTATGACGGCATCAGGTAATACTTTGGTCTTTCCTGACCAGACTACCCCTAGAAATTTTACGGACAGTCCTGGACCTTGCACTTTTTGAGGATTGATAGCCCATCCTCTTTCACTTAGGTAGGCAGTTAATGAATCTGCTGCCTCCCCTACTGCTTCCAGTGAGTCGGATGTTAACAGGAGGTCATCAATATAGTGGTATAGGTTCACACTGTTTGGTTTCCTCCAATCAGCCAGGTCACGTGCCACCAAATTATGACAGTATGTTGGTGAGTGCACGTACCCCTGTGGCAAGACCTGAAAGGTCCACTGCCTGCCTCCCCACGTAAATGCAAATTGATCTTGTGATTCTTTAGCAATAGGTATGCTAAAAAACGCATTCGCTAAATCCAGGACACAATGGTAGGTTTTAATTTCCCTACTAAGAGTGTCCATTAAGGAGGCAATATTGGGTACGGCCGCATGGATGGGCGGCGTGACCTTATTCAGTTCCCTATAATCCACCGTCATTCTCCATGTTCCATCCAACTTCCGTACTGGCCATATGGGGGAATTATATGGGCTGTGTGCAGGCCTTATAATACCTACTTTCTCTAATTCCTGCACTGTTTTTGATATTTCTTCTTGTCCACCCGGGAGTCTGTACTGTCTTACATTAGTAATCCGGCGTGGTTTTGGCAAACAAATGGGCTCATGTTTCGCATGGCCCCTCAATATTGTCCGTATTGCCCGGATACTAATGTACCTCTGCCGTAGTCTGAACTCTCCCACAGTTGTCTGGAGAGCCAGACCCCATAGAATGTCTATGCCCAAGATATATTCTGGAATTGGGGCAATCGACACCTTATACTCCCGGGGCGGGAGACGCCCAACCCCCAATTTCAGCCACGTCTGGGTGACTGGAATAGTCTGTCCCCCAAACCCACCAATCATCACTCTATTACCCTTAAATTTCGTTGGGTCTCCATATATAATCGATGTTTCTGCGCCAGTATCCACTAGAGCCATCACCTTCTGCACATTTGTCCTGGACCAGAATATTGTTAGTTCTACATAGGGCCTCCGGTCACAGCTAGAGGCCCTATGGGGACCAGAATTTTCCGTTAATCCATGAATTTTGCCAGATCTAAATCTTTTGCCACAGGTGGCTCAGGCACTGTAGCCTGTGACACCTGCGGATTTTTTTTCCTTCTGTTCGGTATTATAAAGTCAGCCAAATTCCAGGTTGTTGTTGGTGTTTTTTCTATAATTCGTACTCCCGATTTTCTGGGAGCACTCTGAAATTTCTGATCATTTCTAAGCTGTTTCCACAGCTGTAACAAAACATGGTTGGGTTGCCCATCAATTTTGGTAAATGCAACCCCAGCCCGTATGAGATCATTAAACATAGTCCTCCGGGATACCCGTACGGGGCCTGATCGGGGCATCCGTGGAGCAGGCTTTTTAGTTCTAATAGGGAAGGCCTCAGCATCTTCCACTATACGAACATTACGCCTGGTTCTTACGCGCTCCGTCTCCCCTAAGTCTGCTACTAACTGGGCTGCCTGCTGTACGATGGCTTCTGATGCCACCAATGGATTTAATATGGAAACCAACATCCCATATAGGTGGGAGGGGGCCTGCTGTAGTATTAGATCTCTCATGCCCGCTGTAAATTTTTCCGTATCGGGGCTTTCAAAAGTGTCCGCATACAGAGCCTCCCTCATACCCAGTTCTCTGATATAGGTCTGGAGGTCCTCCATAGAGGACCACAAACCAGTATTAAGAGGGATATCGGTTTTGTTGGGCCACGTTAAGCGGCATGCAGCCATCAACCAATCTATAATAGAATGGTTTTCCTCATTATAATGGACAGCTGCATATAATCTTTGTCTTAATGCCAGGTTTATCGTTATAGATGCTAATTTTGACATTTCTGTTCCATTTACTAAAACACTTTCAGCTCCTGCATCCCATAACCGTAGGAGCCATGATGGTATGCTTTCTCTTGGTTTCTGATGGAACCGTTGTACTAGGTCCATCAACTCATTAGCTGTATATGGACGAGCGGTCACATGGAGGCAGGTTTCTGCAGGGGGCCATTGGTCAGGAGGCACCCCTGCTGGTCTATCCTGTACCTTCTTTGTTTTTTGAGTTATAATAGGCCGAATCTCGAATGGGTCCATCATAGATGGAGTTTCGAGATCTGCCTTAGAGATCTTTTCCCCTGTCATATCAGAGTCTTCTTCCTCTGATTTTGGGGTGTCTTCTACCAATATATTCCTTATTTGTCTTGTGGGGACATTTAGGCCAGGCTTTTTGGTTGTTAACGTACCCAGCTGTTGTTCCAGTTTCTCAATACGGTCTCGTAATAACTGATTTTCAGTCTCCATATTAACATTTGCAACATCTAACTTGAGTATGGCCATTACTAATGGCCAGGCTACTGCAGAGGCAGCTAACCGCCGCTCCTTGGTAACAAGTATGTCTTTATCTAATCCTACGAAGTAGTCAGTCAAATAAGATGGAGAAGGAGCGGCAGTCCCTGGAACCCGCATGGGTCCCCATTTCTCAATAACGGATGCCAATCCATAGTAGGGTGACCCCATGAATCCTGGAATTAGACCAGGGATTGTCTGTTCTAGGGGGGTAACGTTCTCCCCCTTGGCCCACTTAAACATACTCCAAATAAAGGACATTATGGATTTAGTTAGAGCTGCCTGGCTCGCCAAATGTAGAGTAAATAACTCCTAATGACGATACTCCACCAGGGAATAGTATAGAAGATGGTATATTTTAAGTAGTTCTATATAAACAGTTATACAGGTAATACAAAAGAGAAGATGGCTCACCTTTAAGATGACAAGGCTCGCAGAGGACTCCACATGGGAGGGATCTCCAAGAAGAGATCCTTCCCTGGTGGTGGTCAGCCCTTAAATGGGGTTTGAGAGAGGAGGAACTAGGCTCCACCCCTTCCACCCACACAGGTATATCACCTTCACCTGTGCCCCCATGGCTGACTTGGTGCTCACCTCAGGTGACCAATCAGTGGTTCAGGCCGTGATTCAGCAGTTCCCATACAGGGTCTCAGTTATGTGGAATACCCAGTGGTGTATCTTTTTGAGAATCACTTCTCTGGAGGTGAGTTTTTGCCTTCAACTCTCATCTAACGTAAAATAAGTTTTCATTGGTTTGTGGTGACCATGACCAGATTATAACTTGCCTCTTATTTTCAGCTGTGGTATAAATGACATTTTAAGAGGTTACTAGAGATGCCCATTAAACTACTGATATCCTGGAGAGAAGAAACCTTAAAAACCTGTATTAGCTGTGTAAAAACATAATCTAAAATCATGGTTAATCTGAAATAAAGCCTCATACCTCATCTGTTCACGTTAACATGTGAAAAGTAGAAAAAAAGGACTAATGTACTTCGAATCTCCTCTGCTGCACACATCTAGGTTGAAAAAGTCATGCAGTACTTACAAAAAAAGATGTACTATTTCAGAGCTAACTCTGCTGGACAAACTTGGGTATTTCTGCTGTATCTGGACAAAGCCTGTGAATTAAATGTTCCTGTAGATATGGAGAATGCTTGTATGGAAGAATAATGTGTCATTTCTTCAGAGCATTCTTTGGTTACTATTTATGTTTCACCATTGCCAAATATACAGTTAAGCACTTTGAGAGTGACTAAGTGATTATTATCTTTATTTGGTTTCATAGTTTTAGAACAAGAGTTTCAGTGAAATCTGTAGTCTTCACTGATGCTAAACCCAGTCTGATTTGTCTTGTTGGAATGGTAGAAAGGCATGTGTCAAGAGGATTTAGAATACACTGTCTGAAGAAAAATGGTATGCTTTTAGTAAGAAGAAATGTGAAGGCTGTGAATGGAGATTCTGTACTGTCTAACAGCTACAAAGACTATATTCAAAAGCACAGTCAAAAATTTCACAGTGGGGTAAAAAGAAATGCCTTGACAAATGGGAAATAATTCTTTGTAAGGTATACCATCTCTGCTGGAATAGAACATGGCTGATGTCTTTTACTTTAATAACTCTTGTTTGTTTCAATTAATGTATGAGAAGGGGAGAAAAGTCCTTTCAGATTTGAAGAAGAAACTATTAAGCTATTTCAGGCATGTATCTTTAGCTGAAACATTAAAAGCACGTTCTTCTTCAGTGCAAGCTATTGTCTATTTAGTTTCTTCTAATTGCTATTTTGATATTTTTTATAAATGATAATGTGGAAATAATGACAATGGAAAATTTGTGAACTGACTAGGAAATTATGATTTCCTTCTGCAAACTGCCTTGCATATATATGCAGTGTTGTACGTACAGACTTTGAAGGCTTTGTCTTTTGAAATTACTGATCTGAGAATATGATAATATGTATTTTTTTCTAAGACTGTTAGATGTTCTGTGTGTTGCAGATATTGTTGTAATGGCTTTTCTAGAGAGACAAGTAAGCCAATCACCTGGCTGTCTCCTGACCCTGCTCTTGGGCATAAAATCTTGAAAACAGTTTCAGTTTCTTGTAATAGCAGGGAGTATATATAGTGGGAAAGGACATCCCTTTTAGTTCTCTGGTTCAGTGTTGTTTTTATAGTTGACCTCTGCTCTTCCTGCCTGCATTACATCTATTAAAGAGAAAGTTAAAGTGTTCTGAAAGAAAAGGAGGAGGTTATCCTGGAAGACTGAGTTCCAGAGTAAGGTCCAGAATATTGGTGCAGTTTAAAACAATTGAAAAGGGAAGGAATCTTCTAAGAAATCCGACTGCAAAATGTGAAGTACACATTTATTTATTTATTAAAAAAAGGAAATTTCATTTTCCCATTCTTCGGGGAAAAAATGTTGAAATAATATGTAAACTTTCCATCTCATTTAGGTTAGACTGAGCATGCACATTTTTTCTCCTTATCTCTATCTGAATCCAGTATTACATTTTTATTTTTATTTATTTATTTTACAAATTCCAGTTGTTGGAAATGCTTGTAACCCATATATTTATTTTCATGTAGAAAATTATGAACTTATAATTATGAACTTATAATTATGAAATTATGGTGGAAGAAAAAATGTCTTTGTTCTACCAGGGGGATTTGTTAAAAAGGAAGTCCCAATCTTTCAAGCTGTGGTTCACAGTGTTCTTAACGTTCAAGATACTATGAGCAGTAAATAAGATGTGCTTCTTAGCATGACTCAGAAGAAGCCTCTGCCACCAGATGATCTCTTTTCTTTGTGTTGAACGCAATCAACAAAGAGCTTGTAGAAATGATTTCAAATATAAAGTATCAACCAAATTCATAATTTTGAGCCATTATTATTCACAGAAAGTAAATTAAAACTCAAGGTCTTAAGTTAATGTTTCTTATTGGTTCTTAATATTGGATTAATCCATCAGTGCAATATAAATAACATACAATTCACAATGCAAAAACAAAAAGCTGTATTATGTCTCTTTCTGTAGAATTTCTACATATACTGAGAAAGTAAGCTGCATTTTTTTTCATACAAGCAGCACTAGTGAACTGTCTGGGAACATTATGATAAAATCCCCAGATGCTAGGAGAAAATCTACTCAAACTTTTTCTGTGTAAGTAGCTGCTAAGAAGCCTTTTAAACTTTCTGCGTGTTGTGGTTTTTGTGGAGTAGTAGTGTATTTTGTTTTGCACCACAAGGTGCTGGCTTGTTATGCTCCATGTAGGAAGAGCACTTAGACTGTGTAAAGTATCATTTAAAATTCTAGTTCTTCTTTTAATGCTATGAAGGGGGAGTAGTCTAGACCATTTGGCATATCTTCTGATGCTGAGAGTCTCAAGTCATGCTTCATCCAATAGTTTCCTGATCGGTGCTCAGAATGCAAGGCAGACCCAGATCATAGAAAGGATTACTCTATGTTGGTTATTCAAATTATTATAGGATTTTCTTACAGAAAACATCTCTATCCATCTTTTCTACTATCAAATAGAGAACATTTTCATATGAGAACTTCTTGTTCCACTTTTAGATAAAGACAAATACTCATAGCTTGTGTAATTGCCTGTGCTATGTGGAAGTTGCCTGTAGGCTCCTCTCCCAATGAATGGGAGGTTATCCTTTATCCAGGGTCTCTGTACCATGCTGCTTGAAGGCCCACATCAGCACAGTACGTACAGCTGAACCCTGTAGTATGCAGGTTAAGAGCTGGCTGTGAGGTTGTTATCACCTTGATGTATAATGATCTCCAGGTCAGGATTAATGCAGTATGTTAGAAGAAATCAGGCACAAACAGAAGTCAGGTGAATGTTTACAATATATTTTTTTTCCATGTATAAACCCTTCTAACCCTCTAAAACAGCCTTAAACCTTAGAGCTTAAGTCAGTAACTTACAGAGTTAAAATTTCTATTAGATACTTTTGGATATTTTCATAGCAGGGCTAAGGTTGGAAGGGCCCTGCTCAGAGCAGCAGCAGCTGCTGCATGCTGACAGGAACTGTGAGGAACCTGTGGGTGCCCAAAGAGACTTCTGTGTCCGCATCTGTGTTAAAGGAAATCAGCTACAGTGACGAATTACAAAAGTTAGATTAGTTTTGTGGTAGGTGAATTAATTGTCTAGTTGTCAGATCAGCATTTACTGGAATGGAACTGGAAGAAGAAACTAATTCAAAATCTGTTTCACTCTAATTTATGTATGAGAGTGCCCCAGAAATACAAGACTTCAAGGAATTTTTCTATCTTAAAATACTGATTCCATTGCCCTGTACTATGGAAATAGCTATTGTATTGAAGCAGACCGTGAAGATGTGAGTGAGAGTATTGGTGCAGCATAAATGTTCAAGCATGTAAGGGTTCACTATATCTTAATCTTGGCATATTTTTGAAGTCCGAGTTTAAACAGGAAGCAAACAGTGGGATAGTTTGCTGCACACCATAGCTGTATCTGAGAGGTATAGCCCAATGGTAAATTTGTGAAGCATAAAGATATGTTTCTGTAAATGCTATGAAAAGCTGGTTTAGTATTGACAAGTCTGTTTTCTTCCAAGCTCTTGCTCACAGACCTGTTTGGTGAAGGCTAACTACACAGCCTCCAACAGAGCTATTGTACTGCTAAGTTTGTGACCACTTAAAATATTAACACTTCTTGTAAGCAATTTCTCCTTGTGCGTGTTCAGTTTAAGCCTGAATCTTTTCATCTAAAATATAGAAAATGAGCTTCTTTTATTAACAACTCCCTGAATAAATATCAGGATTTGGACTCTTGCAATGAGGAATCACAGAATCACAATTTAGCTTCTGTTCAAATTAAACTGATCATTAGTGCACACAGCATTCTCACAGAAAAACCTTGTTTAGTTAGTGAAACTGGAGCCTGGTCATAGGCTATGCTTTTTAGGGCGCTTAACAGTAAAAGTGATTGAATGCCTGTGCCTGGAAATGTTTTCTGCAACATTAATTTAATAATGCAAGATTTAGTCCTATCTTTAGTATTTTCAACTGTATTTGCCTTGGAGAAAATAACTCCATAAGTTTGTTTGCTCTCTTATGAAACTACTGTGAGGCTGACTGCTTGTATCTCAGAGGTTGGTATTGGTGATAGAATTAAATGGCTCTGAGTAATATGGGGAGACTGAATCATCAAGTCATGGTGCATGTACAATGACAATAGATGACAGAACATGGATCTTTACCATGTTACTGGTCTTCTAGCTTTGTTGGAAACAGGGCGAAGAGGCTGCTTAGGGTATCCTATCAGTTATAGAGCTTTATGAAAGCTCTGGTCCCTAAAGCAAGCATATGACCACCAGACTTACAAAAATTAATGAAGAGTTTATTTGATTTTAATAAATAATTCAATTCAGGCAGAAAAAAAGTGATCCTTTTTTTTCTTCTGATTTGCTTTGTCTGAGAAAATTTGATTAGATTTTGCATATCTTGTCACATTTTATTTTGACTTGTCACAAAATATGCTTTTTTTTTGTTTGTTTTTGGACAGATTTCTCCATGTTATCTGCACATGTATTATCTATTACTAAAGATTCTGATTCTATAAAGATTCTGATTATGGGTCAAGTTTTAAGGCACTCAATTGGATGTCAAGTAATGCGGGATGGAGGATAGCCCAAAGGGTGAAGCCTAGAGCCATGAAAATGAGTGTCACAAAAAAAAGACGAATATTGATCAGAATCCTGTTTATGCAGTAGTGTTACCTGCCTGAAGATGTTGTCTTCAGGGCCTTGGTTCAAATGATGCTATAAGATGATAGTTGGTGACGGGGGATGATCTCTGATAACTGAAAATGCCAAAATATGTGTTGGCAAATATACTGAATAGCACTGGTGAAAGCACTCGATGCTTTCTTTTATGCAACAGTCATTTTCAGATGGATGACACAACATGAAATAAATGAATGGTATGTTTTAGTGTAGCAGTTTTGCAGTTTGCCACCTTGTTCCTTTCTTCTCAACTGCATAGTGTAATCAGAAGGAGCTGCAAGTCTTTCCATTCTACCTATGCGTTCATTCCCCAAAGTGATCACTTACAGTGGCTTTCTCTGGTGAGTTAACTTAAGTACTCATCTCACCCATTGCCTTGCTATGTAGGAGTCAGTTACTGATTCATGCCATTGCTTTTATAAACACTGAGTGTCATTTGTAGAAAAACCCTTTTAGCCCAGCCTTTTTCCTCTGCCTTATGGTTTGGCCTAAGCTACAGATGACCTCGTTTAGCTCTGACCCACTTGTAAGTAAACTGACAGCTTCCTTTTTTTGCATAGGTCTCTTTATAAAAATCAAAGAGTGCCCTCGAGCCACCGAGACTTGAAGTAACCCTTAAAGCTGTTTTAATATCATTGGTGGAATTGTAAGGCAATTGCAGATATGAAATACTGTAGAAATCCTACATAAGAGAGCAAACTGTAGCCAACTAAAAAGGCCAATCTACATATCATAAATATTAATATAGGAGTTATTCTCTATGGAATAATACTCTATGTAAGAACATCAATGTAAAATATGTTGTAATCGTTCTTTTAAATGTGAAATAAGAAAATATCCTTAATTAACATGGTTGGTTTTTCCTCCTTGAAAACATGACTCTGAGAGTTTCTTTAATACTGCTTTACATAATCAAAATGTCTTACTTTTAAAATATAATTTTGGTTTTCAATTTGCTTCAGAAGTATAAACTATGATGATAATTCTACTTCAGTTGTTTTCTTGGAGAATCATTTAACTGCTAATGACAAATAAAATGAAGAGTTTCCTCCCACCTAGTTAATATAATTTTTTGGGGTGGCAGCAATGCTTTTACTGTTGTTTGTTGTTTCTTATTTGTTTTTGGTTTGTGTTTGTTTTTGTTTTTTTCTCCTAACAAGGTATGAAGGGGGAAAAACAAAAATACTGTGCAGATCATCCAGTGTAAAGGAATTTTTATTATCTTGACTTTTTTTTTTTAATTACATGGATTGATTGCTAGGATGTTTTCTTTAGTCAGCTCAGCACTTTGTTAGCTCTTTCCTGTAGTTAACCAATGACAGTTGTACATACGTACTTGTGTCAAATAACAAGAAAATAAAAACGTTTCCTGAGTTTCCACCTCACTTATCCTTAAGTACTGGAATGCCTTTGTTACTAGGTGGAGAGAAAGACTTTTTGGGTATCATGTCCCTCATCTCTGTATTCTTCCCAGGAATATGTTGAGCTGTGTGATTATATTTTTGAAGTATTTATTACATTATGTTCTTCTGGGGGGGAGAGGGGTGATAGAAAAAAGGGATATATATTTACCATGTCTAGTTTGTAAAGTGAGGGATTCCATGTCTGGCATTTCTGTAAATTTCAGTGGGAGAAGGAAGGAGCAGAGAGAAACTTTATTCTGTGAATTTGAGTTTTTTTGTGCTCCCTGACTTCTGAGTAGGTTGCATAATTAGTCTTACATTTGGAAAGCCAAAATTTCTTATTTTCCTACTGGCAAAGTTCTTTTTATGAAGAAAATCTCACAGTACCATAGAAACTCAGAAAGCTAATGTCTTTTTTACCTTGGAGCTTCCGAGGAGTTTGTAGCCTTGATAGGCTGTGGTTTCTCCTCTGTCTGTCTCTTAAAAGAATCCATGAAGACCAGGATGTCTATCTACATTGTTGCGTGATTTTTTTTACTAATGGAGACGTGCTGGTGCTAAAGCTCATTAATGCCTTATGTTGTAGTGTCTCCTTGTTGCAATGATGAGAGGAAGTGTAAGAGTTTGAAACTAGAGTTGCTGCTTTGCTCTACCTTGTGGAGGCTACAGAGGATGTGGAGGCAAAGACTAAGTAAAGCCCATCTCAAAAGGAACTGAGAATGCCTTAGCTTCTAAAAAGCTCCAACCTTAGTATCAAGGATGAGTTTGCTGATATTGATAGGAGTGTCTGATGTACAATGGCTCGTCAGCCACCTGCATTTCAACTTTAGAGTATATGTACTAAAACTCCCTGGGATTTTAAAGACCCTTGGCTTGTAAGAAAATGAATTTGTAGATTTCAAGTTGGGGGTAGAAAGGACTTTATTTCTAACACTTTGTGTTCTTTTAATTCTTAGTCATTCACTGGTGACAGTAGTGTCAGAAGCTAAGAAAACTGCTGCTGCGTGTAATTTTAGAGGACTAAACTATAAGCAGTTTCAGAGATATTTCTAGCATGAATTTTGTTTTTCCTAACAAATTCCACTTCATCTAATTTTGAGAGTAAGGAAAATGGTTCCCTTTTTATTGTACCATCTGCTAATGACAAGAGAGAGAAAGGATTTGAGAACATAGAGCTTTTGTTATAAATGTCAACCTAATGCTACCTCAGGGAAAAATAATTTGAAAATTATCTTGAACCTGCCTTGATGAATCAGAATCCTAAGCAGAAGGTTACATGAGATAGCTGACAGACTGTTGACCGGCTTTGTTGAAATAACGATCAGAGAAGTTATTTTAAGTGGTTAACTTAAGTTTTCTGACAAGTACAGATGTTGAAAATTCCAAGGTCAAATTTTGATAAAGTTAGGATATGCTGCTAGTCCAGAGATACCAGCAATTACAGATCAAACTCTGTGTTGCTCTTCAACTGGCAACTATCTCCCATTAGTGAGATTCCACTTATTTTCTAAAATCATTTTTGATTTGCACTTGAGACTTCCAGACCTAGTCTTCTGTTTTGTGTAGGGAAATTGGAGTTCCTTTTACAATATCAACATTGATGTAACTTTATCATTAAAACTACCACTGTCTCCCTGAAAGCTTCACTTACTCCCGTACCAATTAACATAGCTGGTAATTAAAAAAAATATTGAAGATCTTTCCATTATTTTTCTTGTTTCCTTCATAAATATACTTTTTTCTGATAATTTTTTTTCTTCTGAATTTGTGGGAGTCAGTTTTTGTTTGTAAGGATGTTTTTCATTGTTATGTTGTTTGTTATATCTTTCATCTTGATTTATTTATTTATTTTTTCCTCTGCATACAGTGCTTTCATCTTTCCATGTCATTCTACTGGGCAGAGTCAGGTGCAGAATTTTGCAATTGGATTATTTTTATCAAGAGCTTATATTTTTGTCCTAGTCAATTTTTTCCCCTTTCACTGTTTTGTTCACTGCAAATTCATATCCTTTTCAGATCCTCCTCTGATTAGTTTCCCCCTCTATCTGAGATTCCTTTCTTTCTCAAAATCAAGCTAAATTTTGGATGAACGTGCTGAAGTCTTTCTGAAATTTTTAGGTGCTGTGAATTTAATTTTTCTCAATGTCTTCTCTAGTGTTTCATTTCCAAGACAAATTTGAGGTTTTAAAAAACTTTAAATAACTATGCTGCATCTCTCTCTTTCTCTCTTTTCTTTTTCTTGTTAGTTATGCTAATTTTCAATTGCACTGCAATTTGAATCCATTCCAGTTGTTAAGAGGGACCAGATTTCATAAAATAATTGGTAAATGATGATGCAGCTGAATTGAGACAGATGTGCATTATGTATGTCTGTTTGGCATTCTCTAACAAGACTGTTGTAAAACTACCTGAGGACCAGAAAATACCAGATAACTCTCCTCATGGCTTTACAAAAATGAAATTATAATAAGTATAAAAATGAGTGATTGTCGACAGTTTATGGGCCAGTTTGGCCTGGTTCCGTGACTGATGAGATGGAAGACCCACTGCCCCTTGACCTGGGGAAGGGGAAGAAAGGGAAAGGGTGGGTAGATGGGCCTAAAAACTAAACAGTGGCAACAATGTGAGGAGGAAAGCTGTTTTACTAAGTAAGCTATCAGAATACAAAATAACACAATATGATACAATATAATTGGAATTTAAGCTAATAAATCAGATGAAGTGAGACAGATTGTCCAAAACCAGATGCCTTTCTCTAATACTGAAGGTGAGACAGCAGGAAGTACTTACTGCTGAGATGAGCAGCAAAAAAAGAACTAAAAGGCAGTCTTGGGACTTGTGAGCAATATTATCTTTCCCTCTGAGCAGAAAACAGGAACTCAAAGTTCTCTGGGGTATGTAGTTCTTCTCTTCTGGGAATTTCAGCAGTCCACATAACTGGAGCGTTAACTCTTTAACTCCCAGTGCCTTACATGATGTTACGATGCAAAATACCAGTGACAAAAATCATAAAACTATGACAGTAATAAATAACAAAATGGATGTGTTAATAGCGTGAAGGTACATAAATTTGTGTGGATCAGAGAAGTTGGATCTGTTCTACTTTTCTCCTTTTTTTTTCCCATCTAAAATTTTAATGTGTTCATATACTAAGAGTTTATATAAATTTGACTTAATGCTTAGGAGAAGAATTTAAAGAGAGGAAAAAGGTCTGAGCATCCCTTATCCGATCTATTTCACAGCTCTAAAGTGAAGCTTTAGGAATAGATCCCAAGGAACTTCAGGCTTTCCTACCTCTGCCTCCTTTCCCTGGGTTTGACTTCAAATTATGTATTGTAAATTTCAATTTGGAATTGCAAAGGCATTTACAAATGAATGTCCAGAGATGCATTATTAGCACTCCAATCTTCATTCTGTATGTTGCATGTCAGTTATTACAGCTTATACTGAGTCAGTACTGACACTCAGAAAAAGCTGGTTCAGTAAGCTGTCCCCAGCCTGCTCAAATGAGGAAGTAAATTGCATTTCAGATGCAATTCTTTGTTCTGGGCAAGAAATGACTGCCTCTAAGCCTTTACTGCTGTATGGGAACTGTTGAATCGGGGCCTGAACCACTGATTGGTCACCTGAGGTGAGCACTGAGTCATCCACGGGGGCAAAGGTGAAGGTGATATACCTGTGTGATTAGAAGGGGTGGAGCCTGGCTCCACCTCTCCCAAACCCCATTTAAGGGCTGACCACCACCAGGGAATGATCTCTTCCTGGAGATCCCTCCTACGTGGAGTCCCCAGCAAGCCTTCGTCATCTTAAAGGTGAGCCATCTTCTTTTGCGTATTATTTGTGTACTATCTATACAGACCTACTTAAATATACCATCATCTATACTATTTTTTTGAGTACCATCCTTGGAAATTATTCACCTTACAACTGCTGAAGCTGGTTTTATCTCTGTACGCTAATTCAATGCCATCAAGAAAAGAACAAAGTAGGCTCCTTTTTTTGTGAGTTGGCATATTTCTCTCTTTTAAGGCAAATTGTGCTTGAGGCTTCTATTACAGAATGTCTTTGACTCTAGTTAAGTTGTTTCTAATTATTTGATTTTTTTTTTTTTTGGAAATAAATTTTTCAAATGTCTTTGTACATCTTGGAAGGGTTCATACATTTATTAGCAGTTAAGCTGCAAATTGCCAGATTCTTAACAATAGAAATAAATATGGTTTGCAACACTATAGGTTAAATGAATACTTCTAACAGGGTTAGGAAGAACACTTGGTGATGTCGATAGGGTGACTAGCAAAACTGCTACCTTGGACTTCGGAGGGCAGGCTTTGATCTGTTCAGGACACTTGTTGCAAGGGTCCCTTGGGACTCGCTCCTGAGGGGCAAAGGGGTCCAGGAAGCCTGGATGCTCCTCAAGATGGAAATCTTAAAGGCACAGGAGCAGGCTGGCCTGGAGTCCCGTAAGTCAAGCTGGAGGAGAAGAAGACCAGTGTGGATGAACCAGGAAATTTTGTTGAGACTCCGGGAGAAAAAGAGAGTCTATGTCCTCTGGAAGATGGGACAGGAGACTACAGAGATCTTGCCAAGATTTGCAGGCAGAAAGTTAGAAATGCAAAAGCCCTGCTCGAACTTAGACTGACTACTGTAGAAAAGGAGAACAGAAAATCCTTTTACAAATATATTAACAGCAAGAGAAGAACTAAGGAGAATTTCTCTCCTTTACTTGATGCGGCAGGGAATGTAACCATGGGGGATAAGGAAAAGGCTGAGGTTCTCAATGCCTTCTTCACATCTGTCTGTAATAGACAGAGCAGTTATCCTCAGGGTACTTTTTGCCCTGACCTGGAAGTCTGGGACGGAGCGCACAATGCACCCCCTGTGATCCAAGCAGAGATGGTCAGAGATATTCTCCTCCATCTGAACTGCCACAAGTCCATGGGACCAGATGGGATCCACCCAAGGGTGCTGAGGGAGCTGGCAGAGGTGATTGCCAAGTCACTTTCTGCCATCTATCAGAATTCCTGGTTATCTGGAGAGGTCCCACAAGATTGGAGGCTTGCCGATGTGACTCCCATCTACAAGAAAGGCCGTAAGGAAGACCCGGGGAACTACAGACCTGTCAGCCTGACCTCAGTATCAGGGAAAGTTATAGAGCAGATGATCTTGAGGGAGATCACACGGCACGTGCGTGGCAACAAGGCGATCAGATCCAGCCAGCACGGGTTCACAATGGGCAGGTTGTGCTTGTCCAACCCCAGATCCTTCTCATTCTCCCTCATCTCCAGACTGGGTGACCAGACAGGTAGATGAGGGAAAGGCTGTTGATGTAGTCTACCTGGACTTCAGCAAGGCCTTTGACACGGTCTCCCACAGTATTCTCCTGGGGAAACTGGCAACCCGTGGTGTGGGATTTTTCCTTCTCTGCTCTAACCCCACAAGTCCACACTGGCAGTACAGCATCCAGGCCTGGGCTCCCTAGCTTAAGAAAGATGTATTGCTGTTAGAGTGGATCTAGAGGAGAGCCATGAAGATGATCAGTGCTGAAGCACCTCTCCTAGGAAGAAAATCTGAGAGAGGTGTGCTCCTTTAATCTGGAAAAGAGAAGGCTCATGAGGTAGTGGAAGTAGATGATTTTTAAGTTCCCTCCCAATCCATACCAATTGATTCTATGAACACCTGATTCGACTTCGGCTTGCAATGGAAAGGATATAACACAATCATTAGAATAACATGTTTTCAACATACTAAGTAGAAAGTGTAAGTATAAGAAGAAAAAATGTTGCCAAATTTTTGGGTTGTATTTTTTTTGTACAACATTATTCTGCAGTTTTTGCTGTTAGATATTCCTGCTTCCATAGAGGCAAAGTGGAAGTATGAAATAAGAAAGAAATAGTCACCTAAAATAGTCACCATTTTGGAAAAGAAATGGAGTGACTGAAAATCTAATTGATAGAGAGAGCCAGTAAGTTACTATGCAGTTAAATATTACAATTATTGTGTACTTTATTTCTTTATAATCTCGAAGTCTAGATGTAAAAAGTGGCAGTGAGTTATTTAAACTGATAAATTCTGTTCTGAATAATTCCTACTTTCACAAGACATCATATTGCTGAATATCTCCTGGGGTTTTGTTTGTTTGTTTTCTTTATTATTTTTTTTCTGATGAGGAAAAATGTCCTGTTCACAATGACTGGACCATTTCTCAAATTGTAGTATTAGTAGGTGACTCCAACAAAGTGTAAACAAACAAGAAAACAACAACAAAAAAAGGAAAACTTCATGAAAATCTATTTTGCACAATAGCAAAGAATCACACAATTGTAGGGGTTGGAAGGAACTCTAGGGATCATCCAGTTCAACCCCCCTGCCAAAGCAGCTCCCTAGAGCACATTGCACAGGTAGGCATCTAGGTGAGTCTTGAACATCTCCAGAGAAGGAGATTCCACCACCTCTCTGGGCGACTTGTTCCAGTGCTTCATCACTCTCAATATGAAGAAGTTCCCATGCACATTTGTGGAGAGCTTCCTATGCTTCAGTTTTTGGCCATTTCCCCTTGTACTGTCAGCACACACTGCAGAGAAGAGTCCAGCCTCATCCCTTTGCCTCCTGCTCCTTAGATATTTATAGACATGGATCAGATCCCCTCTGAGTCTTCTTTTTTCAAGGCTGAACAGACCCAGGCCTCTCTGCAAATATTATTATATGTTTTATCTTCTGAGATGCATCCCTGGATACTGAGCAGGAGTATTACTATATTTTGCTACCAATGTCTAGGGATGTGTTACTTGTGATCCGTAGAGACATTAGAGTGGGCTGGATACAGCTTTGTACTATTTGTGTTTGTAATCTTGTGTGTTGATGGCAAATATTTAGGTGCTTTTGTTTGTTTGTTTTTTTGTATTTCTAGTATCAGCTGGAAGTGTGTCTGTAAAGAGTAGGATATGGTTGTTTGCTTCTCTTGTTCTTTATTTAGATATACTTTTAAAAAAAAGAAAAAATGGACTTAAAAGAGAAACAGGTTAAAATAGCAATTTCTCTAAATGTAGCCATTGTCTGTATTAACCACTGAAATACCTCAGATTCCTGGTGTTGGTGTAACTGGAATATTCTATTTATAAAAGAATCAGGCTGTGGATACAGTTAAAAATAAATAAAATTAGAGATGTCTTGATTTAAAAATTAATAAGCCAAGATTTTCCTGCTTAAAACAGCAAGATAGTGCTTGTTTTGTATCTTCATTGCCTTCATTTATTTATTTATTGCAGCTATGATTTTAACTTGAACTTAACAATGAATGTACAGAATTAAATTTAGCTACTACTGTTTTGCACTTTTGGTTTTTCCCTTTCAACTAAATTCCTTGGCTAATGCCAGAGCTACTGTAAAACATTTGAAAAGGAATAAAATAACGAAAACTCTTGGCCCTAGAATAACCATGCCTCAGTGCCTTGTTTGGACTGGTGTATTAGTTCCCAAACATATGTGGCATGCTTTACTTCTGTATCTGAGTTTATAAAGTAGTTTTTGAAAATATTTGACACTTGAAAGTACTAAGAAAGATTTATTTTTTTTCCTGTATGTTTTCTACTGAAGGTTGTACTTACAAAGTACCTGCCCTAGAAAGAGCAGTATTTTCCTTGATCCTTTTGTGAATGTTCCAACTTATAACAATGGCAGTGTCTTAGAAACAAATGGAGGGGACAAATAACTACCTTATCCAAAAGAAGTACTCTGACAGAATAACCTCCCATTGATTGCTGTTGTTTTGTGAAGGCTTTTTTGTCTTTTTTATTTTGTCCTGGTTACAATATTAAATAGTCCAATAAATTACTTAACTTATCCACTTATCTTGTAAGTTCAAAACACTTATGTTTGAAATGTGTCTAATTTCACTCTATGTCTATACCTATGTATATTAATATATTATATATTATATATATTATAATTATTATATTATTATATTATTATTATATTATATTATAATAATTATAATTATTATATTATTATTATATATATTATATTATATTATATATTATAATATATTAATTTTCTACGTAATGCTTTAGTGATGTACTACATTTTGTTACTGTGAGGGAATTAATATAAAGTATCTATGTTAAACTGATTGGTATTATACAATGAATTTTGCTGAGTGCTTACATTCTATTTTAACGTAAGTCACAATAGCTGATCTATGTTTTTGTTTTTTTTAAGTCCACTGCTCTTTTCCATGTAACTAATGAAAACAATGTGTATAAAGAGAAGCTGATCTCTGTAGTGTCATGTTTGAGTTATAATTTCACCATTTTTTACAAATGTTTTCATATGGATTTATACAAAACTGTAACAGACAAGTGATTTTGTGGCCATGGTCTTACTGCCTTTGACCAATTAATCAATCACAGAGTCACAGAACTGTAGGGGTTGGAAGGGAACTCTAGGGATCATCCAGTTCAACCCCTCTGCCAAAGCAGCTCCCTAGCCCAGGTTGCACAGGTAGGCGTCCAGGTGGGTCTTGAATGTCTCCAGAGAAGGAGACTCCACCACCTCTCTGTGCAGCTGTGCCAGTGCTCCGTCACTGCACTGTGAAGAAGTTCCCATGCACATTTGTGCAGAACTTCCTATGTTTCAGTTTGTGGCCATTTCCCCTCGTACACACTGCAGAGAAGAGTCCCACCTCATCCCTTTGCCTCCCGCTCCTTACATATTTATAGGCATGGATCAGATCCCCCTCTGGGTCTTCTTTTTTCAAGGCTGAGCAGAAACAGGTGTCTCAGCCTTTCCTTGTTAAGAGAGGTGCTCCAGGCCCTTTATCATCTTTGCAGCCTTTGCAGCATCTTTTTTTTTTTTTGTACCAGAGAGTCTAGAACTGGAAACAATAATCCAGGTGAAGCCTCAACAAGGGAGAGTAGAGGGGGAGGATCACCTCCCTTGTTCTGCTGGTCATGCTCTTTTTAATGCAGCCCAGGATTCCATTGGCCTTCTTGGCCATCGTGGCACGCTGCTAGCTCATGGCCAGCCTGTCACCCACCAGGACATCCAGATGCCTCTCCTCAGATTTCCTCTCCAGCAGGTCATTCCGCAACATGTATCAGTGCATGCTGTTATTCCTCCCTAAGATGCAAGACTGCACTTGCTCTTGTTAAACCTCATCTGGTTCTTCTCTGCCCAACTCTCCAGCCTGTCCAGGTCTCACTGAATGGCAGCACAGTCTTCCAGCATGTCAGTCTTTCCTCCCAGCTTTGTATCATCAGCAAACTTGCTGAGGATGGATTCCATCCCCTCATCAAGGTCATTGATGAGGATGTTCAACAGGATTGAACACAGCATCAACTCCTGAGGAACATCACTAAGTACAGGCCTCCAACTGGAATCTGTGCCGCTGATCACAACATTCTGAGCCCTTCCAGGTAGACAGTTCTCAACCCACTGTCCACTCATGGATTCCACACCTCCTCAATTTTCTTGTAGGGGTGCTGAGAGAGACAGTGTCAAATGCCTTGCTGAAATCAAGGTAGAATACACACACCCTCCATCCCCCCAGCCAGTAATGACATCATAGAAGGCTACAAGATTGATTGAGCATGACCTTTCCCTGGTGTACCTGACTTTTCCTGGAAACTCTTTCTAGTAACTCTTTCTATTGCCTGGATATGGCATTCAGAATGAACTGTTCCACCTCCTTTCCACGGGTGGAGGTGAGGCTGACTGGCCTGTAGTTCCCTGGATTGTTCTTCTTGCCCTTTAAGAAGACTGGAGTGACATTGGCTATCCTTTAGTCTTCAGTCACCTTTTCTATTCTCCAAGATCTCTCAAAGATCATAGAGAGCAGTTCAGCAATCACCTCTGCTAACTCCCTTAGCTAGTATACGTAGATGCATCCCATCAGGGCCCATGGATTTACATACACTGATACTGTGTATATGCTCTTGGACTATTTTCTCCCTTATGAAAGGGGAACCTTCCATTTCCCAGACCTTCTCACTTACCCCCATGGTAATGGAGTTACAAAGGGGAGTTCCAACAGTGAAGAAAGAAACAAAAATGGCATTCAGTATCTCCGTCTTCTCTGCATCCCCCGCTAACCTTCATTTAGTAGGGGACCCACATTTTCCCTAGTCTTCCTTTTACTGTTGACATGCTTAAAGGATAATAAGAAAGGTTTTCTTATTTCCCTAGCCAGATCCAATTCCAGGTTGGCTTTGCCCTTCCTCATCACACCCCTGCAGGTCCTGACAATATTCTTATAGTCTTCCACAGTGATCAGATCATTTTTCCACATTTCATAGACCTTTCTTTTCCCTTTGAGTTAAAGCATGAACTCCTTGCTCATCCACACAGGTCTCCTGCCACCTGTGACCAATTTCTTATTCACAGGGATGCACCAACCCTGAGCTTGGAAGAAGTGCTGTTTAAATGCTGGGTAGCTCTCACAGGCCCCCTTACCTTCTAACAACTTAGTCCATGGGTTAGACCATTGATTCTAGGTTGTTTATTATGTAATATTCAAGTAGGTCAATCTGCCAGATCCAACTGAGTGATGCTGAACACCTGGGCAGAATCACGTTGTTCTTGTCTGTTGCACAGCGTGTTCAGGGATGTTAAGCAGCAAATAAAATCTGCTAATGTTTATAAGGGTGTACCCAAAGGAGTGTGAGTGCTTTTAGACTCAGTTTACAGATTTAGTAACATTTTCTCACTAGAGTATTCCTGTGGTAATCAACAAACCTAATGGCAGTGAGAAAATATTAACAGAAACAACTAGCAATCTGTCAGAAAAATCCCTTCACTTAGAATTCCTGTACTGTTAGAAATTCTTTACGGTATGATTCCCAAAGTGGAAGGAAAAAAGGCTTACCCAATTATGCTTTCTGAGTCTGTATGTTTTTTCTTGGGGTATCATGTTCATTGCAGTTTTAAATCCACTATGTTGGCTGAAATCAGCAAGAGGGATGAGAGACCCCTGATTACTGCATGATGTGTAATTGTAATCATCCGGTTAAAAAAAAAAAGTGTAATTAATATTATGAGCTCATACAAAATCTTGTTTTCCTTAAACACTAAACTTCACACAATAAGTGAAACTTTACACAACAAATGTTCTACTAACAATGAAACTGTATTTTGCCACCTAGACACTTCCAACCTAAATCATGTTTTTCTTTATAGTAAACTAGTCATTGTTTCTGTTGTTTGCAGAGTTACTTGTTTGCTTGGAAATTATCAGTGCGTGATTTATTTTTAATAACTAGGAAAACTGTGTTTTACTTTCAGTAACTAAGAATATAGATAATGCCTTTAACTCTTCCAAAGTTAGTGCTGTTTGCTTTCATGCTTTCTGCAACTTTATTTGAGTTCTTATAAGTTGGATAGCTCTCTGTGCTACAGATATGTTAAGCATGTTTTGAAGCATGAATTTTCAGAAATGAGTTCTTAATTGGTGGTGGCAGATGGAGAAAGCAGATAGCTAGAACCTAGACCTCTAATTTTTTGTGTCATGCTTACCACAGCATTTGTTCTTAAAAGGTTTACCTTGAAAGGCCTTTTTACATAGTGACATCTTTCTAAATTTCTGTGCTCACTGTTCTCTGCTGTGTGCATGAATGAGTATACAAGATTCCCCAAATAAAACACTTTTCTGTTTTCATAAAATTCATGCAGTTATAGAAATACTGACAAATAAAAAAATTGTAGATATGTTTTAATATATCTACAACTATAGATACATAGTTGTAGATATGCTTACTATTGTCTAAGGAAGATGTGTTGTATGTTGCAAGATGCTAATAAAATATACAGAGTGAAGATGGAGCATCTTCAGCAGAGAAATGTGAATGTTAAAGATAGCTTTGTTACAGTTCCTCCTGTACAAAATCTTCGATCAACACAAGAAATATGCATACATATTTGTATATGTATATATACAGATTTATGCACATGTTCAGACGTATGTGCATTCATACATTTATGTGGAAAAAAATGAAAAAAACAATTCACAAGTTTGAGACATGCACTTTCAGTTAATAAATCTTTAGGTTGACTTTGTTCTTTGAAGTAGAAGATATTTAGTTGTTTAAACTGGCCAGTTCAATGAGTTTTTTTCTCCCCCCCCATTCCACCCATGCCCCAAATCCACTTTGTGTTTGTTTAATGTGAAACTACCTCACGCTAATATAGTACAGCAGGTAACCATTTGCTTAGAGTTACCTGAACAAATGAAAGGAATATTTTCTGATTATATATGTGTTTTTAATGCATAATAGGTGTCTGAATATATCTTTGTATTATCTTCACAGCACTTTCCATTTTGTCGAGAGAGAGAAGCAGTACCTTTTGAAAAATAATTTAGCAGCTACTGGAATTCTTTTGTTCTTACCTCATAATGGTACTCATTCTGACAAATGTTTTTATGTTTTTGTTGCTTTGAACCACAATGGCCATGCAGTATGTCATTATACTTACAAATAAGTATTTGTTGTACTTATTTCTTTGTGTTCAGATTTCATAGAAATTGAGTTTTACTTTTCATTCTCCTTTACAAAAGTGGGATAAGAAAAGAGAGGACACAGCTCCATCCTTGCATTGCCAGTGATCTCAGGGAAGTTAAAATATTTTATATGGGAAGGAAGGATTCTGCTTTGCAGTTTAATTTCCCTTCCCTTTTCTCAAAAGGGGAAAAAAAAATCTCATTAAGGAAAAAAAACACCACTATCACAGTTCAACAGTGACCTAAAGAAGATTACTCTCACATCAAGTACTTGTACTTTTGGCTTGTTTCTACTGATGAGCCTGGCGAACCTGCTGTACCAACACCTCCTATTCTTTCATTTCCAGCAGTACTGGCAGTGTAAATAGTTTAGCTTGCTGTCCATCTGGCCTGAATCCATAGAAGTCTTCATTTCAATTAAGGAATATCTCAACTGAAGTCAAAGGAAAACATTTTTGTATGCAACTCTCTGCCTGATTTGGCACTGTTTGTTCACTGACTGGAAACGATTGAACATGTGTATGATTATGTGAATTTTCAGAACTCTAAATTCAAGAAGTGTTTATTCCACACATTCATTTGAGAAGATCTTTGTTAAGCTCTTAAAAAAAAATTTCTCTATTACTAACTCATATTCATTCTTCTTTTCTTTATAATATTTTTTCATTTTCTTTCATTCTGCAGCAGCACTTCACAATCTGAATCTTTTTTTTTCCTTATTAAACCTAAATCTTAAGTTCTCAGAATTCATTGCATACAATCTTAGAATGGATTGAGTTGAAGGGGACCTAAAGACAACCAAGTTCCAACCCTTCTGATTTGGGGAGGGACATCTCCCACTAGGTCAGGTAGCCCAAAGCCCTACCAACCTGTCCTTGAACATATCCAGGTATGGGGGTGTTCCTCCTCCATCAACAACTTCTCTGGGAAAGCATTTCCAGTACTCACCACACTATGGGCAAATAACTTCTTTCCAGCATCTAGCCTAAATCTCCTTGCTTTTAGCATAAAGCTGTTACTCCCTTTCCTAACATTACAGGCCCTGATGAAGTGTTCCTCCTCATCTTTATCATGCCTCCTATAGGTCCTGGAAGGCTACTATAAATTCTACAGACTTGTCTTCTCCAGGCTGAATGAGACCAACTCTCAACCTGTCTAAATTGGAGATGTTCTTCAGCCCTTTGATTTCCTCTAGTCCCACTCCAGCAGCTTCATGTTCATTTTCTGCTCTTATTTGGGACTGAATGCAGTACCGAAGGTGAGGTCTCACGAAAGGGGCATAGAGGGGGACAATCGCTTTCCCAGCCCCTCTTTAATGCAACCCAGGATCTGACTGGCTTTCTGGACTGCACGCGCGTACTCCTAGCTCATCTTCAGTTTTTCATCCACTAGTGCCCCCTCAAATACTTTTCCACAGGGCTTTACTCTATCCACTCATAGTCTAGAAGGATAATGGAGCGATTGAACCGTTAGGTCTAAGCTCTTCTTTTTTTTAATCTGGAAAATCCATAGCCAGCTGTGAACACAACAGTACACTTGGACTAGTGTTAGAAATATATTGATTACACGTATACGTAAAATTGAGCTATGTTTGTGAGTAGCAGGAGGGCAGAATGCAGAAAATGAAGGGGAGAAGAGGGGTGGACCCAAAGAAGGCAAGATTTGTCTGCCTTATGATGGTACCAAAAGATATCATACTGCACTTGTATCCTCATAATGCTTATAAGAAGAAAAAAATAGAAAAAAACAAACCAAAAAAAAACCCCAAACCCAGCAACCCAGCAGTATCTTTTAATATTTATTATGTATTTTGTGTTCTAGTGTGTTTAGGTTTCTAGTACAGCTTGCTAGACTCTTTCATTAGAAAAAATCTTTTTCTTCTGTTTCTATTCCTCTCTTTTCGTACTTACTGAAGTCGTTTCATTAAAATGCTGCATAAGTAGAAAATTAAAGTTAAATCTCAAAATTGCTTATGTAAAAATAAGTTGAAAAAGAAGTCACTAAAGTGATCCATGTAAATTGCCTGACATGCTGAGAGAACTGAGTTAAGAGAATGTAACACTACTGAATGCTCTATAGCAAAATCAGGCCAGCATACCAGTCAGTACTGCAATGTTTCTGCAACAGTGTACTGATAATTAGCTCTATTGCCAATGAATGTAAGCAAGGCTTTTTCTGTCTACAGGATTTTCAGAGAATGTTGTTAAACTTGTATTATTTAAATATTCATGTGCATTCAATTTATTCAAAATTTTTGTTGTTGTTGTTGTTGTTTTTTTTAGTTGTTTTTTTGTTTTGTTTTAATGAAGTAGAATTGATTTAGTGAAAAATGTTTAGGGGAAGAAGACACAGACAAGATCCCAGCAGCAGCCAGAACTCAGCTACATTGAATATAGACAACATATGAGTCTTATTTTTTGTAATTTATTATTTTTTTTAATAAACGCAATACCTGAAAGTCCTACAGAGAAGTAACCTTAACCTTGGAGACCTTAACTTTTCACTTTCCTTCACTAACAGTCTGTTGAGGTAGGGGCAACAGAGCTGTTAAGCTTCTGTATTTTGTTTCTCTATTTGTAGTTCTAACTGCTCTCATTCTCACAGTTCTTTTTTTCTTGTATAACATTATGTTTTTATAGTGCGGTTATTTGCCTAATTTACTGTTTTCCACCTGACATGATCTAAGTATTTTGTTCTTTGAGGTGACTCCAATGACATTTCACAGGTCAGTTGTGAGTTTCTGTTCCTTGTGAATGCAAGTATCTCTTAAATAGGTTTTTAAAATAAAAATAAATGAATAAACTGAGATTGGAAGCAGTATTTTGCATCCCCTACAGCTACTTTGCTAGTGAGAGGAAGAGAATTGTTGTAATTCATTTCTTGCTAGAGACAGTAAGTAAACAAATAGTCTACAAGGGTAGAGACCTCATCTGTAGGAAATTAGGTATTCTTTTGCCATTTCTCCGAATATCTTCATCCTAAATGCCTGACACACAAATAACAACAGTTAATGGGAAGACTTGTGAGCAATTGTAAGGCAGGCTCAGAGAGAAGTGGAGTTCTAGAGTCAATGCCGATAAAGAAACTGCCTTGGAGCAATGGTTGTGCATTCCTCTCCCAGCTCTTCTTGTTCTCCTTGTCCTACTTCTGTCAGAACTTGGAGAAAGCATTAAAAGGTTTTATTGCCAGGCACGCAAAAAGAAGAAAAAGTGGTAACTCTTCAGAGAAATAACTGCTGGTACCTCTTACAAGGTCATGCTATTTTCCTGATTTTTTGCCTGGATAGCACAAGCCCAGAACCCCAGCAAAGAATCCATTATATAAGTGTAAACATAAAGCTAGTGGTAAGAAGTTGTGCTGTTCTCTTTGTATGTATTGTACAGAAAGTTTGGTTTTCATTCAGTGCATACAAGGGAAGATAGTGAATATTGGAATTAAGATTTCTTATAAACCAAGTTATTTATGCTGACTTCTGTTTCTTCCACTGCTTCCAGCAGTTATGTTATGATATACCATGTATACCATGTAGTCCTGCAGCTCAATACACAATACTTCTCTCTCCTATTTTTCTTCCATAAAAATATTATTTCCTGTCTCTTTTAGGTTGCAAAATAGAACACTCTTTATGTTAACAATTGTTTTTCTTTCTCTACTTCTGCATGATTTCTAATTTATTGTTTTTTATTTATTGTTTTTTTTTTTCTTTTGGTACACTACAGGAAAAGAATTCTGAGAAATATTAATAATAAAATGTATATAATCTATATAGATCATTATTCTGGTATCAAAGCCTTTCAAAAACATTGCTTGCCTTTTATCTTATGTTGCAAGAGGTTTGCATTACATCATTTGCAACAAGAATATCACTGTAAAAATGTGTATGTGTATTATTTTCAATGATTTACTCTGAAAAATGATCAGTCTAGTTCTCTGTATATACAAGCACTGCATCTGTTGAGTGTTATTATATTCAGTAGTGCTGAGTACTTGATTAGCTTTTTGAAGTTTTTTAGGAGGGAGGGCAGTGTGAAACATAAATAATGACTAAGATAAAAAGTCCTATGATATAACCAGCAATCTTCATATGCTATTTTGTCTTGAGTAATGCGAACTGTTGTGTGCAAGGTGGGAAAAAAAAATTGAAAGTAACTCACAGATATTTCTGAATGTAGGGCTTTCCATGAGGTTATTAGAACTGCTTCTTTTAAGTATCCTAGATTTATTTTTAATCTTCAAAAGTTGTGAAATACTTATTTCAGGAAAATATCAGTTGAAATAATCATTATAAAATCACTTTAAACATTAACACTGACAGAAAAAAATAAATAAAAAATTAATTAGAGCTCACTGTAGCGAAAGCTTCACAAAGAACTTCACTCCAGACATGTGGAAAGTTAAAAATGCTGATGAAAGTTTATAATCAAGCCTCCTTTTGTCAATGAATGTGCCATAAATGAAATATGTTTGTGGAGGATTTATTATTATTATTATTATTGAAATCAAATACAAGAAAAATGCATGTAGAGAAGAATGTCCTAGAATGAAAGGTAGAGAAATTAAATGAACCTTATTACTTCCATAGATGGTTACGTTGACACTTGCAAAGTAAAGTACCGTTTGTGCTTGCTAAATGCTTTCCTACTCATTGTCTCTGTTTTGTAACTAACAGACATGTAAAAACTGGAAACTTTCAAAAGAATTAACTCCATCCTACAGAACAATTTTTTTTTTTATAGAAGCTTGCATGGTGCTGTTGTTTTTATTTGTGAACAAAGCCACTGCTGATGACATGCTAATGCTCTAGCTATGACTGAATGCTGTTTGCATAGCCTTAAAATCTTCTGAGTGTCACTCTGACCTCCCCAAAATGTATAGACTTGGGTATGTGCAAATAGCTGGGAGGAAGCACAAGCAGGCAGATAACCTGAACTGACCAATTAGATATTCCATGCCATATATCATCATGCTGAAAGGAGAAGACATGAGTTAAGGAGTTGTCTAATTATCTTTTGCTCAGGAACCAGTTGGGCAGGGGTCTACGAATGAGAAGTAGTGAGCTTTTGCCTCACTTGTATTGTTTTTCTTTCTCTCTTTTTCTATTTCTTCTTAAATTGTAGAATATTTGTTACTTTGATCCACAAGTTTTTGTTTGTTTGATTTTTAATTTAACTTTTCCCATTTCCCTGGACCACTGGGACAATCATGTGAGATGGTGAGCAAGAGTCTGCGTGATGCTGACCAGTCTGCCGGAGTTAGTCCACAGCACCTACAGGAATATAAGTGCAGGTTCTAGCTGGGATCACTAAAACTGCTTGTCTGCATCACTGAAAAGCCCATTGAATCTAGGAATTAGTCTAACTTTATGCAGAGGAACAGCAATAAGAATAGCTTTTCAGTGGTTATTTCTTTTACAGTGTAAGCTGTATTAATTGCTCTCCTAGTAACACCATTGCTGCTTTATTTGACTTAAATGTGAGACACTGGTGCTGGTGGTGAGCATGTAGGTCTTTTTAAAAAATTGGTAAATTTAAAGAGGTTACTGCGTCTCGGTGTGCATTACTTCAGGTGTTAGTTGAATCTATTCCATGAGGCAAATGCCTGGACTGAAACATGTCAGACTTCAGAAGATCTGTAAAAGCTTAAATGAAGAGCAAAGTCGCTGTCTGTGTTCAGAAAGATCGCTTACCAAATCCAAATACAATGGTAACTCTGAAATTTAAATCTGAGTCTCATTGCTTATTTCTGTAGCATGCAACTCATCTCTTTAAGTGCATAATGAGGCAAAATGAGATTCACACTAAAGAGCTAGTAACTTAATAAGTAATTTTCTAAATTATTGCTCACAATCTCCAATGAATTTTATCTTTGCATTATGTTATTTTCAGGAATAACAACATAAAAGAGAATTCTTAAACTGTCATTAGTTGGAAAGCCAGATGAGAACATGTTTCTAGAGCAATCTTCTCTAATTGTAGAAAGTTTAAAGGAGCTTTCCTATTTAGTTGCAGTATTGTACAATATGAAAAGCAGATGATGTGTCAGAAGTCAAATAGAGATCTGCAGATGCAAGAGTTTCAATATTTTATCTCTGAAATTAATTCTGAAAAATTCCATTATGCCCTTCAAATGTGAATGACAAGTAATCAGTCTCAAAATTTACAATTTAACTAAATAGAGTGGACCGTGTTTTCAGGGATTATAATAACACTAGGGCATGTTGTTGGAAAAACGAATGTTTTTTGTTTGTTTCAGGAACCTTTCTTATTCCACTGATATTTTTTTTTTTTTAGTTTAATTAAAAAAGTCCTTCAAGATAGGGCTTGCTTGAATTTTGTTGCATCTTGTTTGAGGGATTTTTGGTGGAAAGATCGTGGCAAATTCTGATGAAATTGAAATCTGTTTACTAAAAAAATGATCACATTATCTGGGGCTTGAAATTCATACGGTTTAGTAGAAGGTAATGGTAATCTGAGAAAAATACGAATGGTAAGAGTTAGCATAGAGAGCCTGTGTAATAATTAACCTGACAATAATTTTGTATAGTCATGCCACCATGCTTGAAACAATGACTGAAAATGCATTTTTTTCAGGCTGCATGCTGAAATTCAGGGCTACCAATCTGTTCAATGAATTGACAGCTTATAAAGATATATTAGAGGACTTTTTGTTATTTCCCTCTTCAGACATGTTTAGTGGTAGAGCAGCCTCACAACAGAAAGTGCCATTTTCAATTGTAGACTGTTTTTACCCCTCATATTTTTTTCACCAAAAGAAATTCTGTGCCATTAGATCAACACTCAGAAAATCACCGTAAGCCCCATTCGTTTTGCTGTTGCCATTGTTTTGCTATTAACTTATTTTTTCTTTCATTTCTGAGACTAGGGGCAAGAGTTTTCATTACAGTAATGAGTGGCTCCAGACCACCTAATGCTCAATTTTGGTCTCAAATGAGCATTCAGAGTTTTGAAATATACTTTTTTGTTTTTTTGTTTTTGTTTTAAATTCTACAGATTCTCTCCTTTTAATTCTCCCAGCACACACTATCTTTTCGATTTTCAAAGAGGTCTGAATGCCACTAAAGGTTCAATGGCTTGATCCTTTTGAACATTCTTTGAAATGCTCATTGCAAACCAATTTTTATCACTAGAGAATCTTAATGAATTTCAAGGAATTTTCATTTTCTTTTTTTTTTAAACTGTCCGTACAGTTACCTTTTCATTAAACCTGCTCAGAAAGCTTCAGTTTATTCCTTTGTTACTTTGACTTGCATGATTCCCACCTCAATCCACAGAGAAGAAAGAAATGAGGGTGAAGCTTATTTATTTATTTCTTACTTCTAAATTTAACATTTCCTTATGCTGTTATCAAAAGACAAAATTATAGAAATTTTTTTTATAACCCTTGCAAATAATTTTCTAGGATTCTAGATTTGGTTTTATGAAAACAACATGCATACAACCAGTGACGGCATTTAGAATTAGGAAATGCAATGTGTTTTTGATTTCTGAAATCTAAATTAGATAGATATAATTTGAGTTGGCACTGGAAGTATTGCCTTTTCCAGGTTGTGCACAGCACCACTGCCAGGTATGATCCAAAAGATCACTGTGAGATTCCTGGCATCCTTGCACCTGTTACACCTTTGAGTATGAGTCAGCACAGTCACCTCCACCAAATTCACATGACCCATTCAGTGTGCTAGGTTGCTGCGTGTAGGATCTTAACAAATCCTGGTCCCATCTCTGTGCTGAAATATGGGAGCCAGGACAATGTAAGAACTATGGAAATTGTTTCAAATTCTCACGTGGTAGTCCTCACTGGGCTTACTTCACTAGTTTATCTCCTCTGTAATCAAGTTGATGAAAAGTAACTTAATGGAATCTTTTTATTTGATTTTTGCTTGGCCTTGCATATAAAATTTCTTGCCATATGACTAATTTTTGTAAAGCTGTTAAGTTTTGTAATGAAGATGAACAGTTGAAAACAACAACTATAAAAATACTCTTCAGAGTTATGGGTAATTTGCACCTTATTTAGGTCTTGCATTCTGAACTGGACATAAGTCAATGTTCCTCGTTGCATGTGGGATGAGAAGTGGAGCAGGAGCTGTT